>NC_139345.1:152092268-152692268 GCF_055883805.1 Amblyomma maculatum | reverse complement strand
CTCACTGGTTGGGACGGTCCGGTTTTGTTTGCCTCTCCACATTCGAAGCAGTTCCGATTTCTCGGTCGAGCATACGAGCCCTCTTTCTCCGAGATATTTCTGTACAAAGGAGGCCGCTTCCTGTAGTTTTTCTTGCTTCTTCCCGAGAAAACCGGTGTTCGTCCAGACTGTTATGTCGTCTGCATACATGGCGTGCCTGATGCCTTTAATCTTCTCTAGTTTTCGTGCTAGACCTATCATAGCTATATTGAAGAGGATCGGTGAGATGACTGATCCTTGGGGTGTTCCTTTGTTTGGCGCGTGAATTCTGTTCGATCGAAGGTCTCTCATCCGATGGTGGCAGTTCTATCTGACAGGAAGGCTTTGACCTACCCGTGGATTCTGCTTCAGCAATCCAGGTTGTCTAGGCCTCTAAGGATCGCTTCGTGACTAGTGTTATCAAATGTTCCCTTGATGTCGAGGGCCATTATGACATTTTCACCCGTTCGGGGTACGTTGCGGAGCACATTTTCTTGTATTTGAAGCAGCACGTCCGGCGTCGAGAGTTTTGCTCTGAATCCGAACATGGTATGGGGTACATGGTTATTATCTTCCATGACATTTTGCAGTCTGAGCCTCACCACCCGCTCGTAAAGCTTGCCGAGGCACGGCGTGAGCGAGATGGGCCTAAGATTTTCAATTTGGAGCCGTTTGCCAGGTTTAGTAATCATAATTACTTCGGCGTGTTTCCAGTCTTCGGGAACCGTCTCCGCCTCCCAGTGTTTGTTTAGAAAGCTTACGAGCTCTTGTAAGAGGTCGTCACTCAGGTTTCGGATCAGCGCGTTGTCGACTCTGTCGGCTCCTGCTGCCGTGTTTCTTGTCGTATTCCTTTAGCCGCGTAAACTTCTACAGTTATTGGGCCGTCGAGTCTCGTTTTCGGCACCGCGATAGGTTCCTTGATATCGTGAGGGGTTGTGATCACCGAAACATTTTTTTCGTGCCTTCTCTAAAAGGTCGGTGTCCGAAACCTCGAAGGATTGGATGAATCGGTGGATGCTTTTATTGTTGATTGGTCGGATCGATTGGTGCTCTTAGGAGATTCCAAGTTCTGGCCGTACCCAAGGGTCCCTTAAGCGAGTCGCTGAATTGTTCCCAATTTTGTTTCGCGAGTTGCGCTGCGTATTCTTCAGCTTTTGCCGTAACTTCTGCTATCTTTAGTTTTAGTTTCCTGATGTGTGTTTTCTTCCGCCATCTTTTGGTGAGACTGCGTCTGGCTTCCCATAGTCGCAGAAGGTGCTCGTCTACTTCGGGCATTGTTGTTGTTCGTCTTACACCTTTTGTGCATTTGTCTCACGTTTCTGTCAACATGCCGCTACATTCTTCAAGTGATTGGATGCCGCCTTCAGATTTTTTGCAAGCCCCGCGGAATTCGTTCCAGTCCATGAGTTTTGCTTGTCCGATCCGGCATCTTACCCTTTCCGATGCTATTCGCGTCCGGAGGATAAAGTGATCGCTGCCTAGGTTTTCCATCATGTTTTTCCACTGTGACTCCCTGCTCTTCCTTACGAATGTGAGGTCCGGGCAATGTCCGTTCTCACACTATTACCGATTCTCGTGGGGGTCGTGGAATCTGTGATCAGCCTGCAGCCAAAATATTCGTCTACTTCCGCGAATATTCTTCCCTTGATATCTTGTTTCCGGTATCCCCAACTCGTGTCCATGGTGTTGAAATCTCCTACGATTATGAGTGCATTTTCTTCGGCCAGCTTGTGCGCTCCGTGGAAGAGTTCGAAGAATTTGGCTTTTCTTTGTCTTGGCAGGGTGTACACGTTCAGCACGAATGTGCGCCTCCCCTTTCGCTTTTCCGGAATGATTTCGTCAAGCGCGTGCTCGATCTCTGTGTCGGCGATAGTATCGTGGCTGATTGCGGTGATGGCTTTGATGACTAGAACGGCTGTTTTACCTCCATTTTGGCTCTTGTAAACATCGTACCCCTCTAAAGAGGTCTTGGTTCCAGTCTCTTGGAGGGCAATCACGTCGGGGAGTGTAAGCTGTGTGTTTATATATTGTTTTAGTAGGGCCTGTTTTTTTGCGGTAGCCTCTGCAGTTTCATTGCCAATTTTTAAAGTATTCTTGGTCTTGCTGACGCGTCTTGGTAATGTTTACGTGTTAGTGCTGGTGCCTTGTTCGACAGCGAACGCCGTTAACGCTGAATGGTTGTACGCTCTTTCCCTAATGTTTTCGTTATGTCTGTTTTCGAAAAGCACTTTTGATTTCTGAGATCTGCCCCTGAAATTGTGCTTGCATCTGTTGCACTTGAGATTGGATATGCCGCATCATATCCTGCATCATATCCTGCATCATCTGCTGCATCATCTCTTGCATTCGTGTTTCAAGTTCTCCATTGTTGGATGCTTGTGGATGTTTTGAAAGGGCTCTAGTGATTTCAAGCTCCCGCTGTTGTGCCTTCAGTGTTTTTGTTAGTTCTTCTACCTTGCGTTCGAGGTCATTTTGTTTGAGTCGAGCGAGTTCAAGCTCGCGTCTGAGTGCATCGCTGCTCACGTCTTAGCTTGTTTAACAGAAATAGTTTGTTTGTATTGTTTGTGTTACTACTATTTTCTACCTAGTGCGGATCAATGGTAGATGCCCAGCTTGCCTTGTAGCCGCCTTTCTGGGAAAGCTTTTTTTTCTTCTTTTCTTGTTTGCTGCCCTCCTCTGAACCGGCCGGCGACAGAGGAGGGAAGGAATTGTACCTTGATCGACTCCTCGAGGTCTCTCCTTTTGAGCTGAACCATCGCTTGCGTGTTCGCCCGCGTTGGTCCAACTTGGTCACTGCGCCCTCTTTCCCCGCTGGGCTTTGTTCTTGCTTTTTTCAGTCTCTCGGGCAGGCGTCCGTGTTCTGTGAGATGTCAGCGCACGTTAAAGATCCCCAGGTGGTCGAAACTGCTCCGTAGCTTTCCACTACGGCTCCTCTTTCTCTCTTTGCACTTTCACTCCCACCTTCCTCTCTTCTCTTACGGCATGGTTGAGGTGTCCACAGAAAACAAGTGAGACAGTTACCGCGCCTTTCCCTTCATATAAACTAATCAGTCTCTCGGGACACTCTTTGGATCCGGTGCGACGTGCCTCACCTCATATTAGGCACTTGAGCTCGCACACATGGTCTTTCGTCGGATTTTGGTCTCCGCCCTGTCCGCACACAATAATGTCCGGTGTGGGGCACACATCGGAGCGGTGTCCTTGCTGGAAACAGACGTGTGTCCTTGCTGGAAGCACACTTGCTTCGTGGGACGGTACTGGTAGCATGGTAGTTCACCTCCACAGTATATTACGAATTTCGGCAAGATGGGGCTGTCGAACGTGATCACTGTGGTCTTGGATTTACCAAGCATCCTTGCCTGGAGAATGGTTACTCCTTGAGTTCTGACTCGTAGGTGTGCTTTGAGCTCTTCGGGAGACGTACCTGGGTCAACTTCGTGTATTACGCCGCGAAAAATGTCCTCCGGAGCTGCCACGTAAGCGTTTACCTCGGACGACTTTCCGGCGAAGTTAAGGCGGGTGATGTGCCGCACCAGGTAAGCCGTTTCTTCATGTGGGGTGCTAACGATAATGATGTTGGATCCTGTACGAAGCCTTACAAGTATGTCCTCGTCCTTGCATTGTTGGCCGCACGCCATGATAACGGCGCGCGCTACTTGGTGTGTGGTGAATGATTTCACCGTGAGTCCTTTCTAGGGTCGAAAAATTATTTTGATGTCATTTTTGGGGAGTGGCTTCCGTGTGCTGTGCGATGTCAGCGCACGTTAAAGATCCCCAGGTGGTCGAAATTACTCCGTAGCCCTCCACTACGGCCCCCCTTTCTCTCTATCCACTTTCACTCCCACCTTCATCCCTTCCCTTACGGCGCGGTTCAGGTGTCCACAGAGCAAGTGGGACAGATACTGCGCCTTTCCTTTCCTATGAACCAACCAACCAACCAACCAGTCTTCGGGCTCTGCTCCCCCTGCCCAGTCTCGTTGCAGCCGGTCGCATTACCCAGTGATTTTTCATCGCGAGGTTGGGCGTCCGGGCCGGTTCCCGTGCCTTCCCGTTGTCCTCGTCTCTGAAGTTTTTTTTTCTGGCGCTTGAATTGAACAAGCTCCCAACTGGCATCGTTTTTGTACCCGACGCGCTCCGATGAGGAATCTGACGGGATTCCGTCTTCGCTTCCTGACTCGGCATCTCCAAATTCGTCTTCATCCATCAATTGGAATTCGTCAAGGAGGGCATTTGGTGGTTGTGGCGACGCACTTGGGGCTTAGCTGGGCCCTGCCATGTGGTCTCTATGAAGGTTGGGGCAACACTCAACAGCAGGGCGGACGCGTCCACTTCGGTTCCTGACAAAAGAGCCTATTGCGGTGCCAACTTCCATCAGACCACCTTCAAATTACCATGCGAAGATCGGAAGATGACAGATGTCTGACAGTACCAATCATTTGGTGAGCGGACCGCCGATTTTTCGATTATCGCAGCAATTCCATCGACTACGCCGCCGTTAGGCTTAGCGCGGAAGCAGAGGAGCGAGTGGGATCGAGAGCGCCCTGCGGCGGGCGGCAGCCACCACGGGGGACGAGGATCTAGACAAAGGAGGTCCATCTGAGTCAACATTTCGATCGAGAATTGACGGCACCCAAGGCCAAGATCTATCGATGGACACCACACCGTGTTCGAACCTGCCTCCACCCGATGGGGAAACCGGCGGAACGCCGGCTGCCAACACCAGCGAGACTACCGATACGAATCTCACGGAAAGCACTTTTCAAGGCGAGTGGAAGGCCGCAGTTTCGAGACTATGGCAGGAAAAAGCAAAAAAACGAGAGCGACAGGCCAAGATTACCGAGAATACGACAGCAAACACTCAAGTGAGAGAGACGGCGACGACGGCGCCACCAGCCAGATGGCCACTGCGGCGGTACATAAATCCAAGATGGCGAGCGGCGCGGAGAGCAGCCGGGGAGGCCGTGGAAGCAGCGCCACCATGTAAGATTCCAGCCAACGTCACGGCATAGCTGACGCGCCTGTTCCGAGAGTCTGAGAGGATGCCGGCCTGGCGTGGAGGAGGGAGCGCGAAATTCGAACCGTTTTAAAGGCGGAGAGGCGGAGTGGCGACTCAGGCGCGCGAAACCACTGCCGATGAATGACGCTAAGGTGATCTTCAGACCCCATCAGGGTATCGTGGTGAAGAACTTGACAACACCCCAAGCAGCCAAGGCTATAGCGCAAGCCTGCGGAGATCCACAGAATTTTCGTCTGAAAGACCTGTTGGTCCGCCTCTGACCGGGATCCAACATCGCCATCACCAGCACCCCAGACATGCAGATGGCGGAGCGCATGATGAGCACCCGAAGCTAGAATTTCGAGGGAAAAGACTATTCGGTCAACGCTTTCATGACTACACCGGAAGAGTACCTCAAAGGGGTGGCCCACGGCATCAACCCCGGGGCAACGGAGAAAGAATTAATGGAGAACCTGTTCGCCAGGACCAAGGGCGTGAATATTATCGCGGCCAGAACAATGGGAAAGTCCAAGTCGGCCCTCATTGTCTTTTTTGGGGCCAATCGTACTGAAGTGGGTGTACTACAATGGGGGAGAGATCTCATGCGATTCGTACAAGCCAACGAAGCAATTTTGCCACACCTGCCGAAAGCCAGGACACCGAACAGACGTATGCCCAAACCCGTATATCAGGGCATGTAGAAGATGCAACAAGCAAGATCCGGAGGAAAGTCAGGAGTGCGAACCCCAATACGCTCTCTGTGGAGGAGCACATGAGACTGGAGCCACCGGCTGCCGAAGCAAGCTCAAGGAGGTCCCAACGAAGACAAAGGGGCATTCAAAGTCACGTCAGAGCCGCCTAGAAACGAGGGGCATCATGAAGAAGCATCAGAGGCGGTTCAGTTCGGACGGGGACGAAGAATCATCGCGTGAGCGGTCCAGGTCCCAGTCAAGGTCGGAGGCCAATGCGGAACCCAAGAAGCCAGCGAAGAAAAGCAAGCCAGGCGCCTGGGAGAAGAAAGAAGAGAAGAGACAAGACATTGATCAGGTGAGCTGACCAGCATTGCCCTCCAGAAAACAGCTAGAGGAGGAAAGAACAAAGTCTAGCCGAGCTAAAAGGGACAAGAAACGAGAACTCAATGATTAAGCAACGATTAGATCAGATGCAGAACCAAATTAACATTACACAAAACAAGTTCGAAAAATCCACACCATCGGTAAATGAGACACCCCATCTGACTGCCGAAGACGTAGGAAGAATAGTAGAGGAAAAGCTAGCACAGCTGCTCCCACACATAATTGAGCAAATCACAAAGAAAGCCATGGTACACGTCACAGGCTATAAAGGGAAAAAGTTTCAGGTGAGGCAAATCGAGGTGACCAAACTGATTAGGAAGCAAACAACAGCCACCACAGTAAGAGAAAGGGCTGAGAAGCCGTATCACTGGCCCGGACTGACCAGCTTGCAATCTGAGACCGATCATGACTAGACACCAGAAGGCGAAGCAAGACCGCCTAGAGATTTGGCAGTGGAATTGTAGAAGCGTCAGACGCAACAAGGGGATGCTGCCACAGCTGCTGGCTTCACAAGCGGAACCACCGGCTGTGACAGCCCTACAGAAGGTTGGCAGTTCCTCTTCAATTAGCGGGTACGAGATCTTTGCTGCCAACGACGAGAGCTGGAAGGTGGCGACAATGGTGGAGAAGACCATTACAACGATTTGGCATAACCAATTTGAAGGGATTGAAACACCCCATATCTTGGTGGAGGTGGTCCAAATGAGTGACAAAAACCAGGGCACTTTTATCCTAAATATATACAGCTTCCCCCCCACCCTCCCAACAGAAGATGGACTTCGACAGGCTTCTTGGAGAAACAATAAACTTGGTAAGAAGAAATCAGCTTATTATATTAGGCGACTTTAATGCAAAAGACCCGGCCTGGGGATACACGCGACAGGACAAGAGAGGCCGCATTATTAGAGAGCTAATAGACAGACATGAATAAACACTGGTAATGAACCCTGGAGTGCCCACGAGAACGGGCAACAGTGTGAGCAAGGACACTACCCCGGACCTTACGATGGTCAAGAATGCGGCGAAGTTGAGTGGAATAACAAGCTTAACGATCTGGGCAGTAATCACTATATAGTGAGCACGACCATCCGCACCTACAAGATCAGGCGTCAGGTTGGCGCAGCCAGGATTACCAACTAGCACAAGTTGAGAGAAGCGCAGTAGGATGACCAAGGTGAGATTGAGGATCTTGATAACTGGTGCGGGGCGCTGCGGAAAAACAAGCAGAGATTTACGCAAGAACTGACATGCACAAATGAGACACCAGAAATAGACGCCCATCTACTCCACCTGTGGGAAGCGAGAAGGGGACTGTTACGAAGATGAAAGAAACAGAGGCACAATCGAAAGCTTAGGATGAAGATCGTGGAGATTTTTTTTGTATTTATTTATTCGAATACTTCATGGGCTCCGATTGGAGTATTATGTGAGGGAGGTTACATAACTGGGGTGCGAAACGGAAGCATGTAGAAGATGGTTATTTTAACATCGTTATTTTCAAAACGTTAACATTATACAACGGCAAACACAAGAAAAGAGAACAAAATTTGGAAAGCACACTATAGAACACACTTCAGTAACAGCACACTTCAGAACAAAATATTGCTTATTTTTTCTTTGAAAATAACATATTCTGAAGTGTGAACAATGTTATCAGGAAGACTATTCCAATAAATGATGGCACGGAGCAGGGCTGATCAGTTGAATGCAGTGGTTCTTCCCGAAAGGCGTTTAAAACTGAGGTCATTATGCAATCGGTGAGATGTGCGGGCCGGTTTTGTGAGAGTTAGTGTGAAGGAATTATGTCTATAAACAATTTTATGGAAGAGACGGCTAAGTGCTATTGTTCTGCGAGATTCTAAGGATGGAAGGAATAACGACGCCTTAATGTTAGTTATACTGGAATGTCGGCAATAGTCGACAAAAAAGGCGGCGGAGTATGCTGAACAACTGACGAGAGCCAGCTGAGGCAAATTCTGCGACTCTCTGCAGGGGACGCTCAGCACTTCCAAGACATGGCGAATCCTAAAAGCCATCATGGACCCCACCAAGACCAAACGGGAGGGGCAGAAGTCGCCGGAGCGGTTGCTACGCACATTACCAGGCACGAAGGAAGATGTGATCAAGGCCGTCCACGACAAATGCTACGGAGTAGAGCTAGAGGATCCATATCCATACGCAGAAGATTACAAAGAAGACCCAAATCCGAAAATGAACGAGCCGATCACGGAGGAAGAAGTCCGGACGGCAATAGCAAGTGCCACTCGAAACACGGCGCCTGGTGACGACAAGATCACTAATGGCATAATTCGGAACATGAGCAACAGCAATATCAAGGCACTGGCGCATTTCATGAACAAGCATTGGGAAGCAGGAATGGTGCCAGCGCAGTGGAAACACTCGGTGGTTATCATGATCCAGAAACCCGGGAAAAAATTGGCAATAGAGAATTGGCGGTCCATTTCTTTAATTTCGTGCCTGGGAAAGATTTTCGAGAGGGTTGTCAATAATAGACTGCAAAATTACTTAGAGGATAGCGCTCAGATGCCGGACACCATGTTTGGCTTCAGAGAAAAGCTATCAGCCCAAGACGTTCTCCTGCAGATCAAAGAAGAGGTCTTGACGGGTATCCCGCGCTCGGCAGAACACGTGGTTTTGGCAGTGGACATTAAAGGGGCATTTGATAACGTTAGTCACAAGGCGATCTTAGATGGTCTGGCAGACACAAATTGTGGAACCAGAGTCTACGAGTGCGTTAGGAGCTTTCTGAGTAACCGGACGGCCGAAATCAAGATTGGTAATATAGAAACAGAGACCTCCTCGCCAAACAAAGGGACACCTCAAGGAGCAGTTATTTCGCCCACGCTGTTCAACGTGGCAATGATTGGCCGGGCCAGGCGCCTCGAGAAGGCGGAGGGCATACAGCATGCTATGTATGCTGATGATGTCACCATCTGGACGACCGCAGGATCATTGGGGGAGAAGGAAGCGAAATTGCAAGAGCAGCATCTGTCATCGAAGAATATCTAAAGCAGAGGGGCTTGGAGTGCTCATCAAGAGAATCAGAGCTGATCAGATTCTCGCGAGGGAAGGGCAACCGCTCTGCTCCCACAGATCAAGGCCACAAGCTCTAGATCCGGCTGCAAGGGGAGACAGTACCCGGAAAGACAACCGTGAGGATCCTGGGGATGTGGCTCGAATCGAATCAAAGGTGTCAACACACAATTTGCTCAAGACCTCGACCCAGCAGGTCGCCCGAATGATAGCACAGGTGACCAGCAAAAAGATGGGGATGAAGGAGCCCGACACACTCAAACTTGTCCGGAGCCTCGTTAGTAGCGTATGCTCTATTAGCGTACTAGAGTAGCGTATGCTCTACCCTGCTTCAATATGACCAAAGGAGAGGAAGACAGAGAGGACGCCATCATCAAAATGGCGATCAAGACCGTACTCAAGCTCCCCAAGAACACACCAAACCACAAGCTAGCAGCTCTGGGTCTACACAATACAAGAATTAGCGGAAGCCCAAATCAAGTCACAGCTAAACAGTCTTCTACAAACGAGGACGGCAAGACGGGTGTTGGAAAGACTGGGATTAAGCACACACCTACAGGCTTATAACAAGACAACAGAGGTATCGCGGGAAGTCAGAAATTGGTACCGAGCTCGGCTCATACCAAGAAACATGGACCCCGCCTACACCCGGGAAGAAGGCAGGCAAGGGCAGAGTATTACGAAAAAACAATCGGCCAACAAGACACGTCAAGGTTCACCGACGCAGCCTTATACGATACCAACGCAAGGAGGGCGATAGCCACGGTCACACACTGCGGTCACGGAGGCAGAGGAAGTGGCTATAGCACTGGCCATTAGGCAAGGAAATGAAACGGGAGAGAATCTGACGATACTGTCGGACTCTCAATCCGTGTGCAGAAATTTTCAACAGGGTAAATTATCTAAGGTAGTGCACCAAATCCTTACCTCCACAAGCGAGCCAACAAAACAATACACTCAAACACTAGTGTTGATTCCGGGGCATGCAGGGATCACGGGGAATTCGTACGCAGACAGGGTAGACCGAGGACATGCAACCTACCGTGCGCCCCACAGTCTCGCGGCAAAGGACATGATTCCGCTTGACCCTGACTACACCAGAATACTACAACATTACAGAGGCTTGCGGAAAGTATATTCGGAGCCGCATAAAAGCTGAGCAACGAGGAGGCCATAGATCTGAGGCGGCTACAGAGGGGCACCTTCATTAATTTACACATAGTACACATGATGCATCCCATGACATTCAGAGACGAGGGATGTTCCCGTGGTGCGGGAACATCCCTACCCTGTACCACATAACATGGGAATGCAGCTCACATCAACTACAAAAAATTTTAAACCCAAATAAAAGACAATGGAAGGCTTTGCTGGCCAGCTCTGACCCGGAGGCTCAGCTCTACCTGGTCACTAAAGCTCGCAACCTGGCGAAAGCCAGTGGTGCCCTGGAGTGGGGGCGCCAACCGCCCGTCAGCCTTGGCTGAAGAGGCGAAGAGAAAGATCACAGAGAAGTTAATAAAGTTCACTCACTCACTCGGGGTTAGCGGGCTGGCGCCCTCTTTGGAACTTTCAAGTCCGGTAAAGATCCGAAAAAGGGTCCTACCGCTTGAAATATGGCATCCAGGGGATCTAGCACTTGATGTCTTCCAGTTCCAAATGAAATCCGGTGGCGAAAAAGCGTTGGTCCGGTGAAATCGGGTAAACTTTGCGGAGCCGAAGTGACGCGTATCCGTCACCAACGCTAAGTATTTTCGGAAACAGACTCTCAGCCACGGAGGACACAATATACTGCTAAGTGCAATCCTTCGGTCGCAAGAGTACTTACAGCGCCGTTAACTATGACGTTGAGCTTATTTCTACAAGCTGCGTAGCGAATTATTGTACATGACGTAGCATAGTGTCACTTTCAGTTCGAACTAGACGCCTCAGTCACTGCAACTAGTCATCAGTGGACGCCGCGTCTGCCCCAAGAGTCCTCAGTGTCCAACACACTCAATTCCGTGTAGATGTTCGAGCAAAAAAGTAGCAGAATTCTTCGCGTTGTATCGCTTTTATAGAACTTTTTTTTCCACAACTGATAGCTATGTTCACGGCGTCAAACACTCCACTGACAGTAACAACTAGCCTGCGCCAAATAAAGATTTAAAAAGCGTTATAGCATTTGTGTTACAATGAACATTGTAGCAGTATATTGTGTCCGTCGTGGCTGAGAGTCTGTTTCCAAAAATACTCAGCCACGGAGGACACAATATACTGCTAAAATATTCATTGTAAAACAAATGATATAATGCTTCTGAAATCTTTAATTGACGCAGACTTGCGGTTACTGTCAGTGGAGTGTTTCACGCCGTGAACATAACTATCAGTTGTGGAAAAAAACGTTCTATAAAGCGATACGACGCGAAGAATTTTGCTACTTTTTTTCTGCAAACATCTAAACGGAATTGAGTGTGTTGGACACTGAGGACTCTTGGTGCAGGCGCAGCGTCCACTGATGACTAGTTGCAGTGGATGAGGCGTCTAGTTCGAACTGAAAGTGGCACTATGCTACGTCATGTACAATATTTCACTCTCCATCGACTACAGCCACTCGAGCACAAGTTGGATTCGACGGATTTTGGATATTCGACGAACGGACGCCGAGAATATCAATTCTTCTAAGGTGGGCCTTCCTCGTCTCGTTACGATTTTTGGGACTTTGATGTGTTCGAAGAGCCACGTAGTGAGCTAAGCCTGAGATAGGCCTATGGTGAGACGCCACCGGCGGCGGAAGCTCTGCTCGGAGACTGCCTTAACCATGAGAGAGACCGTACAAGGTACGGCGATAGATCCGGAAGAATTGAACATGCCGGGACAATGGTACGTTAGTAAGACGAAAGGGAAAGCGGCTGCCCTAGTGAACGACGAGGCACGCAATATGGAACGCCAGCGAGCCGCCGAGAAGCTCGCAGGCACGAAGATGGCGGCATAGTCGGTTAAAAGGCAATTTGCCCGTATTCCGGACGACGCCGAGAAAATAGTCATGAGGCCGCTCGGCGGTCTCTTACGTCTGATGAAATACGGAAGTGCGTATTTGGCTGACGCAATAGTTAGGGCGGCTGGCGTGAGCCCAGACGCGGCCGGGGAAGATGTCATCTCATTGAATGTGAAGCAACATTCCATTCTTGTCGCCACCGTCAGCGCGGAAAGGAAGAGAAAGTACGCCGACTTGAAGCTCCTCGCGTTTGAGGGGAAAAAATCGAACTGACTACGTACATCGCTATGCCAGAGGACTGCGGGAAAGGCGTCATACATGAAGTCCCTTTGTCCTTCTCCGACGAAGATATTTTTAAGAGGCTGCAAGTCTACGGGAATCCTCCGGTCCTGGGGGTTCGAAGACTAGGAAGAAACTAGAGGAAAGTTTTAATACTGTTTGAAGACAAAGAGGTGCCGCGGTGCCATAATGGCCAGAGGCGCACCAAGTGAGTCTTTAATCTGGCAGTGGAACTGTCGCGGCTTCCGACGCAAGCGTGCGTTAGTGCAACAGTACTTGACGCTATTAGATGAGACACCACTAGCTATAGCCCTGCAAGAGACGGGTAAAGCAGCAAAACTCTCGGGATACCAATCTTATTCAAGTGACAGAGGTGAGAAATCTCGCGTCACAACATTGGTTAAGAGAAACATTGCTGCAATCATGCACGAAATCAATTCGAAAGAAATTGAGGCAGTGCTATTGGAAATTCTTACGGGACGAAAAGAGCAAACAAGCCTGTTCCTCTTAAATAAATTTATATAGTACGCCACAACAGAGAAAGGTGAGATTCAGGGCCCTCTTTCGCAAAGCGATAATCACAACCGGGAGTAACCCCTCGCTAATAGCCGGTGACTTCAATGCGGCGCACCCGGAATGGGATTACGCTAAACAAGATCCTAAAGGCAGACAGTTATGGGAAGACGCGCACGAGCTGGGACTCACCTTGCACACGGACACTAGTTTTCCATCCAGGGTGGATAACAGCGTCTGCGTAGACACTTCCCCTGACTTGACCTTCTCCAAAAATGTGAAAGATCTGAACTGGCAAACTTCGGAGCAAACTTTTGGCACCGACACTTTTATTCTGGCCTCGATGCTTAAAAAAGGAGTAAAGACGCTCCGTGTGTGTCAGCCGAGGGCTACGCAATGGGAACTATTTAGGGAAAAGCGAGAGAAGGCTGCCGAAAGGAAGATTACAAACGTAGAAAAATGGACGAAGACCCTCACGCGTCACGTTGGAGAGGCAACAAAGAATCTTGAAGGGGACGATGCCCCGGAGATAGCTGATAGCAAACTGCTTCACATGTGGGAGGCAAAACATGGTATGGAGCGCAGACTAAAGAAGCAAAAGTGGAACCGTAATCTTAGAAAGATAGCTAGACAGAATAAAGGAATTGAAAATTATGTGGTTAAATTATGGGAACAGAATTGGTGAACAGAATTCGTGCAGCAGATGCGACGAGATGGGAGGGGGCATGAGCCTTTCCAGAACGTGGGGTCTGCTGAGACACCTATTAGATCCGACCAACTCAAAATCCAAGTCAGGCATTATCAAAAACCAGGCACGGGTTTAAGGGTACAGACGCGGAATTTATGGATGCACTAGTCAACATGTACATTGGCGATACTCATAGTGCCCCCTCCCAGAGTATGACGGAGCTCCCAACGAGGAGCTGGGCGCACCCATCACGAGGCGGAGATCAGGGCAGGAATATTGGGACTAATAACAAAATCGGCCCCGGGCCCTGATGGGATAACAAAATTTTAAGAAACCTGGATGACTCCATCAGCGCTCTTACTGAGTATATGCAAGAAATTTGGACTAAAGGGCACCTGCCTCGGCAGTGGAAGTCGGCAAACGTAATTCTAATCCCAAAACCGGGCAAACCCCCTAAACTAGAAAATCTAAGACCTATTTCTCTAACCTCATGCATGGGAAAATTGATGTAGCATGATCCAGACACGAAAGACGCGCTTTGTGGAGAAACACGACCTGTGGCCGCACGAGATGGTCGGTTTTCGACCGGGTTTGAGCACGCAGGACGTGATGCTCCGACTCAAATACGACATAATCGACTCGCGTTCTAGAGAGGCCAAAGTGATTCTCAGCCTGGACTTGACAAAGGCTTTTGACAAAGTTAAACACGAAGCGATCCTCCACGGACTTCAAGAAATCGGAGTAGGGGAACGAACATTGAGTATATCAAGGACTTCTTGTCAAACAGAACTGCCTGCATAAAATTTCAAGACATTCAGTCCCCCACAGTGAAGTTAGGGAGCAGGGGGACGCCGCAGGGCTCGGTTCTCTCCCCGTTCCTTTTCAACGTCGCAATGAAGGGCCTCCCAGAAGCTATGAGGAGCATAAAGGGGCTAAATTTCAGTATTTATGCGGATGACATCAATCTCTGGGTTAAC
Organism: Amblyomma maculatum; assembly: GCF_055883805.1. Lineage (NCBI taxonomy): Eukaryota > Metazoa > Arthropoda > Arachnida > Ixodida > Ixodidae > Amblyomma > Amblyomma maculatum. Next base: position 152,677,693 of record NC_139345.1, on the reverse strand, counting down.
CACTGTAGTGATGCGAGCATTGAGGAGCGCCTGCAGGCGGCGGCGGACACTGTCGTAGACTACGCTGCCAGTAGGGGTCTATCATGCTCGCCGCAAAAACCAGAATTATTCGTCTATAACCCAAAGTCACTCCGATGCAAGCGCAGCTGGGAATTTAACATTAAAGTAGAAGGAAAACCAGTTCCAAAGGTAGATCAAATCAGAATCTAAGGACTATTCATTCAGGAAAATGGATATAATGATGGAACAATCAGAAAGCTAGAGGGATTCGCCACACAAGCCATTGGAATATTTAGAAGAATAGCGTTGAAAGGACGAGGCCTGAAGGAAAGAAGCTTGCTTAAACTCATCCAAGCTTACGTAATAAGTTGCCTGAGCTATGCCACGCCGTTCCTAAATATCAGGTCGGAGGAGAAGAAGAGGTTAGACTCTCTCATACGACGGTGATTAAAGAGAGCCCTGGGCTTACCAATTACCACATCCACAGAGAAGCTCCTTTCTATGGGAGTGCACAATAACTGGGACGAAATAGCGGAGGCTGTCAGAGTTTCGCAGCTGGAAAGATTAAGTCGAACCACCACGGGCAGAACTATACTTGAAATGGTAGGCCTGCAGACAGATAGGGACTACGAGAAAAATCAAGTATCCCACAGGACTGCCGAGAAAATATTTGTAACATGTATCCCATATTCAACAGAGAGAGGAGGGAGAAGAGAGCAGAAGCACTAATCAGACGTTTCGAATCGATGGACAGCAAGTCGGTTGCGTACGTGGATGCGGTGAGTGGCAAAACGGGGGCGGCGGTCGCCTCGATGGTCGACGGCCGAGGTGCCCCGGTATCTGCCGCCCCCATTAGAAGCCGCAACGCCGAAATGGCTGAAGAAGTTGCAATAGCGCTCGCTTACGTCGGAACTCAAGCCAATTTCATAATCAGCGATAGCAAAACGGCTATTTGAAATTTTGGAATGGGTAGGCTCTCGCCGGAAGCGGCAAGGATTCTGGCCAGTAGACGACTAAACAGGAAAATTCGCCTAATTTGGACCCCTGCACACACGTTCATTCCTGGCAACGAAGCGGCCCACGAGTTAGCCAGAGCTCTCGACTTCCGGGTAACTATGGAGCCGCCCGATTGCCGGAACATGGACGAGCGTCTGCAAAATTATACGGAGACTCTTCAAAATTACAGGTTAAGCAGGAGACTAGTGCCACCACCGGATAAAAGCCTAAACAATAGGCAGGCAGTCGCATGGCGGCGCCTGCAAGCTGGGAACTTTGTAAACCCGGTCTGGGCATATTATGTCCGAATGGACGATAGGAGAAACGATAAATGCAAGCACTGTGGGGAGAGGGGGACCATCTGGGAATGTACCAGCCCCCCGGGGCTAAAACAAATATAAATTGTAGAGAAGCCTGGGAAGCCCTGCTGCGGAGCGAGGTCCATGCTCCACAGCTACAAGCCATCCGCCTGGCGATAGAAGCCGCGTAGAGCCAAGACCTCTTTGCCTGCTTCTGATCGCGCAGGTCTCTGCTCCCGTCCCTTAGGCCTGTGTGCCGGGGCGGGAATTGGGGGCCTCCTTATCTGGTGGAAAAATAAAGTTGTTATCATCTTCTTCTTCACTACGCAGCTTGTAGAAATAAGATCAACGTCATAGCTAACGCTTTTGTAATTTCCATCCGACCGAAGGATTACACTTAAGGTGATGAAACGGCACGGCAGAGAGCCCAGTTCGAATATGGCACCTTAGTATATGGCACGTCATCAGTGGACGTCATTCCTGCATATGATATGTTGCGAGCCCAATGCGCTCGATGTTTCTTCCATGCAAAAACAAAAAAAAAAACACATGTTCACCAGATTTTCTTGCCCTGCTGTGGTTTGGGGATTTAGTTTTTTTTCGTTTCAAGAACTGATACAGCGCCGCAGCATTCAATTCTTTGACCCAAAGCTGGTGGAGTTCCTAACGCCGTACACATGGTCGTCCTGCCGAAGAATGTGGCGCAATGAAACGTCACGGGGGCTTCGCCCCTTTATCTTCTTTTTTGCAACCAGTAATAGATTACCGGTAATCAGTTACGAAGGAAATACTTGAACTACTTAAAATCTTACCGCTTCAAAAGTGATGAACAGATAAAAAAAATTACACAAAATTTTATTTATTTACATGTACAGGATTTTGTGCAACTCTGGTAAAAATATATTGTTGGTAAAAGGAAATACACACAATTAAGCCGTAGATATCCATACGACTTAACTCGCTTAGCCGCATCCCTGTTTCAGAGAACTCGAATCCATCCGCAAGCACAATACCATTCCTGCTTTCCGAGGCGGCCCCACCGGGGTGGTGAGTGGTAAGACACCCGACTACTGTGCCGGAGTACCCGGGTTCGATCCCGACCTCGGCGGCTGCGTTTCGATGGAGGCGAAACGAAGAGGCGTCCGTGTGCTGTGTGATGTCAGCGCACGTTAAAGATCCCCAGGTGGTCGAAATTACGCCGTAGCTCTCCACTACGGCTCCTCTTTCTCTCTATCCACTTTCACTCCCACCTTCCCCCTTTCCCTTACGGCGCGGTTCAAGTGTCCGCAGAAACAAATGTGAAAGATACTGCGCCTTTCTCTTCATGTGAACCAATTATTATTATTATTATTTCCAAGGCGATTGAAATTTCAAGGCAACGCCTTCTTGAATTGGGTTCGTGAACCATAGTCTCACTAGGCGAGTAAAACGCCACGGGCATTGAGGACAAAATACCCGTTTTTTCGGGGACAAAAAAAAACGAGAAGGTGCTACACAGGTATTGTAGCAAAAAGATTAGGAAAAGAATTCCCTCAGTGGCGCTTATTAGCGGGTCCGATGGCGAGAACAGACGCTTCACGCTAACAATGTCTAGCCGCATGGAACAAAGATGGGCTGGAGGCGGGGGGAGCAGCCACTCACGCTAAGTACCGCAACAGGCTCCATGTCGAGGCTTCACACCGGTTCGCCTCCGCTGCAGGGCTAGGATGGGCGACACACCCCGATTTGGTCTGAGAACATCGTGGCGGGCTCCGACTGCCCGTCGCAACAACGGGTCCCAACGGCAGCGTCTCCTAGAGCAGCCGCATTCCACAAGTAAAATTCCCCCTTCCCTCCCCGGCTGTAGGTGGCAACGAGTTTATCAAGCTTTGCCGCAGTGATTTCTCCGATATCACTATATACCTGGACATGCGCCGTTGGGGCGCCGCCGAGTCCACTCGTAGCAAGAAAAATAAAAAGTGTTCGAAAGTGGGCGTAAATAGGCTTGTGCGCATAAGGCGTGAGTGGGCGGGGAGCACATAATGTTAATCCACGGAAAGTTGGACTTTACTGACTTTGGCGAAAATTGGCTAAGGCTTAGCTCGGCTATGCCAAGATATACGTAGCGAAAACAAAGCATAGCTTTGGTTATCTTTGATTAAGATTATCGTTACCTTCGTTGTATAATTATGTTGTTGCATTATAAGGCCTCCTGGGTGCGTTATAGTGCTCACTGTAAAAAGCGACGCTCACTGTCGACTCGGACGGTAAACTTGCCCGTCTTGCAGCGGCATATTCACGGCGTTAAGACAGTCGTTTTGAACGCTGTGCTTCTGGCTCATCAGCCCGGCGTATGCTCTCCATCTTGTTCCGATGATTCCAAGCCTCATTCCGCTTAGCAGCCTTATCGCTGTCCATGCGTGGTCTGACCTGTGGTTGCGAAGCACGCCAGCTCCCCTTTTTAATTTTATTCCCCTGACCGCTTATCAGACATGCGACAGAGCTGTCGGAGTGAGGGAAACGGCGGCTTGGCGGCCAGGCCATCCGCCTTGGCCAGGCGCGCGATGTGACGTTATGCCAGATGGCGTGGCTAGCACTCGGCATCCGCCAGCTGAGGCAGTTGCTAGGCAACGGCTTAGGCTCTCCTGTGTGGCTCCCGCCGCACAAAGCGCCTCGTTCGTGGTCAATGTAGCTTTCGCTACAAAAGCACGCAGGGAGACGAGCTACGTTGCTACTATCGCCGTCGCTGGCCACTGCTCTCATGCAGGAAGGAAAACTGCTCTCCGCGGCGAGTTGATTGTTTGATTGATTAAAACTTTATTTTATACCGCTTTACGAGGCCCCCTACTCCCTGCTTCTGGCACGCAGGCCTGAGGAACGGGAGCTGGAACATCCGCGTCTAAGGACTGGCGAATATACATTGGTTATTGGCGGCCTCAGCCGCCAGGCGGACGGCTCTTTGCTGGTGAGCGGGGACGTCGCTTCGCAGCAGGGTTACCCAGGCTTCTCTACTTTTAATGGTGTCCCTAGCGTCCGGAGACTTAGAGCATTTCCAAGTATATGGTCGAGGGTCCCGCTCGCTTTTTTTCTCCCTTCTATCTGGGTGTGAAACAACCAGACAGGGTTTGGGAAATTTCCGCCTTATAATCGTCGCCAGGCAATGACCTTTTTATTATTTAAGCTAGGATCCGGTGGCGGCATCAGACGTCTTCCTAATCTATAATTTTCGACTATTTCTTGACAGGTTTGCAAACGTTCGTTTGCCGCTCGCCTGGCAGTCGCGTGGCTCCGCGTTTGCCCGAAGTAGAGATCGCGGGATAAATCATGGGCCGCCTCGTTGACGGGGGCGGACGTGTGTGCTGGGACCCAAATTAGGGTGATTTTGCGATAGATTTTAGCTACAGCTGTTAGAATTCGGGCGGCTTCTTGCGAGACCCTGCCTTTTCCGATATACCAGAGCGCAGTTTTACTTTCGCTAAAGATCAATCTAGTCTTCGTTCCGACACAAGCGAGCGCTACTGCGATTGTAAGCTGACCGACGTAAGCATGCTTCCTCGCTCTCCTTCTTGGAATGATAAAAAGTAAGCGAGTGACATAGGCGACGTCTGATTTGGCGTCTTCGGAGCGCTGTGCTAATAAGAAACTCGCTCAACGCTTCTTTCTGGCTGGCGCTGTCAAGCAGCGCTCCTCGTATAATAATTTCGCGTTTAATATCAGTACAGTGGTCCCGTAGTTTTGAATGAATGGGAAAATACATGCTATTCTGCTCCTTCAGATTGTCGGAAAAGTAAGGAAAAATTTCGATTTAGAAAATCTGATGCGCTTCACCGGCGGTTCCTAGCCGTTTGTTGTGACTACTGGATTTGTGGTAAGGCATCGTTAAGCTGCAGCAGAGAAAAATAAAAGGTTTCCAGCTGCTTCAAGTAGCCCCCCTGCTACATACCGTATTTAGCGCTATTCGGTACCGTACAAAAAGTGCGTAATGTTTTTCGCGTTGCTAGTTACGTTCATGCATTAGCCTGCGGCCAATCTCTACGTTTAATAATCGAGCAGCAGGAAAAATGTAATTCTGACGCCTCAAACTTACGTCGCCCGTTTTCTCACTAAGAGCGGCCGTTCATTTATTTTTTATGCTGGCTTACAGAGAAAAAAAAACATGGACGAGCCCAATAAAGAACTACGCACAAATATTTCATTATTTACAAAGTTCAAACACAGCATTATACCTACATACGTATTTCTCCATTCGCAAGGCTAAAACTCACCAGACAAATTGTCATTGCTCTAGAGGAAAAAGGAGTACACATCACATAAATGATTGCAATGAAGAACTAAAGCCCTGTTTATTCTTGAAAGTGATTGATCGGATTTTGCAGGACTGCAGTGAACAAAGGGGGAATAGTTTGCTTTCGCCGACTTGCGCCGCTTACAAGCAAACGCAGAAGTCTTAGGATCAAAAAGGGGAGGAAAGCAAATGTAACCATTCACCAAACTGCATAAAAAACTTTCTGCTAAGAAGCACACATGCCGTTGACCACTCGAGCGTATGCTGGTGAACCGTTAGGCACTCATAGACAACAAACGAGATAGTCTGCCGGAGTAACCGTTTCGCAAGCAAATTAACTATCCACACGAGCGCAGTGTCGCAGTTCTCAGTAAAACTGAACGCATTATGTGAACGTGGCAAGAACATCAACCCTCCGCTTCGCTAGCGAACATAATACCTAAATTGTGAAACATTTCAAACATAACTTGCCGTCAGTCCTTTTTCGAGAGCCAGCTAAGAATGAAAGTCTGCATGACACCTCTAGGAACAAACCTTTGTCAATGCACGCGTACGAAATTACCCTTAATTAGGCCCGTTATGTTGCAAAAGCAATAGTAGCATGCCTAATAACACGTCGACATAGAATCTACAGTTTTAAAGGCGTCCAATACATTCCATTCGGAGTCGTCACCAGTTGAGGAGGATTCAAGAGAAGCGCCACGCGCTCGTCTAGCTACATCCTGAGTGCGCCATCGAGCGAGACGCTGTTCCCGTTCTTCATCTGTCTCTGTAGCTCGCTGTCGTTTCCTGGCTTCATCGAGACGGCGTGAATTTTCTTTCTGTTTATCAAGATGCATAGCGAGGGCCTCAACTGATCAAGCGCGACGATTTATATAATCATCGATTTCCTCCTCCTCCTCTCAACTGCGAGAGAAGGGATGACATAAGCGCCGCCACTCGGTAGCAGCGCGGCTCCAGCTGCAGAGCGCCGTGCCGACCGACCGCCGCCACCCGGCGTCTTGAATTGGTAGACCATCTCTCGCAGCTTACGGTATGACGTCACAGACATCTGGAGTCGTTAAAGGTCAAATGTGCCTACCGACCGTGGCTACGCGAAGGGCTGAATATGGGAGTAGTTTTGCTTTCGCAATAAAAACGAGAGAACCGCCGTCGGAGATACGCCGCAAATGGGCTGGACGATGTTGGTAGGCTAGTTGCGCAACCTTTAATTCCATTGGAAATGAGCGTCCTCTTCCCACCCCGGCACGCATGCCTGGGCAGACGGGGAGTCGCGCGCCCGCGGATTAGAGGCTGGCAGGTAGCCTTTGGCTTATTGCGGCCTCTTCCGGCAGATGGACGAGCAGGCACTCTAGAGCGACGGTTCAAGAACATGGGAGTGAAGGAAGTAGTATATGTTGATGAGGCAAGTGGCAGAACAGGTGCAGCGGTAGCCTCGGTAGTCGATGGCCAAGAGGCACCGGTATCTGCGGCAGGCATCAGAGGCCGCAAAAGAGAGACTGCGGAGGAAGTTGCGATAGCGCTAGCTTGCGTAGAAACGGAAGCCAAGTTCATAATCAGCGACAGCAAAACTGCCATCCAAAATTTTGGAAAGAGGAGGATAGCGCCGGAGGCAGCCAACATCCTCACCGAAAGAAAGTTGAATAAGAAAATTCAGGTAATTAGGACACTTGCTCGCGCTGCCGTCCCTGACAATGAGGCGGCTCACGAGCCAGCCCGAGCTCTCTACTTCCGGGTAGCCGTCTAGCCCCCCGAACACTGGGCATACAACGAGCGCCTGCTAAATTACGGGGAAATCATTGACCATTATAAATTGGGACGTAAACTGGTATCCCCCCCAGATTTTAGCCTAAATAATAAAGAGGCCGTCGCGTGGAGGCGGCTACTAACGACTACATTCATGAACTCGGTTTGGGCGTTTCGCGCTAGCAAACCTTAGGGACAATAATGAGGGCAAACACTGTGGTGTGAAAAGGACCCTGGACCACATAATTTGGGAGTGCCCACAATTCTCAGGGATAGGATTAAATATAACAATTAGAAAAACCTGGGATGCCCTGCTGCGAAGCGCGGACCCGCGATCCAGCACCGCGCCATCTATCTGACGGAAGAGGCTGGACGATGCATTAAAGGGTCATGAAGCGATGCATCAACGATGCATTACAGGTGCGCACTGCCGCCTGGTGGGGCCTTGAGGGATTGACGAACTTAAAACTATGGCTTCCGAGAACACCTCCAAGCGCAAATTTCTCTCAGACACACGCGCGCGCGGGTGATCTCGGAGGCCATGATTACAACTTTTAGTTGGGGCGCGCTCCGATTGGAACGACCGGAGAGAAACGCGTGTAGTGTGATCACGGTGGTCATGCATGGGGACGAGTTGCCTGCTCCATCACCTGGCACTGCCTCAATTCCGCTCTCTTCAGTGCACGTATGCAGCTCCTGCGCTGCATTGTGCCGCGTCGCAATGCACCGTCACCGGCTCGGCGTCAGTAATATCCGCTTGCTTAAATTTATTTTCCGCAAAACGAGCTTGAACAAGGTTCAAAAGTTGATTGAAAACGCGGACTCTCATAAGTGGAAGCTTGACAACTACGATACACAGCTGGACGCGATGCGCTTGCTTCAGTAGGAAAATCACATGGCATACGCCCCGCCCTTTGTGGTAATCATTTTAAGCGATAGCTTGCACAACTCGCTCGGCCGGAAAGCCGCCGGCGTTTTAGTAGTCCGTACCACATGGCGTAAATATTTGGCGTTTGCGTAAAAAAATGTATCATGTATCGTTCCAGCGATTAATGACTGATTGGTGTGTAACAGGCGATGACGAGCTAGTCAAATCATTGATTTACTGCTCAGCTGACGTATTAAGAAATGAAAAAAAAAATGAAAATGGGGCTACAACGGTGTCAAAATGCTCAGAATGAAAAGCCGATGCTTAATTGTGCTAAATTAAGGAATTTCAATCTGTAACTCATGAAAAAGTTCCATTTGAATATTCGGAATATAAAAAATGCATTCAAGGTTCTCAAGCTCCTCAGAATAGAAAGCCAGTATTCGCTGATGCTAAATATTGGTATATAAATTAAAATAAACAAAAATGAATAAGAAATTAACAAATAACGAAACAAAAATTAGAAATTAGATATTTTTAAGGTTTATGTACGGAGAGGGGCTTTACCATACCTGGCGCGCTAAGGGAAAGATGGCGAGCATCTTCCTCTTCCTTACACTTTCTGCTCCCTCTCTTCAGCGCTTCCTAACATTTCCCCCTTCGTAGACGAGTCCCACGGGGCTCTCACTCAGTGTCCCATCGGTGGCACGGCTTCCACATTGCTACATGCACAACTTGTGTTTTCCGCGAGGGGCGGAAAATTCGCTAGACACCACCAAAGATTCGCTAGACACCACGTAATTCAGGTCATTGATCCAAGTGAGCACGATGAATTGGTCTCTGTAGCGCAACAGCTTCTGGGACAAACCACGATTCAGGAGAGGCGTCCAGAGCCATACTATGTCTCCGGGAAAGAAGCATTCATCTTGCTGCCGACGGTCGTAGCGCTGCTTCGAGTGGTCTTGCGAGGCCAGAGTGCGCAACCAGGCGAGCCGACGAGCCTCTTCAGCACGGCGGACGGTGCTAGAAACAGAAGGCTCGGCTTCCCGAGGGAACGTTAAAATAGTGTCGAGAGAACTTCGAGGCGGACTGGCATAGAGATGGAAAAAAATGGCTTTAGGCTGTTGTTTCATGCTTCAAAGTGTTATATACGTACGTAATGAAAAGAAGGATGTCACCTTAGTTCTTGCGCTGAGAGCTGACATACATCGCAGACATGTTCGTCAATGTCAGGTTTGTACGTTCAACGAGGTCATTTGTCTGGGGGCGGTACGGTGTCAAATGACGCAATTGACAACTACAAAAGCACAGAAGCTGTTCCACAACATCTGCCGTAAATTGGCGGGCACAGTCACTAATAATGGCACTAGAAGAGTCATGACGGAGGACGAAAGCGGGAAGAAGAAAGGAGGAGAAGTCAGCGCCTGTGGCGGAAGGGATAGCGCCAGTTCCACAGAAGCGCGTAATAGAATCAACGCACACAATGATCCGGCGATTGCCCTTTGACGAGCGATGAAACGGACAAAATTGGTCAGCATCAACTTGCTCATGTGGTGTGGTCGATGGTGTCACCGGATGTAAGCTGCCCTTGAGAGAAGTCGTGGGAAGCTTGAACCGCTAGCACTGCACACATGAGGTCACGTAAGGGTGAGTCTTTTGACCCCTATTTGGCCAGTAAAATATTCCTTATGCGGATGAGGGCTCTGGTAAACCCGAAGTGCCCAGCTGTGGCGTCAACGTGCATTACGTGCAGAACAGAGGAGCAAGCCATGCATCACGAGTGCAGAAAGGGTTCGCAAATGTAACATCACGAGCTTTTTCAAAACTGAAATTAAGATTTTATGTCCCTGGCCACGGCAATCGTCTGCGGTGAAACCCTCCCAGGCACTGCTTCGCATTATGAAAAGTACAAGCCTAATCGAAAGACTATGAGTTTGCTATATGATATGACTGTGATGTGATGTGGTGTGTCTGTTATCAGTGTTATGTGACTGTACTAACTTCAACTATCCCTCTCTCACAACTTTTATATCCACTCATCCCCTTCCCCCAGTGCATGGTAGCAAACCGGTTGCTACCATGCACTGATAAAAAACCTCATATAAAAACTGATAAAAACCTGCCTGCCTTTCCTCTTCATCTTCCTCCTCCTCCTTTACCAGCCGTTGACCTTTGCACTGTTTTCGCTGGAAAGTGGCAAGAACTAGAACTTGTAAGAAAATGGCGGCAAAATATTCATTCAAGCTGTCGTCATAGCAAAGAGTAGTCTCGAGGGGTAGCCGAGAGAGGCAGTCAGCGTCAGCATGCTGGCGGCCAATTTTGCACGACACAGTTAAGTTGATCTCTTGAAAACGTGATGCCCATAAAGCCAACCGACCGCAGGGGTCGCGCAGATTCACCAGCCCGCAAAGCGATGATCGGCGATGACTGTAGAAGGCATGTCCAGAAAGGTAAGAGCGAAACCGCTGTACGCCGAAAAAGACAGCAAGGCACTCTTGCTCCGTCAAGTTATAATTGTGTGCAGATTTGCTGAGGGTGCGACGTGCGTATGCAACAACGTATAGATTCGCGACATGCGCACCGAAGCCGATGCCACTGACGTAAGTGTGGAGTTCAGTAGCAGCTGTCTGGCTGAAATGACTCAGTATGGGACGCGAGTTAAGAAGAAACTTGATCTTACGAAATGCAAAATCACATTCAGGAATCCATTTCAAAGAATAACTTTCTGCAAAAGGCATGTGAGCGGGTAGGCTACGTCAGCAAACTTGGGGACGAAGCGCCGAAAGTAAAAGCAAAGTCCCAAGAAGCTCCCCAGTTCATTCAAGGATATGGGCTCTTGGTCGCATATGACAGCTTCAGTCTTCTGTGGATCGGGCCTAACATAATAGATGCACAAGCACTATAATTTGGCTTTCTCGAATCGGCACGTTTTAGAATTCAGCACGAGACCAACTTTCGCTATGCAGTTGAGAACAACAGCTAGACGGCTGTTATGATCGGTAAAGGTCCTCCCGAAAATTACTATACCTAGGTAACACATGGATATTTGGCGTCTTCTGTCCCCGCAAAAGAGTCTGCATAAATTATTCAAATGTAGCGGGAGCATTGCATGAGCCGAAAGGCGTCACATTAAATACATATAACCACTCTGGAGTCACGAACGCAGTCTTCGCAGTCTTCTTTCAGATGCATCCAGTTCTGCCAGTATCCGGACAGTAAATAAACAGAGCAAAAGTAGGAGGCTGACTGGAGGCAGTCAATGGCCTCATCAACGCGCGGAAGCGGGTAAACTTCCTTCTTTGTGACATTGTTGATTCGACCCGAAATCGCCATGAGCCATTATCCTTTTCACAAGAATCGGGGGCAGACCATTGGCTGAACGATTTCTTAACAACTCCTTGTTGCAGCATATCGCGACACTTGTCGTCAATTATCTTATGTTCTGAAGGTGATGCACAGTATGACGTCTGTCTTATGGGGTGTACAGTCCTTGTGTCGATTATTAGATGGGTCCAGGAAGGTGGAATAGGTGGTGGCTGACCTCGAGCGAAGTTGAACACGTCCAAATATTGGAAAAGAACTTCCATCAATGTTTATCAGTTTTCCCCCGTTAAGGTTTATTAACAGAGTGCGACGCCACCTTAGCCTGGTGCACTAACGGAAAGATGACGAGCATCTTCCTCTTCTTGACACTTTCCCATTCCTCTATTCTGCTCTTCTTAAAAATATCAGAAACATGAAAACATGACCCATATTTCTGTGGAACGCAACAGGGTCATACACATGGGAGCCTAATTGTTCTTTAATTTGTGGTATTTAACCGAAATGCGGAACCCTATAGAAGCAAGAACTCGATCAATGGTGTACTCGATAGATATTCAGCCCGGTCAAATATGAAGAGCACGCTTCATTTATTTTCATATGCCATCCTTGTATAAGTACCTAGTCCTGTTCTCTTAAGAACGAAACTTAATTGTACGCGAGAAACATTGTTCTACGGCTGTGTTGTCTATCAAATGATAAGACTTTTTGAAAAGCCTTGGAAAGTATGAAAGTAGGATACACCTGTTCTCCATCCATTGGAAAATCACCCACTGAATTGTTCGTGAGGGAGCTGAACTTTTAAGCTCTCGAAACCAGACTATAGAAAGTAGACAGAGAAGCTAGGGTGGGGAGCTAGGCGGTGAAGCTAGCTCTGAAGAACCTAGTCTCGTGTATTTCGGACCTCACGTCATGTGTGGACCTGAGGTTTTAGAGAGTGTCAGTTTTACTAACGCAAAAGTGGCTGTTCAAACGCAGTGTTTATTACCTGAGGTGCCCAACAAGTGCGCGTGACGCGCACGCGTCAATACATGCAAAGCAACGTTAAGAATAAAGTTTCAGCGCTTAATTTTTTTTTTGTAGCCGCACTGAAGGATTCCACTTGGATGCTGACAAGACTAAGATTTATTGAAGAATGTTTGGGAAGATAACAAATTTAAGACAGCAGTAACAGCCAAAGTTAGCTGACATTTCTTTTTAGCAGGCATGATCATCCCATAAAAAGGGAGTACGTTTTTTTTTTCTAGACGGAAAATGCCCTTGCGATCTCTTCAAAACGAATCTGTGATAGCTTTCGCCCAGATTATTATCCTAATGACCTCTTTTCAGGACATTTTATCTCCCATGAAGATAATATGATTATCGATTGTTTCACATTCATCTCAACACAGAAATATTTGATGGCTTAAATCAGCAACGACATAAAAGATGTTGAGCCAAGGTATCATGCAACGCAAGAATGTCATAGTGACTGGCATTGCCTTGAGCTGCAAGACCGCAATTCTCACTACATTTTGAATCTTACAACTTTGAATTAGCAAAGATGGACTATCAGACTGCAGTAGTCAAAACCGCTCAAGATGAACCAAAGGTAGACAAAACATCTTGAGTGACCAGGGTTGGAGAATGGTCGTCTGATCCTCAACATGTAGTTCGTCATCATCTGCCGCCTCACCTCCATGGAGAGCTACAAATCTTTAGATCTCGGCTATGGCGGGCAGCATTTTGGCTTTCACTACATTTACAAAAACAAGCAACGAGCCGTTCAACGAGGGCCTATCACTTGTAGCCTTGACGACTAAGAAAACACTCACTAACAGCGCGCCTGCTATGTCTCTCCTATAATAAGCTAAGTATAATTTTAAAAAACTTAGCACCCGTGTTTAAGTGTATGGTAGTATTGACAGCTTAAAGGCGGTCCTATTCGTTGAACTTTTTATTTTGAAAAATACACTTTGCAGAATTACGTGGCCCTATATCCACTTCCTCCAGCTTTACAGCAAAAAATCCATAATTACGTGCGGGATATGCTAACTGGGCAGACGAAACCTTCTGGTGTGACGCAGCTGTTGCTTAAGGCGATCCTTCGATTTCATTAGCGGAATGTAAGAGCGGAGCAGCTTTCAGCTTAACCCATCTAGTGCGCTGTCGAAGCGGGAAACGGCGTGTGATCAGCTGCGCTACAACTGAAAGGCATTCTGCGTTAATATCGACTGTCTCATATTCGTAATTGAACAGATTCAGTCAAGGATTTGGGGTCTGATATAGGCGCATTATAAACATCGCGCAAAAATTTGATTATTAAAATAGTCTAACAATAGCGCCTCTTGGAAACATATGAAAAATTAGACATGCTGGCTGTATTCAATAAAAAGTTTATATCTATATTACTTCGCTGCCATAGTGAGGACAATTGTTATTTCTAAGTTTCGGCTCCTGACCACAGTAGCCCGAGTGCCAAATGACATTTTATGCATTCTACACAATTTTCCTTTGCAAACATTCAAACGTATGATTGAAAAAATTAAGGGGATGCTTAGCAATTTCTAAGAATGTAAAAACGAAATCTTTGTCAGGCTTCCTGTTGCCGTAGCTTATGTTGCATTTTCTTTTGGTCTGCTGTCGAACTTTTTAATTACCGCTCTGTTGACGGGCTTTCTGTCGCCCTGCTGCGTCCACCCTGGTATTGTCTCTACAAACAGCGGCCGCGCCTCTTACCGTTTGACCTGCCTCCTGGAAAGCAAGCTGCGAAGCTTACGTTCCGCTCTCCCAAAATTTCCAGGAGCCTTTCGTTTGCCCCAGTCATCATCATCATTTTTAAATGCGTCTTGTCTAGCACGTGCGGATGCAGTGTCCCTCTATCGCAATTATGCGTTCCTAGAACACCTGCGCCTACTTTGCATTAAAGCTGCATATTGCCCTCGTCCCGCCGCTGCTGCAGCTTCATTCATAGCCACTTTCTCCCGACGGTGTTTATGAAGTGCAGGATTTTGAGCTGCTCTAGCCTCTTCCGCAGTACTTGGCGTACTTTCTCAGGCCTTCCGGGCCCGCGACTAGGGCCTGGTGCATTATCATCATTAGTTATGAAAAATCAAGCTCTCTTTCTATGCGAGATGTATAGCAGAATCTCAATTCTCGGCTTAGACCCCGCACTCGCAGTCAATATAAAGTCAATCATGAGCAAAGTATTGCGATACTTAAATGATGCCAAACTGTCCCGTCTCCCGGGGAATATCTCACGCGTCGCTTTTCTGTACCCTATAACACGACCTAGAAATATAAACATTAAGCCTTGTGCCTCAAAACACCATTAAGTCTTACAGGAAAAGGAGGATGGCCTACCTTGCAATTATACGAGGTTGGCGAGGAAAATGAGCTTGAGAAACAGTTTTGTACTTGAGGAGCTTGGATGCGCTCGACGTTTAAATAATCTTTATGCACAAGAAAAAAAATAGCTGGGCTTTAGCTTTGGTTAAACTTTGTAGATTACATAAGCAATACCTGCATGGCAACGCTTAGGGTTCAGTTTGTGGTGTAGCAAAGTGTGCTTGCGTATACGTTAGCTATGGAATAAACACAAGCCATGCTCGGGTGTCTAGTCTTGTTTTGCTTTATTTATGCCAATGAACACACTTCTTTGATCAGTAAAATAGTGAGATTTTGTCCGTGGCTACCTGCCGCAGCCACCCGACGCTTTAAGCTGGGAGCCAGCGGCAGCCGCTCATGGAGACGCCGGCGCCCCCCCCCCCCCCGCCCCCCTCGGAAGCTGCGCCGCTCCATCTGCGGCGCTCCGTGGCTACCAGCTACGGCCACTCGACGACTTGAGCTGGGAGCCCAGCGGTAGCACTCCTGTTGCCATGGCAACGGCAGCGGCGCAGCTCCATTTTAGGCGTACCGTGGCTACCGGCCGCGGCCACCCGACGGCTTGAGCTGGGAGCCCATCTGCAGCAGCTCAAAAGGTCATCGTGGCTTCAGGCAGCGCTAACGCGAAGGGGCCTGGACTAGTATTGCTTACGCAATAAATGCCACTTCCGCTTACAGGTTACGCCCAAACTAAGTAAGACGTGGGACAGCTTAATCAAGTTTTCCCTGTGTCATTTTTATTGAATTATGAAGGCGATTACAACTGTATGTTCACAGTATATACAAAAGTATGAAAGCAAACTGCAAGTTACCTATGCAATTTCACACACACAAAAAAGAAACAGCTGTAACTAAAAAAGACAACAATCACACACAGAGATGCGTCTACTGGGCCTTACTTATAGACTGCGAGTTTCACTCAAAGCCATGACATTTGTAGGCTTACGCGATAAGCACGGATCATTAACATTGACTGACTTCTCTTCGGTTCCCTTCCCCCATTGCTTCGTTAGTAGACAGAGAGATAGGGGCAGTCATTTTTGGTGGCCTACCTTTTGTGCCATTTAACGAATCACAAGGTCACGCAAGGCGGGCACTGCCCTATGGGTTGAGCTCATCCTCGAACCCACTGCCCCTTTGACAAAACAAAGCCATCAAACATAAATAGCATCGTTACTATCTCCGGCGTGACGGCCCGTGCCATCTCCCTTCAGGGTTCAGGATCTCCTTCCCAGTTTCATCCCCCACGCCGTCACCCCCTTCACACTTCCTTGTCTCGTGAAATTCCTCGGACCTGTTTCGTCCTACTCGCCGCAGGGCTTTAACAACAAAACGGGGAAATCGGACACGCACAGACAAAAGGGTTGCGTTGGGAAGTTGTTTTTTGTTTTTCTATTATGCGCATGAGGGGTGGGGGACCTATCTGACTCAAACGGCTGAGGCAGGTGTCGCCATTCCCACTTAGAAATGGGCAATGGCTTAACTACATCTAAACTGTTGGTTGGCTTTGTGAAAGAAACATATTCAGTTTCGCAAACCACGCAGGGAATACGTGAATGATGGCCTGGTGGAGAAATTAGGAGACCGGTAGGAGGGCAGCGGCCTAAAGATCCCCTTCAAGCCGTACGCAATAGTGTCAGAACATACCACTATCGTATCTGCTCCGTTAAGTTGCGTTAATCGGTCCTTTAATTTGACAATGCGCTTCCAATAGTTTGTCAATAACTGATTTTTGCCTATATTGTGCCTGAGCCTATGTCCGAAAGCTAAATTGAACACGACGTGTTAGTTCACATACTTCACATTAGGCAGTTTAGTCAAATCGGCTGCGAAATTACAGAGGAGAAAGCCTTCCGATAGCTTATGGTGAAAATGTCGCTTCCGCGAAATTTGTTCGCGCGTTGTGTGCCTGAGATTGCGCGAGATATTTCCGCCAGACGTACAATAGGCTCTGACGTCAACATAATTTCCCGTTCGCTTAGTGTGTTCTAGTCCCTATAAGTAAGCCTCGTAGGGTCGCGTCTGTCAGTTCAGTCTCGCATGTCGAGGAGAGGAGCCTTAAGATGTCGACGTCGGCGGCCACGAATCCAAAGGAAAAAATAAATGAAATTATAACGAGTATTCAATCATGCAATAGAGTGGTAGAAGGGAAGAGGTAGAATAAAATAAGAGGGAAAGGATTTCGTCAAAAAGCTCTTAGGAGAAGTTAATTTAATTTATTTGTTAGAACCTAAGATGCTGCCAACGACTGTCAGTGGATCAAACTGTTCTACGGCGAAATTTTAGCCAATAAAGGAAACATAAATCACCTCGCATTTTAAATAGATTATTAGAAGATCATTTACAAAGTCTTCTGATTAGCATAATGATAGCAACTGCCCAGTTGAAAAAAACTACAGAACTGTGTCATATATACGACAAAATATCCTGTAGTTCTGCCGTAACCATCAAATTTTTCTGTAGTTCTGTAGTACGTTTCCGTGGTTCTGTAGTTTTCCTGTAGTATAGTTCTGTGGACTGTCGTTCTGTAGCACTTTTCTGTTGTAACAACAGAAATTTATGATGGTACTACAGAATAGTCTATTGTCACAATAGGTTTCCCTTCTAAAACTGCACAGAAATTCTGTCGTATACGTCAGAAATTTTTCTGTACTTTTTTCCGACTGGGTGATGCCTCTCAATGTCGTAAAAAGGCAAGTGTTGGAATACACTGACCGCTTCTACGCTGGGCTTTTTATGTTCGAATCCAGGATTTCACCCCAATTTACCAGGCGGAACTTTTGTCGCTGGTGCTAGCTGTGCGTAAATTAGACCCACTGTACACAGCAGTGTCTGTAATTACAGACTCTTATTCCTTTTGCTCATCGTTTTCTTCAAGTATGGATTCGCCAACCTTAAACACCTTTCTATCATTGCTGTCTTCACATTTGAGCCTCAAGCATATGGCGCGGGAAGCAGGTCACAGTAATGCGATAGTCAATGGGTTTGCTTATGACTTGACTAAGGAGTCTTAATGGCCCCGTGTTGCCTATCCTCCCGGCTACAGAGTAGATGGCAACAGCGCAATTTAGTAGGCGCTCCTTATTAAGCATGCATACTGGATCTAGCTAAAAATCCTGTGATAACCTGCATCTAAAGCATTTCTGGCGTAGGAAATCATCTGACTAGCGGCAGATTGAAGTCTCTCTAACAAGACTGCGCTGCCGTATCCCGCTCCGAAATTTCTGTATGCATAGGTTTCGTTTGGTGCTAACTGCCGCCTGCGCATTCTGCAGGGAAACGGAATCAATGTATTTCTTGCTGTTTTGTCGCCGTTTGATGAGAAGACGGTATCTGCAGAACCCGTCGAAACAGCTGGGACCTAATTTGAGCATTCCGACCTTATTGTCGTTCGATGCCACCATGATTTGGTATAGCCACAGGCCCTTTTTGAAAGCCATTCAAAACAATCTAATAAAATCTAAACGTCTGCCTTGCTAATATACTTTCAATGTTTTAATCAATAGCTGCAAATATCAGAGTGTCCACCTCTTGCGTGCGATATGATTTCTACTTTATATTTCAGTGTTTCATACTTTATTTTTCTTTTTCCTTCCCTATCTTTTATTTCATTTCTTTTTTGCAGATGTAATTATACATCTAAAAAAAACAAATTTCTATGCGCCCAACTTCTTTGCCCAGTCCTTATGTGGGTATGAGCCATCCATTTAGAGGAGGACAACAAAAACAACATCTAAGTTCCATCCTACAGTTTTGCATAGCCGAGGAAAGCGAGGATAATAACATTTTAATCATATAAATAAAAGGAGGTATTCATAAAGGCTTTTACTAAATTACTCTTCAAGCGTTATTCCCATCATGATAAAAATGGTTGATTTGGTTTATAGGGCTGAACGTCCAAAAAGCGACTCGCGCTATGGGAGACGCATTGAAATAGTTGATGACGAGCCGGCGGTTTCTTTTTCTTCAAGTGTATCGAGATGTCATTTTGTATTAACTGTGTGGGTCTTAAATTCTGGCTCATATGAAGAAGTCCTTTTTGCTGGAGCAATAAACATTCGTCTGTCGAATTATTTCCTCAACTTCAGCAATAATATGTAGATCCGATTAACTCACGTCTGCCTCCGTACTTCATTAGATGGAAAATAATCCTGTATATCCCACCATTTTCATCTATATGTTTGTTTGTCAGAGCACGCAATAGTTTGCTGGCTTCACAAAACAAGATTGCTGTTACTCCGAATTCCTTAACCTCTCGCCACAATTTTTGTCGGCGCGTGGAATCTTCGCAGCATCGATAACTGCGCAATTAAAGCCTAGCGATGGTCTGAGTACGAATTAAGTGCGAAATAAAAAAGCTGGCTTAATTGGTTTCAAATTAATTCTAACCGTTAAACCCACAAAACTGTATTTGTTGTTATTAAGCAGCCGCCGGCATGCGGCCGTATAAATCTGGTTCTGGATCGCGTATAAGTTCTGTATTCTTTGTTTGTTAATGCTGGATGTTGCGAGACGCACCTTTATCAGTTTCGTTGTAGCGCAAGATGCGCCGTCAGCTGTCTCGAAGATTCCGATCACTCACGTATGTTTCTACAATGATAAAGGTTGTGCTAGTAATAGTGTGCCGCGTTATCTAGATTGTTATGAGCTGCCTCTAAATTGAGCGTTGACAAGTGCGACGGGAATTCTTCGTTCGACGATCGACGAGCACGTTTGCTCCCATTGCAGCCGCCGAGTTGCTTGGTTCGTTTGCGGACGCATGTCAGCCCAATAAAGTGTTTCTTCAGTGCAATCACCACCTCTTCATTTGTGCCATCGACCTTGCCACCACCACGTGACATCTGGTGGAGGTGCTGCCCTTGATCCTTTAAGCGAAGACCTCAGCCTAGTTTCTGTCACCCTGGGGGACAAGTCTACAGGTCACCGAGCCAGCCGCCGACTCCGAGGCCTACAACCTGAACGCAGTCTGCTGCCTGACCCCGTTCGACTCCGGAAGGCATCAACTTTGGAAATGGCCCAGTCAACAGCACCCGTTGTCTTCGTGCAGCCCCGGGAGTCCTCTTCTTCCAAGGACTGCCCAGTGAAGATGCGAAAGACTGGATGGACCTTTTGGACCGTGTGGCAGATTTCAACGGCTGGAACGACGGTGCGAAACTCAGGAAAGTCTTCTTTGTTCATCAAGGACGTGCCCGAGCTTGGTTCGAAAATCTGGAGACTTCTAAAAAGGTTGGGAGACATTCAAAGCAGAGTTTTTAAAAGCCTTTGCAAAAATAAAAAGATCAGGCCCTCCTCCTATCAAGACTTTAACTCCCAAACAAGCCTGTCCTGGTCTGCATAGAGGAAATGAAGCGCTGTTTTAGCCGCGCCGACCCTAACGTGGCTGAAGGTGAGAAAGTGAAGTTTTTAATGCGAAGCGGTAAACAGTCTTTTTTTGCAAGACTGGTCAGAAATCCGCCGAAAATCGAGGCGAAATTTGAAAATGAAGTGTAGACCATCAAGAGGACAATGGATACCCGGATGCGCTACTACGAACGACCATTCCAGCTGGTCTACGCAAGCCCCTCCAGCAGCGCATCTGCGAGCGGAGAGAGCCTTCGGGAGTCATCCGGGAGATCGTGCGAGAAGATCTGCGCCGGTTGTTCCCGCCATCCCAACAACCCCAGGCGGTGACGCGCGAGGACGTCGTCCGTGAGGAAGTCAAGCAGGCCCTAGGTGTTCCTCAAGTGACGGCTCCGGCTACTCCAATGCAAGAAGCAGCCGCCATCAACTATGCTGCTGGATTACGTCGTCCTGCACCCCGACGTGACCTTCCTGGCTTTCGTCGCTACCGTCCAGTTCCCGAAAACCGTCCCTTGGCACCCGCCCGTCAAGCCTACCAATGATCCCCAAGCTCCAGGAATTGCGACGCCTGGAGGACAGCGAACAACCAGCAATCATAGTTCCACTGTGGAGAGGCCGGCCACATCCTATGCCACTGCCCTTACAGACGCAGCGGTCTGCGCGTCTTCGCCATCGACGTCCCACAACCCCGTCCTGGCGAGCAACCGCAAGACACCGACGACTTCCTGCGAAGAGAAGAGCACGCGTCGGCAATTCGTCTGTCACGCTCACCCTCGCCATGAAGGGGCCGCTTTGCGTTGCCAGGCCGTACCTACGATGACAGTGTGCGCGAAAGGTCTCCAAGACTGCACAAGGGAAACTAAATAGAGCAACCTTTAGAGGTGAGGTTGCTTCACGGCGAAAACACGAAGATCCTCCATTGCCAACGACGAGTCACGACGATGCAGCCATTAAATCCGCGATCCACAAGATGACAACGTCGACGAGATCATGACCAAACTTCAGGTTGACATCGCCGCCCAGCGACGTGACGACGGCGTGCCACGACCGCGACCTCAGCACGAGACGAAGTAGAGATCGAACACCAAAGCTAACATGCAATGCTAAGACGCGAACAAGCGACCTTGAGTTTGCGGTTGACGGAGGCGCACGGTTACCGCCCTAGTGGACACCGGAGCCGACTATGTCAGCTTTCGCAGCTATGTCAAGTGACGACCACTTGGGACGGCCCGCTAATCCGCACCACAGGCAGTCCTTATTATCAGTTGGGGTGATGCAGCGCAAGGGTTACAGTAAATGGACGTACCCACCCTACCAACTTCGTCTTCCTACCACACTGTTCCCTCGACGTGATTCTGTGCTTGGATTTTGGAACGAACATCGACCGATCATGGACCTGTGATCCAAACTCATCAAGCTCTCCCCCGACAAAGCCATACCTGCTACGAGAATCACGTCGCCCTCAACGTCCTCGACTGAGAATTGACCGTACCGCCCTGATCAAGCGTCGTCGTTCCTGTGGTTACAAAGTAAGTGCTCATCACGGACAGGGGAACGGCGTTCACGGCAGAGTTGACGCAACCCATCCTGGTATACAGTCCTACGAGCCATCGACGAACAACTGCGTACCGTCCCCAGACCAATGGCCGTACGTAGCGCAAGTATTGCGCCCGCAAATATTCTGCGGGCGCAAGTCAACCCAATAAAGAGTTTCTTCAGTGAAATTACCGGCTCCTATCACGCAAGTGACCCGACATCTGGAGCCACCAGTTTTATCCAGGTGTGCCCCAATTTCACCGATTAGGGGCTGAGTTTCACCCGTGCATCGCGGTAGCAGCGCTAAGCGTAACGGCTGCGCCGCTCCCCGCCGCTGGGTTGCTCACCCCTCTTTCTCCAATATGACTTCTACCTTGCAAGGCGGCTATGATCCGTCCTAAATGTCATGGTCCACCATTTCGACAGTCCAAGATACTGGTTCTTCAGTCTCACAGCCCCTTGAGAACGAGAACCTTTTCAAACTTGTACAACGCCGCTTCCAGTCCAGAAGCGGACGCAAGATGGCGGCCGACATGTCCACGGCCTCCCAACCTCAAGCCAACAAGGACGCTGGCGCGCAGCCCCACGCCCGTCCTTTCCAAACTGCTGACCAATCAAAAATTGCAGCAGGCATGCAATGGCGTCCACGACCCATGCCACACCCGCACCCCCAAGACATTGTTGTAATCCTCAAGCCCCGCGTAACGGCGAACTTGCAGAGTGTGCTCCAACATGGCGAACTCGGAGCGGCGCTAACCGCCTGCCTTGGCAAGCAGGTGGAAGCCACTCTCAATATCATCCCGGCATGGGACCAATATCTTGTAGTAGAGGGAACCCAGGACCCACCCACAGCGGACCGCCTAATTCACGACTTCATCTTGGATACCGACAAGGGACCCCTCCCTATGCGTGGACATTTGAAACAGACCGGCGAAATATGCCGATGTGTGATCTCTGCGGCCAACCAGGAGACAAGCAACACCCTGAAAGAGAAAGTGCAGTGGAAAGTACGCAAGATAGGAAAGACGAACGTCTTATCTTAATTGGTTCAAAGGAAGGGAAAGGCGCAGTGTCTGTCACACTTGCTCTGTGGACACTTTAACCGCGCCGTAACGGAATGAAGGAAGGTGGGAGAGAAAGTGGAAAGAGAGAAAGAGGAGCCGTAGTGGAGGACTACGGAGTAATTTCGACCACCTGGGGATCTTTAACGTGGTCGAAATTACTCCGTAGTCCTCGCGGTTCTCACGTTTGTGGGGAAGGTGGTGCCGCGTTTTGTGCATTACAATTCGCAACTGGCTGTCATGCATGAATACAAGCGAACTGTGCCGGCGTGTGTGAAGTGCGGTACTATCGGACATCAGGCAGACACGTGTCCTGCCCCGAACCTCTCAAAGTGCGGCCTGTGTGGTCAATGTGTGGAGCTTACTCCAGAACGTCCAGCTCCACATGAATGGAAACCGTCGTGTGTAATCTGCGGCTTGGCCCACCCCACGGTCTCACAGGATTGCACGGCAAAATTCCGAAGACTTCGGACGCCCAGAAACAAGCCTCGGCAACGTGGCTTCTTAAAAACGGACACACCTGGCAAAAAGCAAGGTCACACCACTCGCGGAGCCAATGACAGCGCGGAGCGCGGCAACCACGCCACCGGCTCACGTGACAGTGACGTTAACAATTCTTCCTCCCGTAACCTGGCGCCATCGAAAGACAAGAAGACGCCCCCACCGCCTCCAAGCGGCAAGAATGACAGACACTTCCCGGCTCCTCGGACAACCTCCTTGCTTCAGACAGACGGCGCTGCCGGCGCCCATGCCTCCGCGCCGCAACGTAAGCAAGTGAGCAGCTGGGCAGGGGTTGCCTCCTCTCCTATCCCTTCCTCACCTTCCTTCCCTCCCGCGGTCACCGGCGTAGACGCCGAGAATCGCAAACAAATCGAGCTGTATAGGGCACAGAACGAGCAATTGCTCGCTAAAATGCAAAATTTGGAAGCCAAACTCACAGCCGCGTTGAGTCCTCAGAGCTCATACGCCATGGAGAGTGAGCCGGAGCTGCCGGCCGCGTTCGCGTCAGCTATGGCCGCTATGGAGGCGCATCTCGCCTCCCAATTGAAAAACATGATGAAGGCCGCCATGGACCATATTATCTTGGGTATCAGCGAGCTCAATGGGACCGGAATGGGAGAATTTAATTCCGATGACCATTATGTCTTTTACTGTGGGCAGGAATCCAGGAGAAGGAATGGGGTCGCTCTCAAAGTAAACAGAAGATTGGGCAAAGCAGTGCTTGGGTACAACCCCAAACACGACTGAATGATTTCCCTTTGGATCCAAGGTCACCCTTTCAACATAACAGTTATCCAAGTCTATGCATCAACCACTGGAGAATGGGGAGTGAAGAAATATCCGGAATTACAGGCAAGTTCTGTCTTGGTGAGCCAAATGAAGCTGGGCAGAGGCTAGTAGAGTTTTGTCAAGAAAACAAGCAGACCATAGCGAACACTCATTTTCTACAGCACAAGAGGCACCTGTACAAATGGATTTCACAAGACGGTCTGTACAGGAATCAGATTGATTACACTCTTTGCTGGCAGAGATGGAGAAGCGTTATACAAGCAGTAAAAAGAAGGCCTAGGGCCGATTGTGGCACCGATCATCCGCTTCTTGTTGTCGGATTTAAGGTTCGATTGAGGAAAACGCAGAAAACTAGAAGGCCTTTCAGGTATGATCTGGATCAAATTCTATCAGAATATGCTGTGGAAGTGAGGAATCGATTTCAAGAATTAGAATTAGAAAACAAAGAGTCGGAAGAGATGTGGACTGATGTTCGTGATATAATACAAGAAGTTACTACTAAGGTAGTTCTAAAGCAAAAGAAATGCAAGAAAGCAAACTGGGTTTCTGAACATGCTTTGCAAATAGCTGATGAAAGGAGGATGACAAAAGTTATGAAGGAAAGAGAAAGATACAAGGATCTCAATGCGGATTTTCAGAAATTAGCAAGAGATAAGAATGCCTTCCTGAACATACAGTGCAACGCAGTTGAGGACAACAGCCAATTGAGGAACACAAGAGCTCTGTATAAGACAATCAAAGATATCAAAGGAAGCTTCTGTGCTACGCTGGGCGTGATAAAGGACAAACGAGGCAGGGACCTCACTGAAGCCTCAGAGATAAAGAAGAGGTGGCAGGAATACACAGAAGAACTGTACAAGAAGGACCCGGATGTGCAAACCCAACATAAGGCGGTTGTGATTACTGATCTTGAGCCGGGCATCCTGAAGAGTGAAGTTGAATGGGCCTTAGCCAGCTTTGCTAAGAACAAAGCTAGCGGAAATGATGGCATTCCAGCTGAGTTGCTTCAAAACCTCAACCATGACGCTGTTAACATTCTGCATACATTATGTCAGAAAATTTGGACAACCCTGCAATGGCCACAGGATTGGAGGAGGCCAGTTTACATCCCCATTCCAAAGAAATCTAGGGCCAAAGATTGTTCCAACTACCGCACGATCGCGCTTATTTTGCATGCTAGCAAGGTGAAGTCGAAAATCCTCCAAGGTAGGCTGCAGCAGTATTTGGATCGGGAGCGTCCGGTCGTGCAAGCTGGGTTTCGCAAGGGCAGATGAACTAGAGACCAGATTGCCAACCTTCGCTGGATCATGCAAAAAGCAAGGGAGTTCCAGAAATCCATCTACTTCTGCTTTATTTTTTATGCGAAAGCGTTTGACTGTGTAGATCACAGCAGATTGTGACAAGCTCTCCAAGAGTTGGGAGTTCCAATTCACCTCATCTGCCTCCTCAGGAACCTGTATGAAGGGCAAGAGGCCACAGTCAGAACTGGGCATGGTCTTACTGATTTGTTTCCGATTAAGAAAGGAGTGAGACAAAGTTGCATACTGTCGCCCTGCTTATTTAACCTACATACTGAGTGCATCATGAGGAAGGCCGGTTTGGACGAGTCTTCAGCTGGAGTGAAGATTGCTAGGAAATGTATCAACCTTAGATATGCGGATGATACTACTTTAATGGCAGAAAGTGAAGTGGAACTCAAGAGACTTCCGATGCGCGTACAAGAAGAGAGTGAGAAGTTTGGGCTTAAACTGAACATTAAAAAGACAAAGATCATGGCGTCTTGCCCTATCAAATCCTGGAGCATCAAGGGACAAGAAAAGGAAGCTGTGACAGATTTCCTTTTCTTGGGCTCCAAGATTACCCCGGAAGGAGACTGCAGCCATGAAATAAGGAGATGCGCGCTTCTGGGAAAGGGAGCCATGGCTAGGCTTGACCGCCTAGTAAAGAGCGGAGACATTACACTGCCAACCAAGATCCGTATAACTCGTGCTATGGTCTTTCCAGTTGTGATGTATGGATGCGTTTGAATTGTGGAGACTCTTGAGAGTTCCTTGCACGTCCAGAAGATCAAATCAGTCGATATTGTCGACCATAAACCCTGATTGCTCATTGAAGGCTCACATTCTAAAGTTAAAGCTCAGCTACTTTGGTCATCTGATGAGAAGAGAGGAGTCGCTGGAGAAAGATTTGATGTTGGGAAAGTTTGAGAGCCACCGGAGCAGTGGTAGGCAGCAAACGCGATGGTTAGATGGCATCCTCAAGGTGCTGCAGATTAAGTTATGTGATTTTAGGAAGATATATAGTGAGAGACCGGAGAGTGTGGCGTGATATGGTCCATAGGGTTGCGAAGAGTCAGACACGACTGAACGACTGAACTAAACTGATGTATAAATACTAAGTGGATGGAATTCTGTCGAGAATATGCACTCGCCTGCCGAATAACATGTAGTGAGTTCGCCGAACTCACGGAGCGAGTGCGCTCGGGCGCGAGTGTCAATAAACACCGTTGTGTGACACAGTGCGAACATACTGAAGACGTTCGCTTTTCGGAACGTTGGCTCGACTTGCAAACTCAGCCTCCCACTGAACCCTTACTCAGTGCTCTTCCATACTGTTCCGCCGTATTTTCCTAAAAGTGAATGTTACTCGTTGAGAGTGACACTCACTCTGCTGAGTTTATAGGAGTTTTATGCAGCACAATTTGTATCAGCGTTTTTCCGTTATTCTTCTGTTTTGCTGCTTGCGATGCATTAGCTAAAGTATAATAAAATTATCTACATCATCTAGCCAAAATCTTCTCCTTCCCTGAAACAGGACGTATGGTCGTTATGTTTTCGCCAATTTATTCACTATCGGGATGTCAAGGCCAAAGGCAAACTCCGTGATTACCATTTCCAAGTCAGTAATGGTTCGTCCTAGCCACAGAGATGGAGAAAAAGCTATGTCACTGACATTTTTGTTTTAAAAGGATCATGAGGGGCTTTAATTAGTACCTTTCACTTTATTAGCTTTTGTAGTGCATCACAACACTGTTTTTCAGTTCAGGTAACCACTGTGTCACTAGAGAGCGAAAAGTATTCATGCACGCATTGTTTAATTTTTATTTAATGCCACTTTCTCCACTGTGTGCCAGACTGGCGTAGCCAGCGAAAGATTTTGCTGCTTTTTTTAAGTAAACGCTGTGGTTCTCCCCCCTTCGATAGAACATGTTTTACCTCATGAGAAAATTTGTCATAAGACGACTTGTAGTTTTTCTACAGCATCGTATTGTTGGTAGCTGGTATATATAATATGCGGCCAAGAGCAGAGTGCATAATACTGAAATATTTTGTACCTCTTTTTTTTTTGCAAGCAACACGTTTGTTTTTGGGGGAGAAAAATTCAGAACACAGATTGCTATGAATGCAGCGCTTGAAGGAAACTAAAATTTCTGAACGTTCTAGCGATTGAGCTGGAATTTAGTAGTTTAAATGGTTTCAGTCGCTAATTCTCATTGCCGGAAATCAAAAAGTTCCTTGGAAGCCTTAGAGCCTTAGACTAGGACTATAGCCAGAGAGTGGGAACGCAGCTACCAAATCAAGTAGCCTGGACAAGGAAGGTGTAAGGTCGTCAACAGTGCATGTTTTATCGAGTTTTCTTTTTGTGTGTGTTTGTGTTTCCTGCCGCTTCGGGCAGCCGGCCCGCGAGGCGCGCGGCCGGAGCGGCGCCCGTACCCGGGGAGGGGGGACCTTTTTCTTGTTTTTGGGTTACAGTGTAAAGTGTCCCTGCTTGTGCGCGTTATCTGTTTTGTGTCTTTCTTGAGGGGCGAGGGGTCTCACGCATTGAAAGGCACTCTTCCGTTCTGTGTTTGGCCTGGGGGTTAGCGCGCGAGGCTCCGAACGCCATCGGCGGACCGCGTCGAGCGTCCGTTTGGTGTTTTTTTTTTTTTTTTTTGTATGTGTAAAGCGCGGTCGTAAATCTCGTGCGCGTCCTCTAGAGTGGAATGCCAGTGGTGGAAAGACCGGGGTTGGGCCGCTGCGGCAAACTGGACCTCGACTACGATTTTCCACGAATCTGTGTGAACGGGGGGACGTTTTCACGGGCACCAAGGACTTTTTCACGGAAACCGAAAGCGCGCGAAAACGACGAGGTGCGATGGGTGGCCCGGGTCGAGTTGCGGCCCGAGCGAGGGAGAAGACGGACGTTACGCTCGCTTGGGACGACGGACTGTCCTAAGCCGGAGGGCGACCCAACTGTGTGTTTTATTTGTTCTTTCTCTCAACTGTGCTGTGTTTGTTCCATCTGACCTATTAGTTTATTTAAATCAGTTTGTTAATTTAATTCGGCCTATTCAGCTTCTTTCGACGAAGCAAGCGGACGGGACCATTACCAACAACAAGCAGAAGAAGAAAAAAAAAGGAACTTCAAGAACCATCAAAAAGAAGTTTACTGAAGGGCATGTGTAAGGGAGGGCCACAGGGACGTCCTACGGGGTAGTTACATGGAGGTTACAATAGAAAGCTTGAGTGGACGAAATGAAGGCTGTGAAAAGTGCGGAGCCTTCTACTACGGTATCTGCACTGCATGTACGGCAAAACACACTCCGTGAGTACAATATTTCCAGTCGTGGCACTAGGCGCTATCAGAGGAGATATCAGAGGTGCGCTACTTCAAAAATTAGTCGCTCTAGAGTTTACATGTTTGAACCCTGAAATAAAGTGCCTGAATTATTATTAGCTTAATACCGCATTAGTAATGGTCTCTATTCTATATTTTCTTCATGTCTAAGTCTATTGTATGGTGATTATTAGTAAAACGCTCTGCACAAAAGTGACTGCCTGCGCCCTACAAAAACCCAACTGGGAAACTTAAAATCGGACGTCGTGTGCGATACTCCGCGGTAGCTTTTCTTGGCAGCGCTAGGAAAAAGACGGGGCTGAAAAGAAGTACCTTCTTGCGCAGTTGAATATATTTCCCAGGTTAACATTAGTAGCTGTGCCTTAAAAGGAACGAAAAGCATAACGCTTGCTTTTTCACCAAGTTTCGAACATACCTGCAAATATTGCAGCGTTTGAACGTGACCGCTGCACGTCTTTATTTTTTTTTTTTACTGGTATTCTGGGTACCCGTCCGTCTCAGGTCTTAGTAATGTCCACCACTATGAATGAAGATGGCGTCTGCTCTTTATTTCCCCATCGTGTGCTTCCGGAACAATACCTTCTTTTACTGCAAAAGATCCAAGTTAGGTTGAAAAACTGATGGTTGTCAAAACAAGTGAAAGAGATGTTGGGCAACGTGTGTGCTGGCGTAAGGGGTGATCAGCTTCAGCTTTATTTGATTCGTATGCCACAAAGTTAGCGAGTGCACCAGAGTGAGCGCGTTGTCTTCATTGTCCTCTGAAATCTCCAAAGAGCTGCAGTGTGAATTCGTCATCTGAGTTACAAAAATAAAAGAGAAAGAAGGGAGGACGCTTCATCAAATATGGAATACTCTTGCCCTCGCTGCTATGAGGCAAAACCTATTTCCGTATTATATGGGTGACGAAGCTCCGATTGCAGCAAAGCTGACCGAATAAATACCCCGACATATATATGCACGGATAGCGCTGTGTCCCCTCTTGTGTTAGCAAATGAAGCACTTGCGTTTTCTTAAAATAAATGTATACTAATACCTATGCTCAATTTCCTGCCTTAACGGATATGCCAAACATGAGTCCGTACGTTGCAGATGATCCTAAACGCTACAGGTTTTGCGATTCAGGAACGCAAGCGGTACTGTACTTCTGTTGGGGGAAAGGCTCTTTTTTACCCCAGGTACTCCCCTATAATGGAAAGGCGCCTTGGGACAAGTGAGAATCCGCTTCAGATGCTGGCCAAAATCCCCTCGATCTCGGTGGCCTCTTCAGCCAATCGAACCTAAGTAGCTGGTGTTCCGGGGTTGAACTTTCCAGCAAAGGCACCCAGGCATTTCTACTATCAATTTTGTGTCCCGTGCCTGGGGAATGCAAACACTCCCATACTATATGGTTTAGAGCGCCCCTCTGCCAGCAAATCCTGCAGCTCTCATCTTCAAAATCTGGGAATAAATAGTTATTTAAAACCAGAATTAGATAAACATTTTCTTGCAGACGCCTCCATGCCATCATCTGTTTACCATCTAGTGTCTTGTAAGGAGGGGGAAGTTTCAAACGCTGCCTTCTATAATACTGTGTCACATCATAATAAGACAGCAGACGCCCTTCTCTATTGTAGCCTTTCTCAGGTTGCTGACTCCGACCAGCTGAGTAGTAGAGATCTCGAGCCAGGTCGTGAGCGTGACGCCTCATTGCCACTAGCAGATTCGTGCTGGATGAACACCATTCAGATGCACATTCGCTAACACACTGAGATAAATTTCTATTCAGAGTGCCGGGGTGCTTCCACACCTGATGCATCTCGTTGCGCGCGAGTGTGGATTAGAGCTGCATGTCAGAGTCTGTGGTTTTTTTAACCTCTGTCATCCGTAAATCGAAAAATGTGTCAGAAGCACTACGGGCTCATTGTGCTTTTATTCCGCTCCTATTCAGTAACGACGGCCACAGCACCTATGCGAGCTTTAGTGGAAATACAAACTCTTTGATCGCGACAACTAAGCCGTCGAAAGCGTATTTCTCTGGCCACGAAAACAAACCCAAAACAGCATTGAAAACTAGACTCAGTGGAGGCTGGTCGAACTAACTACGTGGCGGGAGGAGACATTTGCACGTGCCCTGACTGCGTAGTTCTGTTCTCACTGCCAAGAAAACTTGTCGCTGAGTATAGGGAGCGTTACATGACTACGAGTTACATTATCGTTTGTGCCCCTGTAAAAAAATGCCCCCACCAGCTATGCAGGTGTTCTCCTGAAGAACGTGTTCAGCGCGAATCAAAGAATGGTGTTCAGCGCGAATCGACGAGTCTACGACCATTGATTTGGCCACCATCATAGCACTCCGATGTTTTCTCCTTTACAGGTTCGAGGAACATCGAACGTCGGTGCGACGAATCCCTCTCAACTCGACATGTATTTCTGTGTTCTATATTGTATCGAACTCTCTGATCCCACTCCGAAGCTTCTATGCCTAGCGGGTGGACCATTATTTTGACAGCAATGACTGTAAGAGGCCCTTTCTTGACGCCCGTCGAGGTGGCTTACATATAGCGAAATGACAGCCTTAGGGGGGATGTCAAACCTTGGATAGAGGTTTGACATCCCCCCCATTCTTGCGTTCTTCGTACATTATTTTGCTGTGAGCCTCCCTTGCCTGGATGGACGTCCAGCCCCTGTCTTCCTGTACTGCTTGTTTGTACGTTTGCCGCGGGCTTTAAGTGCTGACCTTCCCACTGATTTATTTCTAACCTCGACTGGATTTCAACTCACTAGTACATAAAAGGTAAGCTCGATCTCGTGCCAATATTTATTTCCAAGTGCCTTTAAGTACTTCATATCTAGTGTAACCCCATAGTGTCCTGTGTTTCATTTTCTGAAGCACAAGGCGTCATGACTACGCCATTTTTTATGTCTGCTTCGATACATTTTCACATCGTTGATGCCAATCTTTAAAATGTTCTTCGCCCAATATTTTTTCCACCATCTTACCCTCAATTGTGAATGTCGTTTTTGCGCAGCCTTCCTTTCTATTGTCATGGAATGTAGAGAGAAGGAAATGGGTTCAGGAGAAGAAGGAGAAATGGCGGGTGGAAGGCAGATATGTTAAATGGGTTCAATTTCCTTTTCTGAAGAAAAATGCAGGAATTGGAAGCCAAGCAGCCAAGAAACCACATTGCTTCATAAGTAACCGATACAACAGGCATCGATAGCCTTGTGTCGCAAGGTTCTCGGTATTGAATTTGTTTGCAAGCTACTCGGCGAATCAAATAAAAATATGCGGCCGATTGGCAGAAGTACCATCTATCGAGTCAAAATTTTGCAGTGCTGTGCTATGTTTATTTCAAACCGAGGTAGATTATTGACATTTACGGTAGGTAATGCATCCAACCTCTTATTCTGAAATGGCAACAAATAATTAATTGAAGAATAAATTTTCATTGGCAATCGAAATAAGAGTAGAAGCAATATTCAGCCATCTGGTGGCGTTCAATTTGCCATAACCGCGATTTTTTTTTTCAAACAAACCAATATCACTACTCTAGATTTCTTCCTGTAGTATAGCTGATACTCTTGCCCTTCCCACCTGATGATAGTCATAAAAAAAAATTAGGAGAAAGAATTTTGTTGCCGACAGAAAATATGTGTACGTTACGCATTTAGGGGCGATACATTAGGTGGGAAATGCATACGCTACCCGATTTAGCATCTAGCCATGGTGCGGGAGAGAGCTCCCGTACAGCAAACGGCATCCGTGGTCCAGGGCCACTTTTTCTTCCAACACCTAGCACTCAGCGCATGCGGCCGCATTATTGTGATATCTGTGTAAATAGTCACTTAGCGCTGCGTAGATTTTGTAGACAGCGCATTGAAAAGTGGAGCAGTGAGGCGGTCTCATTGTTCTTGGACGCCCATATGTACGCAATGTCACCTTTCGCTACCAAAATATGCGCCACGTAAAACAACACGTTGAAGCACACACTTCTTGCATGAAGAGCGTATACTTCTTATCATTACTATCGCTTACGCATTTGTTTGCTGCGACGTCGAAAAAATATTATATTCAGTTCGGTCTCCATTACGGGCACCATATACTATAATGATTCCTCGTATAATGTTCCTACCATAGAATCCATCATTTTCCTCCAAGTATTCATTTCACTAAAATCTGCTCTGTTGCCATAACACACGACCATTTTTGCCTTCTAAAGGCTTTATTACTGGCTCCAGCCTATGTTTTTTTTTTTTTATATTTCAACAAAGGCATCAATAAACCGGGATTTCTCTTTGATTCATTATGCTCTCTTTGTCAATCTGAATGCCAGCTCTGCCTTAAATATTCTGGTAACTCGAAACGGGGCGGTCTTAAAATGCATTTGGAATAATTTCAAATACCCACAAGATCCAGCCTCACTAGTAGACTGACTCAATAAAAATGCTATGTATTCTGCTCTTTGGTGCGCTGCAATATGCGACCTTTCATAAAGCCTGGCACTACCTCAAGAATGATTTCAAACGCAGACTTCTGGTATTTGCTCGGTCTTCCTCGTGGTCCAGAACCGGGGTGACATTTTGGGGCTGAAGCATGCGTTTTCCTGCAGCTTGCAAATATTCGCTAATAAGGGCAGAAAGTTTAGACCCTTCTCTTTTAATTCCATTAGTGGCCAAGAATTGCAAAAATACATATTGTTTTACAGAGTAATTAAAACTATTTCTTCTGTTCCTATGAAACGGACATAAACCCGGGAAAGGAAGAAGAGTTATAAGTAAGATAAAAAAGGGAGCTAATATATATCTGAAGAGCTGTCCTCAAGGCTCCACACGTAATGCATTGAATGTGTTGGGCTAGCCTGCGTTGTGCCCTCGGACAGTTCTAGATTTTGCAGTCATCCGATGTTGGAGCGGCACGTGAAGGCTCTTACGTGGCGCTGCGCTATAGGGAGGCATGTGCCACGACTGCTAGTAGCGAGAAACATTCCGGGGTAGTTCTGTGACAGTAGATTTCCAATGACGTATTGTTTGCGGATTAGAGGGATGATGTTTGTTTATTCTTGATGGAAGGCGTGTAGCTGTGTCAGGGTGACAGACCGACGTTTTGGCACGAAGCATTGCCGGTTGTGAAGCCTTGCAGCTATGTAAATTTTACGTTATCTCTACGCCCGCGATAAGGGCATGCGGAGCGCAGTTCCTGTGGTCCTGATCACGTGATGGATAGAGCCTGGTTTATTGTTTCGCAGGCAAGCTGGTGTAGCAGCTGATTTCCGTCGGTTAGCTCAGGTGCCCGGTTGACTGTATGTCTTTGCAGCTGTGGTTGCAGCGTGGCTCACAATTATAGGGATCCTGCCGCAGCTGTTTGCATTGCATGGAGTGCATCGCAAGGACGGTTACAACAGTGACAAGTGCGAAAAGATTAGCCGACTCAGCCCTATGCAAAGGCTTACTGTACGCAGTTACGTTTGACATGGCAGTACCTTTGCAGGTAGATAAGGAGATACGCGAATATAGTAGTCTCGGGACCGGAAGCAGTACCACACGTGACAAAGGACGACATTTTATGAGTGTTCAAGACGCCCAGTTTGCGCTACGCAGATAAGGCCTGATCCACTAAATAAATGACCTAAATACTTGCAAAATTCTCGTTTATTATCCAACCATGCATTTACTTGGCGCGATGCATAAAATTACCTTATTACGATGGCTACGACATTATAGGAAAAGCTGCTCGACGTGACGCTTCGACCCGTTGTTTCTCTACGTGTTCGTAGGCTTTTTGCGTGGGTAAATTTCTTTAACAATGAACAAAAACCAACAAGCCCAACAAGAAATAGTCTTAAATTAGGGATGTAATTTATTCTTATTCAGGATCCAAAGAGGCGCGGAGCACTTAAGCCCTCATTTATGCAAAATATTATGCACTATATGTTTAGAACGCAATAAAGAATTTTTGTTACAGTCAATGCTTCAGTTTTCTAATACGTCTTGAGGAGTAGCGCCGAAATCGTCAATTTTGCTTTTTAATTCTTGTGGGAGAAAAGGAACCGCGACACAAACAGAACAAAGACGAGAAGTGGACAAGAAAGGATTGTTTCATAACATGCTTATCGAGTGACTATTTTGACAGAGTATGAAGGAGCATTGAATAAGGCTAAAGGGGATCGAGCCCCCCCCCCCCCCCCCCCCCACCCAAGTCAACCCACTTAGCAGGTCGAGCCAACGTTTAGACAAGTGGAATTGTCTTCCTCTGGGCCAATTGCTCATGGGCTCATGGGCAATAGCTCATTGGCCCGGTTGCTTGTCTGTCTTTGTTGCTGCGGTTTCAGCGCGTCTCACGATTATAGGGATCCTACA
Organism: Amblyomma maculatum; assembly: GCF_055883805.1. Classification (NCBI taxonomy): domain Eukaryota; kingdom Metazoa; phylum Arthropoda; class Arachnida; order Ixodida; family Ixodidae; genus Amblyomma; species Amblyomma maculatum. The sequence continues at coordinate 152,642,656 of NC_139345.1, read as the reverse complement.
GCGGCTGTTGGCATTGTACGGAGCGTATCACAAGGGCGGTTAAAGCAGTGGCAAGTGCCAACAGAGTAGGCGACTCAGGCTTATGCAAAGGCCGCCTGTATGCAATTAATAAAATTGTTTTTACCCCAGAACCTTTAGCGGTAGAAGATTTTAAATATTCCAATCTTTCTTTGACACATTTTATAAGGAGGGTCCAAGTTTTTGCATTTAATTTCACTCAATTCATGTACATGAGTCCTCCATCATGCGCTCCCATTCTTCCTTTGTCTTACTGATCCGTCCTCTTCAAGTATCTTACGGGGCGCTATTATGCATTTTTCCACTAAACATGCCTATACTTCACAATGTAGGCCTGTGTATATGTTTCATACAAATGAACCCCGCATAAAAGCGGAGAGAATATCTTGCGTTTCATGACATCCTTTAAGTTTATATTCTTCATACCTCCCCATGTTGAAGTTCAGGCGCAATGTGTAATGTGGTGATACGTTTAATCTTCAGAGAAACACTGAATGGCAATTGCACCACTGTATGGAGTTCGCCCACCGAGCCACTTTACTAAATTACCATTGCACATGCTCTGCTCGCACTACTTTGTGGATGTAAAAGACGGGCCTATTGCCTTTATGTTCCGCTTGTGATAGGTGTTTAAGGTATATATTTATCCTGATTTATGCTCAGTCCAGGAAGCAGCAAAATATACATATCTTGCTGGATGCCTAAACAAATGAGAGCTCCCCTGTCCAGTTTAGAACACTGTGTACCGACTCTGAAAAAACATTGTGTACAAATGCGGCTTACCGCCTTCTCTTTAAGTTATTTCAGGGCTCAGATCTGTAATTCAGCTGGTGAGACCAGCATTTGACTTTCGCGGATAATTATCTGTATGGCTACAGATATGCCAAATCACAGGTTCCTAAATTGCGAACAATAAATAAGTTTAAATATTGGGATGGTGCATCACTTTCATGCACAATTAGAAAGGGCAATGCTACAATAAATTTCACGACCCTCAAAAGCAACCTAAGCAAGCTACTATTTTGTGCTGAAGTCGCGTAGGCCTCCTTTATTAACACAAAACTAAGCATGGTACAATGCCTTAATTCGAAATGTTTTTCTTGGCACTGGAGCGCATTACTGATTTACCGATCTCATTCTTTCATTCTAGTTTTACTGTTGTTTAGAATCATTGCTTGCTAGCTCTGTTATGAGGACACAGTCAAGAGCACCTTCACAATTGTTCTATGAGCGAAATCCAATAGTAAGACATTTCATGTCTGCAACGTTTGCCCTTTCGTAAAAGTACATATATTCTCAGGTATTTCTATTTAATAATAATATAATAATAATAGGCTAACAGGAAGGGGAAAACCGCAGTATGTGTCACACTTGCTCTAAAGTCGAAACGCTTTTGTCCCTCTACTCTGACTCCAACTAATTAGTTTTCCCACATGATGCTATAAAAGAAAAGAAGAGAAAAATTTAATGTAAACTCGAAATACGTGATCCAGGGCGCGGAGAGAGGTGCATAGGTGCAGTAAAAGTTACGGCTACCGCTGGCCGGAGCCGTAATTTTGCATCAGCTATAAATTCCGTTCCTGAGCTTGACAACGAAGTCTTCGCGACAAACACCGGCCGACACTTCAGCGACCTACACCCCGTCCGATGCTGTATGGGGCAGAGAATGCCCGCTACGCAGAACACCAAGAATATTCGACATCCGAAGAGGAAACAGTGTTTGCAGCATGCGCTGCTATGAACCACTGTCATGATCGGCGAGTACAGAATCCTGCGTACGGGCGTTTTGGAATAACACTCTAAGGCCGCGGTGGCCCTTTCTTTAATGTTTCGGCGCGCGCGCGCCGCAGAAAACGGCGATGGAAGGTTCTCCAAGCTACGAGAAATCGACGCGACCGATTACGTCATCTCGGCCACCGCGCTGCGCCTCCTCGCCCTCGTCAAGCGTGCATTCCCCCGCACGGTCCCGGCCCTCCTCGCTTCGCTCGGGAGGGCTGCGCGTGTTAACCATGTTCGAGAAAGTTCGAGGCCTCTGCAGAAGGCCAGCGGAGGGAAGGCATAGCTTTGGCAGCGCTAAGCTGTTTTCCGTTCCTCCTCCGCATCTAGAAGGTTCGGCACTAGCTATTTAAGAGCGCGCCGCGCAGGCACCGACGGTTCTGGTTCTGATTCGATTCTCGCTCGGAGAAGACAGCGTAGCAGGCAGGCCCCGACTGAGAAGTAAAAAGAGCGATGCGCTCAGTTTGATGTTAGTTTCTAGCTCAGTCTCTTTTGTAAAGTGTGTCGCCTCTCTGTCTCGTGTAACTAAGTTTTCTGTACCCTGTGATTAGTGTTCTTGTTATATAAAGTTAATGTCCGTTTTGTTACGGCAAGTTCGTCGGCCTTCGTCTCAGTGTGTTTGCGTGTGAACTACACGTCACCTGCCGAATCGAGGAGCACCTTGGAGAGGTGCGGAAGATTTGAAGAGACTAGAAGAACCTGATCTTTACTAACACCATGCACAGTACCATAAAATAAAGAACGCTCAGACTGTTTTGCGAAGGTTGTTCAACTCCCTTCACTTTTGTGTTTCTAGATATGAAGCTACCGACATGCTCAACGTTTCTTCTGATGTTCAGACGGTGAGTGGCTTATTGAAGGCTGCCCGCGCCACTCCACCGCAGGGCGCATGTGAAGTAGTATTGGTTGTACCCCAAACTGCTTCCTGTTTGGCTTGTGTTGTGGAATTACGTGTGTACTGAGACTAAATTTTATTAGAGAACATTTAGAAATTACAATGTTCTGAGATAGCAAAATCCCATGCAACTCTATGCAAGACCAGAAGCCTAGAACACAACTCCTGTGATGTTTTGATAGATACAAAATTAAAAGATTTTCTTGTATATTTTATACGGTGTTCTCGTCAGTCATTCGAAATCGATCACTGTAATGCCACTATACTCTTTACGCAGATGGATTCTTGCAATAGGAGCCACTTGATGCAAGCCATGCAGCTTAAATAGGGGCTTTGTACAGGTGACTCTATGCTGTTAACGGCTTGGTTGCTGTCAGACTTGTGCACAGCGCGGGATTCAAATGGGGCTGATGGGCGGCAGAGCTTGCTCTATCCAGTTTAATTTCCTGCCTTCTGGTTGGGTGTATGCATTAGAATAATGGGTCACTGTAACTTGTTCTGTGCTGTTACGTGCACACACTCTTCACTGTCGATAACAAGCGTGATGCAGCGGAAATATCCTTGCGACAGTCCCCCCGATAGGCAGGCAAAAGCTCTACACCACGTCAGAAATAAGTCTTTATGTGCTCGAAACATTCTATACACAAGTGTTATAATATTAGAACTGAAGCTGCGTTCATCAAACGCAATTTCAAACGTAGGCTCTCAGAATAATTATCCAAGTAAAACACCTATCAAAGCAAAACCAGCTTAATGTGGTTGCGGCCTTCAAGAATAAGCGCACTAGAATTAACTCAGAAAAAGCACGTATTTATTTTCTTTCATAGAGTGGCGGTCATATGCTTTGGGCATTACCTATAAGAGTTGCTGTTGACTTTCTTGTAATTTCTGTAATACATGTATTTGTTTCGACAAACGTACCTTTATAATCGCTCGTTATGAGTATTTATCTGCGTGCGAGTTTTAGGGAATGTTCAGATAGTGTTTGCGACAATTAAATTTTGTTTTCTATACTATCCAACGTAGTATATACCACAGCTTTTTTCCAGCTGGGATCTTATGTATTGTATTACAGTATGTATTTTTGCTCTAAAAACGCATTTTTGCTCTTTTATATTCAAGTTTTTCATCGCGCGCTTGCGCTGCCACTGAAGCCAGTGGCGCCAGCTTTCGCCTTTAGAGTAGCAAGTGGGATCACGTGTCTTCTTGTACTGGTGCTGCAGCAGGAGCTCGATTCTATTTGCTCGTCATAAAATATCGGGTTTTTCACAGTACGCCATCAAGCTGACCATCGGGTCCTAATGGCACTGCTAAATCAGTTCACGTCCACATTACCAACAGGTAATGATAACACTCCTAAATCAGCTTCCTGAGCTGGCGATCGGTATTCATGTCAGACAGCGTCAAACCGCTAGATTTTTTTAAGGAAGCACGAGATATTTTATACGTGTGGGGGTATATGCATTCCATGGCAGTGGTAGATAGCCCAAAATGCGCCCGGCTACCATCTCTAGGGAATGAGCAGAACAATATTTCTTCGCAAATAACATTGTTTTGCTTGCTAGATTTAGTTTGCTTACGACTATTTTAGTTATGCGCCACTGTGCCACACGCATTACACGATAAAAGCGATACGCTCTACTCAGATCGTGTGATTTCTTTTTTTGTTAATAAACGTTGTACCTGACGCTTCATCTCCTCCTGTGCTTATTTTTCTTCAGTGGTCATTATTGATGTTAAGGCCTAAAATTATTCCGATTATAATTAGTTTTACTGGCCAGCTGTAGCCAGAGGTCCCTTGATAAAGGCAATCAGAAATACGACACATTTATGTTTTTTTTTCGTGGCGAAGCTCACAGCACAATCCAGGATTGCCTATCATACCAGGTCGTTGTCCCTTGAAGGTGCATGATGTCATCGAAGACGGTGGCCTGCATGCGCAACACCGCTACTTACGTAACCACTTCCGCTGTGTCCGTCAGGAAATCGAACTCGGCAATACATCCGACCCTTATCGTCGTGAAGCGCCTGTCTGACATTTCTCTCCACTGTATTACCACTTCAGGAAAGGCTTACGCTTCTGTTGGATGTTAGAACGGCTGGTCGAAATAAAACAAACTCTGCTGCTAGGAACCATAAATTTAAGTCGTAATTTTAGCAAAGCCGAGCATGCTTACCGAGCTTAAGGAAACCTTATATGCCGTTTTTATCAAGAACTGAAAAAATTTCCTCCCGGGTGCTGGCACCTAAATTCATATCTGAAACTCTCAGTAAAAAGGCGTAAAGCCCTTAAACCAGGCCTTATCTTATTCCTAAACACGGTGTATACACCGTGTTCCTAAATAAGCTTATTTTGGAAAGTGCCATGTAACATCTTAGTGCACGGTCTATTTATGCTGATGATTTTATGCGAGGATAGGGGGACCCCGGACGTTTGCGTAAGCTCGCACTAATTACGTGTCTTACTATAGATGCTGCTCTGGTGACTTTTGAGCGACGCGTGGTTACACTTGTACCGTCATTGTTAAGGCTAAAAGGTACAAGAAGGCAACGTAGGTGCATCATGTGTCCCATCTGCAAAACTAACTACACTGCAAGCTAAGAACCACCCTAAAAAGAGTAATAGGCCCGCGGTCTGGCGCACTTTCGAAAGGGCTGTTATTCACTCTTCAGAAAAGGTGTATCTCTTTCACTCTCGCATAAGGAGGGGCATCGAAAGAGCCTTTAAAAAGTTCGGAGCAGTAAGTATTTTACTTCTATGATGACAAGGGTTCTCTATGCAGTAAATATCAGGTTATTAAGGAGATATCATACAATCAGTGTTTTTGCTCCGTGCCTTGAAGTAGTTTAAAGAGGAATTTTAGGAGTACCTCTTGGCGCTAAATATGGCATTCAGGGTGCCAAAGGAGTACACCTCAATTCGTCCTTACATATGTTAGTACCCTTAGTCGTGTCGTAGTCTAAATGTTATATTCTGGTTTTCGACGTTTTGCTCTCTTTTTTTCTCTTACATGTAACATTACTGCTGCTCTACGTTTGTCGTATCTTTTGCTACATGCTCCATCCCTTTGTTTCGGTCTCTGTCTAATCAGTTCAGTTCAGGCGTTCAGTCGTGTCCGACTCTTCGTGACCCTATGGACCATGTCACGCCACGCTTTCCGGTCTCTCACTATCTTCTTAACATCACATAACTTCATCTGCAGTGCCTCGAGGATGCCATCTAACCATCGCGTTCGCTGCCTACCCCTTTTCCGGCGACCCTCAACCTTTCCCAGCATCAAATCTTTCTCCAGCGACTCCTCTCTTCTCATCAGATGACCAAAGTAGCTAAGCTTTAACTTTAGAATTTGACCCTCCAATGAGCAGTCAGGGTTTATGGTCGACAATATCGACTGATATTGTCGACCACTTTTATTTTTACTTTTTCGGCTGGCACATCACTGTTGTATTCTGTTCCGCACTTTCGTTGCTCGATGCATCCCACCCCCCATCTCCTGTGTAATGCCCACCCATTCCTTTAGGATAAAAGGATGAAAAAATATGGGTTTGTATACTGCGGCCATTAATAACACAGATCTGGTACATTTCTATTAAGATTTTGACCAACCAGTTGCATACGGCCACAAAGAACCTTGGAGAAAATTTTGTAATCTACATTGCAGAGGAACATGGGACGATATCGTTCAACCGTCTTCAAGCGATTACTGGCTTTGGTTTTTGGGAAGAAAACAGTATGGTCCAGAATAGAAAAAGGAATGCAGAGGACCAACATCGTAAGATTCTTGGAACATGTTCAGCCAAACAGGCGCATCATTTGTTCATTGCCTCTGTTTGATACTGCGCAAGCAGCATAAAATAACACTATGATGATCTCCTTGCATGTGGCGATTTATTAATCAAGCTGTTACAATTGGCTTGTCACAATAAAATTACGCCAGGTAAGACATAATCTCCACCTTCGATAGCCATTCAAGAACTGGATCAGCTCTTTTCTGTATTTTCACAACCACATAATCTTTCGGGTAATGGTCGCTTCCCCATGTTATTATTACAACAGCTGCAGCCACAAGAAATATATTTCAGTTAATATTGAATTTTAATCGACACATACGAAGCCGCTTGCTGAGCTGACGGCACCAACTACAAGAGACGCAGCGGCCAACGACATCAGGAAGAAGCTGAAGCGAATACGGGAAGTTGGAAAAGAAATTCAAACTATATGGACCCAAATACATACTGGAAAAGGCGCCGCACGCCCCAACTCCATTCCTAACACGATAGACTCAAATCGCTACCTAAGTATGCCCACTAATGATCGCCCTGGCAGAGCGATGATGGACTATGTACGCACCAAAACAAAACATTACAGAAGGCTAAGGTTATATGCAGCAACTGCAACGTCATTGTTTGAGAATATCAAAGGGCTCACTCTACCACAAGAGGTATTTCTAAACAAAGTAATAGCATTCGCAGCCTACACACCACACATACCTGACAAGTGCTTTCTCAACAGACACAAGACACACAAGCAGAACACATGCACCCACAATTAGGAACAGTGTACAGTAGACCTACAACATCTTATATTGCAATTCGCATCTTTTTCACGAGGAAGAAACAAAATGACTCATATTCCACATGACAACATGTGAATTATGTGCACATCAGATAATATCATGCACTGCAATACAACATGCAATTGCTACCTATGGCATTGAGAGCGGCTTGCTTCAAGTAGTGTAAGAGATATCAACTTACAACGCGCAGATTGGCAGCATGGCAAGCAATGAGAAGCAGCTTGAAGAACCGTGATTTGAAAAGCTACACTCCCATCCCTCCTAATTCCCTGAATACCCAAACAGCGGCCATGTGTCATCCCTTCCATCAAATAGACTTTATTTATTGATTCCACAATACCGTGATGCTCTCGTGGAGGTAGATTGGGGCTGACCTTCAATCTGGTTCATAATAGTATCTAGCTTTTCTCGAACGCCAAATACTGTGGAAGTCAATAACCAGTACTTCTCAACCGCTTTTGGTTCTGGGCCTTATATTTTTCACATTCAGTGAACTTTTGTATATTTTTCTAGGGTGTAGCCGTTGCAGCCGTAATTCACCGATCGCGCTTTATGCACCGTCAATCATTTTTCCTGCATATCACAAGGGGTCGCAAAAGCCCCTGTGTTTATATTTCATCGGTTTCTTGTAGGCAAGTATCAGAGTATCACAGTTTACTGGTACTAAGTTTTTTGTCATCGCCTTTGAGCGCATGTAATTTTTGCTACATACGGCGCAGTAATTCTTGTCTTACTGCCTGCTTTAGCTTTACATAGTTGCAGTGGAGCAGCGACGGCAGTGAATGCACTTCCGACTAAGCGCTTTGCTATGTAAAAAGTCAAATCAAATTGAAGTTTATTCTTCTTCGTTTAGTACATTGGTTTTCCTGTCCAACCTACACACAAATGCTTGTTGGTTATTCATGCAGTACGATGAAGCGCGCCTACTGAAAACCCAAACGTTCCACTCGGCAACATACCTTCATAAAATCTCATTTAATCGCATAGACTCTCATTCGGTGCGCATCATTATCATAAAATACCTTACAGAAGTTATGATAATGGACAAGGAACTATGAGACCTTATGCAATTATATGATACTTGTATGTGATTTCTTATGTGAATTGAGTTATATCGTGTGAGAAAATGTGAGGTTATTGCCTCATAAAAATTTTTTCAGTACTCCAGTACTCCGAGGAGCGATACTCGATATGAGGCTATGTGTACATATTTCCATGGTTAGCGATGCGTTTCAATTGCATTCGATTATATATTTGTCGTCACTAGAGAAAAGCGCGTTCTCGCTTGCACTTTCGAGTTCAAAGCTCTTCGGTCGCAGATATGAAGGTACATCACGAGATCGCACGAGGTGCAGCGGCTGCCGCAAGAGCAAAAGCGATGCGATGCGCGCATGTACTTGCTAGCGAACACTTTGATGGCTTCATATCTTCTAAGTATTTGTGAAACAGTGCGAACCCCGCATGTACAGAAAGTTATAAAATATATTGCGTATGTTTTCATGTTTATTAGAGTGCTGGCATGCTCAGACATCGTCATTGGGGTTCAGCTCATCCACCGGTCCGGCTTGAGTTGAGAACCTCTGTTCGGCGTCAGTCCCATAATTTACGGTTGTCAGACTTTAGTTAAACCGGTAATCGTATATCCTTTATATGAGCTCCATACCAGAGTGGTCCGTCCGGCTTCAGATCTATACCCGGTCGGGATGTCCATGCTGGACCTGTCCGTCCGGATTAAATAGACACTGGCTGGTCTGTCTGGTTCGAGTATTGTGCAGGTTCGGTATAAACCTAATTAAACTTAAAAGGGCCTGGTCACACCGATGTTCTCACATAGACCGGTAAAAACCTGTCTGGCATGATACGGGATTTTTAAGTAGGGTGTGTTGAAAAATTCTACTTACAGTGTTTTCTATGTCAGTAGTGAGTGGTTTTTAAAATCAGTCCCAGTGTCGCACTGTGAACGCCGAAACCAGTTTTGCGACTGAATTCTGCCTTTAAACCTCCTAAGGTATGCGTGACATAACGGAAAAGGGAAACTATTTGCCCTCTTAGCAATGAACATGGCGCAGAAGACGGGTTGCCAACGAGCAGCAGACAGCTAGCGGCGTGTCTAGTTCTCTTTTCACTAGCTGTTCTGCTTTCAAAACGGGCCGATGAGCAGAGGCAACAAAATGCACAAATGAGCAAGATCGGCGTGACACATTTGTGGGTAGAGTGCGAAACAGACCCTTTTAACATGATTTTTTCACCCGACCTCTTGTATGCGTTCAGAAGCCTGCAGGCTGTGTTTAATCGACAAAATGTGTAGGCTAGATCAAAGGTTTATGCTGCAGGGTGGCAGTCAATTCCAAATCTATGTTGTCTGTTGAAGCACAATGAAACTCGGGGACTACAAAATGAGACAAAGACTCCTTCTCTTTATTTGCGCTTTCACGATAGCATGGTAAACAAATTCGCCCAAACACTGATATATTAGTATCATTGCCTTTTGTCGCCATCGAGGAACATCATTTCTGCACCCTCCAATCTGTTTTCAAAAAAAAAAATATTAATCATTGGTTCACAGGAAGGGAAAGGTGCAGCATCTGTTAAACTTTTTCTGTGGACACCTGACCGCGCCGTAAAGGAAAGGAGGAAGGTGAGAATGAAAGAGGATAGAGTGAAAGAGGAGCCGTAGTGGAGGGCTTCAGAGTAATTTCGACCACCTGAATATCATTAACGTGCGCTGATATCGCACAGCACACGGACATCTCTTCATTTCGCCTCCATCGAAACGCAGCCGCCGCGGTTGAGATGAAGCCCGGGTACACGAAAAGAAAAATAGAGAAAGAGGAGCCGTAGTGGAGGGCTACGGAGTAATTTCGACCACCTGGGGATCTGTCAGCGCACGTTAAAGATCCCCAGGTGGTCGAAATTACTCCGTAGCCCTCCACTACGGCTCCTCTTTCTCTCTTTCCACTTTCATTCCCACCTTCCTCCCTTCCCTTACGGCGCGGTTCAGGTGTCCACAGAGCAAGTGTGACAGATACTGCGCCTTTCCCTTCCTGTGAACCAATTTATTTATTTTGACCTTAGAAACTGACATTACAACATTCAACAAACCCAGTTAAATTATCTGCGGAGACGGGGTCTAGGGCAAATATGTTTAGATGGAGGCTGTGGGGAGGGGGGGGCCTGAAGTGGTGCAAACTACTTTAAGATGCCAGGGGCAGGGCTACAAGGTGTACAATAGTTGTTCACGAATTGCAAAAACTAATTTGGTAACTGGAAGAAGCACAGAAATACGCGGCATAGAAGGCTCAAAATAGCACGCACATCGCATAGGGCGTACGTGTCATGCGACTTCTGGTGATTATCCTATGTTGGTGTGGAAACCCTTGGCTTTGGTAGGTCTTTTATTCACAGTATACCAGCGGTACCTTGCTCTCTGCCGCAACATAACGTCCTTTTATGCCACATTCTATTATGCCCGCTAAACTCTTAACTGCGTGTTCATATAATCAATCAGTTCTGCAAAATAAAATTTGACACTTAAAAAATCAGGAGCAGCTTTTGATACAGTGATTTCAGTCAGCTCAGTTACACGTGCCGATAAGTTTCGTATTCCACGAGAACGAACCTAGAAAGGCAGGACTTCTCTGAAAACAATTCAGGTGGCAGTCTTTTTTTCTTCTGTGCCTGCATATCTGAAGCTCTGCTATATGGCTGGGGCAGCCATTCTGTTACTAATCATTGAAGGCGCCCCATAGTTCAAGAACCTTTCACAACACATTTTCTACAGCAGTATTGTTTTTTTGAGAAGTCGGAGGCCACATTGCTTTCGCTGAGCTCGCATTTTCGATTCAGGCGAACGTTACCAGCACCACGCGAAAGCGTAGTTGTAGTAATCACAGGACAGCGTATTGAGCCCTCGCCAAGCGATAACGTCCCTCGCCGCACGTGCCGGCTAACACCAGGCTGTCATGCAGTAAGTGATGATGCGCATTAGCAAAAATTTTGGCCGCTTTGTATCTATGAACGCTACCCACGGACGCTTGAACTCAGGTATCACCTATATATTAGAGCAATGTGACATTTTTGTTTCAGTCGAACATTATTTTCATGTTGTTAATGTCCTTTTTCTTCTAATGTTATAGCAATGTTACATGCAAAATTAAGTATATTGTTTCGATAAACAGTTACAAAATATAAATTTAACATGTATGCAACATAAATGCAATATTAGCTATAATATAAAGCCACCCTATATGAGCCTGTAGGCCAACCGCTCGTAATGGTACGCAGCTTGCACACTTTTCAAAGACCGCAAAACGGTACAACTTCATAATACAGTGCCACCCCTGCACTTATATCTGAACGAGTATCATGGAGTGAAGCTTCCATATCAATCTCTAACAGGCGTTCAATGAGTGATATATTAGGGCTGTGTTTGCATATTACGATGGAAATGTTCATTGGGCGGGGCACAAGGACTTTATCTGCGTATCAAAATGAATTAATAATAACAATAATAAAAGCAGGTACATTGTATTCAGTCATTCACTAGTGTAATTGCAGCACTGTAATTTCTATATTCACAATTAATAGAATAGAATAGAATGACATGGTTTTAGAGAACAAGATTAGTGTTGTTTACGTATTTTGTCCAAGCAATAAACAACAGCACATTCTCCCCCAAGTATATGAACCAAATATCGCAGCACCTGTACAGTGCATGAATTCAATCTGCATTGAAAAGAAAAGATATCCAAGTATTTATCGATCCCTTACACAGCTCGTTCGGTCGAAATGCCGTCGGCGTAGCCATAGTGGTCTCCATCGCGTGCCGGAAACAACCGGGGCTGCGTAATAAATCATGTCGGGGTAATTTGTGGCTCTTGTGATTTTTGATTAATTGGTGTGTGATAGGCGATGGCGATTTTACGAAATCATTCTAATTAACTGAAATATTTAGGAAAAGAAAAAATGGAAAAGGGAATTTAACCTTAGAGTGTAATTTATTAATTTAATGATTGCTAAAATAATGAAACTGGCGCAAAAAGATGTCAAGCTACTCAGAGTGGGAAGGCAAACATTGTTGATGCTGCGTATTGGTGTACAAGACATAAAAAAAAAGAAAAATTGAAGAAGTGAAACAGTATCGTCGGTGTGTGTGAAACGCTCTTGCATCATACCCTTAAGGGCTTAGCTTAAGTGTCCTCCTAATGATTTAAAAGATGTCTAGTCGGTCAATTCGCACCCATTCGGACCGCTGAATATTTGTTCAGCGAAGATGATTGTTATTATCCGCTATCAAAATACGTCTATTTATAGTAGAATGGAAATATTGGTGGAATGGGTAAGTCAAAGTATCGAGAGCCGAACATTTCAACGCACACTGAACGCACCGTTTCTATGAAAAATTAATGATAACTGCTGCCCTCAGACGTTAGTTGAAATGAAGTAGTGAGTAATACTGCCTGTAAGCGTGAAAGGTGCTTATTTGCGATTCAAACTATTTCAGTGTATTTTCAAGGCATATTTGCAAATACGGTACTTGTCTTCAAATTGTGGTGGCAGTGCAAAACAAGCTGTGTAATTTCATAAAGTGCACCACGCCATTACTAGCAAAATTAGGTTGTTACCTTCTGAAATGTATTATTTCAGAGCAGTCAGAAAGGCATATTCATCACTAGCATATTCCTGCAGCGCATCCCTGACAGGTAGCTGATAGACGGCAAGATTTATTTCAAACTGAAAGCGTCTCTCACAGCCTGAGTCGCTTTGGGACCAACAAGCCAACCTTCAATGTAGTGTAGAGGCTGCACTTTGTTCTGAACAGTTCTTCAATGAACAGAATGAACAGAATTTCTGATTCATTTACCTCATCAGCTTTAACTTCTGCCATTTTTTGATTTGGCTAGGAAAGAAGGTCTACCAGGCATTCGCGGTCGTCAAGAGCGTAGCTCGTTGTCCGTGAGGTAAACAAGAAATTGGCTGACGTTGACAAGTCTCAGAAAGCACTTCATGTCATACGCACTGGCACAGGTTTTCTCAGCCGAACCACCCAGAGTAAATTCTAGAAGCAATCCTGCAAAAGTCTGCTGGTTCAAAATGAGCCTGCAAATTAATGTTGAAAGTTCAATCACATTAGCGTTTTTTATATTTTTCACTGTCGCCTTTCTAGACAAAATCGGGTATGACCGCATATAAAACTATTGTTTTCAATATCTTACACAAAGCTGTATATATATATATATATATATATATATATATATATATATATATATATATATATATATATATATATATATATATATATATATATATATATATATATATATATATATATATATTCACTTCATTTAGCACTTGAGTGAATTGATCTCGGCTTCGCAATCTGCCAAGACGTCATCGAGAATGGTCAACGTGTGGTGCTCTCGTTTCACTGCTCTTCATTTAGCGCTTGAGTGAATGGATCTTGGCTTCGCAATCTCTGTCAAGACAGCATCAAGAATGGTCGTCGTGTGGTGCACTCATTTTATTGCACTTCATCTAGCGCTTGAGGTAATGGATCTTGGCTTCGCAATCTCTGCCAAGACGCATTCGATAATGGTCAACGTGTGGCGCTCTCGTCGCGGGATTGACACAATCTGACGCTGGATCTCCGCAGTGGCCGTCACCTCGGAACCGTCACGATGACAACCGACGCGGCTCCATCTACCCCGCACCTCCACCAAGGTGTTATGGGGATGTACCTAATGTAACGGCACTGCGATGGGCTGAACTCGACGCTAAGACTTCAGTAGCCGTGCAGTATTCGCTCTGTCAGCGTCAGCGTCGTCCTCTTTCTCAGCGCTTTGTAGTGCCCGCGTTCCTCGGTCGTCGTCTTTGTCAGTGAGCAATCACTTTGGTCCCGCGTTTCCCGGTAACATTATATATATATATATATATATATATATATATATATATGGGATGGGGATTTATTGGATGGGGATTTATTGAAGTACTCAGACTGGGCCGATCAGCGACAGCGAACGCAGTCAGGTCCAACACGCGCAGCGATCACGATGCCACTGACTGGAATGTTCCCCGTGCACTTCGTCCTCCTCTTCACAATTACCCGCGGGACGCAGAGGAGCCACCCTGGTGACTTACGGCGTGTGCAAGACAGCAGGGTCGTAATAGGGTTTGAGGCGCTGATGTGAACAATCTCGCGTCCGCGCCGGTGTAGATCATGGGACGGCGTAACAGGTTCCGCCACATAATTAACCGGAGAGGTGCGCTCCAGGACACGGTATGGGCCATGCTATTCAGCAAGAAATTTCAAAGACAGTCCAGGAGCATTTGAAGGTATCCACAGCCACACAAGAGTGCCAGACGAGAAGTCCGGTGTCGAGTGTTGGTTGTCATGGTTGGATGCATGGCAGTACTGGGTGTTAGCCGTGAATGCGCGGGCGATTTGTCGACAGTCTTCCGCATGCTGGGTGGCTTGAGACGCAGGCGTATACTCGGATATGTCTGGCTGATACGGGAGTATGGTGTCGATTGAAGCAGAAGGGTGACGACCTTAGAGGAGACAAAAAGGAGAGAAGCCAGTACTAGACTACGTTGCGGTATTGTAAGCGTTAAGGACATACGGAAGGACAAGGTTTCAATTTGAGTGGATGGAGGCGACGTACATAGAGAGCACGTTGCCACGGGCACGATTGAAACGCTCCGTGAGGCCATTAGTCTGGGGATGACAGGCGGAAGTGGTTCTATAAATAATGTTGCACTTGGTGAGCAAGGCTTCCACAACGTCAGTCAAGAAAACGCGTCCTCTGTCACTGAGCAGCACTCGAGGTGCGCCGTGGCGAAGAACAAATCGCTGCAAAATGAAGGCAGCTACTTCTGATGCAGTGGCAGATGGAAGGGTGGCGGTTTCTGTATACCTTGTTAGATGATCAACGGCTGTGAGAGCCCAGCGGTTGCCGGCTGCAGTGTAGGGAAGCGGCCCGTAAAAATCAATGCCGACGCGGTCGGAAGGGCGTGGTGGGCAGGATAACGGCAGCAACTTTCCAGCAGAACGTTGAGGAGATATGGCTTGCAACGTTGACAAGTTAGGCATGAGCGAACGTACTTGAGTATAAGGTGTACATGCCCCGCCAGTAGTAACGCAGGCGGAGACGAGTGTATGTCTTGAAGACGCCTGCGTGACCGGATTGTTGGTCAGCGCGGAAATAGTCACTGATTTACGAACGTAGCTGCCGGAGAATAACTAGCAACCACTTGCGGCCATCTGCGGAGTAGTTGCGGCGATAGAGAAGGTTATCACGAATGGCGAAGTGGGAAGCATGGCGGCGGAGAGCACGCGATGGAGAAGCAGCAGTAGGATTGGAGATAAAATCGAGGAGAGAAATTATCCAAGAATCTTGCAGCTGCGCTGATGGCATGTCATTGATGTGAAGCGATGTCAGGCAATCGTCGGAAGAGGAAAGGTTCGCGACCTCAGCTGTAAGGGGGCAGCGGGAAAGTGCATCGGCGTCGAGATGCTTGCTGCCGGAGCGGTAAACAACGCGGACGTCTGAAGGCGAAGAGCCCATCTTGCCAATCTGCTGGATGGGTCTTTCAGCAAGGAAAGCCAACAAAGCGCATGGTGGTCCTTCACTCTCAGAAGGGCGGCCATAGAAGTAGTGGTAGAATTTAGTAAGGGCCCAAAAATGGCTAACCATTTTTTATCAGTGACAGAGTAATTGGATTCAGCCTTCTTGAGTGTACACTCTAAAAAAAAAGAGTGCAAAAGGAGGGTAACTTCGGGATTTATGCTATCTGAAACCGCATGGCTTAAATATACCTTGCGCTATCACCCGCACGGAAGACGTTAGTCTCCTCGCATGACTTTACACCATTTCGTCCCTGCAGCTCAAGCAAAGAAAAGTTTGCCGCTTGTTTCTTCTTTTTTTTATGATGGTAACCGGTTTCAAGCTGGGTGCGGCTGTGTTTCTACTTCCCGTCCGATGTCCTTTCAAGAGCTACCACAAAAGGACCCCCTGTTTTTCCCCGGAGGAGGTGGGGAATCGTCGAAAGTTGGGAGTATCTTATCTTCTTACAAAAAGCGGTGCCTCCCCCCTTCACCCCCCCCTTCCGACACGTCTTTTGACTCCTACGCGAGCTTGACCGTGGAGGGAGCAAGGCCGAACTCAGAACAAGGGCGGACAGACAAGTGTGTACGCTGCAAAACAGGGAGAAAGGGGAGGTGAGGGGGGAGTGGTGGTGAGGCGAGAAGCGAAGCAGTTGCTTTTTAGTTTTGTTGCTTTTATTCTCAACGCAGCGTCACGTGTTCGTAGTTGCTTGAGCCTGCCTGCGTTCCCTGCGACTCTGCGAGTCCGAGAAGACGACGACGGCGATTGCCGCACGAGTCAGCGTTCGTGCTCTTTGTCGTTGGTACTCATCTGTGTTTTTAGAAAAGTTCGGTTGCTCTCAGCGATTATTTCATCGAGTGCGCTCATCGATGCCTCACTACGAAACGACTTCGTGAAAGTGTGAACTTCGGAATGAAACGGCGGATGGCTGGTCGTCGCGGTGGTGGTGTTCCAACGGATCCTTGGCGCCAAATTTCAGCCGCGCATGTAAGTGACGTTTTACATTTCGTTTTTCGTGTTTTTCTCTGCTATTTAACTTGGCCTGAACACGTTTTGTTATTGCTTACTTCCGCGACGCTGCTTGTTTGTCTGTGAAACGGCCTCTGAGCACGACGTCTTGGATCCCAACCTGAGCATACCACTCCCTCAGTTCAGACTGGAGGAGCGGCGCATCCCAAAATTTTCAGATGGTCACGACCTTTTTGCGGGATGTTAATGGTGCATTTTTAGTCGTCTACGACGCTCACAAGCATACCCTGCGGTCGAAAGTATGCATCGACGAGCGCTAATGCAGTCCCGGTGATACGCATTGACGTGTTTGCATGCCGCATTATTTTTGCTCGCTGCCTACAATCGATTTTGATCGTCTGTTGTTGCTGCTTTACGTGAACGTTGCCATAAATGCGGTAGAGCATGCAGGGTGATGGGTTAAGTTTACGGTTCTTTTGCCAGCAACCTGTACGTTCGAAGGCAGCGCGCTTGATATCCTAAAGTCACGCTTTCAGAACGCCGATTTAACCCCGCAGTTTTGAGCTGATGGCGTCGAGACCAGACGTGGGACCGAGCCGATTCGTGTACATATATACTGTCGCAGTGACGCAATGTGCAGGAAAGACATTTCTCACGCTTTTCTTTTTTTTTTTCGCTGCAGGCTCAAGTCCTTCGTCTCGTCTGCGCAAGAACGTAGACTGTCGTTTCTTCAAAGAATTTGAAACTGGTCTCTGCTATCCGTGCTGGTAAGTCCAAAGCATTGTTTCCGTCCAGAAAGGGGCGTTTAAATTGACACGCGCACTTTTGTGGCACATATTGCTGATCACTGACATCTGCCTCAGTCTATACTGCTTGGGATTCTCGTCGGAGAAGAATTATGTCGCGTGCCATGTGTGTGTCTCCTTGCGTGTTGCCATTTTCGTTCATGCCGTGCAATATGGTGCACGCCCAGACAGTGACTTATCAATTAAGTTTCATTGTGTTTGAGGGCGTGTGCGAGTAAATAGTGTTATTTAACTTGCTGATCACTTATGTTAAGAACTGATAATAAATATTGGACTCGATCAAATCACTTAACAAGTGAAAAATCTGGGTTAGCTGGTGATCAGATGTCTTCAGCATTGAAGCAAACCATGTGTCACCCCTTCTCTGCTTTAAGACTGACTTTATTTTTGTAATCGGTACATAAAAAGACCAGCACAAAAAAAAAATTACGGGACAAAGGAACAAAAAATGACAGGACGGGCACTGAAATACGTTTTGCGTTCCTTTGTACCAGTTTTCTTTTTTTTCTTTTTTTTTCGCTGGTCTTTTAGGGTGTAAGTATGAACCAACTGGCCCAAACAGCTATTTTGATTAAATGTGCTAATTTTCGTTAGCGAGCTAAGGAAAATTTTTATATCACTAATATTTTTCATTTGGGGATTTGCTATAGTTTCTACTCAGCTATTTCCATTCTGAACTTTTCAGCCTCCTGACCCATAGAAAGGAGGCTATGCCTGACCAATAACAACAGATTCTTTTCCTTCTGTAGTTTCTGTTGTCAGACATTGTGTTATACTCATTACTACAATTCACTGGTACTGAGACATTCCCTCATTGAAGTTAATGTGTATTGTCATTGTGCTAGCAGTTTGTCATAAATCTGCTATTCTAGTTTATTTAAGCAGTTATTTCGACTGTAAAGAGGTGGCAGATATTGTTACAGATATATCTAGGAACAGGAGTTGTAGCTTTTAAGCTCATTGTCAAAATATTTGAGTCGTTGTTTTGGCATGTGTGGTGCCATTATTTTTTGTACTATAGTTATGTATGTACTAGTTACGAGTATCATGCTAATGTTATGAATGATACCTTTGCTGCAGCGTACCTGCCAGTAGGAGGAATACGGTGCAGAAGTGCTGTTACTCCTGCTTCTAAAGATCAACCTGCTTTCTTCAGCGCTGGGCGACTACTTACGGCAAGATTTGTGTGGTATGTATTTTTCGACATAGCTGTGGCATTGTGGTCTGTTCATTGTTGCTTTATGTCTATCAAAGAGCATATTTTTCTATGCTGAGGAGCAATAGCCCTGGCATTACATTGATTTTGGAACCATTCAGTGCTATTGAGCAAGTTAGCAAGGGAGGAATTTTTTCAGTATGTAATCGATCTGAACATGTTGACTTCTTTTTATTGAGTGAGCTGTTAATGTATGCCTCTTTTCTTTTTTGCTTCAAAACCTAATATTTAAATTGTTTGCACTTGGTTCTCAGCAGTAAGCTTATGTTCTCTGATGGGTGTAATTTTCAACAACTCACATGCTCTTATGTTGCTAGGTATGTCCACAATAGAATGAAACTAAAAATGAAGTACTGCAGGTGATATGTAATGGACGGTATTTTAGCGCTTTCAGCTTTATTGTTTCTTTTGTGTTCTTTATATTGTTTTGTGCCATTTGTACTCAGCGTATTTTCCTTGTGTTCCACCACTACCATTTAACAAATATATATATATATATATATATATATATATATATATATATATATATATATATATATATATATATATATATATAGGATAAGTAAATAGACGTACTTGGTTGCTAGAGGTTACATAAAAGTGAAAAATTGCTTCATACTGTTTCCAAGTTTATTTGTAGTCGACGTTTCGGCAGGAGCCCTGCCTTTCTCAAGACGTATATATATATATGCCCCACCCCTTATGTCATGTCTATGGGCCTATAAAGGGAGAATGAATGAAATGAAATTTGCAGTACAATTAGAACTGGATTGTGCAGCACAGTGGACATGTCTGCGGTAGAGGATAATGGTTGAATGGCTAATCAACCAAAATTGACTTAACTTTTGCATTTTAATTTTAGGGGACAGTATTATATACCAGAAATGAGGGTCCCCAATATTATAGGTGAGCCCAGTTCTTAAATTTTCTTAAAGAGCAATGTAGTTCAGAATATTGAACAAGGAAAGGCATATTTGAAAACTATTGTCTCGCTTTCCCACATTGCATGTAAAAAATGTTGCTGCACTTGGTATTGTTGCCAGAATCATGTTAGCTTTTTCTGCATCATCAAAAACACAAAATATGTCTATATTATTTGAATAAGAAATGTCAGCAACACCCCTTTTTTAGTTATGTAATGTGGAAAAACCAACTTACAAAGCTTTTAAAGGAATATTTTTGATGCTCATTATGTTAGACCACATAGATGATTAGGAGGGTTTTAGGCCTAGGCTCACTCATTAATAGCCTTCAATTTTGCAGTTTTCATATTGCCTCTTATAAACAAAAAGAATAGATAATTAAGTCTAATCCTGAAGCTGTACCAGGTACCCAAAGTCCACATTGCTGCACAACCCACCGGCAGAGACTGCACGGGTGTCTCTTTATAGTTTATGATTTGCAATCTGTAAAGGTAAAGAACATAATCTTCGAGAAATTTGTTGTAAACACTTTTTAATAATCATTCTTGTATAATATTGGTCAGCATTTACAATTTTATTAGTTAGGCATCTAAAGAGATAAGCAGTTGACAGTTCTGGCAAATTGCAGTTTATGAGAAGTTTTATTCCTGCTGCATGTGCTGCGAGCATTGCATGAAGCAGCAATACATAGAATCTCAAGCTTTGTGGTTTGTTCAAAGAATTATAGGGGTATTGAAGTGTATTGTTTTTTGCCTCCTGAGCAAGATAATGTAGTTTTGAAGTGAAACGGCAGTCTCGAGAAGTTTTTGGCATCGGCATAAGCTGATGTGTGGTGTGAAACTAGCAATGAACTTATGTAAAAGTTGCATTTTATTGCCATGCTTTACATAATTCTGCATCTGTGACATCACTGCAGTAATGCACATGTGCAGAAGGTGCTTTGGATGTGCCTTGCTATCATTGCTCTTTTAGCATGAAATGTTCCATCTTTCAGAAGTGGTATCCCGCATTTTATAAGGCATAGCCTCTGTGGTATATTCATGCCTTTTTCCAGGAATGTAAACTGCACTAAAGGCAGAAACAATAGAATGGCCTTAGACATACCCCTGCAGGAGCAAGCTCTGCAGGAACAAGCTTCATTCGTTATATTCATGAGAAATGACAACGAATGCAAGAACAAAAGAACCTCTCCCCCCCCCCCCAAAAAAAAAAAAAAAGAAAAAGAAGAGATTTGCAGTTGTCACTTGTGATGGATGATCAGATGACTAAAGACAGTGTAGTAAACATTAACACTATAGGCAACATAAGATAATGTCATGAAGGACCAGAGACAGTATTTTCTAGGAGGGTGAGACCATAGTGACTAGAAACAAGACCACTGGTATGGTCAGGTGTGAAAACAAACTATAATGTTTGGGTGTTGGAGTGGAAACCAGCAAACAACAAAGGTGAAAGTGAAGGTGATAAAACAAAGTTTAACATAAAAAGCTAATGATAAAAAAAAGGAGAACTGCACATATGAACGAGTAGAGGGAGGGGTTTTTTAAATCACATCTTTTGCCTTTATTAGGCTAGCTTCTATTTTATCAATATGTTTTCATTCATATTTCTTTAAATGACCCTCTGGGTAGTCCAACATCAGTGATGCCTATGGCTTGACCCTGCTCCTAACAAGAATATGTCTCATTGTATATTGTGTCTTATTGAGCATATTGTCAATTTTTTCTGAGATTGCAATGTGCTAGTTGTGTATGTGTGTGTTAGTGGCACAGGTAAAGCTCAGATTTGGAGAATTTTCATTGATCTATATATTGTGTGAGTTCATAATTCTCATTACATAAACACTTGGAAGCCTGTACTGGTGCACTATTTCCATCTGTCTTCCTTTTTACTTGCCCTTTGTGCAGTGTTATTTTTATATGTGAATTAATTACTCCATAAGCATGTTTTGGGAGACTTTCTTCGTGAGAAACCGATTACAAGTTCTCTTTTCTATGCAGGTCAAATACGTGGTACATCCCTGCCCTGACTGTGCAGAGAAGATTATCCAGTCCCTTGGTGCAACTTCGGTGTATAATGAGGTGAAATAAACACCATGGTATGTTATCTTAACCGATTGTTCTGTAAATTCTTTTTGTTCACTCTGCAACATAACTTACGGCTTGAACACAACATGACACAGCCTACCTCACCTGAAACGTTGCTCACTGTCACACTCCAGACGACACAAAGATATTGCAATGTTTCAACATAATCTTTCCTTCCAGAAAATCTTGAAATGTATTGGTTAGCTTTATTCCTGCTTCCAGTGACCAAGTTTACGATGCAGATTAGTAATAGTACTCTTGTGCGGATAGCATATATATACCACAAGATGATGCTTAGATACCCTATGTAATATGACATTACTTTAAACTGCTTGGAGGGCAACATTATCCTTCTCCTGGTGGTATAAGCTTGCACCATAAAGGTGCAAAACTTTGCGCTCTTTGTCGTAATATAAATGTATACTCTAAAATGGTAACTTTGCACCTGTACATACAGGATAAGTTTACGTTGTCAAGGTGCAAACTTGCACCTTTGATGCAAGGGTATGCTTATGCCATCGACAGACTAAAACATAAGCCTTTATGAAAGGTGCAACGTTATGCCTAGGTAGAATACGGTTACACTGCTTGTGAAGGTGCAAGTTTGTGCTACCAGAAGCGTAATGTTACACTACGTGCAATGGTATAAATACTTAGTCTTCCAAGACACAGCGTAACCTTACCCCAAAAAGGTGTTAGCTCAGCGACAAGCAGTTTACCCCCCAAAAAGACTAAGATCACACCTTTTTTTTTAGAGTGTACGGCTAGCATAGGCAACCACCTATTCAGTATAGCCTGTTTTGCACTGAGCGAGAACAACGCCGAGACCAACACCACTTGCGTCCGTGTGCACCTCGGTAGGCGCTGTGGGGTCGAAGTGACGCAGGCCAGGTGGTGCCGTGAGGACGCGGCGTAAAGCATTAAAGGCAGCTTCGCACGGTGGCGACCACTGCGAAAGGTGGGAACTGCCGGGCAGTAGTTCAGTCAAGAGAGCAGCAATGGAAGCAAAATTTCTAATAAAGCAGAGAAAGCAAGAGCACAGCCCGAGGAACCTACGTAGATCTTTGCTAGAAGTCGGTTTGGGAAAGGCTGCTATGGTACGAAGTATGGCAGGGTCTGGAGATACACCTTCTTTGAAGACAACGTCGCCGGGAATGGTCAGCTGGCGGGCTGCAAACCGACATTTTTTTCTCAAATTCAACTGCAGACCGGCATCAGATAAGCAGGTCAAAACGTGCTTCAGACGGTAGAGGTGTGTGTCAAAGTGAGGAGAAAAGACGATAATGTCGTCGAGGTAGTACAGATATGTCTTCCACTTTAGGTCATGCAAAATGGAGTCTATCATCCGCTCAAATGCTGCCGGAGCATTACAAAGGCCAAACGGTATGCCTGTAAATTCGTACAAGCCGTCGGGAGTCACAAAGGCAGTTTTGGGCCGATCATCCGCTTCCAGGGGAACATGCCAGTACCCAGAACGTAAATCTAGAGAACAAAAGAGCTCGGCGCCTTGCAAACAATCGAGAGCATCGTCGATGCGCGGGAGAGCGTAAACGTTTTTGCGCGTGATCTGATTAAGGCGGCGATAATGGATACAGAAGCGATAAGAACCATCTTTCTGTTTTACGAGGTCAACAGATGACGCCTAAGGGATGCTTGAGCGCTGAATCACGCCGTTATAAGGCATTAGGTCGACTTGTTCTTCCATAACCTGGCGTTCGGTTGCACACACGATATGGGCGCTGTCGCAGTGGTGCGTGGTGCCGGTGTCGATGCAATGGGTGACTGGAGAAGTTTGACCCAAAGAACTTTGACGAGCGTCGCAGGAGGAGCGAAAATGATGTAGTAGGTACAAAATCAGAGTGCACTGCGCTGTAGGAAGATCGGCGTCGATGGAACGGAGGAACAAGTCTGTAGAGTGGGGAGCGGCTGAAGGTGCAGGGGGGCATGAGCCCAGTCACGGCAGAATGAGGCGCGTCGTCAGGTTCATCAGAGATCAGAAGAGATGCGATTGACTAAATACTACCGAGGCATTGATTATGGCGCAAAGCAGCAGGGGAGTTAAATGGGCTAGAGACCAATAACATGGAAAGGCCAGTGGAAATAGCGAGCGCAGCTTAGGGCAATGGAAGGCACATGCGGCGCAGGAAAGTATGGGCTGGTATGAAGACAAAGGTGTCATTCCTAACAGAGGCAAAAGCGACACGAAGAAGCACAGAAGAGAAGGGCCAAGGTCGATATCTTCGGCGACGAGGGCTTTAGCACAGGAATTCGATAGACCATAGTCTGGTAAGGCATCGGGAACAGTCGAAAACCAAACTTCAGCGCGAGCACAATCGATAATAGCAGCTTGACGCGACAGGAAATCCCAGCCTAAAAATTACAGCGTGTGAGCAACTTGGCAGCACGACGAACTCAATCGTATAAAATCAATCGTATTACAACTCGAGCAGTGCACGCTGCTAAAGACTTGATATGCTGAGCGCTGACCATTCGCTACGAGAGTCCCGCAATTGGCGTCTTCATTTTCTTTAAAGAGCTACGTTGTTTTGCGTCCATTACCGAAATCGCAGCACCAGTGTCAATTAGAGCTATGACAGCAACACCGTCGACGAAAACTTCAATAAGGTTCACTAGCGACGGATGAGGACTTGAGAAGTTCGACGGGGTCGCAGTTCTCGCTTCAGGGACTGCGGCCTCTAGTTTTCCTCACGTGAAGCGTTCTGTCGACGTCGCATCGGAGAGATAGAGCGGCGTCGCCGCGACAGTGAACGGCGGTCAGACATGGCAGAGCGGTCTGGTGAGAAATGACAGCTGGCTGGAGGCTCAGTAGGCACGGAATGCTGAGGCGTCGAAGAGCAGTACCCAGAATCATGAGGAGGTAGTGCTGACACTGGTAGAGAGTTTCGGCAATAACGGGAAATTTGTCCAGCCAGCCCGCAAGTGTAACTAATGGGCCGGTTATATGCCGTGCGCCAGGGATTGCGTGGTCTTGGAGCCGGTCGAATAAACTGCACAGGTTCGCGAGCAGGACCTGGAGGCGGCTGAACGTAGGCAGTTTGTGGCGGAGCATATGTAGGTGGTGGCCCGGCAGCAACAGCCGCCAGACCACCACCTACATACGATACAGGCATGGATTGAGGTGCTGGAGAAAGAGATTCAGCTTCCTGTTCTTGAATAATCTGGCACAAACCAGGAGCTAGGTGTGATGCAGGCTGTTCATGGCAGGACATAAGGGAGAGCTGTCGAACTTCTTCCCGAATAAAGCTCTTGATTTGTGGCTGCTGTGGAGGAGAATGTTTACCTGCATCTGTCAGGCCAGCAAGCGACTCAGTGTGCATGGTTCTGGCGCGAGTTATGGCCCTTTGTTGGCGCAGTTCATCTAAACTTTGACACAGTGTGACAATTTCCGCGACGGTGCGGATATCTCGAGCTGTCAGAATTTGAAAGGCGTTGTCATCGATGCCTTGCATAATGTGCTTGATCTTGTCGGCCTCTGACAGCTCACGCGCTTGCACAAGTCGACGACATCCTTGATGTAACTCGTAAAATTCTCGCCACCCTGCTGAGACTGCGCACGCAAGCGCTGTTCAGCGCGGAGTTTCCTCACAGCAGGATGGCCGAAAACTTCAGAGAAGCTGGCTTTGAATACGGTCATTGATGCAATGACCGCTTCATTGTTCCGAAACCATAGATTTGCTACGCCGGTGAGATAGAAAATCACGTTCTTAGCTTAGTTTCCGCGTTCCATTTGTTGTAAGCGCTAACCCGCTCATAAGATGCGACCCAGTCCTCGACGTCATGGTCGTCAGTGCCGCTAAAGATGGCGGGCTCTTGCTGGCGGAGGGAGCCGGGATGTGTATTAGCAAACCATATCCCATAGGAGCACTCGAGCAGACGGATGGATGGATGGATGGATGGATGGATGGAATATGGGCCTCTTCAGCGCGGCAGAGGGTGCTCGAAACAGACGGCTCGGTGTCGAGAGAGAACGGCAAAATGGTGTCAAGAGAACGTCGAGGCGGACGGACGCGTAGAAGAGGAAAAATGGACTATATGAAGTTGTCTCATGCTTCGAGGTGTTATAGGCGTAAGTAATGAAAGGAAGCACGTAATCCGAGTTCTTGTGCCGCGAGTCAACATACATCGCAAGCATGTTCGTCAGTGTCCGGTTTGTACGTTCGACGAGGCCATTTGTCTGGGGATGGTACGGCGTAGAGTGACGCAACTGGCAAGTACAATAGCGCAGAAGCTGCTCTACAACCTCTGCCGTAAACTGGCGGCCTCGGTCACTGATAATTACACGAGGAGGCCCATGACGGAGGACGACAACGTGGAGAAGAAAGAACGAGACGTCAGCGGCGGTGGCGGAAGGGATGGCGGCAGTTTCACAGTAACGCGTGAGATGATCAACGCACACGATTACCCAGCGATTGCCTTTGGACGAGCGGGGAAACGGGCCTATGAGGTCAACACCCACTTGCTCATATGGTGTGGTCGGTGGTGTCACCGGATGTAAGTGGCCCGGCGGAGAAGACGTGGGGAGCTTGAACCGCTGGCACTGCACGCAGGAGTTCACGTAACGCTGAGTCGTTCGACGCATATTTGGCCAGTAGAAACGTTCCTTAATGCGCGTAAGAGTCCTGGCAAACCCCAAGTGCCCACCTGTAACGTCGTCGTGCATAGATTGTAGAACAGAGGAGTAGAGGCTAGCCGGAACGACTAGCAGAAAGCGTGCACCGCCAGAAGAGTAATTTTTCGATACAGCAAACCATCGCGAATGCAGAAAGGGTTCGCAGATGCCGGATCACGAGCTTTTTCAAAAAGTGATACCAAGTCTTGATCTTTTCGTTGTTCTCGCTGGAAAGTGGCAAGATCCGGAAATTGTACGGAAAGGGCGGCAAGATAGTCGTCGAAGTTGTCATCGCAGAGGGTAGTTGCGAGAGGCAGCCGCGAGAGGCAGTCAGCGTCAGCGTGTTGGCGGCCACTTTTGTACGACACTGTAAAGTTGAACTCCTGAAGGCGTAATGCCCAGCGGGCCAACCGACCGCAGGGGTCGCGTAAATTCACCAGCCAGCAAAGTGAATGATGATCGGTGATGACTGTAAAGGAACGTCCATAAAGGTACGAGCGAAACCGCTGTACGCCAAAAAACGACGGCAAGGCACTCTTGCTCCGTCACGGTATAGTTGTGTTCAGACTTGCTAAGGGTGCGACTTGCATAAGCGACAACGTGTTGGTTTCTGTCATGCCGTTGTGTGAGCACAGCACCCACGCCGATGCCACTTGCGTCACTGTGGAGTTCAGTGGGAGCTGTCGGGCTGAAATGACGCAGTTTGGGCCGCGAGGTAAGAAGAGACTTGAGCTGGCGAAACGCAGAATTACATTCAGGAGTCCATTTGAAAGGAATATCTTTCTGCAAGAGGCATGTGAGGGGGTAGGCTACGTCAGCAAACTTAGGGATGAAGCGTCGAAAGTAAGAGCAAAGTCCCAGGAAGCTCCTGAGTTCTTTCACAGACTTGGGCTCTTTGACGCCG
The DNA here is from genome assembly GCF_055883805.1 of Amblyomma maculatum. Lineage (NCBI taxonomy): Eukaryota > Metazoa > Arthropoda > Arachnida > Ixodida > Ixodidae > Amblyomma > Amblyomma maculatum. Next base: position 152,615,252 of record NC_139345.1, on the reverse strand, counting down.
CTGACAGCTTCAATCTTCTGTGGGCTAGGCCTAACACCGTCTTTGTCAACCAAATGCCCAAGCACAACGATCTGGCTTTCACCGAAGCGGCACTTCTTAGAGTTCAGCACGAGACCCGCTTTCTCCATGCAGCTAAACGGCTGTTATGCTCCGCGAAGGTCCTCCCGAAAATCACTACGTCATCTAGGTAACACATGCAAATTTTCCACTTCAGTCCACGCAAAACAGTGTCCATAAATCTTTCAAAGGTAGCCGGAGCGTTGCATAGGGCGAAAGGCATCACGTTAAATTGATATAACCCATCGGGAGTCACGAATGCCATCGTCTCCTTGTCTTTCGGATGCATTGGAATCTGCCAGTATCCGGACCGTAAATCAACAGATGAAAAGTAGGAAGCTGAATGGAGGCAGTCAATGACATCATCAACACGCGGGAGCGGGTAAACATCCTTCTTGGTGGCAGTATTGAGGCGGTGATAGTCGACACAAAATCGCCAGGTGCCATCTTTCATTTTTCACGAGGATCACAGGGGCGGCCCATGGGCTAGATGATTCCTGAATGATTCCTCTTTGTATCATATCACGGACCTGTTCGTCAATTATCTTACGTTCTGAAGGTGAAACACGGTATGGTGTCTGTCTAATCGGGTGTGCAGATCGAGTGTCGGTCATGTGATGGGTGCGGGAAGGCGGAATCGGTGGTGGCTGAGCTCGATCAAAGTCGAACACGTCCGCATGTTTCATAAGAACCTCCATCAATATTCGGCGGTCGTTGGTGGGTAGCGATTCATTTACCATAGACTGAAACTGGGAATCACCATGATCAAGACGTCTAGTTGAACGAGCAACGCCGTCACTGAACGCGGCGATGTGCATAGAAAGGCGTTCTTCAAAGTCGGCGAGTTTCAAACCACGCGGCAATACGGCAGGTTCATTGGTATGGTTGACAGTCCAAAGCGTGGCACGGCCCTCGTTCACTCGAACAACGCTGCGGGGCACCAACACACCCTTTTGGCACCGGAAAGGGAAGCGGGTTCCACCAGAGCGTCGAAGGCATTGGGAACCGCACCCGAAGACACAACTGGGACGAAGATGGCGGACATCGCCGGAACGACGGTATCCTCGAAGACAGAAAACACTTGGACCGCCCGCGGCGATTCTTCTATGAGGGCCGACCGAAGGCTGCGGCGTATTGATATCTCGCCACTGTTGAAGTCGAGAGTTGCGCCACACTGCTGTAAAAAGTCAACTCCTAGAATAACGTCGTGCGTAGAGCGAGCGAGCACCGTAAATTCAATTCTAAACTCGTGTCCAGCCATCCCTACATTTACATACCAAATACCAAGCGGAAGCAACGATTCTCTCCCTACACCTCGAAATATGACAGTTCTATCTCAGCCAAACATAATTTTGCGGCCGAGACGGTTCTTAAAATCTAAGCTCATCACGGAAACTGTACCACCCGTATCCACTAAGGCCATAACACAAACACAATCCACTAACACTTCCAAGCGGTTCTTCAGCATAACGACCGGTAGAGGAATTGGCAATATCGATGACCTGGCGACCGCACCTCCACCGGCCGCACACGCTAGCTTCCCGGTGGCGGAGATTGTCGGGAGCGGCGATTGTCGGGAGCGGCGGGCAGGAGGAGTCAGGCTGCGATCAGAAACTGGTGAGCCGTTGCGTAGTGGTACGTAGCGGTAGGAGCCCGAAAGAGGGGGATAGATCGGGTCACGGACTTCTGGACTCACGGTAGAACGGCAATTCCACGATTGGCGCTGGTAGCGTGGTGGCGGGTTCCGGCGGCGGCAGAATCTGGATATGTGGCCAAGCATACCACAGCGGTAACAGACGGGTGGTTCACGAGCACGGTCCAAATAATAGCCCTCGGTAACAGGATCGATGCGGTCAGCAAAGTCCAGCCACTGGGGTTGTTGCGGAGGAGGAGGCGCCCTGTAGTGGGTACGAGCTGGGGGAGCAGGGCCATATGAGTTGTTTCGGTGGTCACGGACGGGAGGAGGAGCGGTAGAACGCCAAGAAAAGCGCTGGATGGGAGCTGCCTGCAGGGAGAAGCTATCACAGGGGATTGCACTGCGGTTCACATCTTGATGGCGGGAGAGCTCATCACGGACAATTTGGCGAATCATGTCGGCCAAATGCGGAGGCTCATGTGAATGCTCGTGGGAATCCACGCTTGCAACAGTGGTCACGTTAGGCAGACGGCCGAATTTCGAGGTTATGCGACGCAGCTTTAAAGTTTCGAACGTACGACAGTGCTTGATCACGGCCGTGGGAGAAACTAAGTTTTCATTTGTAATTAAAAAGTTATATACGTCCACCGCTATTCCCTTTAAGAGGTGGCCAACTCTGTCTCCATTAGACACGCTCGGATTCACTGCTTTGCAGAATTTTAGGAACTCTTCTATGTACATTGTGCATGTTTCACAAGGCCCTTGGGCTCGCTGGAATAAAGTCTGCTCAGCGCATTTCCGTTTTGCCGTGGTATCCTCGAAACAATTTCGAATCTCCTCTTCAAAACGATCCCAGCTCGTTAAGGACGATTCATGGTTCTCAAACCATGTCAGGGCTGTGGAGTCCAAGAAAAAAACATTTGCCAGCATTACAGTGGCATCCCAGCAATTGTACTTGCTCACCCGCTGGTAATTGGTGAGCCAGTCGTCCACGTCTTCGCCAGCCTTGCCAGAAAAGGTCCGCGGCTCACGGTAATGCTGCCATGCGGGTGCCGCTGGACCTGGCTGCCGTGCATCGCCGTCTTGAATCATTATGGGTGTCAAAGGGGGGAGCCCAGCGAGTCGTCGGCTCGAACGAGGTAGAGAGGAATCCGTGGTGATCTTTCAGCACCTTCCACCACACTGTTAAGGTTTATTTACAAAGTGGTTCTGCCCCTTTGCCTGATGTGCTAACCAAGGTATAGTGAGCTTCCTCTTCTTTCACTTCTATTCCGGAGAGCCTCTTTTTGCTCTTCCTTGTTCTCTCCTCTTCGCATGCCTGACAATATTCTGCTACTCTGGGTATTTCATGTCCTGGTATTTTAAGACCCTGATCAGTTGACCTGTTGAAAATCATCAGACCCGACTTAACTGCGGTAAAACTGAAGCCTAGAGCGTCCCCTTCGTCTTCGCAATACTTAAGTAGAGTTTGCAATTCTTCCAGACTCTCAGCTAGCAGCACAATATCGTCTGCATACGCCAAACCGGGTAGGCGCTGCTCTACCGCATTTCCACCTAATCTATATGACAGGTTAAAACCTAGCTTACTTTCTTGTATTCTCCGTTCCAGGTTTATCATATAAAGCATGAACAGCATGCAGCGGTAATAGAGGACAGCCTTGTCTTAATCCCTTGCATACTTTGACATCTTCCGTACTTCTTATCACTTCCCATGTATTTTTACTTTATTATCCTGGTATATTTTCTGTAGGAACTCTATTATATCATAACCGATACCTTCTTCTTTGAATATTTTCCACAGGAGTTCCCTCTTTACGTTGTCGTACGCCCCGTTTATGTCCAGGAAGGCCAAATACAAAGGTCTATTTTCCACTCTCGATATTTCGATGCATTGGGTAAGCACGTGATTCCTCTGAGCAGCGCCACTTGGCTACAAATAGTGGATATATTGTCTAAACGATCAAGAACGCATTTAAAGCCCAACATTTACGTCATCGCAGTCAATATGATGTTTGCGTGTGTCATGCAGTAGGGAATTCGGCAGGTAGTATGCTTTTGATTCGCAAATTGTTTGGTGCGGTTGTGGAAGGCGTTGTGACCACTGATATCGGCCGTTGGATTATCTGTGACATCACATTAGCTGGTTTGAAGTGGCGTACGTATTATCTGTATTTACGCGCACACTAATTCAGATGAGAGGCGGAAACGTTTTGAGAACATCGGCTATTACTGTGACACAGAACGTATGGTCGTTTTACTTGGTGATTTCGACTGCGTATGCACGGCCCGAGACAAAACTAGTACTACGCCTTTCCGAGACGCGGGTACTGCCTGTTTGAGTTACATAATTGAGCAATGCCTTCTTGATGATGTGGGCGATTGTATCGGAAACGCTACTGAGCGCTTTTCATTCATTTCCAGGGAAGAAGCCACGCACGTTTGGATAGGGCATATGCATCTGCCGAACTAATACATTACTGCTGTGCGTTTAGAACCGCGCACAACCAGTGCCGTTTAGTGACCACTGCCTTGTTGTCTTTGGGATTGGAAAAAGAAATGGAAAACGAAACAAATTTGTATGGGAAAATTGGAAACTTATTTAGAGGCTTCTGAAAGATGATAGTTTTGTGGGACAAGTAGTGTCAGCTTTAAATGAGATGCAAATTGCCAGTAATGAATCTCGAGGGGAAAATGGGAAAGATTTAAACAGGAAATGAAGATGAATGCGATTGAACGATCGTGTGCTGTAAAACAGCAAGAAAAGGTAAGAGAAAAGGCGCTTAGAAACGACCTCACATTTCTACTGACGCAAGAGTGCAAGCAGCCGGGCTAAATAAATCCGCTCCGTCAAGCAGAAATTGGAGGGAATGGATACGGAGAGATATCAAGGTGCGATGGTGAGGTCGAGGGCACAGCGCCTGTAGCGGGCGAAATGCCGACAAAACGTGCTCTTGTATTAAAAAAGAAGCACGCCAGCAAGAATGACATATCAAAAATAGAATGGAAAGGTGTAGTCTATACAGATAAATCGAATACAGAGAGGAACTTTTATGAATACTACAGCGGGCTTTTTAGTCACACAAAAGATAAAATCGAACAATTCAAGTCCAGTTTCCCTTCTCCTATGCCAAGACTGGACGACGAAACAAAAAAAACGTTGAGAGCTGCCAATCGCAGAAGGAGAAGCAAATAAAGCCATAGAAGACCTCAATCCTGGAAAGTCTCCAGGACCAGACGGGCTTGCAGCCGCCCTTTATAAGCAATTCAAATACGATTTCGCCCAGTTTTGACTACATTATTTAATAAGGTCTATCACAAGATATGCTTCCCCCGTCGTTTCTAACCGCACATACAATTTTAATACCACAAAACGTTGACGAAGCTAAAATTCAACAAATTACCGCTTACAGACCAATATCCCTGACGAACACAGATTATAAGATCTTCATGAAATTTCTAGCTAAATGGCTTCAAACTGTAATGGAAGAATTAGTAGTCGATAGCACCCTACGACAGCGGTGGGTGAAGGCAGGTTGTGTTATGGTGGTGTCTTCGCCGCTATGGTTAGGTGCTGTAAGGAGGGAGGCCTGGCGGTTGTTATTCTGTGTTTTGACTGGTTTCCGAGTGGGAGTGGGGCTTGCCGTCGTTCAGACCTGCGGCATGAAAGGCCGAACCATATATACTAATATGCACAAGGCACGGTCTGTGCTGGAGTGTTGCGACGCCTTGCATGAGAGCGTTGCCATGCTTCAGCTTGACCTAGAGAAAGCCTTCGACAAGGTGACGCATGATGTCATGTTATCAATTTTAGAGCATGCAAATGTGGGCTCAGTTATTTGTAAAGGCGTCGCAATGGCGTACAGAGGGTGCACGACGCACCTGATAGTAAATAAGAAGGTGGGTGAGCGCATACAAGTGCAACGCTCTGCACGTCAGGGCTGCCCCCTGTCGCCATTGCTTTTCTGCTTGTATATTGAACCATTTTGTCTGAGCATTATCGAGAGCAGCAGTATCCGAGGTTTTCGTTTGCATGCAGCAGAGGTCCGCTTACTTGCGTATGCCGATGACATTGCCATCTTCTGTACCGACTACGAAAGCATTCGCGGTGTTGTCAAATTGGTGAAGGACTTCTGTTCTGTGAGTGGTAGTGGTGTGAACTGGAATAAGTGTCTGGGTTTCTGGCATGGGGAGTGGCACACTACCCCTGCGAATTTCGTGAACAATCCCCAGGTGGTCGAAATTACTCCGTAGCCCTCCACTACGGCTCCTCTTTCTCTCTTTCCGCTTTCATTCCCACCTTCCTCCCTTCCCTTACGGCGTGGTTCGGGTGTCCACAGAGCAAGTGTGACAGTTACTGCGCCTTTCCCTTCCTGTGAACCAATTTAACTTAACTTGGGTAACAACTCCAGTGAAGTATTTACGAGTGCCACTGGAAAACTGCCGAGACAGCGAGTCATATTAGAACCAGCAGGTTTTAGAAGTACGTGAGAAGGCCGACAGACTAAAATGATTCGGTTGGTCTATGTTTGCACGTGCTTCGATTTGTAATTTATTTTTTGTTACCAAGGTATGGTACGTGGTACAAGTACTGCATTGTTCTCGTGTGAATGTGCACAGATTTAACCGTGTGTTCGCCATGTTGGTGTGGGGAAGTATTTGGGAGCGCACCCGCCAAACAAGCTTGTTTCATCGCGTCCGCTCTGGAGGGGTTGGTTTGGCGCATATGTATTTGCACCAAGTGGTTAACGGTTTTATGTTCTTTCGTGATACAAAGAACCCATTTATACGAACTGTGTGTCAGATTAGATTGAACAGAGTGCTACGAAAGTTTGTTGTAAGTTCGACGAGCATGCAAGAGAGGATTTTCGGAATCCTCAAAGAAGTGTACATGTCATGTCGTGTATTGCAAGCACGTTTTTTGTTTGAATATATATAAACTGTGACCCGAAAGAAACTTGCCAAGTACTTGTGCGATGTCTTTCTCCCGATCTCATTTGCAGGTCCATGGAAGTCAGTCCTTAAACGAGTGAAAAATATGGCTGTACCAGAGGGAACAAAAACTTTCTTTTTCAAGCTCCATAGCAATACACTAGAAGTTAAGATTTATTTGGAAATGAAAGTTTTTTTTGTATCTTGGGGTTTGTACTGTTTCATATGCTTCAAACCGGAAAATATCGAATACGTTTTCTTAGACTGTTGGGAAACCTTTTTCTTCTGGTACATTCTACAACGAACAATTAAAAAAGACCTACCCGTGGATGCATTCGGAATTCGATTTTTACCAATTCAAGATGATGATGGGCTACCGCTGGACATGATCATGATATTATGCCTGCACAGTATCTGGCGATTCAGAATAGCTTTCAGCCATGCAGACGTTCAAGCGAGGAAAATATGGCAGTATTTTCGCGAAGCCGTTGCGAGTGTTATTGAAGTTCTCAACACACAAGACGAAGTTTCACCTGAGTGGCTTCCGAGAATAGAAGTGTTGCTGCAAATGACTGATTTGTAATGGATCACACAACCCAAATCGCGTGGTTTTAACCCATGTTGTGTATTTGTCGCGTAGTATTCTTTGTGCGTGTGTGTGCGTAGAGTAATGTTATTTATGTGTAAAATCTGATAATAAATTAGGCAATAAAGAAAAAAACGTTTTGGTGGCGCAATGAATTAACGCCGCCCATCTCTGCATTGATGCCACTTAAACATCAGTTCGAATCCTGTATTGTATATTTTTTTATATTTTTTGCAATTGCTTTGCAATTGCCTTCACCGTAAATATATCCTGCCTTCAGTGAGTGTATGTTACCTTTATGTTTCCTTCACAGACACATTTAAGTAACAATCGGTATGACAACAGTTACCTTAAACAATTACATTCCCCATAATCATTTTCAGCCTCAGTGAGTGTATGTTACCTTTAGGTTGCGTTCAGGGAGATCTTTCAGCAACAATCGTCGTTTAAATCGATGCAAGCGTCGTCCGCTCCAGTGCGGCTGCGGGACATGGTTTGGCAATACGCAGCGGGGACTGATAATGGGCGAGGTAGTTGCTATCTTCAAGCATCGCATGCGGCTGCGGAGTCCCAGGCCGAAAGGGTAGATCTTAAACGGAAGCTCCACCAAATCTAAGATTGAAGTTTGTTGAAGTACTCAGACTGTGCAGATCAGCGACAGCGAACGCAGTTAGGTCCAACACGCGCAGCGATCGCGATGCACTGGAACGTTCCCCGTGCACTTCTTCTTCTTCAATATATATATATATATATATATATATATATATATATATATATATATATATATATATATATATACATTGCGTTTTTTGCGTTTAGTCATCTTTCCCCTGAACAGGTTACATTACTAAGTTATGTGATTATCGAAGTAACAATATTACAAAAGACAAATTACAATCCCCAATGCTTTCCTTGGTCTCGCCAACTGTTGGCTTCTTGCCTTCATATATATATATATATATATATATATATATGTGTGTGTGTGTGTGTGTGTGTGTGTGTGTGTGTGTGTGTGTGTGTGTGTGTGTGTGTGTGTGTGTGTGTGTGTGTGTGTGTGTGTGTGTGTGTGTGTGTGTGTGTGTGTGTGTGTGTGTGTGTGTGTGTGTGTGTGTGTGTGCGTGTGTGTGTGTGTGTGCGCGCGTCGTAGAACACAGCTGCAACATTGAAACGTCGGCAGTAAATACCATTTTATCATATTTTGTCACAACATTATCAGCAGGAATTTTCGGAGACACGGAAAGATACCGCTGCTGCACTCATTGCAGTAGCATTCATCGCAAAGCTACTAATCCACAAATAGTGCTCTCGAATTTTAAACTTATGCTAACAATATTGCTTAGGGGCCCCATAATATTTTTCACTTTTTCTGAATGCTATAAAGAAGGGGAATGGTGTCGGCAGGGGTAGCCTGCCACAGACGTTTTATCTGTTGTAGGCCGTCATTGCACCCGCCACGGTTTCGGTGGTGGACGACGGCTGTCGTTGCGGCGCACGTCTTTCTCTCCCTCTTCCTTTTCTTTATTCGCTATTTTCTCTTTTGTCTGCACAATGGCACTGCCAGAAAACTGTACGGGGAGCCCTGGAATGAGGGAACCACCCGTGCTAAGGAGTCTCCAACGGTGGCGAAGAAGCGGCTGCAGGAAGACTCTCCGAGACTAACCAAAAAACCTCAATAAAGTTTTTTCACCCACTCACTCACTCACGGGGGACAGGTAGGTGACCGCCGCTGGCGGCGGGTGCTTGCCTGCCACCGAATGTTTATCTGTAGTAGGCCGTCATTGCACCCGCCACGACGGCTGTTGTTGCGGCGCGCGTCTTTCTTTCCCTCTTCCTTTTCTTTCTTCTCTATTTTCTCTTTTGTCTCTTCCTTTTCCTTTTCTTTCTTCTCTATTTTCTCTTCTGTCTGCCCCGCCGTGGGGTGCAGTGGTAAGACGCCCGACTACTGTGCCGGAGTACCCGGGTTCGAACCCGACCTCGGCGGCTGCGTTTCGATGGAGGCGAAACGAAGAGAGGTTCGTGTGCTGTGCGATTTCAGCGCAAGTTAAAGATCCCCAGGTTGGGTTGGGTTGGGGTCTTTGGGATATTCTCAGGGAGGGGGGGATACCGGACACGGGTTATGCCGGCCTTAAGTCGCGGCGGCACTCTTGGTGTCCGGGGGAAGGGGATATGGGATGTTGGGAGGGGAGAGGGGTCATCATCTAGCAGTCGCTCTCGACGTCATCGGCTTTGTCGCTCTCGACGTCAGCGCCGTGGCCAGCAGGTTAGCAGGCCCGGTGGAAGGCTACATATGTGCAGCCAGGCCGGACTTCTCCAGGAAGGCCAGCAGGAGCCGGTGGGCTGTCAGGGGGATCCTGGCCGGGAAGAGCACCTAGTCCTCCGTGGCAGCAGGGAGTCCAAGGGCCCGGTAGCCTGCCTCCATCCTGAGACGGTGGTGGGCATGTGCTGGGCGCACACAGAGGAGATGCCCCAGCATTCCTGCATCGCCACAGGAGGGGCATGCTGAGGAGGGAGCCCGGCCACGGACATACAGCTCCGTGGGCGTCCAGGAACCTCCGGTGCGGAGGCGTATAGGAGAAGACCTCGCTCCCTGCGGGCGAGCTTGTCAGACAGGCGGTGGAACGTCCTCCTCTCGGCGATGCGCCGATCAGGGTGCAGGGCTCTCACTGCCTCCTTGAGGGGGAGCCTGGAAAAGTCAGGCAGATACATGGTGAATCATACTTACCTGATCGGAGTGGGCCGCTTTGGCAAGTGCGTCGGCCTCATCGTTGCCCTGGATGCCCACATAGCCCGGGATTCAGTGCAGTGAGAGGACGAAGCCGGCATCCTCCAGGGCCTCGAGGCGCTCTCATAGGTGGCAAGCCAATAGCTGGGAGCAGGACGGCTTGCGCAGGAGCTGCAGTGCCGGCCTCGAGTCACACAGGATAGTGTAGAAGCCTGTGGGCTGACCAGTCTCCAGGTAGTCCGCCGCCAAGTGGACTCCCGCCAGCTCGGCTGCAGTAGAGCTACCTGGAAAGGAGAGCCTGCAAGAGCTGGACACCACAACCTGTGGAGCCGTCATAGCCGCTGCAGCCTGGCCCGTGGAAGGCAGGACCGAGCCGTCAGTGAAGAGGAGGGTGCTCCCTTTGCACTCTTCAATCAGGGCTGCGGCGGCCTGGCCCACGGCAGCAACAGGGGAGGGGCGCTTGCTGACCCCCTCCAGGTCGAGGGTGACCTGCAAAGGAGGACGTGTTGGTGGAGGAGAGAGGATGGAATACCGTGGGGTTGTTCCGATGAGGTCCTTGTACACGGCCGTCAGTTGTCCCATCCGTGAATGGGGGCGCTGCGCAGCCGTGCCAGGAGGAAAGCTTCGTCAGGGGCGTGGTGAAGGCGGTCCACGTGAGTGAAGCCTCTCTGGAGGAGCTGCAGGGTCAGGGGGTGGGGTTCTGCCACTGTTGCCGCAATCCTAGGGCACTGCATTGCTCCTAGCAGGCATCGGATCCGTTTCCTGCGTGCTCCGTCCAGGATGTTCACTCTGGTGGGCCTGAGGGAAACAAAAGGGAGGGCATAGAGTATGGAAGAGGTGGCAGCCGCCTGAAAGAGGCGGATTGCCCATGATGTTGAGCAGCCGTTGCCTCCTGCGAGACGTTGTGCTGCTCGGCTAACCCGGTGGTCGAAATTACTCCGTAGCCCTTCACTACGGCTCCCCTTTCTCTCTTTCCACTTTCACTCCCGCCTTCCTCTCTTACCTTACGGCGCAATTGAGGTGTCCACAGCCTGCTGTGCGATGTCAGTGCACGTTAGAGATCCCCAGGTGGTCGAAATTACTCCGTAGCCCTCCACTACGGCTTCTCTTTATCTCTTTCCACTTTCACTCCCACCTTCCTCTCTTCCCTTACGGCGCGGTTGCGGTGTCCACAGAAATCAAGCGAGACAGTTACCGCGCCTTTCCCTTCCTATAAATCAATCAATCTCCTGGCTGTAAGAGACAGCGGAGGTGGCTCAGCTACAGAGCCAGAAGCAGGCTCGTGCATTTTAACGCGGTAGCGTTAAGGAGCTCGTGTCGCAGAAAAGCCGGTGTCGTCGGCGTCCAGTGAGCGATAAATCCCGGCATGCACTTCATAAATAAAAAGCAAGTTCCAAGATGGGCTGGGTGGGAATCGAACCAGGGTCTCCGGAGTGTGAGACGGAGACGCTATCACTCAGCCACGAGTTCTATGCTTGAAAGCGGTACAAAAGCGCTTCTAGTGAATGCGGTGTTGCCTTAGAAACATGCCGTGGAACGTTATACTGCAGTGTATATCGGTAATTATGAGCATGTTACTTACAGAAGTCGCAGTTACACGAGTAGCGAAGTACGTTTCCGATACATTTCTTCTGCGCTCTGCGCACATGCAGATCCATCTTGCGGCAAACACAGAAGAACCCCTCCTCGCAATGTGCGGCGCTGCCCCGACACGTGGCGCGCCACTCGCCCCTGACGTTTAGCCGTGCACCCTCACAGGTTGTAGAATCAAGCGTCTTTTCTTTCTTTAGATCACTATCTTCGCTCACCCGCTTCTCCCCTTCGGGCCGCGCGGGTACCGGTGCGAGGATGCCTTAATACCCTTGCGTTTAGTAAGTTTTCTCGACGAGGTGCAATAACGCTATCGCGTTCCACTCTTGAAGGCGAAGCTTAAGCGTCCTCCAAATTTTTCTTTTCCTTCTTCCTACACCCACAACAGGCAGCGGAGGTGTCTCAGATGCAGAGGCCCCGCCTTGGTGGTACAGTTGTAAGACGCCCGACTACTGTGACGGAGTAGCCGGCTTCGAACCCGACCTCGGCGGCTGCGTTTCGATGGAGGGGAAACAGAGGCGTCCGTGTGCTGTGCGATGTCAGCGCACGTTGAAGATCCCCAGGTGGTCGAAATTACTCCGTAGCCCTGCACTACGGCTCCTCTTTCTTCCTTTCCACTTTCATTCCCACCTTCCTCCCTTCCCTTACTGCGCGGTTGAGGTGTCCACAGAAAACAAGAGGGACAGTAACCGCGCCTTTCCCTTCCTATACATCAATCAATAAATCAGATACAGAGCCAGTAGCAGGGGCATGCATTTTATTTTCCTTCTTCCTACAGCCACAACAGTAACACCAAGAGATTTGATGCTCATTGTTTCAAGCTTAAATGCAGTCAGTGAGACAGAAGAGCAGGCGCGGCCAAAAGAAGTGTCGCTGGCTTTTTTCTCCGAAAGTTCTTAAAAAAAAAGTTCGACCTACCCCCGTTTTTTGCAGTCCATCTCGGTAAGTGAACGAGAACGTTTTAAGGTGAATGCGTATGCTCCCATCGTTGTCAGCAGGAGCTGTCGGCCGCGGGTGTCATGCTTTCGAGAGCGAGAATAAAAAAAAAATACGAGGGACTTCAGCGACTAAAAAGTAGTAGAAGGCGAAGACCTGGGCCGGCTTGCAAGATAAAGGCCGAGCTAAGTCCAGACTTAAGAGACTTCTTTAAGACGGCTCAGGTTCCGAACGCTTCGGTTCGGCTTGTGTTCACCAGAACGGCTTCCCTGAATGTCCTCAAGAGCCAATTGGGGCATTTTACCTCGTAACACAATATTAAGCCGCAAAACGAAATGGCACGGATTTTACGCAGCGCAAGACTGACGGAATGTTTACATCTTACAGCGGTGACAGGGCCAGCGCATCACTGTATTTCCCTAATTTCTCTACTCAGGAATACCTGGCGTCCTCGTGTCTTAACTAAGACGGCAGAGTCGTAATCGTGCAAGCGACTTATTTGGGCCAGGACTGAAGCCCCGTCTCGACTCCAGTCTTAAGCGGTCATGCTAGCGGCCTATCCTTTAGACTAAGTTAAGTCTGCACTTAGCTAAGACAGTTTTAAGATCGTTTCGTGCAAGCGGGCCCTGATGTTTCGTCTTGTCTAGCGTTCCTGCCATCTGCAATCCCCCACTTGAACGCGCGTCAATAGAACGCCACGCGACAGGAGCGATCTTACCGTCCAAACGCACTTTTCGGACAAAGTGTGACAGATGCTAAGCATTTCCTGCCGTAGTCTCTTGTTTAGCGTTCCTGCAATCTGTAATCCCACAATTGAATGCGCGCCAGGAACGCCACAGGACAGGGGCGCTGGAGTATCATCCAAACGCACATTTCTCGGGGAAAGTGTGACAGATACTGCGCCTTTCTCCAGAAATGTCATTTTCTCTAGCGTTCCTGCTATGTGCAATCCCCCATTTCAACGCGTGCCAAGGAACGCCACGCGACAGCCGCCGCAAAATTCGGGGGCAGGCTTGCCCCCGCCGCAAGAGGCGTTGACATTCCAGTCCCAGCCCCGTAGGGCCAGGAACAGCCACCTTTCACAGAACGCGCGGTCAAGTGGGGCATTGCAGATGGCAGGGACGCATTCCACCTAGGCCAATCAGAACGCATCCCGCCTCCGCAAATCAGAACGCATCCTGCCTCCGCCAATCAGAATGCCTCAAAAGCGGGACACACTTTGTCCACGACTAAAGGCTATACCTCCACATAACTTGGATCCCCAGCCGAGCGCTTTATCGTTGCTCCACGACCCGGATCGCGAAAGTCTCATTATTTCCCTTGTCTACCGTGAGGATGGTAGCGGGATTCCGCGAGTCAAGATACTGCGCCTTTCTTTCCTCTAAAAGGCCGGTGAACTTTGATGCGTTCACTGAAATGTCGGTTGTGTTCGACAAGAGGCGGCTAAGTACCGTCACGACAGGTCATGACGTCACCAGGCCATTCATGCGTAAACGAAGCTGCCCCACCGGGCGTCCGATCCAGGCGTCCGTGCGCCCTTTCATTTGCCGCTTCCTCGAACACCGCATCACACAGCAAACAGAAGTCGACCCAGATGTCTAGAAGGCGTCAGTACAACAGGAATCAGCGGCGTTGAAATTGATTTACAGTATAGAGAAGGCGCAGTATCTGTCACAATTCTCCGCGATCACGTGTACTACTCCGTAAAAGAAGGAAACAAGGTGAAGTGAAATGAGAGCGGGAGATAGAGGTGCCGTAGTGGAGAGCTGCAATCCACCGCCCTATATTGGTTTTCGCCTCGGCGGACTTTTGGGTCCAAAGTGCCCTCTAGAATTTTTGTTTCTTGCAGATCCCGTTCTTTCCCCGGCGCAATGCTCGTTCGGTCAGTAGTCCAATTTGCCCACAATTGCTCGCCACACAATCCCCGCGCAACAAATAGTTCCTTCTCAACGATCCTTGATATTAGAGTTAAAACATGTATACGTTTTTCCCTTAAGACTTTCCACATGTTCCCTTAATAAAAATGAATCGCGTACCTCAAAAGCACGAACATGCAAATCCCACGGCATAGGAAAGGCATGATGTGTTAGTCGGTTGTTACTTGTCGTGCTTGGTCTTTACTGCCCAAAGCAGAATTCTCTTGGGGTCTCTAGAGAACTGGGATATACTCCATTCATATACGGGGTGTTTGGTGCACTGCGGCATCTAACCTGGCATTTTTCGATGCATTCACTGTCAGAACCAAGAGAAAAGGAGACGAAGCGAACGCACGTGTGCCGCCTGCAACGCATAAGCCATTACGCGCCATCTATAGATTGGGAACGGAGCACGGAATCGGCGTATGTTTGGTCTTCTATACGCTAGAGGACGCAACAAGTACGAATGACACGACGGGTATTGAATGGTGACGCGCGCCCCTCAAAACCGGTTGCAGGAAATGTTCAATAAAGGTACAGAGAATCGAGCAGCCGTTTGCATAAGTCATGGTGTTATACTGCTACTTTCTGCCTTGTCGTCTAGTCCCTGAACTCAAAACCTCAACTCTGAAAGGCGCCACCGTACAAAGCTGTAATTAGAATTGGTGGAAAACTATGAACTGTTAAGCGTGCAGAAGCTCGGTTCAGCATGTTTTCTTATGTGTATCGAGGCTCTACACGATCTGCCGGTTTGAATTAGGAGGCGTCAAGCTACACTTTTAGGGCACATGGAAAGCACCTTTTCAACCTCTTTCATTCCATGATTTTATAAGTGTATTTAGGCCTTTTCGGAGGAAGGAGGATGCAGTATCTCTCTAGCTTCCCAGTGGACATTGGGGTGGCGCAGTGGTTACGGTGCTCGACTACTGTTCCCAAGGACGCGGGATCGAATCCCGGCCGCGGCGGCAGCTTTTCGATGGAGGCGACACGCAAGGCGCCCGTGTGCTGTGCGATGTCAGTGCACATTAAGGAACCCCAGGGGGTCGCGTTTTTCATAGCCTTACTTTCTTTGGGACGTTAAACCTCACAAACCACCAAACCACCATCTATACTTAAATTGGAAGTTGTTCATAGGAAAGGACAGGCGCAATCTATTTCGCAGTTCTCGATGTAAGCCTGAACCATGCCACAAGGAAAAGGATTTGAGGTTGAAGACCAAGGTCAAACTGTCAAACCGGTGCGAAATCCGAAGTTTCAGCCCAAGAAGTATAGCTTGAGCTCTAAAGTTGGTATTTTCGTACAGACCTTCACTGGAGAGCCTTCTTAAGCTATTTCGTTTCGAGGCGTTTCAAACATTTGTGATTTGTTCCCCGTTCCAACTTAAGGACTTCATAAACAAAGCAGATGAAATTAAAGCGTGGTACAAACTATGAAAATCAAAATGTAAAAAGTACTTGCTGCAACCTAGTTCCGTGAATAATTACTGGCGGTTGAACATTACGACTTCTTATAAGTGGCTTAGAAAACAATACGGTCTTTGATATTTTACTGTTGATAGTAGCCAAAATATCTAAACTATAACTGTGAAATTATAATATTGCAGAATATATAACTGCAGTTATTTAGTAAGCAGCTTTATCTGCATGTTTTTATGAACGTGGTACACAATATTTTTTGCCTTATATTCACCTGTACTTTGCCTTGTATATCGGTATTTACTTGCGCTACTTTTGCAAATTTAGGCTTTAACACAGATTCTACCTTGAACACTACTTCTTTCATGGAGTTTCATACAGGGCGACTGTAGTATATATCGGGTTCAAAAAGAGGGCCTATATATAAACAGATGAAATCGGAACGCTAGCAAATTTGCTGTATATTTTGTCAAATAATAGGCGTCATGCTGAAGTCTAGCATTCGAATCTCACGGTCGTGTATTTTGCATTTGTATTTGTTACGATAAAGTTACGACGATTGGTTTCAAGGTCTGTAAACTTAACATGTGTTGCATTTGCGGCGTTCTTCGGAGAGAAGTAATGCTGTTACCATCCAACCAATGATTGCTTTTGAGTGTCTTCGGATCGGGCACAACGCTTTTTAGGGACTACAATGTTTCTGCAATTTAGACCATTATCTTTGTTTATCATCTGCATGCAGCATTCCGGCCGCTTTGCATGATCTTGTTGAATAATGTACCAGCCACTTAGTAGCGTTCTTGTTGCGGAAGAAGGAGGTGCTACCATAGCCCTCCACGACACCTGTACACTGCGTGAGCGGGATGATGGAAAGTTACAACACTAGAAAAGAAGCATAACAAATCCATAAGCTGCTGCCCATTTGACAGTGGCTGCACTGCAAGTGTAATAATGGGAAGATCACCAAAGACTAAACGTCGCATATTCTTGGAAAGGAACGATCTTGCGGGGAGCTGTGCAAGCGCGCCATCAGAAGAAATTATTTTATAGAAACGTATATGCTATATTTAGCTGCGACATCTATGTGACTTCCCTCCTCTTTGTAAATCTGTTGCATTGACTATAAACCCTGACAGAACTTTAATTTATTCTAGACTTATATTTTGTATTTATAAACTTGACTTCGTAAAATGGAAGAATTATTAGTTTCACCTGACAGTCAATTATTGGCTAAACGTCGACGCATAATTATGTTCACACTCCAACCGCAGAATACTTAACAGAATGATAGAAAAGATTGAGTTCTCAATGAACTAATATTTGTGCGAGTGAGTGTTTCATGCCACACCATACAAGATATTCGGGAACCTCACAATCGTTCCGGCACCTGCCGGCTAAGGTTACAAACGTGCGAAAGACGTCGCTGTAGCAAATGCAATTCAATAGCATCCCAGAAACCCGGCACAGCGATCCTGATTAAGCGGAGAAAAAAAAATCAAATCGACGCATAATTATGTTCACACTCCAACCGCAGAATACTTAACAGAATGATAGAAAAGATTGAGTTCTCAATGAACTAATATTTGTGCGAGTGAGTGTTTCATGCCACACCATACAAGATATTCGGGAACCTCACAATCGTTCCGGCACCTGCCGGCTAAGGTTACAAACGTGCGAAAGACGTCGCTGTAGCAAATGCAATTCAATAGCATCCCAGAAACCCGGCACAGCGATCCTGATTAAGCGGAGAAAAAAAAAATCAAATCTAACACCTCCCATATAAAGCCTCCCGCCGTGCGTGTCAGCACAGGAACGCATTGTTTCGTAATATCTTTTGTGCGGTAGCGATCGGCGGCGGAGAATTCGTGCATTATCAAAGTCGAATGACCGGGATGAAAGTGACAAACTGTATCTATTTTCAAAAGTTAGTGACGAGGCCGTCAGCAAAAACCGAATGGGCTGGTATTTCACTGAAATAAAATGTTTGCCGGGCAGACTTGCGCCCGCAGAAGAACTAAGGTGTTCGGCGTCGGGGATAGCAGGATGCGCCCTTGTCGGTCATTCAAGCACGAATGCCTGTTTCACTCGTGATCCCTCAATTTAAATGCAGCGAAGAAAGATCCATAAAGTCGCAGACGGTGCTTAGCCCACCTTGGAACATCGTAGAACACGCGCCTCGCTGGAATCTTTCGAGATACATTTAGGAGCATCTTGAGCAACAAAGTAAAGGATAAGGCCGCGAGTCGCGACAACGAGCATGAACAAAACAAAGTACATAATCAGGCCGTGTGCTAAAATCACAGTGATAAGGCCGCACGCGACCAGCTGTTAAGAAGCAAGAGCGATTTGAACGATTCGCTGCATTACACCCCCTTAATAACATCCGCCTCGATGTTCCAAAATAACCAGACAAAGGTACACGTAAACATTGCAAAGTTTAAAAACCAGGGATACTCTACAATCTTAAGAGACCTGGCCGTATTTCTGAGCAAGAAAACCAGCGTTATTTTAACTGGCTGCCCTTTTCCTTATCTTTTTTGTTAGCGGCTGATCTGCTAGTTATAGGCGATAAATTGGTCCATGTCATCTCTAACAGAGCTAGCGAAAGCATAGACCTTTCGGTAAAGAAGCCTGGGGGTCCTGAGTTCAGTCTGGTGGGTTGCTTCACCGTCCACGAATACGTCGGGAGCTGGAGGGGTAGGACCGACAAGACCCCAACTCCGGCTAGCTCAAAACTAAAGATTCGTTTTTGGTTACGGCTAATCTGCCACTTCTACCAAGTTACCGACGATAGTGTTGTGCCATGAGCCCGGCGTCAGCTCCAGGCAGCATGAGAGCTATGTCAACATCCACTTCTGACTCCCTCGATCCTGCTTTCTCTTTTTTCGCTGCCCTGCGCCTGTAAAGATATTATCTCTAGGGTATGTTCGTGGCGCGACTCTTTATTCCTCATGGATGCTCTAAGAATACCGCGAAGGCGTTGCATTTATGTACGATGATCAGAGTGGCAAAAGTATGCAGCATTACATTACTTGGTTGCATAACTTTCAGTACGCTATTATTTCCTTCCTACTCTGCACATTTGCCTAGAAGGCACTTATTTTCTAAAAGGTTGAAATCCTTCGGTAACAGCGAGAGCTGTTACCGGCAATATCTACGCACACACTTCAAAGCCGGGTGCATGGTCGCACATTTATTCAAAAGGGACTCTAATAGTTAAGAAAGATATCCACATTCTGTGCTTGTCAGCATCAGTGCTACCAGACTGACTTGTGGCAATGCTTGGCAAATCAAATGAGCTTATTTGGACTTCAGCATGTCTACACTCCAGGCGGCATTAGCCGACTGCCGACCAACGACCGACTGCAGGCTTCAGGTCGGCAGCAGACCTGGTCAGCAGCGGTTGCTCAGCTGAATGATGGCCCATGGTTGGCCACGTACCCGCTTGGGCGGAAGGCGGCCATCGCCCAAGGCCTAAGCTAAGGCACCCAACTGAACGCCGTCCAATTCGACCATGGTTGCTGGGTCATTAGGCAGCCCATATCAGCCACGTTAAGGTTGAGCAGAAGTCGGCCTGCGCCCGTGACCCGAGCTCGTACTTCCGACTTAAAACCGACCTGTTTGGCCACGGTTGCTCCGACATTCGGCGGCCCACTGTTGCCCACTTACTAGGTTGGCCAGCAGTAGGCCAGCGCTTACTACCCTAACTTGACTGTAATAGATTTTGATTACTTTCATAAATGCAGTGCAAGGAAAATTTAAGCTTGACTTAGACCGAGCGTTCAGGGCAGCTCTTAAAAATTCCTAATGAATTGAAACACAGAACAAGTAACCATTATCATTTAGCAATAATTTATTCCATTTAATCGTGCGCAGGGGTATGCTTGAGAACTGTACATTTGTTGTTCGTAAAAACCTGTGCGGAGAGGAATATGCAGTTCATTCTACCAAAACAACGGATAGGTCACTTCATTTGGTAACATTTATTTCAGTAATCCAAAGCGTATTTATGAAAAAATCTCTCGTTGCCGGGATAAAAAGGGCGCTGGCTTAGTTCAGCTATGCCAGGATATATGCAGTGAGAGCAACCGTTCAGTGACATCACTAAGCATTGGTAAAACGGGTGGCATTAATGGATACCGATGGACATGGTTCACGCTGCAAATAGGAATTCGGTGCTCAGTAAGACAGGTAGGAAAAAAACTAGCTGCTTTAGAATTTCGGCAGGCCATTCGGGAAATGCTAGCTCCCAAGTTGGATACGTGTATGCACTCACTGTTGTCACATGCTGCCGTTGCTGTACAATTTGGCACACGAAACATACAGAGCGTTGTTTATACAGTCATATTCGAACATTCTCTAAGTCTCTGCGCTGTCCGCCTGACCAATGTTCTGTTAGGTAATCCGGCGCGTCTTTTCTCCTTGTGATTCTTCCCGACATTCTTCTTGTTCCCGCAACGCGAAATTCAGCTCTGTCTAGCGCTATGCTGCTCTCGCTACAAACAGTTGACATTTGGTAATGATTCTCCATTCTCTAAGAACAGCAGATTGAACACGAACCAACAGTTCTGCCTTGGTTCCGCGAGAATTCTTGGCATCGGCTCGACCTATCTTTCTATCTGCGTCTTGACGGCACCGCTTGACGAGACATTCTGCCCGCTCTTCAGGCGTTTCCTACGCACGCTTGGCCTACGACCTTCATTTTACGCTTCATTCACGCCAAGCAAAGATTATTTCGGAGTCTTCCGAAGCAACTTTTCGCAGCCGGCGAAGATGCTGCGCGCAGTACGCCTTCGCGGTCAACTCCTTCGCCATATAGAAACCGCGCAGCGTCGCACCTGGCTGACAGGGTAAAGGCGCATGCAGTCTTAGCTCCGGCTGGCCACGCGAAACTTAGCTCTGTCTAGCGTAGTGTAGCTCTCGATACAAAAGTTGACAGTTGTTAATGAATCTCCATTCTCTAAAACCGCAGATCTAACACGCAGCAATAGCTCTTCCTTAGTTGAGAGAGATTTCTCGCGGTTATTTTGAACAAGAGCATGATTGAAAAGGTCCAGCCGCATTTTTGTCTGACTTGTAGAGACCGAGCGCTATTGAAGCATTCTCGGTGATTATACGATAAGTTTAATGGAAGCCATGGGTGTAATAATGCTTGATTTGTGCCTACCAGATGTTATAAGGGATCGTTGCGGAAAGCAACCCACATAATAATCAAAGCGCCTAAGGCTGATATTTCTCAACGAGCGCTTGAAACATGATGATCCGATTGTCGCATTTTGTGTTTCAATGACATGAATACTGAATCTATATCATCAGACATCTTATAGCTGTGCGAACAAAGACACGCATAAGACTGGGCACAGGGCAAGCGCAAATGCGCCCGTCCTGTACTCTGTCTTGTGTGTGTCTTTGTTCGCACTGCTATAAGATGCCTGAAGTACTGCACAAACTAGGCTGACAACACGTCTTAGTGAACCAATAACAACTAACACCATTGTTGAGGACACAAAGGACCCGAGCGACAAAGAAAACTTGAAAAACGAGCACGCACGAACCGCGAAAGAGAAAGAGACGCCAGGAAATCTGTGTTGAATAAATGCTCGCCCAAATGAAATTCGTGCAGGTAGAGAAAAGTCCGGCCAGGTTCATTTCACATACCCAGCAGCCTGGTCGTAATGTCCCCTCCAATTTGCAAACGTACGGATTCAAATGAAGCCCTTCTTTGCAGTCCTTCCCGCGATTCCGTAATGTCATGGAAAGGGACCATGTAGGACGAGGTAGACTGCCCAACAGGAGCCCACATTAACAATTGCAGAAACCAAGATGCGTGCGCGTTAGAAAAAGAAAGAAAACATTATTTGGAGCCCGTGTAAGTTTGGCCAAGAATGAAATGCGGTACAAGGTTTCCCTTCTTCCCCTAGTTTGATATTTTATTGTACGGTATATAGCAGCGTTTACAAATGTGCGCAAATCAGTACACTTACTCTAGGAACTCCTCTAACACGCTTAGAACAATGAGCCTTTGTTGCATGTGTATTGTATGAGTAGGCCTGGACTCAATCTCCCAAGAGCAAAATTTCAGCCCATCATTTTACATGATTACGAGCGGCCATTACAAGAACTGGTCTTCTAAATGTACCCTCCATAGTTTTGTGACTTCAATTTAAGAATCCAAAATGATTGTTTTCGACGGTCGCTGAATTTTGTCTGCCACGTCCGCAACGCTTTGGTGTTAATACAACAGAGATGTTGAGGCCCATAAGAGATAATCCATGAACAGATATTATTAAAATTCTTCATTGCTGATCAAATTATTTAAGAAGGAATCTTTCGAACTGGGAAGTGTCGCGCGCACGCACTCGTATAGCGCGTCTTCGCAAAAGTACTCTAGATTATCCAGGTTGCACGTAGGTTGTGCTCAGGAAAACATTCATTGTAGCATAGATTCCTTTTACATGTTATACAATATATTTTTATATGTACTGGAATGTGGATATGCAGGAAATAAAAACGAGACAGGCAAAAATTAACAAGGTCTCCTTCATTATATATGCTGCCGTCAGCTTTTAAATAGCTGGTGAAAATGTGATCACGGAAACATCAAGGTATTCGGCATGGCGTTACCGTTTGCGTGAAATTGTGAGGAAGCGTGCAGCGGAGTGCTCTCTCGGGTCCACAGTGCACACGGGTCCGCATAGTGCTGCGCGGTGGAAAGAAAACTCGCAAAGAAGATAGAGAGGACGTTAGGTGTACAGGCTTTTTAACGATATCGCATATGACTTACGCCGCGTACCCGCCCGCTTCCCGCCCATTTTACTGCCGTCACAGCTGCCAGCCATCTCTGATTAACCCATACCACCAGCATTGAGAGACTGCGGATTACACTCAGTTTCTAATCTTCGTTACCTAGTCATGACCACTAAAAATTAGGCCATTATCTGTTTGGGTGCAGGTCCAGAACATGATGAGAGCCGTTGCTTGGTGCTCCCATGTGAGTTTCAGGAGGCGTGAACAGTGCACGCGAAAAACCACAGCGTTCCTGTCAATCAATTAATATTAATAATTAAAAGTAACATCTGATTGCCATATATCGGAATCGCAACTAATGGCCTTCATAAGTGCAGATCAAAATGCATCTTTAATAGTTCTGTTCAGAAAAGTAAATAAGGTATACTATACTTGGTCAGTACGAGAGAATGATAACTTTATTTTTGAACGAATCTTGTACTCGTTTTCGATTACTTATTTTTCTGCAGATTTTTGGCAATTTATGGCAATCGGCTTATTTGAGCTTGCAAAACGGCATTTTTGTTATTTTTAGCTATATGTCAAAATTCTGCACTATGAAGCTCAACTCCTTGCCCTGTTTAGAACAATACATCGGAAATGAAGTGCTCTTTCAGGAGCTCGCAAACGCAGGGGTGAAAACCTTCACTTTAACCAACATTAAGTTAGCGAAGACGCCACCACATGGCCACTGGACGCAGAGGAAAACAGACCGACGGATAGCTTGGCTACCCTGTTCTAAAACGGTGATGCCGCCCATGTTAGGCAAGTAAGCCTACCTCTGCTAGCAGAGTACACCGATATCGCGATGGTGAAATAAAAACACACAGAGGGCACTGCACATTCATTCTTCGGAGCCCTACCTGGCCGAGACTAGATATTCTACGCAGTGCTCATTACACATTGGTTTTCGCTAGCAATCCTTAGTAAGAAAGAAGCTATCTGTATGAACTCATTAAGAGACGTGACCCTGGTGGGAACGTTGGTCCAATCAATCAGGCAAGTAAAGAAAAGGAAGCAAAATCCTCATCATGGAATTACGTTTATTTACAAACGCAGCGAATAGAACACACTTTAATCTGGCTGAAATTGAGTATCACGAAAACCGCGGCGCTTGCGCAGCGTAGCCTTGATGTGCAGCAACATGGGCAGCCGGAGCAGCGTAGACGGGAACGAGGACCGAAGCAGCCTTGCGTCCGGTGGTTACTCCTGCCGCATTGGCGTTGTACTTGTACGTGGCATCAGCAGAGTAGCTTGCCGACATACCCGGTTCGTTCGAGTCCACATTGGCCCGGAAGCCATCCTTGTCGGCCACGTAGGTGACACGTCGATAGGTACCGTTTCCATCGCGGTAGCCATACGACCCGGTCTTCACATTGTTGGCGTCGCTCTGTTCCTTGTGGTAGGTCTGCGCACCGTACTCGTTGACGTTATCGTAGCCGAAGGTGTACGGCTGCGGTGGCTGCGTATTTCGTTTGGAGAATAGTGACTACTAAGAAAACGTGGTCAACAAAACATGCAAGCCTTTTGATCCTAACGAACGAGACTTGGCATCCCGATTTGCTACCTGCGCTTTGCACTGTGGACACAAATTTTAGAAACTTTTTTTAGCTTCCAGACTTTATTTCTATACCATTCCCCGTAAGGTAAACTCTGAATCCGTCTAAGGTACCACGAAGCTTTGTTCTCATAGTTTGACACGTGTTGGTGTTTAAAGATGTAGTGAGGTCCCGGCTGAACATGTTAAAGGCTGACTCAACTGCCTAGTTATGTTTGGCGGAGAAGGCTGGTCATGATATATTCTCATGATGTAAATTGCTGCAAGAACGTTTGGAGGTCAATTACTCTTGCATTTTTCAGTGTGTTATATGCACAACATAATATTAACCTGGGATAAAAATGCTTGTTCTCGATTTGATTTGTCGCCAGTTAATTACACACATATAGCCAATGGCCGCATGGTAGCAATCAAATTGTTTTAGTAGTCTCTTACGTAAACAGGCTCGGCAGTTGCAGAGCTAGGGGAAGCAGCGACAGCTTTAAGAGGGCCTTGAAATCGTTCATCCAAATGCCGATGGAGGCCGTATGTTTCTTCAGCAAGTGCGCAGAAGAAAATGCAGGCAATAAAAATCTGAAATTAAAAATGAGGAGGTTGAAGATAGCATCAATTACTTAATATTTCAATTGGGACAAAAAGACATGAAATTTTGATAACGTCGCCAATAATTAGAAAACATTTATAGGAAACGTGGCAGCGAATTTTGCGTCAAATCATTTCGTATTCCTGTACTATACTCAGCCCCGCTCGTGCCTATCGAATTGTGAATTTTTTTCTAGATAGCTTTGCATTTGTAGCAATTTCTCTATCATAGCTCATATGTCATTGCATAAGCACTCAAAACATGTAGGAAGAAAAAGAAAGGGAAATATATTTCAAACTCAGTTTTAGTTAATACGCTTACACCTTGACTAACTTTATCCTTCTTTAACAACACCGCCAAGATATTACATGGCTCCAAGAGTAGCATCGTGTTCAAGTGGAACAGCAAGCAGTTTAAGAAATCAGACTCGGAGAACGTATTTTTAGAAATGCACGCTGCCATTTTTACCAAAATGAAAAGAATCGACTTACAATGGCTGTCATTGTTCTATTTCCTAAAGTTTCGGAGGGACTCAAACTTTAAGCAGGTGTGAATATTACTGTTCCTGGTTAGTACGTTTCCACAGCAAGCTTGAGCTGTTTGAGTCCTTCGCACAGCAACGATCCGCTTTTATACTTTCCTCGCACCTCTTCCGTACCTCTCTTCCTCATCCTCCTCAGAGAGGCAGAACTAAGAAGACGTCACTAAAATTTGTTGCTTTGCGCCAGAAAAACACCAAAATTTCACGACGCGTGCAAAGAACAAGATCCTCTTGGTCCATTTCTTTGCTGTTCTTTTCCTTTCGTTTTTTTTTTTTTTGCTGTGTTGCGTTAACGGCCAGTGGAAACCACAATGGTTTCTTCAGTCTTTTTCAAGCGTTCAACTTTGTCCGCGTTCCGTGAGCTTATTTTTCATTCTGCTCCGTTGAAAATCTACTAACAGCGTGCGGGGAAGGCACGAGTCGGGGCTAGCTATGCGGCCTCCCGTTTCCGGGGAGGTGTTCGGGTCTTCACACAAAGACCGTCTATAGTTACTGTCACAATCAAGGTCACTTGGCGAAAGTTTGCAATATGAGACGAATAGTCAGCCAAGCCCGAAACAGCGCTTCCAAGCTAAGTTTGTTTTCGTCACGAAGCGCAAAAGCGTCTACCAATTGTCGCCGTGTCAGTGCTGTCCGCGGTGAAGATTAAGATCGTCTTGCGACATTTTCGATATATACCAATCTGGTGACACCGTTCCGCCGGTGTTTTTCACCGTTACTGTTGACGTTTGAGGCAAGCCGATCAACATGAAGCTAGACACGGGTGTAGGTTTCTCTTTCATTGCAAAGTCTCGTTTTCAACAGATTTTGCCTTCGGTTCCAGTGCAGCCGTCGCAAGTATTTCTGCGAAGCTATTCCGCTTTTTATTGATTATGCGAAAGCGTTTGACTGCGTAGATCACAGCAAATTGTGGCAAGCTCTCCAAGAGATGGGAGTTCCAATTCACCTCATCTGTCTCCTCAGGAACCTGTATGAAGGACAAGAGGCCACAGTCAGAACTGGGCATGGTCTTACTGATTGGTTTCCGATTGAGAAAGGAGTGAGGCAAGGCTGCATACTGTCGCCCTGCCTATTTAACCTATATGCAGAGTGCATCATGAGGAAGGCCGGTCTGGACGAGTCTTCAGCTGGAGTGAAGATTGCTGGAAAACGTATCAACAACCTTAGATATGCGGATGATACCACTTTAATGGCAGAAAGTGAAGTGGAACTCAAGAGACTTCTGATGCGCGTACAAGAAGAGAATGAGAAGTTTGGGCTCAAACTGAACATTAAAGAGACAAAGATCATGGCGTCTTGCCCTATCAAGTCCTGGAGCATCAATGGACAAGAAGTGGAATCTATGACAGATTTTCTCTTCTTGGGCTCCAAGATTACCTCGGAAGGAGACTGCAGCCATGAAATTAGAAGACGCCTGCTTCTGGGAAAGAGAGCAATGGTTAGCCTTGACGGCCTAGTAAAAAGCAGAGACATTAGTCTGACAACCAAGATCCGTATAAATCGTGCTATGGTCTTTCCAGTTGTGATGTATGGATGCGAGAGTTGGACTGTGAAAAAGGCTGACCGCCGAAGAATTGATGCGTTTGAATTGTGGTGCTGGCGAAGACTCTTGAGACTTCCTTGGACTGCCAGAAGATCAAATCAGTCGATATTGTCGACCATAAACCCTGAGTGCTCATTGGAGGGTCAAATTCTAAAGTTAAAGCTCAGCTTCTTTGGTAATCTGATGAGAAGAGAGGAGTCTCTGGAGAAAGATTTGATGTTGGGAAAGGTTGAGGGTCGCCGGAGAGGGGTAGGCAGCGAACGCGATATTAAGATGGCATCCTCGAGGCACTGTAGATGAAGTTATGTGAGGTTAGAAAGATAGCGAGAGACCGGAAAGCGTGGCGTGACATGGTCCATAGGGTCACGAAGAGTCGGACACGACTGAACGACTGAACTGAACTGATTCCGGCGAACTGAGAAAACGTCAAGACAAAGCTAGTCAGTGTCAAGTTTAATGGCAAGGAGGCTAAACTTCTGACCTGATACGAATTACCCATTCTCCTAGGACGAACTTGGATGCAAGAACTGGGTATCGGCATCTCTGATGTTGAAATGAATATTCATGCACTTTCTGATATCAAACAACCAGTCCAAGTCTACGCCGAAGTGTTTGAAGAAGTTGGTTTGTTCAAGGGTGCTAAAGCTTCCTTCTGGTTCCTTCACAAGTGTCACCACGATTTTGCAAGCCACGTTCACTGCCGTATGCCTTGATAGATGAAGTCACAAGCAATTCAGACTAGTAAGAGATTCCATCCTTGTTCCAGTGAAGACTTCAAAGTGGGCGGCACCCATTTTTTCTGTGACCGAAAAGGATGGGCGTGTTAGAATCTGCAGGGACTTTGGGATCACCATCAACCCGGTAGCAAAGCGAAGCAGTACCCCAATCCAAAGATCGAGGATCTGTGGACCAACCGACCGGTGATAAGTTCACGAAGGGGACTTAAACGATTTGTACCAGCAGGTTGCCCTTGATGAGGCTTCTTGAGAGTATGTCACGATTTCGTCACATATGGAGTTATTTCAATACTCCGCTTGCCTTTCGGTGCCTCATCTTCTACTGCAATTTCTCAGCGTGAGGTGGATAACTTGTTAAGGTGACTGTCCGATGTGGCTGTCTACTTTTATGATATCTTGTTACCAACGCGATTAATGCTAAGCACTTTTGAAATCTTCGTGCAATACATGGCAAACTAAAACAATCCGACCTGAAGTTGAAGCTCAAAAATTGCCATTTCATTGTGCCACAAATTGGATACTTAGGCTCATCATTAGCAAGGAGTGCCTTTCCCCGAACACTGCCAACGCGGCTGTAATTTTTCATGCTCCTGTCCCACAAAATGTCAAGGACCTTCAAAGCTTCTTGGGCCTGGTCAGTTTGCACAGGCGGTTATTACCCAATACTTCTGCACTCCTACGTCCGCTGCATGTAGTTCTTAGTGATGGAAGGACGTGGGAGCAGGGACCGGAACGAAAACATAATTCACTGCAAGCAAGTACCTGGTATCGCCAGCTCCAGTTATTACGCATTTCCACCCTTATAGGCTCGTACGCTGCAGCTACAATGCATCGCTATATGGTATAGGTGCAGCTCTGGCTCACAAAGATGCTGATGGCCAAGAACATTCCATGGAGTTTGCTTCAAGGGGCTTGTTAAAAGCAGAAGGAAACTACAGCCAGCTTGACAAGAAGGCACTGGCTTTAATGTTTGGCGTGGATCAGTTCCACAAATGAGATACATGTGTGACATATGTGTGCATATGTGCTAAATAGGAGCCATATATGTGGGCATATGTGTTTTATATGAGGCGCATATGTGCTGGATACTAGTCGCATAAGTGTTTCATATGAGGCACGTATATGTGCATATGTGCTGAATGTGAATCACTAATGTGGGCATACGTGTTTGATACGGGGTACATATGTGGGCAATATGTGCTGCATATGAGATGCATTCGTGTGTATGTGTTGTATACGAGCAGATCAGCGTTGGCGTAGCGGTAGAACATCCGCCTCGCATACAAGAGGACCGGGGTTCAAATCCTGGTGCCGCGATATTCTCCACCGCATAGAAAAAAAAAAATCCGCGTGTCGATGGAATTGCATAAACAGGTTTGGGGTGCGACCTGATGCCGGTGAACACCTCCGGCGACGCACTCCCTCACCAGAACAGGAGTTGGCCACCCTGGTGCAGTAATTAGCCGCAACCTCTGATGATAAGCTCCACAAAATCCCGGCCCTCAGTCACCATCGGCTGCGGAACAACTGACAACGGCGGCGGTCAGACCTGTGACGCAGCAGGGGGTGCTAAGAATGCCTGGCTTCGCTGGACAGGCTGCCATTGGAAACTGACCCTGGCAAAGCTCAATGCTAGAATCCTAGCTAGTGAAGCTAGTTTAGCTGTGCTGTTAGAGGAACTAGAGGGTATGAAATGGGATGTCATAGGGCTTAGTGAGGCTTAGAGGCCGAATGAGGCATATACTGTACTCAAGGATGGGCATGTACTGTGTTATCGAGGTTTACCAGAGAGGCGACAACTAGGAGTAGGTTTCCTTGTCAATAAGTATAGAGCGGGCAATATAGATGAACTCTATAGTATTAACGAGAGGGTGGCAGGCATCGTAATTAGGCTTAATAAGCGGTATAAACTGAAGGTTGTGCAGGACTATGCACCTACATGTAGTTATGATGAGCAGGCAGTTGAAAGCTTCTACGAAGGTGTAGAATCGGCAATGCGAAAATTAAAGACACAGTATAGTGTACTAATGAGCGAATTCAATGCCAAGGTAGGGTAAAAGCAGGCAGGAGAAAAGACAGTAGGTGACTATGGCATTGGTTCTAGGAATAGCAGGGGGGAGTTACTAGTTGAGTTTGCAGAGCGCAATAACTTACGAGTCATGAATACCTTCTTCAGCAAACGGAAGGACCGGAAATGGACATGGAAAAGTCCTAACGGGGAGATTAAAAATGAAATCGACTTCATAATGTGTTCAACCCCCGCCATTATGCAAGATGTAGAGGTAATCGGGAAAGTGCGATGCAGTGACCACAGGATGGTGAGGTCCCGAATTAGCCTAAAGCTGAAGGAGGGACGCATCAGATTAGTAAGAAAGAAACCCATCAACGAATTAGCGGTGAGGAGGAGGGCAGAAGATCTCAGGATCTCGCTACAGAATAGGTATTAAGCTCTAACCGAGGATGGCGACATTACCCTAAACGCAAGGAACGATAATTTCAGAGCTATCATTACTGAGTGCGCGGTAGAAGTAGGCGGTAGGACAGTTAGAGAGAATACAGGTAAGCTGTTAAAGGAGACGAAAGATTGGATTAAAAAACGCCAGAGTATGAAAGCTTCCAATCCAACAGACCGGATCGAATTGGCCGAGATATCAAAGGCAATCAATAAGCGCAAGGTGGCCGATATAAGGAAGCATAACATGGAGAAAGTTGAGCATGTTGTAAGAACGGGGGAAGCCTTAAAGCGGTAAAGAAGAAATTGGGCATAGGCGAAAACCAGATGTATGCGATGCGATAAGGGACAAGGCGGGCAACATCATCACAAATATGGATACGATAGTCAAAGTAGTGGAGGAGTTCCATACAAATCTCTACAGTAGCCAAAGTAGTCTGGACCATAATGAGATTGGCGGTAGGGAAAAACGGTCAGACGTTCCACCAGTGACGAAGGACGAGGCCAAGAAAGCACTAGAAACTATGAAAAGGGGGAAATAAGCTGGAGAGGATCAGATAACTACAGATTTGCTGAAGGACGGGGGGGATATCGTGCTACAAAAACTGGCCACCCTGTATACGCAGTGCCTGGTGTCATCGACGGTACCGGAACCATGGAAGAACGCAAACATTATCCTCATTCACAAGAAAGGGGACTCTAAGGACCTTAAAAATTACAGACCAATCAGCTTACTGTCTGTTACGTATAAGGTATTTACTAAGGTAATTGCTAATAGAATCAGGACAACCTTAGACTGCAATCAAGCAAAGGATCAAGCAGGGTTTCGGAAACGGTTCTCTACTATTGATCATATCCATACCATCAATCAGGTGATAGGAAAATGCTCGGAATATAACCAGCCCTTATACATAGCATTCATTGATTACGAAAAAGCATTTGACTCAGTTGAAACCTCGGCGGTGATGCATGCATTGCGAAATCAGGGGGTAGACGAGCCGTACGTGAAGGTGCTGGATGATATATATAGTGGCTGCACAGCAACCATAGTTCTGAATAAATAAAATTAAAAAAATCCCATAAAGAAAGGTGTTAGGAAAGGAGACACAATCTCCCCAGTACAATTCACAGCTTGCTTAGAGGTAGTATTCAAAAACTTGGAATGGGAGCAGTTAGGGATAAGGGTAGATGGAGTAATCTGCTATTTGCTGATGACATTGCCTTGCTAAGCAACTTGGGGGATGAACTGCAAATAATGATTGATTACCTAGACAGGAAAAGTAGAAATGTAGGCTTGAAAATCAATATGCAGCAGACAAAGGTAATGTTCAACCGCCTCGGGAAGGAACAGCAGTTTACATTAGGTAGCGAAGTACTGGAAGTAGTAGGCGAATATGTCTACATAGAAAAGGTAGTAACCGCAGTTCCGGACCGTGAAAAGGAAACAACAAGAAGAATAAGATTAGGATGGAGCGCATTTGGCAAGCACTCGCAGAGTATGACTAGCAGCTTACCGGTATCGCTAAAGAGGAAAGTATATAACAGTTGCATCTTACCTGTACTCACCTAAGACACTGAAACATGGAGGCTAACCAAGAGAGTTCTACTGAAGTTGAGGACAACCCAGAGGGCTATGGAACGAAACAATGATAGGGGTAACATTAAGAGATAGAAAGCGCGCAGAGTGGGTCAGAGAAATAACTCAAGTTACTGACATTCTGGTGGAAATTAAGAAGAAGAGATGGACATGGGCAGGACATGTAGTGCGAAGAGAGGATAACCGATGGTCGCTTAGGGTAACAAACTGGATTCCAAGGGAAGGAAAGCGTAGCAGGGGGCGGCAGAAAGTTAGGTGGGCGGATGAGATTAAGAAGTCCGCAGGAGTCAAGTGGATGCGGCTAGCACAGAACCGGGTTAAGTGGAGAGATATGGGAGAGGCCTTCGCCCTGCAGTGGGTATAGTCAGGCGGATGATGATGATGATGATGATGTATACGAGTCCTCATATGTGTGCAATTGTGCTCCATGCATACATATGTGAGACGATATGTGTACAGGTATTTGTACAGTATGAAAGAATTATACAAACACGTATGCGCATATATATGACCATTATATGGATATTAGCTCATGTGCACATATTGAGTGTCTTTATTCTTGCATAATGCATATTTATGGTAGGCATAAAACACACACAAACACACACATATATATATATATATATATATATATATATATATATATATATATTATATATATATAATATATATATCACGTTCTACGTGACGCTGGCGGTAACAAAGGACGTCCCACGTCCGCCGCTATGGCTGAGGGTGGCGCTGGTGAACACTCTCAAGGTTCGTATACAGACAACATAAATACCCAAGAAAGTATCAGGGGGGACAGCGGCCGATGTAGCTCAGTTGGTAGAGCACCGGACGCGTTATTCGGAGGTCGTGGGTTCGGATCCCACCATCGGCACGTTGTTTTTTCTTCTACTTTGTGTCTAATTATCTTTCCCCTAAACAGATTACATTGCTAATTTCTGTGGTTATCGAAGTAAACATTAAAAAAAGAAAAATAAAAAATGACATAAACATACCATCCCCAACGCTTTCCTTGGCCTCGCCGACTGTTGGCTTCTTTCCTTCATCTATTATAACGAGCACCCTCATTTCCCCTTGATTGATCTGCTTGTAGCTTACGGGGGTCTCGGTTCTGGCAGTCTTGAAGCCATAGGTAGCGTAAGAGGGTTCTAGCACAGCTTTCGCCCTCGCTCTTGATCACGTTCTACGTGACGCTGGCGGTAACAAAGGACGTCCCACGTCCGCCGCTATGGCTGAAGGTGGCGCTGGTGAACACTCTCAAGGTTCGTATACAGACAACATAAATACCCAAGAAAGTAGCAGGGGGGACAGCGGCCGATGTAGCTCAGTTGGTAGAGCACCGGACGCGTTATTCGGAGGTCGTGGGTTCGGATCCCACCATCGGCACGTTGTTTTTTCTTCTACTTTGTGTCTAATTATCTTTCCCCTAAACAGATTACATTACTAATTTCTGTGGTTATCGAAGTAAACATTAAAAAAAGAAAAATAATAAAAAAAATGACATAATCATACCATCCCCAACGCTTTCCTTGGCCTCGCCGACTGTTGGCTTCTTTCCTTCATATATATATATATATATATATATATATATATATATATATATATATATATATATATATATTGCTCGTACAGATTAAAGTAAAATAACCTTAGCTCTTGGGCCAGTAGGTGCATGTTGAACTTAATCACGGGTGTGCAGCGGAAACACAAAGACGCGTACACACGAACGTCCGTCCGTGTCTACCTTGTTCTTGCGTACGCGTCTTTGTGTTTCCACTGGCACCCCTGTGATTAAGAGCGAGGTAGAGTGAGGTATTATGCACTAATTGTGCCTTGTGTGTGTCAATTATCAGATGGTTAATTTAACTGTACCATGATATTTTAGAGCATGCACAGAATCTATCAGCTCACATTACTTCACCAAACGAGCATTCTATAAATCAAGATGTTTAGGAGAAAATGGCTTCAGTTCTTAGCTTTGACCGCAAATATATGCACTTTGACTTTTTTAATTATTCGCGCATCTGCAAACATATGGATCTATATACGCAGCAAAAAAGGCGGTGGCCAGAACCACGTACTACCTTGTATGGATGTATGTACAGCCATTTCAACAAACAAGAATATCTTTATATCTTCAGTTAAGAATATAAAAAAATGTGGTGCACATTCAGAGCCAGTGCATTGAAAAAATTAAGAACTGCATGATGCTCCATATATAAAGCCAGATGTAGAACAAAGAAAATACCGTCCATGTTTTACTTCACACTTTGATGACAGTCATGTAGCACCACATATTACAATTTTTATACGGCATATATGGCCAGAAAAAATTGCCATCAACATTCAAGCTTTTCCACAGAGAAAGTTCATCTAGTATTGCACAGCACACATCACAGGCACAATCTCTGCTACTACAATATCTGCTACTAAACATGTCCCACGACTGTATACTAAGTAATGCAAAATATCCTAATTTAGCTTAATTGCTCTACAAATAGGCTGACACTAAACAATCTTTTCATAAAGGCTGCGCTGCTTAGTCGAAAACGGACAAAGGAAATGGAGAAACGCTGAGTCTAAGCGCAATCTACCAAATGAAGTGTCATTCCTTAGAATAGATAAAAAGGAAACACAAGCACGCGGCGTAATGTGAGGATAGTGAATACACATAAATCATAACAGTGCACTGTAACAGTAAGAACAACTAAGGAACAAAACCATTAAAATGGAAATATGAAATTAAAAATCTTATCTAAGCCTGGGAAGAAATCACACTCAAACACCCCTCACTCCCCCCACCCCCCCACCCCCCCTTCGATTCTAACAGACTGATGCGGGCGATCCTCATGCAATTCTTTTGTCTTTCCACAACATATCTATTTTCCTGCAGGTGAGAGCTGCGGAAGGGGAGCTAACGTAATTCCCTTCTTTGCCAGAAACAATCCGAAAGGCCTCAATTACCTCACGTTGCAGAGGAAGTTGCGTTAAGCAGCGCAGCCTTCATAAGAAGCTATTCCACCTAGCCCAGTCCCAAGCACTTCTTGACACAAAACAAGTTAAAGAATACAACTGCTTTTACATCCCCTATTTCACAAGGCAAAATAAAATATATGGAGATCAGCACTACCTTCTTCAGGCATGAACATAATTCAATTCTGCCTTCTTGTGCGCTGGACTGTTGGGTCCTAACAAGCCTGTTCCATTGCAAGCTACACTTGTAGGGGTCAGACGGGCCCCGAATCTCTCTGCCTACAAGTACAAACTTGTGTAGAAGCCTGGAAAAGAACTTAGTTATGCTGATGCTTTTAATAGACTGCCACTACCCAACGACACAACTACACTGCATCATACTGCTGAGGTCTTCCTGAATTAGGATGCGTATCCACGACTTCTGCCACCAGCTGCTGTGGCACGAGCCACAAAAATTCGATCAGGTTCTGGGTCATGTATTCTTTCTATTTTGCCAGGAGAAAGCCTCCCAGCTCGACCAGAGTGGAGCCCCTTCAATAGACGAACCACTGATCTCAGTCTCCATCAGGGTTGTCTACTTTGGGGATCAAGAGTCGGGGTTTCACGATCACCGCAAGCCCAAGTAGTTGGTTTGCTACATACAAGCAACTCTGTTATTGAGAAGAGCAATATGATTGCCAGGATCCATGTCTGGCGGCCAGGCATAGACAATGACATTGGCAACAGTGTGAAGAGCTTCGTTACGTGCCAGGCTCAACATAGAGCTGCACAGCCAGTCGAGCAGACACCTTGGCCCCTCTCGCAGCAGCCCTGGTCAAAGCTTCACATCAATTTAGGGGACCATTTCTAGGTCATACGTTATCAACTATTGTTGATGGTTTCTCAAAATGAACTGAAGTCTTCCCTGTATCGTCCACCTCTAGAGAAGCTGCCATTTCTGTCCTAAGAGACGCATTGGCTCAACACGGCCTCCCCGGCATAATCGTTTCCGACAACAGTCCTGTTTTTACAGTGCCCACCCACCTCGAGTTAACTCGAAATTAAATACGCCGCATGCTTGTACCGCCCTATCACCCTACTTCAAACGGCGTCGAAGAGTGAGTGGTGCCTACTCTAAACTGTAAAAGTCTGGTTCTGGGGACTTCCGAACACAGCTCTCCAGGATTTTATTCGACTGCAGGATCACACCACATGAAGTGGCTGGTCACCATGAGGAGCGAACCTTAAAGACTCCTTTAAGTGTCCTGCGGCGAAACCGGCAGGCATCGATGCTATTAAAGCAATTGAAGCAGTAGTTGTGTGCCGACAGCGGGTCCCAGCATGCTGCATCACTGCAACCTGAAGATAATTTCTACGCGGGCAGCAGAGGCGCACCATGGACATCTGCCAGTGGTGCGGGCGTCAGTCCCTCATAAGCCAACGTCTGGTTTGAAGATGACACCTCAAGGAACCGACAATGTTACCACTTCCACCTTGTGCATACAAAAGCACCTTCAACTCCTACTGAAAGGGAGCCGTCTCATCCTTCTAGTACAGCAGCTACTTCAGAACTAGAGAATCAGTCCCTCCATGTGCCAGCTGTTGCACACATGCCTCAAGAGGAGCAGCCCTCTGCCACATACAGTGACGTGACTGCATTCGACAGTGGTGTGCGTGTGAACAGTGACTCTGCCGTGGCTATGCCTAGCATACTAACGCTGCTACGTAGCACAAGGACTAGGAAGCCAGTAGTGCGGTACTCCCCGTAAAAGTATATTAAGGTGAGGAATGTCATAATGTTGGCTTGCGCGTAGCGCCCAACGTGGCGCAACGAACATGCTTCGAAATTAATACACTTAGCATGAATTCAAAGGAAATACACTAGTTACTTACAGTTATCGACTGTACGAGAACGTAATAGAGGTAAGGCGAACACTACCTGTCAGAAATATTTTGCTTTTCGTCAACAATTTGAGGTATCAGCTTCATTTTCTTTTCTATATTGGGAAATAGTCTTGCTGGTTAAAGAAACATCAATCACTGAAGCATATACATTGCGTGTTGTAGTATTTTGGTTATCTGTGTGTTGGACGGCAGTCAAAAGGTGAGAAGTAACAAACCGATTTTAGTCTATATTAATGTTGAGATACGTTTTTGGAAATATGTGGTGTTCTGCTTAAATTTAAGAATACCATCAACAGCAAAATAATACTTTTGGCACAATGTGAACGAAGGATTATAAAGGCATGAAGTAAGCTGTCATTTTAAGACAAGTTCGGGGAACAGGCGCGCAAAGCTGCTTTTGGTAAAGAAAATATTCTGCGTGAATGAGATGTGTTGCATGTACTCCAAATTGTAATGCGTTTACGTGCTGAGAGATTAGGCAAGATACAACTATTTTTCAGACTCCGTGGGCAAAAGGCGCATGATGCTGTATACCACACCAATAGATCAAGCTGCATGCAAAAAACTAGATTATCTGGTTACCTCGGTTGGTTACTGCGAAAAATAAGCTTAGGAATTTACTGGAGTTTGATTAATATAATAAACGGGCTTATTAGGACAAAAAGCATGAATTTGTTTTGATAAGAATATTTTCAATTTATTCGCTGCAAGCCACGGCAAAATGTTCATGGAGCTAAGCACGGAGCGAAGCTGAAACTTCGGAGATCGAAACCAAAAAAGAAAACGGTCTCATCATTTGCTCATAAAATAATGCCAGAAAGGGTGAAATTATATGTAGTGTAAAAAAAGGGGCACCTATATAAATTTTTGAGAAAGGCCAACGTTTAAGCTTTTGAGTGGGATACGGCATCGTTTACTCGTGTGTGCTGAGTGCGATTGAATATGTAGCATTGCAGTAATATGTGAGGTGTTCCACAAATACTATATCTGTGCAAGAAAGACATCAACAGGGAAAGGGTTATGTACAAAATTGTGAATAAGATTTTTTGTTTATATTAAGCAGAGTTGCCTGCGTGGAGTTTTCAATCTGAAATCCATATCACTCCTTTTATGATATTCGAATACACGAATCTGTATTCCCTTGTGAAGATCACTCGCTCTGCAACTTTAGAAACAAGGGTTGTATGCAAATGTTACTATAATAATTAGGATGGACTTTATTCCCTCCTTTGAAAATTAAGATCACCCGGTTGAATTTCATTTTGTCCGGAAATTCGCCTGTAAGAAATATCAGACTTAAGATATTTGCGAGAGTAACGCTAAAAGTGTCGCAGCAGCTTTTATTGCAAGTAGAGTATTGCTATCTGGGCAAGGAGAGAAATTATTTTGTGTTGGGATTATAACAGCGATAATGTCGTCTTCAGATGTCAGAGATAAAAATAACTAACTTTGACATGCTAAAACAAATATGATCAGACTGCTATTAGTTCTGATGGATTAATATATAAAATGAAGTCATCTACATTACAAAAAAAAAAAAAAAAATCGGCGTTGAGTTTTATAAAGACAAAGTAATGTCGAAAGTTGGGCAAGCTGGTTCGTGAAATTATGGAGGCTTACCATATTAAAAAAATTTCAAATTTTGTGTGTCAGCGAGCCGTCGGTTAACTTGGTAGATTGCGAATTTGGTTTCTTAGCCTCTACTTTACATTGACTTCACTTATCTACTTAGGTGTATCTTCCCTTTTCTTTCTTTCCTCCCCAGCAATGAGTGGCGCGTGTTAATGTGTGGTACTGCCTATGTTATGACCTAGCTTCCCATTTAGGAGGCTGCTTCTCTCTCTTTTTTTCCTTTTCCTTTTTCTTTTTCTGTTATTTTTTCAAGTGACCTGTATTTATTGTGTGCTTCAGCAATACACCCTGCAGTTGCGGGTTAGCGCTTGTCCGTGTCTTCCTTCTGTCCTTCGAGTACTTTTTCGCGCTATTTTCCATCATGAACATTATAAAGACAAATATGCCTAATCTACTTTTATGTTTTGTTTGCGAATCTATATTTATGCTCTTGTTTATTTTGTTTGGATGCAGGTCCAGGACATGATGAGAGCAGGTGTTTGGTGCTCCCGTATGAGTTTCTGGAGGCGTGAACATTGCGCTCGAAAAATCACAGTGCCGAAAAAGTAACAGCCTTCAACGCAACGTTTCTGCTTATTGGAATCCCAAAAGGAAAGCTCTTCATAAATATTGACCAAAACACATCTTTAATATTTCATTTCAGAATAGAAAATTCGTTTTGCGTTTGTACTATAATTGGTCAATAGGAGAAAATGCCATCTCTATCTTCGAAGAAATTATGTAGGTACTCATTCGTAATTACGTTTTTGCTGTTCGTTTGTGGACATATATAGCCAGCATATTCTGTTTTAGGCAGTTTGAGTTAGCAAAATGGCATTTTGTTTTGCTATGCAACATTTCTGCACTAGGTAGCTCAACTCATCGTCCGGTTTAGTACGATACATTTTAGATTAGCGCTTTTTCAGTACCCCGCACAGGAAGTGGCGACAACTTTCAAATTAAGTAACATTAAGAAAATAAATCACAGTGAAGACAACACCGCATTGCCACTGGACGCAGAGCAAACAGAGTGACAGATAGCTTGGGCACCTTATTCTAAAACACTAATATTGCCCAGGTTATGCAAGAAGCTTGCCTCAGCAAGCAGAGTAAACCGACATCACGACAGTCAAATGACACTACGCATACATAGGGCACTGCTCGCTCATTCTTTTCAGCCCAGCCTGGTCGTGACTAGATATCATATGCAGTGCTCCTTACATATTGTTTTTCACTAGTAATCTATAGGATGAAGGAAGACATCTCTATGAGATATTTAAGAGGCGTGCATCCTGGTCGGAATGTTGGTCCAAGCAATCAGCATGTAAAGAAAAAGAAGCAATATCCACCTTAGGAGATTACGTTTATTTACAATGCACTGATTAATTTACATTTGGTTAGATTTGAGTATCGCGAAAGGAAAATCGCGGCGCGTGCAAAGCGTAGCCTTGATTTTCAGCAACATGGGCCGCCGGAGCAGCGTAGTCGGGGACGAGGGTCGAAGCAGCCTTGCTTCCGGTGCTTACGCCTGCCGCATTGGCGTTGTACTTGTACGTGGCATCGGCAGGGTAGTTTGCCGACATTCCCGGTTCGTTCGAGTCCACAGTGGCCCGGAAGCCATTCTCGTCGGCCACGTACGTGACACGCCGATAGATGCCGTTTGCATCGCGGTAGCCATATGATCCGGTCTTCACATTGTTGGCGTCTCCCTGCTCCTTGTGGTAGGACTGAGCGCCGTACTGGTCGACGTTGTCATAGCCGAAGGCGTACGGCTGGGGTGGCTGCATTTTTTGTTTGGAGAAGAATGACTTGTAAGAAAATGTTGTCAACAAAACATGTAAGCCTCTTGGTATCCTGATTTTGTGCACGCGCTTTGCACTCCCGACACAAATTTTAATAACTTTTTTGGCTCCCAGATTTTCTTTCAAATCGTTCTCAGTAAGGTAAACTCTGACTCCGTCTAAGGTACCACGAAGACCT
The DNA here is from genome assembly GCF_055883805.1 of Amblyomma maculatum. NCBI lineage: Eukaryota > Metazoa > Arthropoda > Arachnida > Ixodida > Ixodidae > Amblyomma > Amblyomma maculatum. Next base: position 152,575,211 of record NC_139345.1, on the reverse strand, counting down.
GTCCTTATTGTTCGACACCTGTTGTATTCTAAAGATGCAGTGATGTCCCTGCTAAACATGACTAAGGCTAACTTAACTGCCTAGTTATTTTTGTCGGAGAACGCAGGTCATGATATATTCTCATAATGCAAGTGGTTGCAAGAACCTTTGAAGGTCAATTACTCTTGTAGTTTTCAACGTGTTATATACACCACTTAATATGAGCCTGTGATGAAAATACTTGTTTCGAATTGACTACTCTGCAGTTAATTACTCATATGCGGCTAGTGGCCGTATGGTAGCGATCAAATTGTTTTAGTAGTCGTCTTACGTAAATGGGCTCGGCAGTTGCGGAGCTAGGGGAAGCAGAGGCAGCTATCAGAGGGCCTTGAAATCGTTCATACAAATGCCGATGGAGGCCGTATGCTTCTTCAGCAAGTGCGCAGAAGAAGATGCAGGCAACAAGAACCTGCAATAAAAAAGTAAGGAGGATGAAGATCGCATCACCTACTACATATTTCAATCGGGACAAATAAAATATCAAAATTTGATAACTTTGCCATTAGTTTCGAAAAAAAAAAACGTTTATAAGAAACATGGCAGCGCATTTTACGCCAAATCATGTCGTATTTCTGTGCTATGACCAGTCAGATAGGGTTGTATTTTTAGTACTTTCTCTAAAATAGCCGATATGTCATTGCATAAGCACTGAAAACACGTAAGAAGATAAAAAATAAAATTGTATTTCAAGCTCCGTTTTAGTTAATACGCTTAGACCCTGACTAACCTTACCCTTCTTTAGCAATACCGCTGAGATATTATATGACTCCAAGAGTAGCTTCGTGTCCAAATGAAACACCAAGTAGTTCAAGCAATCAGACTCAGGAAGCGTAGTTTTAAAGAATGAACGCCGCCATTTTTACTAAAATAAAAAAAAAATCGCGCTTACATTGACTGTCATTGTTCTAGCTTTTGAAGCTTTGGAGCGACTGAAACTTTAAGCAGCTGTGAATTTTACTGTTCCTGGTTAGTACGTTTCCGCAGTAAGCTTGAGCAGATGACTCCTTCACACAGCAAAGATTCGCTTTTATACTTTCCTCGCATCTTTTCTGTATCTCTCCTCCTCATCCTCCTCAGAGTGGTAGAACTCAGAAGGCGTCACTTAATTTTGCTTCTTTGTACCAGAAACACACCAAAAGTTGACGACGCGTGCAAGTTGCAAGATCCTCTTGGTCCATTTCTCTGCTGTTCTTTTTCTTTCGTTTTTTTTTTTCGTCTTGCGTTAACGGCCAGCGGAAACCACAATGTTTCTTCAGTTTCCTTCAAGCGTTCAACTTTGTCCGCGTTTCGTGAGCTTAGTTTTCATTCTGCTCTGTTGCGAATCCACTAACAGCGTGCGGGGAAGACACGAGTCGGGGCTAGCGGCGCAGCCTTCCGTTTCCGGGGAGGTGTCCGGGTCAGCTTAACGCACGACCTCAAAAGGTGGAACACATTCGCTGTGCGCAGCGAATTAAGACTTCTTATGCACTCGCTCAGCTTTCGATTGCGATGACAGGGGCATTACCTTCGCGCCCGATTTCACTTGTCCTGTGATAGTGCACCCCTTATGATCACTGCACTTAACCGAGACATTTATTTCGAATTAACCTCTTTACACGTAAAAGCTATAAGCATCTGAAAGAATAAAATAAAACCGTATCTACAAAAATACAACAGGAGAGACTGCACAGAAAGGAGGGGATAAACCTCATGCGCGGCCTAATGTTGCGAAATATTCGTCTTGTAAAGAGGCCGCATTATTTCATTCTCTCCATGTTAGCAGGAAACGAATGATTAAAAAAAATCTTAATAAATAATCTGAATTTTTAACGAGAAACTCTGTGGGATCATGGTACAGAATAAACCTTGAATTCTATGTTGATTACAGTTCTGGTGCTCATTTCTATATGCACGGGCGCACATTTGAGTATGGGATTTTCTTGCTTGCCACTGCTATTTTATTACTTGCATCCATGTCGTATTAAAATCCCTGCTCTGCCTGGTATCAGATAGGTGGCGCAGGTTAATCGCTTAGTAATTCTGGAAATGTAGTTGCTCTTCCGCTCGGGAAACATGTGATGTGTAGTCGGAGAAGGAGTATGAAAACAAAATAAAGTCATCCAAGCTAATTTATGCTTGCTGCAAATACTGCAAAAATAATATAGGGGCGCTTTAGATTGCCAAAACATGGGTAGGCCTGTCGATACTCAGTGTTAGCGGGACGTCTCATATAAATAGCATCACTAACGAAGCTAACCGTGTTTTAGGTTATCTTATGCGAACAATACAATTTGCTCCCCCTCATGTAAAGCTGTCCACTTAATAAACCTTAGTCCACCCAAACCAGAATATGCCTGCTCTATCTGGTACCCGCACCAAACTAACCTTACAAAGCACTCGAATCCATCGAAAACAGAGCTGTAAGATTTGCCTTTTCCGACTATTCATATCACACAAGTATTTCATCACTAAAGGATAAAGCGAACTTTGCAAGCCTATAATTCCGCCGTAAAACCACCAGGCTCTGCCTTTTCCTCAAATTCTATCACTCACCCCTGCGCAATGCAGTTATCACCCCTGCGCATCGCCACTCCGGCCGGATCAACCTTCAACAAGTCGTCCAAACCCCTCGTGCATCTACGTCATCCCATCTGAAGTCATTTTTTGTCGTAACAGCAAAAGATTGGAACTGTTTGCATGCCCAAGCTGTGACTCATCTCGACAACGTGCGCTTCGAATCATTGATTCAAAATATAACTTGATGTTAGCCCACCCCTCATGTAATGCCTCTCGTGGGCCTTTGAGGTACTAATAAATAAAAATAAATAAACTTTAGCTTGGTTTTGCCACGTCCAAAAGTTTAGCTAAGTACTTGACTGGCGCGTTAGGCTTTTATTATGGGGAAGGATGCCCAGTTCAGATATTTAGTGCAGCTGTGCCTGAGGATTTAACGCAGATAGAGGTGACAACATCCGAAGCGTAGCGTGAAAGACTGGCAGCTCTGTACGCTCAAAAACGGACTCCCCTCCACCACGCACCGAAACATATCGGGTGCACAACAGTTCACAACAGTGACATTTCTTCTGCGTCCGAAGCCTTCGTTTTGCCTGTACACAGGGAAATTTGTTGCCTGAAATATAGTTGCAAGCAGGCAGAATACTTGTGTCTTGGGGTGTCCAACATTACCGGAAAGTTTATTGGACTGTTGGGATGCATTCGTTTATATCGGACATCCCAGAAATGACCCCTAAGTATTTCCACTATAGTTCAATATATTTAGGTACCTGCAGATTGAAAACAAGAACATATTTAATGTCGTTTTGGGTCAGCAAAGCATATGAACAAGCAATATGGCGGTGCGGAACGTTGATCACGACGCACGTTCAGTTAGAGAGTACTTAAAAAAGCTGTTGCAAGATCTTTTGAAACTCTCAAATTTGAACATCACGCGCATCAATGTATCCTTCGAACTTAACCATCAAGGGAAATTAAAATTTTACCATATATTACGTTGGATAAATGCTGGTAATTGTTATTGAATAAATATGCATATTTCAATTGCAGTAACAAAACAAAACCAAAGTGTTGGAGAAATACACGGAGGCCGATCCAATAAACAGCATTAAATTATGTATAACGCAAAACAATTCCGAGGGCACTGTGGAATCTACACTGCAGAAATGCGAAAGCCTGAGCATTGCTTCTGCACACGGGGCGTCATGTTTGCTTTCATCATTATTAAGCAAATGCACCGTCATTATCATCGCTACTGTAGCCATTGTCAGTATCCCGCCGGAAGCTAGAGCATTTATATCATTGCATTCATAAACATATATCCGAAATTATTACACTCTTTCATCACACGTTTCTAAAAGACCACAACGCAATAATTTTGCTTACAGCGGAATCAACGACTCGGCATGAGCGTAAGAAAAACATTAAAATCAAAATTTAGCAACGCATTTAAGGTTAGACCACATCATCATATGCGTATCAGTGTCTTACAAATTCCAATATTTTCTTCACAATTAAAAGACGCCCCCGAATTCTTGATTCAGAACATGCCATGGTTCTTGGCATGTTTCGCCGTGTAACCTACAATATTAGGCGCTAGTTAATTCGTAGTCTTCATGCGCAACAAAAGAATATTTTGCCGTGTGTGTCACTTGAGATGGTGCTCCGGAGCCCAGTTATTGCGGCTAGGGCACAAAAATAGGTAAAACACTTTATTTAAATTGCTGTATCCATTTGCATGCCGCTTATTTAATACTATCGTGAAGCTTTATTGCTGACGCCTAGAGGGAAGTACTCTAACGTAAAGACTACTTCGTCATCCTCCGTGGATGTGCACATTGCGGAAGCGCGCCAACAACCCGCGTTTTTCTTAGTTGAAACTTTGTTACTAGATGCTTCACTGTTCTTCAACCAAATTTGGTTTCCCTTCTTTCTGAACTCCTAGAAACATGTCGTAGATTAAGACCTTCTTCGTTTGGCAGAAATCGCACTTTTAATTTATAGTTTAATATTATCTTTTTTCTTCTAGACATGTGACCCGACAGTACATTAGCAGTAATAACTATAAATTTGAATCCTGCAAATGATATTTAAGCATGTTTTGACCTGTCGCATGCCTGTCGAATTGTAGCAAACGTTGAGGTTGCATTTGATACATATTTGTGAATCACGAAGCTTTTCACAATATTAATGGGGAAAATAAACTGCAGAACACAGTGTTCTTTACTGAAAGTAAGTAAAATTCACAAATGATGCGATAAAAGGCCGTAGGATGCTCTAAATATTTGCGCAATAAAAAACCCAATATGTTAAAGGGCTGTTGCGTCTGTTCGCGAAACAAAACTTCAGCGTCTCGCTACCTTATCGCCTATAGTCCTATGCCATCCACGATTGTCATCTAAAAGCGTGAATTGTTATCGCTGATTCACGTGACGCACCAAAAACAATTTGTTCATCGCGCTGATGTTCATATACGCAATGAGGCGCTCGCGCCACAAGGCTGCCGCTGTATGTACCATGCATACATTTGCATGGCAATTCCAGCCGCAACCACCGCAACCTGTTATGTTGCCGCTTTTTCCCGTTTTAGGAGAGTGAATCATTACTGCAAGAGCACGATAAAATGAAAGGAGACAATTTGGATATGAGTAAAAGAAAGAGTTTCGACCATGCAAACGTCTTAAACTTGGTAAACTTGTGCAAGCAGAGGGCAAAAATGGTGGCTGAGAAACCGAAAAAGCAAATAACAAGTGTAGAACGGTGTGTAAAATCTACCTAAAAGTTGTGCAGAACTGAGAATTTGTATGGAAATTTAAATAACCGAATTGATAGCTCTGAAATAAATATGTTAAAATTCCCGCGTCGAAGAAAACTTGGCCTTTGACCTAATCTGATATGGTATGTCGAAGTAATTATTTATCAGTGAATCCTATTCTGATGAACCTCTTTTATTATCTATAGCGCGTGTGATTATAAGGAAAATTTTACGCATTAGAGAATAAAATTACTTGTGGTTCAAAAGGCGACACGGAAGATATACATTTGAAAGAATTGCTCCACACTTAGTGCACAGCCCAGCCATGCGAGAATGAAATCTATGACTTTGCTCAGACCTTACAGATTTCATTTGATAAGCAATCATTAGCTCCATACTGGGTTTCGATAGAATTATCCAAGCTATATGGTAGCATTTGATGTGCGATTGGAATAGGCTCTGCAAAGTTGCTAGCATTAGATGGGGGGGGGGGGGGGGAGATATTCCGCGCAATAACGCGCAAGCAACCTAATGCAACTCTGACCGACATGCCTCTGATGTGCACCTGAAATGCGCTGCCGGCACTGATTTGAAGTGATCCGTGGTTTCTTTTTTGAAGCTCGTTTTTACAAATCATAGGTTAAATTCCAAATTTTGGGCTTCAAGAAGCAACCTTAGACCCCATAGTAATTATTGATTATTTGAAATATTCTCACGGATTAGCGGCCGTTCTCGAAGGACATGGGACCAGAAATGAGCCTTTGAAATGTCAAGCAGCATCGCACCTTAAGACGACTGATTGATCACTGTGCAACAGACGCGGAATATTAAATCAATTACCTGCCTGCTTGTAATAACTAGGAGCAATTACAAAAAAAAAACATAAAAGAAACCTCAAAGAGAAAGCGGAGCCCTCATATGGCACTCAAACCTGAAAGGAACGCAATGCTCCGGCAATGTAGTTTCAAAGATAATAGAAATTTTCTTTCAGTAATAAATCTGTCGGCCGATGATTCCACTTGGATAACATGATTAGAACAAAAGAATTTCGGCTAGTGATTGAATGTCAATGTTAACGCACATTTTGCAGTGATAATGAGCGCCTGATGAAACAAAGCTGGGCAATATGCGGTCTATTAAATGTCACTCCGTTTTAAATGAGCGCATATGCAACGTTTAAACAACAAAATTGTTAAGATTTGTTAGCTAGTCTATATAGGAAGCCTTTAGAATCATAATACTGTCATTTGCATACAGAATGTGTATCATGTCATGGACGATCTCTAAAAAGGCATTTATGATTTAACAAAACGAAACTCCTTCATAAGCTAACCGTGGAAGTTCGCCTGCGTCTTCAATCAAGCACACTAAACTGGGAAAAGCAATCGAATTGTTGGAAAATGGCATTCATGAAAATTATTGAATAAAAAAACCCTCCATCGGCACATCTGACTGTTTTCGAAAGAAAATCGCAACAACGCGAAAACAATCTTAGCGCTCTGTTCCTGTATGCGTAGACTAAGCACAATGGAAGCGCTAACCGTTTATCATTGAGTCCTTTCCGACCTTCACCTTTGGAATTTTAATCGAGCTGGGAGAAAAATGTTAGATGCAGTTTTCTTTGCAATATTTTTGCTTTCTGTTCCCAAATTACCTTGGCGACAAAAAAAACAAAGGCATCAATCTTTAGTGAAAAGAACAATATCCTGCAGCAGTTCTCGACGCCATTTATGTCTTGTTGCCTAAATTTGAAATCTCTTCTATCCGTAACCGCAGTCAGTACAGTTCTGATGCAATGGCAACATCAAATATTACTTCAAGGCAACTCTTTTTAAGGATCACAGCATTTTGAGGTACGTAAGTTTTTATCCACTGCGATTCACCATGACGATAAACGTGCCTTCTACGTTTCAATGCGCTTTTATAGGAAGCAGACTTAATGTCAGGCTGTACTTCATCACGCGAGGAAAACGTTTTGATTTCATGTTTTGTAGTTTCTAGCTGTCGTTAGCCTGGCAAAGAAGACTGCTGAGAACATATTGCGGAACTTCTACAACAGTCACATTGTTTGTCTGTAAACGTGTTTTTTAACGATAAAAGACAATTCGAACATCCAAGCAGAACCTTTCTAATGTTTTCGTTTTCCCAATAATGATAAGCTTAGCGGTAGATATTATAAGACTCGCTGTTTGTGTGAACCGCTTCGGAAGGTAAAAAAATTTCTCTCCACTTGCACGAATAGCAACTACTGAGACACATCATTCAAGCCAGTGAGAGTGATTATATATTAAAAGAGACAATAATAACAAAAGACTTTAAAAACAGTGTAGAAAAACCCTAATCGTCTTGCGAGATGAGTTAAGGACGTGCGAAGCAGCCTGCGGATGTATGCAGAGCTCTCAGTCGGAAACGTAGCCACGCAAAGACTGGCCTCGCACAAACCCATCTGTGGCCAACTTTATCAGTTATAGTAACCCAGTTTCACTTGAGGGGCGAAGAAACGAGGTAATATATTGGCTTATATTAGGCTCAGATATGTTCCTCTTGCGCAGGCGATATCCGAGCAGGGGGATCAACAGTCATCGCGGAAATCAGCACACGCTCGTGAGAGGCATGACGTTTGGCTTCCGTCTATCACAATGGAAATGACTCTTTGGAAGTCACTTGCCTCTCTTCACTTGACAGCATGGCGAGGAAAAGCCTACGTCATGGCTACGTATAGACCACGCTGTAGTCTTGGTTTCCTTCCTCTTTGCATACCGGTATCACAACGAGGTTTGTGGTTCGAGGGGCTGCAGATTGTAGGCCGCCGGCGCCTCGGAACTCTTGAAACCGGATGCATCCCGCTTTATCTTCCCCTTAACTTCGCCTCCCTCTTGTCATTCCCATAATGCCTCCGTTGTACATTGGCTCGTTTTTCGAAACGGTTCAAAAAACTCGGAAATAAAAGAAAAAAGCGCGAAAGCAGCGAGTCTCTGTGAGATGCGCGTGCTGCTGCTAGAACCTCTCTACTCGCTTCAAAAGCTCCAAAGCTCGGGCTATCAACGACAAGTGGTACGAGTATAACATAATCGGAACATGATTAGCAAATTGAGGTCTTATTCTAGGTAGCTCAACATTACTCAGTCTTAAATTCGTTTAAAGGGCTGAAGACTATCATTTAGAAGTTTTCAAGCACTTCTTTCGTGTTTCCTTTCCAAGAGCGAGCATGTTTGTCTTTTTTGTTATTTCAGTTATCTTCTTCAAGATTCATTTATTTCAAAACCACACCTTGCAAAACACCAATCCGATAGAATCAGCACTTTTTAAAAAAATAATATAAACATCAATTGATAACAAATTCTTTTTAACAATTGTCTAACGTTGCAAGACGTAAACTAGCAGAAGGGAAATGGACGTGGTAGAAAACGTTGTTCCTGCCAGCGTCAAACACGAGAGAAGATGCCGTACTGACACACAGAAGTAAGGAAGCAGAGATAGTGCGGGGAATAACTGGGATACGAGAGATGACCCGTGTTATAGGTACAGGCACCTTTGTGGCACTGCTTCTCGTCAAGCTAAAATTAATAATAGGGGCAAAATGCAGCGGAGAGAATGAAGGCAAAAAAAGGCAGAAGGATAAACAGCCTATCAAGCGTGCCCGGATAATATTCAAGACTTCCCCTGCAAAAAAGGACGGCGATCATGCTCAGAAAAACGGTGGCGTTTACTATGCTTCGAGGAAGAGGGCTCAAGCGAAACAACGAGAAGGCACAGGTAGCAAAAAAAAGTAGCAAAAACCAACTCCAGCCCCCCTCTCCCCCCCCCCCCCCCCCTGCATACTGTAGTCAAAATGGAAAACAACTTAAATAAAGACCTATTCTCGACCTAGCCTCCACGTCGCCACTGCTACGCCGTGACCAACATCAAGCTACATCCGAATTCGAGACTTTCCACAAGCCCCTGTAGAAACGAGCCTAATTTCAGCTTTGCGCATCATTGACCTTATACTCCACCTCCCCTGCTGATCATACCTGCGGTGATAACAGGCTTATGTGCTTCTTGTGCGATATGAAAAGAGAGAGACTGGAGGTTTGATTATTTGAATATACTTTCCTCCCCCGAGCTGGACTGAATAAAATCTGCAGTGACGTGTGGCCATTCTTAGAATTTATATCAACACCAGTTTTGTGGACTGTGCTCTAATATCGGTTATACAGTCACGACTATAAATAATTAGCACAACTGATTGTCGACCGGAGCAGTGATAGCACATCACGCGGAGCTGCGGTTCGCGGCAATGGCCATCGGGCAATTACAATTTTCTAAAGAAGTGACGGGTGGGGGGACGGCCGGAAGTAACCTTATACAATACGCCGCTTCCCAGGCATTGAAATGCTAGCCTAACATGAATGTGCGTGCAGCATTTCTTTTTAGTTTAGTCATTATCAACAACGATGGCTTCATTTTTGTTACTATTATGCTTAAAAAAAAAAATTTGTGGTTCGTGAAAGTTCGCTGAGACCCCGAATGATCAATAATGGAAAGGGCCCGCCGCTCTCGTTACAAGCATCTTCGTCAGCTGCAGCGCCACGCGTTGTCATTCAATCGTTTTTTAGTCGCGACTGTACCTCTTCTAAGCGCATACGCGCCAAAACAGTGCGTACATAAGGAACATTTTTAGGCTAACGCTTTCCTTATGTGGGACCAGAATCGTCATTGGATCGAATTTTTGATTTCGTTCCAACCACCTGAAGTCATAAACGGTTACTATGGGGTTTATTTCGAATAAGCTGTGTTGATGCTGATCCTAGACGCCTCCTCGGTAATTAAAAAAAAATGTTCTGTGTCAGGTATATAAACATGTCCCCCTGTAGCCTTTAGTAAAAAGTATAAGAGCACAAAAAGCCGCCGTTTCGACGAAAAGTAAAAATATTTTCTTAATGTTTTGTGTGCCTATAAATTGATTATGGACATCATGAGACCAATGCTCGTTATTCATTTAGGAAGAGAACTATTCCGCACTTCGGGAAACACCGCTGAAGTAATACAGGGCATCTCAAGATTGTGCTGGATTTATTATCATCATTTTCCACCTTTTATGAATACGCTTAAGTGTATTTAATTCCAACATATTGCATAGTGGAAGGGATAAGGAAATGGGTAATATCAAAAGGCTAAACAAAGAGTTCCATGTGATCGAACAATACCAAAGATACGCCTAGATTTTATTGCTCACCTATATCAAGACTTGTGTTCTAAACCCAGACCAGGAACATTTGTTTTTACTATAACGTTCATTTGAAAGCTACAAACCTTTCATTTGTAAAAGTATGGCTGCGCTTGAACAAAATTGATTGATTAATTGCTTCCTTATTATAAATCTGGTCCACATGAAGGACTGCACAATACATTCGACTAATCACAAGCACTGGCTTCATAGATTTAAAAAACACACACAAATCATCATCATCATCATCATCAGCCTGATTCTACCCACTGCAGGGCGAAGGCCTCTCCCATATTTTTCCACTTAACCCGGTTCTGTGCGAGCTGCATCCACTTGACCCCTGCGAACTTCTTAATCTCATCCACCCACCTAACTTTCTGCCGCCCCCTGCTACGCTTTCCTACCCTTGGAATCCAGTTTGTTACCCTCAGCGACCATCGGTTATCCTCTCTTCGCATTACATGTCCTGGCCATGTCCATTTCTTCTTCTTAATTTCTACTAGAATGTCGGTAACTTGAGTAATTTCTCTGACCCACTCTGCGCGCTTTCTATCTCTTAATGTTACCCCTACCATTTTTCGTTCCATAGCCCTCTGGGTTGTTCTCAACTTATGTAGAACTCTCTTGGTTAGCCTCAGGGTTTCAGCCCCATAGGTGAGTACAGGCAAGATGCAACTGTTATATACTTTCCTCTTGAGTGATACCGGTAAGCTGCTAGTCATAATCTGCGAATGCTTGCCAAATGCGCTCCATCTCAATCTTATTCTTCTTGTTATTTCATTTTCATGGTCCGGATCTGCCGTTACTACCTTTCCTAAGTAGACATATTCGCCTACTACTTCCAGTATTTCGCTACCTAATGTAAACTGCCGTTCCTTCCCGAGGCTGTTGAACATTAGCTTAGCTTCTGCATATTGATTTTCAAGCCTACCTTTCTACTTTTCCTGTCTAGGTCATCAATCATTATTTGCAGTTTATTCCCCGAGTTGCTTAGCAAGGCAATGTGATCAGCAAATCGCAGATTACTGAGGTATTCTCCATCTACCCTTATCCCTAACTGCTCACATTCCAAGTCTCTCAATACTTCCTCTAAACAAGCTGTGAATAGTACTGGGAAGATTGTGTCTCCTTGCCTGACACCCTTCTTTATGGGAATTTTGTTACTTTCTTCATGCAGAACTATGATTGCTATGCAGCCACTATATATATCTTCCAGTACTTCACGTACGTCTCGTCTACCCCTTGATTTCGCAATGAATGCATCACCACCGAGGTTTCAACTGTCAAATGCTTTTTCGTAATCAATGAATGCTATGTATAAGAGCTGGTTATATTCCGAGCATTTTTCTATCACCAGATTGATGGTATGGATATGATCGATAGTAGAGTATGGTTTCCGAAACCCTGCTTGATCCTTTGCTTTATTGCAGTCTAAGGTAGCCCTGATTCTATTAGCGATTACCTTAGTAAATACCTTAAACGTAACAGACAGTAAGCTGATTGGTCTGTAATTTTTAAGGTCCCTAGAGTCCCCTTTCTTGTGAATGAGGATAATGTTTGCATTCTTCCACGGTTTCGGTACCGTCGATGACACCAGGCACTGCGTATACCGGGTGGCCAGTTTTTCTCGCACGATATCCCCCCCGTTCTTCAGCAAATCTGTAGTTTTCTGATCCTCTCCAGCTGATTTCCACCTTTTCATAGTTTCTAGTGCCAGAGTAAAGGAAACCATCTTAATGATGGCATAGAGCTTATTGCGGCTAGAAGGTGCTGAACAGACCGCCAACGCAAAAGAGGCGCAAAACACACACACACACACACACACACACACACACACACACACACACACACACACACACACACACACACACACACACACACACACACACACACACACACACACACACACACACACACACACACACACACACACACACACACACACACACACACACACACACACACACACACACACACACACACACACACACACACACACACACACACACACACACACACACACACACACACACACACACACACACACACACACACACACACACACAGCGCAAGATTTATTCAAATTTGCAGCGCATTGCACATTTTATTTGCTGCTTGTTGCTTGCCAGCCACAATGCTCGTTTTCCGTACTTATTACAGACCTCCTGATTATCCGGTTAACTTAATTGATGAACTGTGGGATGCATTAGAACATGTGGGAAACTAGCATGCAAAAGCACCCTTTTAACAACTAGTAGGGAATTTCAACTTTCCAATCTACTTTGCCAGAACACTCAGGCTGTGGACACGCGCATTACGAATAAATGTAAAACCTTAGAAATCTTTTTATATCTATTTCATCTGGCGCACCATCCTGGCTCCAACACACGCTGGTACAGTCCTAGATCTGTGGCTTACAATGCACCCCAAAACTGCTTGCGCCCAGCATATAAACGATCACAATTCACATCAGTGTTTGTTCTAGTATAGCTTGGTTTTGTTCTTGAAGTTTAACGTTCACAAGTGGCTAAGGATTTGAGAGATGGCGTACCTGGAGGGCTCCGGAAAATTTGACCAACTGGAAATCATTAACATGCACAAATATCGTCTTTTGGCCTCCATCTAAAACCGGCTGCCGCGGCCGGGATTCGATCCCGCATTCTGTTTATTTAAGTGTAGTACATCTAAGTAATCTGTACCTGAAAAGCTTGTTTATGATTACGCTAATGATTACGATGAAGAGCACAACGGCGAATTTGAAATATTATGTCGTTCTTATTTGCAACGTTATATAAAGGTGTTTTGGTTTCTGAAAACTGGAAGAATTTTCGAGGTGCGGTAAAGAAGCTGCGAAAAAAATATTATAAAGAAGTGCACTGGGATATCAAGTTGCCAGCCATGGTTCTCGAGACAAGTAAAACATTGTCGAAATAAAAAGCTAACTCCTGTACAGCAAAGACTTACGCAGTCAAATGGACACTGACTGGCCCGAATATGCGAAAAGGGAAACTGAAAAGGCCAAAAATAGTTTTTTACAACACTGATATGCCAAACTTTTTCGACCTAACCGCCCAAACATTTGGACAGCTATTTCCTCTGCGCCTTTGAAGGATGTGAACAGTTCACAAAGCAAATGTACTAAATTTACTAATACAAATAACTATATGCAGGCTGCCTACCTGAATACGAATCAGTTAAATAACTAGTCCAATTTGGCACATACCGATACCGCGCATCCATTCAAGTTTCATGATAATTGAATAAATTATTTTAGTAGTGTTTATAAGAAAAACAAAATACCTTTTACTTAGTTTAACTCCCTACAATACAGCCGTCATGCCTTGCGTTACCATAAAGTCTGAAAGTGTTCTTAAAGCGACTAAACGGCTGCCAACGGCTTACAGATCATTACCTCATGACATTGCTACTAAGCTACTGAATAATAACAAAAAACGTATTTAAGCCAATATTCTTTTCATTTGCAAAAATATTTCCTTAAAGCACATATGTTCCAGATAATTGAAAAATCGTTTACGTGGTTCCCAATTATAAGCGGATGAAGGGAAAACTAAACCTGAATATAGGCACATACAACTTAAATATATAGCGTTATGACTTCTTATGCATATACTATATTCTCAAGTAAAGAACTTTGGTTTGGTTTGTTTTGTGGGGTTTAACGTCCCAAAGCAACTCAGGCTATGAGAGACGCCGTACTGGAGGACTCCGGGAATTTCGACCGCCTGGGGTTCTTTACCGTGCACTGACATCGCACACACATGGGCGCCTTGCTTTTCGCCTCCATCGAAAAGCTGCCTCCGAGGCCGCGATTCGATCCCGCGTCATTGGGAACAGTATTAACAGTGGGGGCAGTAGTCGAGCGCCGTAACAACTGCGCCACCCCGGCGGAGTTCAAGAACTTTCCGATTAAAAAGCACATAATATTGCTAATCTGTTTGATGTTGTTTAGGGTCCGCGTCCATGCGAAAGCGAGTTCTTTTTCAATTAGAGAACATGGGGCGGGGGGGGGGGGGGGGGGGGGGGGGGCTTACGAGTAAACCTTTAAATTGTTTTCCCAATTTCAACGAAAAAAATGCCATGCTGGCATAGGGAATATTTAACCGTGTCCACCATGGGAAAACTAATTTCAAAACCCATGGAGTTATATGAACCATTTTTGCTCATATATTTTCTTGGTAGTTCATTATGCAGAACAAGCCCGATTCATTAGGTTCGATAGGTCGATAGGTTCATTTACCAGTTTTGTAAAACTACAGGCATTTTAAAAATTGAGTTCATTGTTACTTTTATCGCTATATGTCAGAGATTTCATAGATGGTTTTTCTTCTAGAGTAATTACCATCCAAAAAGTACCTTACCTTGTTTCCAACCGAATTCTAGTTAAGGAACCACCTAAAGCCCGGCTTAGATCCCGGGTTCCGCTGTGGTGCAGTGGCAAGACCAAGGATAGACGCCCATACGTACAAAACATGGCGGCTCATGGGCTCCAGCGACCAATGAAAATTGGGGGGCCATGACGTCAAATGACGTCACCCATACGTTCACTTTGGCGCGAATTATAAACAAGTTTTCATTTTAAACCGCCGCGTTGCATTGACGAGCCTGCATTTTTTGAAGGTTGTTGCCTTTCAGTGCGCGCCAACCTTTGCGATCTAAAAGAACTCTAGTTTCTGTTGTTTACGCCCTTGTTTATAAGCAGTTGCTCCAGCACAATGAAAGTGGTTGGCAAAGGCGGCGGCATAGAAAGGCAGCAACACTTGCAAATTAACCACGCATGCAAATTCATAATACAAATACTGCTGCAAGTCATACAAGTACTTTGGCCATTTACTTTGCCCCTCAGCACAGTAAGGTGCGGTCCAGACACTGATGCAACAGGGCAGTCGTGCCCAGTTCGTAACAGAGTGTACCAAGTGAACAATTATGGTTTCATATCCATGGTTTATTGCATCAACCAATAAAATACAGCAGCAAATCACAACAATAAAAATGCATGTCACCGACAGCACAAACTGTAGCGCTG
Organism: Amblyomma maculatum; assembly: GCF_055883805.1. Classification (NCBI taxonomy): domain Eukaryota; kingdom Metazoa; phylum Arthropoda; class Arachnida; order Ixodida; family Ixodidae; genus Amblyomma; species Amblyomma maculatum. The sequence goes on along the minus strand of NC_139345.1, from coordinate 152,559,671 downwards.
TTTAAGCGGGCTAATCATCTCAGTGATCACAGCCGAGGCATGGAAAGGCTTGAAGTGCCTGCCACAAAACATCACCAGATAAGAAACATGCATGTACAGAAAACAAAGCTATGACAGCTGCAATTGAAATAAAGATGTCATGAATTAGTAGGTGCATCAAAACATGCGTGGAGCATAGAGCACTGGGATCACTCTTCACATTTAAATTCTTCGGAAGAAATTATACAGCAATTTTCAAGGCAATTTCAAGGTTGCACCAGTCCAGGCAGCTTTAGAATCAACAAACGTGCTTAACACAGGAGCATTAGAGCGTACATTGAGTCTATGTGCAAGCTCCAAATCTGCTCACCTGTGAAAGTCAGTCGCGAAGCGGTGTAATAAGACACCGACGGTTGAGTCCACGCTGTCGCAACGCGCCACAGAGCATCGCTTCCTCACTTTGTGCGGGCTCTTCTTGCGATAAAACGCTAAGCGCGATACACTGCTGTAAAAAGACTTCGCACTGCCCGCACGACGAAGGGGACGAAACCAAAAAAACACGCCTGCAGGGTCATATTAAATCTCACCAAAAGGCGACAGAAGCAGCGACCAGCAAGGATGTCGAAATCTTCGCAAAAGGGACATTTTTCAGACTTGCGAACTAAATTACGCTTTCCCGGGCGCACCAAGGCTCGCACCACAGCAGACGAGAAGAAGACAGCGATAAGAAACCGTTCCGTGCTTCGTCAGCTTCGTTATCTCCGTTGCCTCGGTTACCTCTGGCAGCGCCTCCTGACCGATGCAACATCAAGGGGGTGGGGCGATAAGAGTGTTGCAAGGTTTAAAAAAGAAATCAAGAATGTATTTATAAAATACCGTACCTCATTCACAAACGAAGTTATGAAAATGTCTATTCTTTTTATGTTGATTGATTCTTTTTAATTTGTAGTAATATAATTTCCTAATCTGAGTGGTTGGCCCCCCGACCTGTGGCTATGCTGCGGTACCGCTGAACCGCTTTTGGGCGCAGCCTTCGCCACCATTCTATTTCCGCCATGGTAAGACGCGCGACTACAGTGGCGGAGTACCCCGGTTCCATCCCGACTGCCAGCGGCTGCGTTTCGATGGAGGTGAAACGAAGTGGCATCCGTTTGCTGTGCGATGACAGTGCACTTTAAATATCTCCAGGTGGTCGTCATTGCTCCAAAGCCCTCCACTACGGCACCCCTTTCTCTCCCTTTCTGCTTTCAGTCCACCTTTCTCCCTTCCCTTACGGCACGGTTCAGGTGTCCACAGCACAAGTATGAAGAATACCGCGCCTTTCTTTTCCTGTGAATCAATTATAAGAAAGGAAAACTGCAGTATCTATCTGCCCCGCCGGGGGGGTGCAGTGGTGCCGGAGCGACTACTGTGCCGGAGCACCCGGGTTCGAACCCGACCTCGGCGGCTGCGTTTCCATGAAGAAGGCGAAACGAAGAGGCGTCCGCGTGCGTTGCGATGTCAGCGCACGTTAAAGATGGCTCTGCCCTGATGGGGCTGGTGCAGGTGTGTCACCGCTGCTTGCGGCGGGGGCTGGCCTGGCACTGAATTTTTATCTGTTGTAGGCCGTCATTGCACATGCCACCGCTGGTGGTGGACGACGGCTGTTGTTGCGGCGCGCGTCTTCCTTTCCTTCTTGCTTTTCTTTCTTCTCTATATTCTCTTCTATCTGCACGAGACAGCGGAGGTGGCTCAGCTACAGAGCCAGTAGCAGGCCCGTGCATTTTCTTTTCCTTCTTCCTACAGCCACAACAACAACAACAGGTGGTCGAAATTACTCCGCAGCCTTCAACTACGGCTCCTTTTTCTCTCTTTCCACTTTCACTTCCACTTTCCTCCCTTCCCTTATGGCGCAATTGAGGTGTCCACAGAAAACAAGTGAGACAGTTACAGCGCCTTTCCACTCGTATAAATCAATATCTGTCAAGGTCACTTGAAGGTCAGATTGAAGCATGCGCGGCGATTTCTTTACCTAGCGAAGTACTGCGCTCTATGCCCACGCTACTACCTGCTCTTCGTCTTCGTCAGTGGCGCTATGCGGGACCAAAGATTGTTCCTGGACGTTGAGGTCTTGGCTGTGATGCCGCATGATAGGGCAGGATGTCTAACAACTAATTCCCTGCCGCCTGGTAGCTTTGTGTCGCCATGGATCTGGTGTATACTGGTCCGAGTTCGTCAAGGCAGGCATCAGGTTCGCTGAGAAATAGCTGCGAAGAGAAATTGTGATCGCTTTGGGGCAGAGACCTACGAAACTCGAGAACGTCGGAGAAGAAACAGCCGAATAACCGTGTAACCAAGCTTTATAAAGCTCACGCTCAGAATACTTGGCTTAAGCGGTACAATTTCCGCATTCTCAAGTTCCGTCATGCCTTTTCAATGCCAACTGCCTCTTCGTGGATATGTTTTATGTTAATATTTAAAAACCTGTTAATCTTGGCACCTTTCTTGCTACTTGGTAAGGCAACTGAGTATTTGCTTTCTGAATGATTGCCAGCAAATGAATATAATTGTCCCCGTGGACTCACCCTTACCGCAGTGCGGGCTTTATGGTTATATGTAGTGGGCTCGAGCATTGCATGCCATGCTTCTTTACATATTACCACGGGTACAGTACACCCTTAACAGCACAAAAAAAATGAGAACGCTTTCTCTTCCAGGTTTTTAGTTGTTGTAGATGTGCATAGGCAGCACGCTTCGTGTTCTCCATGCAATGGTTGTCGTTTGTGTCATGAAATTGTCCATACATCACTGCTCAATAGCTTATCAGGGAAAGATATCGTTGCCACGCCTGTTTTGTAATCTTTTTTTACAATCGCCTTTAACTTAAAACCTGTGTTAGTGTACCACATTTAAGACTATTGAGTCGCCTTTCCAATCCTCTCAACGAAAAGCGCATATCTCTTCCACATATGCGTTTATTATATCTTTGGAAACATTGTTTATAAATGAATGGCACGAATACTTTGCTTAACTGGACAATGAAGAGAAAAAAATGAATTTAGGCACTTGATATCAACCCGCGCCGCTGAGTTAAACTTGTCTGATTCAATAGAGCCAATGTTCTTTATCTTCTTCACTAAATCTGAAAGCAAAGCTTTGTTTCCGACTACTGATTAGCCTCCTTGATATATCAGGACGATTTGTTATATATCCGGTCTTTGTCCTTTTAGTTTCGCAATATCCTTTGATTACATATTGTTCCCTAAAGACATACAAGCATAAACACAACACGCCTCCTTCTTTGGGACCCTCTTGAAATGTTATGCAAAGAAAAGTGCACAATTCTGCTTTCCCCTATCCCTTCTGTGAAACCGAAACCGTCATATTCAGAGCCCAATAAATTATGTTTATCATTTCGATCTCCCGTTGTCATTTCCCCTCTCGTGCGAGAAGAATCAACGTGGGCCTGTTTAAGCTCTGTGCCTCCAAATATGTTTATGTTTAGATAGATGGTTTTATTGAAAGGAGAACAGAGAGGTTGGCCGGAATAATTCAAACCTGGCCTGCTACTCTGCACTGGGGAAGTGGAAGGGGAGAAGAAAGAAGATCATGATGGGTGACGATCTGGGAGAAGGCATATGAAATGTATATACAGGCACAGTAGCTTGCCTCACAAGTGCGAATCAAGCCCGCTGGCGCAGAAAAAACGGCAAAGAGCACGCACTGCCTGGACACCCTTCCCTTTGTCCTGCTAAGCGCCCAGCAGCAGTTCCTTCGACAAAGGCCTATTGTCCAAACGCTTCAAGGAAGCGACTAGCACACTTCTTTCGCCCGCATACACTGGGCAACACCAATAATATATGGTCCACAGTCTCTGGGATGCCACAAGTTGGTGAGTCCACCTGTCCAATTAAATGCAAGTACATGCTCGTGAAAGCCACATTTAAAGGAAGTCTATGTAGCAAGCATGCCTGATGACTCGGAATATCACGCGGAACATAAAATTTCAATGTTCGATCGAGCCTTTTTAGAGGAATGTGTAGGATACAAAAGAAGGCTTTGGAAGATTGCAGCCAAATTGTGAGGCTACGAATGCTACTTTCTTGCCCTAAGGCCGACAAAGTCAAAAAGTTGTTCTTTACAGAATTTCTTTATTACCTGCTTCGTGCTGAAAATAAAAATTAAGCAGTGCTAATTTACGATTTTTAGGTCTGCCAGTGAGCATTGAAAACCTACATAAAAAATAAAACTAACGACACAATAGGGGTACAAGGATGAGTAAAGATACCGTATAGCCACTGTGGGAAAACGCACTGTTAGAATCTGTGTACACTATTTGAGAAAACAAACGCGATTCTGAGCAGTCAAAGGAGCGGGAAACTGGTCCCTATCGCATCTCATGAGGTTAAGGAAATGGCTCTCGGCCAAGGAAATTGGCGCACGTGGGCGCGCTAGCTTAAGGAAATGGGAATCAAGGCCCAGAGGCACCGGCATGGAAAGGGCGTCCACCAGCGTCACTACTAGTATCAGCGAACACCGGGAGGCGGAAACCCAAGAGCCCATAAGGACCTCGAGTGGCTCCGGTCCCAGTCACAGTCCGCACAAGGAGTGACGGTGTTATTGGTCTTCGGTTCGTGGTGCTGCCTTGTCCGCAAGCATGGTGTTCAGCATAAGTACGCTCATCGTGCTCTGCATAATCACCGCCGTGGTCACACACCGGGTGAAGCGTGAGCTTCATATCGCCGGTACCACGGTGCTACAAGAAAGACTCCGGCTGGCCCAGTGCCATGCCACCTGCCTTGAAGAGGTGAGTCACGTTCACTCGTGCTGATCCCTAGCCACCTGTGACGTATTAGATCCGGTTTACCTTTAACGCCACTAACAGTCATGCATGTTCCCAGATTGAGATTTTGAAGGTATTTTTTCTCGCATATTGTTTACTGCGCTGAAACAAATATTACCAGATCCACCATCTGCCAATTGGAGTATATTTTTTTACATTTGTGCTCAAAAACATACACCGTTCGTTTTCTATTGCAGTCGCAATTATGAGTGGTTACCACTGGTCAAATCTGTGAAAATTGATCTTGGCATCGGAAGCTGAGACCATTGCTGCACATAAGTTTTTAAATGTTCCTTGCATTATTGAAAGTTGCCTCAAATAAATTGTTTGTCAGAAAGCTGGACGCAATTTAAGGGCTGAATTCAGCAAAGAGCGTGACGCCCTGTATTACGCGAAGCCTACATTGGTTTGGTGTTTCCAAATGCTGTCGCCGTACCCTACTTTGAGAAAGCGCTTCCTAGGACGCGGCACGGAAACAGTGCCACTAACGGAAACAACGTTACTAGAACAAACTCAGTTTCATACCGCCCTGCGGATGAGTGTCTCCCAGGTGGCCGTTACGAAAACTATAGCGGCGCTGCGCTGTCAATTCTTGCTCCTTGTCGGGCGCGTCGTCTGCGACGCGAAAGCGTGGGGCTTACAGCACACACGTAGCTTTTGCGTGCTGCCGTTGCACTGTGTCTGGCTTTAGTATAATTATAACTACATTACAACAGCTTTGGCTTCGAAGCGGCATATTACCTTGAAGAACGCTTTTGTGTTATGCGAAATTCACTTGTTATAAATAAACAAACAAATAAATAAATAAATAATGCTGTGAAACAAGTGTGAGCGCCGTCGGCTTGCTCATAAGCACTGTTTCTTGCGTTACTCCCTGGCCTGTTTTGTAGTGTGTTCTTTTAGGCCATAGATCCTCTCATGCAAACAAATTAGCTAAATTTTCAGTGCATAGGAGCACTCTAATCTTAGAAGGTAAGGCTGTGGGGGTCACGCTTACTATAAGCTGCGCAGGTTGCCTCCTTTATACTCAGAAATCTGCAAGTCTGGCAGGCAGCCTGTTCATGCAGTGCATGATGTCTGCGTACTGGCGTCAAACGATATAATGAACACAAATTACGAATAAACGGCCTCCGTCGTCGCTTAATTAGAAGACATTTCTTAATGTCTCACTTTCGCGGTATGACGTGGAGCATAGCTCCAGATCGGCACTCTTGCACTCTCGTATATAGCGATGTCTAAAACAACGTCAGATTTGAAGAATTATTTAATGCGTTTAATAAAAGAGGAATCAGTGAGAATGGGCGTGTGCACTGCGAAAGGAAATGACTGAAGAAGCGCATGAGTCTATTGAAAAAACGTATATTGCGAGTAATCAAGTCACGCCCTTGAGATATTTCCCTCCTCCTTTACCCGCACACACACACACACACACATAGAAAAAAAAACGACATAATCTTATTGCTTGTACGGGAAGTTAATGCAATTTCAGACTATCACTGTACTGCAATTTCAAAGCACGTACGATATTCAAGGTGTCTACAGCGCCGGAAGGGGCATAAGAAGTGAAATGCATGAAGCTAGTTATTAGTGGAAGAAGAAAAAATTACAAAAAATGCAATATTTTTACCAACAGTAATGTCGGATGGTAATGACATGCAGCAAACAACCAGAACTTGACTTCCTCAACATAAACATTGCAAGGTTACAAGCAATTAAGATCAGAACATTATACTTGTTTTGGGAAATATTTGAGTAGGCAGCATAATTCCTTTTTTTTTATGTCTCTATTGGAAAATGAGCGCTAGCGTTCCTAACTTACCCTGACCATCTTTTTTTTTTTTTTTAGAACGTGAATTGTATTGCTTCATCAGCAAAAGCCATATTTTCAACGAATGCACTTCAATGCATGCTTTAAATAGCTCATATGCTTGGTTGATCGCATATCTTGAGCTCATTCAGAAGCTTTTGTGCTTGCCCGCTTCACAAAAATAGTTACGAAGCCGTTAGACGTCTTATACCTCATTCCAGGCAGGAGCTTGATGTAGCAGCCGTTTCAAGTGTGGAAGCCCTAGCTTTTAGATGCCGATCTAGATCCTCTTCTGAGCTTTTTAGATGCATATCTTTCAACAAGCAACAGCTTGAAGAACCGCGAAGAGGCGATAAGCTACACTCCCATCCCTCCTAAGTGACTTATTACCCAAACAGCGTCCGAGAGTCATCCCTTCAATAAATAAAGGGTTTACTTATTCATTACCTTTTTTCTTTTTCTTGTCAGCTGCCGCAGCTCGCTGCATTTTCTACGCCGCATGCTCAGTTATTTTGAATATGTTTTAAATTTTTGATCATCTTGCTTGTTGAATTTCTCTGCATTTATTATGATGTCTTATCTCTTCACGTTAGCTCTGAGTTCGAAGTCCCGTGCACATTTCGATCCATTGCTTTGTTACAGAAGAGCTGTAATCAACGCTCAATTCACATGATATGAGAACTTTATGCGCGATTGTCATTGCCATGACAACCGATCTAGGACAAACGTCTTCTCAACAAGCAAAATTCCTCGCCTTCATGGCTCGTCTATTTCCTCGTCGCGAAAATAGTCAAAGTTCCTTCGAATTGCTGGTACTGCGACGAACTCAAACTAATCTAAATCAAAATCCGTTCGTGCAGCTCAGCTGTCCTATTTGTGCTATGTACACTGTTGGGCTCTTGGAATATTGCATGTTCTCTACTAGCATTACTGTCGGAACACACGGGGCAGCGCGATTATTAAGGTGCTTTCTTTTCTGTATGTAATGCTTTTTGCGCTTGAAGCATCTCCCAGGAAGAAAATACAGAATCATACACGAACTATCACGAGAGTACTTGATTATAGATCCTTTTCTAAATGAAGATCAGAAATTTTTCACTTCAACGTATGTTATCTTTTATGTGCAGAGCTTGTCCCCCCATTTTAACCTCGAGGAAGTCTATAAGGGACACCAACAAATGAAGGACTTCCATTTCGTTTCAGTAGGCGTTGACCTCAATGCAAAGCATGCAGACCAGCATGAAGAGACCGCGATGGCGCCTTTATGACGCAGTCTCTTTATTCCGCCAATTTTAGGCATTTAGGCAGGCACGTAATTGTCAAAGTCTACGAATATAGTTCTTTGATTTCGGGGTAAAGACGCAGCATCTTCTCGGAGCACACCCTACGTTTACATTGAATGGCATATAATTGAAGGCAGACATGTCGGCGGCTTAAATGCCTGTCACAAATAGGGCTGAAACTGGAAGAGAAGGTGGATGCTAAATATGAAAGAAAAATTGCATGACAGCACGCTGAACCTTGCGCAATGAACTGCTACGTCATAATTTATTATGAAATGACTTGCGCGTCACGATATCGCATAATAAAAAGAAATTAATCCGAAGAGCAGAACGCTACTAGAACGCTGGTTGAGGCGAGAAAGTCAACAAAGCTGTCGCACTTCTTTCGCGGCATTAATTTTCGCAACACACAAACACGTTCACTGAGGTAGTGCATGCCTTCGAAGCCAAAACTGCCACAATGTAGTCATAACTGCACTGCAGCCGGTTAGAGTGCAAAGGCACACGTAACTGCTAACATGTATGCGGGCCGCTCCATGCTTCCGCGCCGCGTGTAGCAGACGACGCGCCCGGCAAGGAGCAAGAGTCAACTGCAGCGCCGTTAGTTCACACGATCGCAACTAGAGACACCTCTGCGGGCGGAGCTGTGAAAGTGAGTTTGTTCAAGCACGGCCGGTCTCGAGGGAGAACGCGTGCTCTTCCTCGAGACCGGCCGTGGTTCTAGTACCGGTGAAGGGAAACATCGTGATGGCGCCGGCATGCGGAGAACGCGGGAACAGATGGCGCCTCCGCATTATAGTACAAAGTGCCCCTCTTCATTAGGCACGAGTCGAAACACGTGCCCGAAGAATCATCGAAGCCTTTTATGGAGCGTATATAATATTTGCTGTTTTGGTTGGCTTATTCGGGGTGTTTGATGTTGTGATTGGTTTAGTTCTGATTAAATTGCATTTCAGCCTGAGTGTTTTCATTGTGTTGGGTTTATAGGAGAGAGCATAAAGTCCGACCGCTGCACGCTGGCAATGAAAAGCTCTGGTACGGGGCTCGAGGGTAGTTCCTCCCATCGAAGGCTGTTTAATTTTCACTCACCTGGAATGCCCCAAAGTTATGGCCGAATTCATATCCGAGCTGTGTAGGAAAACCTGGGCCGCAGTCTGGGTTCTTTCCTCAAAACGTTATTATTGTATGAGATTCTATGTTGACTATGTAGCCTGCGCAGTTACAGTTACGCTGCTACAACTTCTTATAAGTGACTTAACACTAAAACGCAGTGTTGTCCGCAGCAGCTTGCCGAAAGTAGCGTTATAAATCTATTTAGGCAGGCAAGTATATAGGACGTCCAGGCAAATGAATGTTTGCAATGTTCAAGCTCAAGGGCTAGGCTTAGGCGCCTTGCTGGTCTGGCAAAAGCAGCGTGTGCAAATGTATATGTATATGCATATATATTTGAGCGTTCATGTTTCTGAGCCTCTTTCCTTACAATTCATCATCGAGCACAGGAATTCATGTGCCCGCAATTACTATCAGTTCATTCGTGTGCATACAAGGGTTTGCACACTTCGCTAGCAACTCTGAAAAAAAAATGAAGAGATAAATAATGTACAAAAAGAATATATGTTTGTATATTTGGCTAGAAATGGACCGAAATCTTAAGCAGTGATTGTCATCAACGTCAGTTTTTTTTTTGTGATGATTCAACATAATTTGGTTAAACCCCTCGCTATGGCCTACATGCTTTAACGGTCAGTACATGGTCCCAAGGTGAACGCCTACTCTCACTGTGACAGACCCTGTCATTGTGAACGAGGGTAGAAAACAATGTATAAGGCAGCGTAATGAATTGCCCTTTTATATGATTCAACATAATTTGGTTAAACTCCTCGCTATGGCCTACATGCTTTAACGGTCAGTACATGGTCCCAAGGTGAACGCCTACTCTCACTGTGACGGACCCTGTCATTGTGAACGAGGGTAGAAAACAATGTATAAGACAGCGTAATGAATTGCCCTTTTATATGATTCAACATAATTTGGTTAAACCCCTCGCTATGGCCTACATGCTTTAACGGTCAGTACATGGTCCCAAGGTGAACGCCTACTCTCACTGTGACGGACCCTGTCATTGTGAACGAGGGTAGAAAACAATGTATAAGGCAGCGTAATGAATTGCCCTTTTATATGATTCAACATAATTTGGTTAAACCCCTCGCTATGGCCTACATGCTTTAACGGTCAGTACATGGTCCCAAGGTGAACGCCTACTCTCACTGTGACGGACCCTGTCATTGTGAACGAGGGTAGAAAATGTATAAGGCAGCGTAATGAATTGCCCTTTTATATGATTCAACATAATTTGGTTAAACCCCTCGCTATGGCCTACATGCTTTAACGGTCAGTACATGGTCCCAAGGTGAACGCCTACTCTCACTGTGACGGACCCTGTCATTGTGAACGAGGGTAGAAAACAATGTATAAGGCAGCGTAATGAATTGCCCTTTTATATGATTCAACATAATTTGGTTAAACCCCTCGCTATGGCCTACATGCTTTAACGGTCCGTACATGGTCTCAAGGTGAACGCCTACTCTCACTCTGACGGGCCCTGTCATTGTGCACGAGGATAGAAAACAATGTATAAGGCAGCGTAATGAATTGCGCTTTTATTACATTTCTTCTCATTAGTATCTTGCTGTTGCATAGAATGGCTAATTTTAGAGATAACGATGGCTGCGAAGTCTATCCTTTTTGCAACTAATGTAGAGTTTAATTCTGATTCAATAATTTCAGTAAAAGTAGAGGTTTAAAGAAATCATGACCGCTTAACAGACACTACTGGCTACATTGATATGGCTGGTTATGGACCAAATAATTGTAGTTCCTTCACCCTAATTCAATTGTGTTAATAAATACATGCCTGCAGGGTTAGCGCGTGTCGTGCGACAAAGCATTAATCACCGGACATGAGATTAGGGCGCTGTGTTCAACTGCGGTTCTTTTTCATTCCTATAATTGCAGTTTGGTCTAAAAACACCATCCCAGGAGATTGAATGCAGAGGTGACAAGGAGTGCTACATGGTGAGTTATATAGTTTGAGGCGTTTTTTAAGCAGAGTTTACAAAATGTATGTTATGAAGGGAGGCAGGCTGAAAACAGCAGCCAATTTTTAAGCAAGATTGAATTCACGTGAGGCAGACGCTTACATTCTTCTCACGGAAGAAACAGGTTGGAATTCAGGGGTGGGGTGCTGCAAACTGCTACTCTATTGAACGCATATTGCTAACAGTCAAAATAAACCAAGGAACAAACTAGGTTATTTAAGAAGGTCTCTGCATCACTCATGGCAGAAATATCATCTATGTGTTTTTTACAGGACGATTACTGACCCTCACTATACTAATAGTTAGCAATCAGATCTTAACAAAGTCGCTAAGTGGTGCAAACAATGGGATATGGAAATAAACGTTTTAAAAACGAAAGCTGTAAGTAAGATTTACGACGACTAGAACCTTTGAGCCCATCTCTTGTTCTATGAGTAACGTGTCCATTGAAAATGTTCCTGCAGTCATATACCTAGGTGTACATATTCCTTCAGATGTGACATGGCACAAACACATTGATTACATAATCAATAAAGCATCCAAAACCTTTGTTTTCATTAGGCGCCACTTGTACTATGCTAATCAGGCAACCAATCTGTTAGCATACACAACTTTGGTAAGATCGCAGCTAGAATATGCCGGTTTCATCTGCAACCCACATCAAACCTATCTTGCACAGAAAATAGAATCGCTTCGCAATAAGGCAGCTAGGTTCATTTCAAGGAAATACACCCGATACGCAAGCATCATATATAATAAATCATAGCTAAATTCAAGCTCTCTTGATAAACTAAGACTTGTCAACCTGCTATGTCACTTTCACAGGCTTTATTACAATCCATTGCCGTTCACTGAATCTCATATCACGCCAGCACATCGCAATTTCCCCCGTTTAGACCAATGCTTTAAAGTGCAACCCAAGACTGCTCGCACCCAAGTTATGCGGAATTCACCTATGTTCTTGGTGATTTAAAACTGGAATGACGACGCATTTGTTACAAAACTGAAGTGCTTACTCCATGCCGATATATAATAGATTGTTGTCAGAATTGTATTCTTTTATACTTTACATTCAGCCTTTTGTTCCGCGTGTGTATGTGTATCATTTTTTTTAGTTCAGTTATGTTCTGTGCTCTCAGCGCATGTGCCTTTATGGTTTGATATTTTATATTCCACTGTTATGTAATATAACGAATTTGTGTACTTTTAAGACCCCTGTGTAATGCGCGCAAAGGGACGTTAGGGTGTGTGAATAATTGCATATAAAATGTTCGTTACGCCAAGTTTTGAATACGCAGCCATCGTGCCGCATTCGTACACCAAAGCCAACGCAACAAAAGGTGAGAACATTTAAAGAACACCACTTAGAATGAATGTAATTCCGCCATCACACTAACTTTTTTAAATAGACTGATTATAGAAAGGCTGCCAGGAAGAGGCCTCAAAGGACTAAAAAAATCCATCCAATACGCCACGTTAAGAAGAATCAAGGCACAAACCAGTACACGCAGCACTTCAGCTGAAGACCAACACAACGATTTATGTAAGAAACTAAATGGGTTTACTTGCAGAGCTGATAACCTTAAAAACAAGTCTCCTAGGCCCTTATCTTTCGATAGTGGAGTAGCCTGACCCGCAAAGGCATGATGTGCTCAAAACTCTTTTGATTTTTTTTTTCAGTACCCTTTGAGCAAATATTTATTACAGACGTGATAGTGACTTGTCCACACATTTTTCTTTATTTCAATGATTTCATCGTGCACTTTCGGCTTCTGTATGTTAACCTGTCCACATTAAATTGCATATGGGTCCACAATAAATTGTTCTCTATAATATCGCTGCGAATGATGAAACTATCTATACTACGTTCAACATCTTGTTTTTGTTAACTACTTTGCATCGATGCTATGTAATAATTTTCATTCCGCACACGGGTAGTATCACTTGTTCCCAAGGGATAGATGTGCACGACATGCGCTGCGCATGTTAGTTATTTTCCCGTTTCTATAAAACTAGTTGGCTGCATTGATACTTCGTGTTGGTTAAATGTGATGTCTGTTTGCCCTGCTTTTTTTGCACTGTCGTTCGTTATAATGCTTTCTAAGTTTTTATCCTTTCAAAGCACTTCTTATATAACCTTCAGTTATACCTAAGACCTCCTCCCAAACTCTGGTAATATTCATTAAAAATTAAACGATGATTCCTTGCAAGATCCACGTCTTTAGTGAAGAGCTTAGATCTAGGATAGGCGTTAGGCATGATGGCCCCGTTCCTGGATCACAAATTTTTCTACTGATAGCGAACATATTTCTTATCGCTGCATCGAAGAAGGAAAGTAAATACACTTAGACCAAATAATATTGCCTTGCCCTACCTTAACTTTGTTGTTATCATGAAGGCGCTATAACCACAGCTTCTGCGTTTTGGGAACAATCTCCGGGGAGCATATTTCAGTCTTCTGCGCAATAACTTTTATTAGGTAGGCTATATCGCAAGAGTAATTCGAGTCCTATAAGAAGTTTATCACAACGTTGTAGGCAAGTCTTAAAGGAAGAATATCAACACATCAGTAACGAAGCATAACTAGGTCATTGTGAGTAGCTCTTTGTATTGAAGAATTTTTGGAGCTCTAGCTCTAGGACACCAACTTGGGTGTCCTAGAGTGGCTTCGCAGGCTGCTAGCCTTGTGTCTCGCCTCAGTGCCGCCATGGGTGAAGCGGGTCAACCCGCTTTATCTCAACGGGCTGAATCAGTGCTAGAGTGTATATTTTGCATTGGATTAACTATAAGAATATTCTTTTTTTTCGGTACTGACAAGCATACGTCAAACAGCAGCTTTCATGTGTTTTGCCACGACATACCTTCCATTAAGGCTGGTAGTCTATCTCTGCAAGTAGGAAACGACAGCTTTTACAGGGTCTGCAGTGACGAACGTGAGGTAGCGATGCACTCACCCTGAAGCATTATCCCCTTGATATAAAACAATGTTTGCCTGCCAAAACGACAAAGTGTTTAAACACTGTACACAAAAATGATGACTGCAACTACCAAAGGGAAAACACGCGCAGTGCGCCAACTACCAAGCGCACCACCGCTAATACTTTCGTGTCGTCAACACTGGCTCTTCACATCCCTCCCATTTGTCTCCGCAGTGTTGGGAAGTTTGCGGCCTCTTCTACGACAACTTCACCATCTGGGGACCCATGTGCACTGTGGAGGACATATGCGTAAGTCAAAGCATTCGTTATATGCGATGGCAGGTTTCGAAAACCCGGTTGCAAAAGTTTACGCGTGTAAAACGAGTGAATATTTGCCTCAAATAAGTGACGTAATATTTCCTTATTTTCCCGCATATGCGCGCCTCTAAAGGTAAATTCAGTGCCGCTACCTGTAATAACAGTCCTTGGTTAGACTGCCATGCCGAATTTACAAAAGGTGCTAATTGTATGCAGCCTTAGTAAACTTGTGCGAGAGACTGAGTATGCACGATCGCATAAAGAACAGTACCTTGTTGCGTGTTTGTTTACAGCATAAATGACTGAAATCGACGTGACCATTGTTTCATATCTTATGCGTCGCAAATGTACTTTAGGCGAACAAAAATGCTGCCGTTGCCAAAATGTAGCTCGATACTTCATGAACAAATACGCATATGACCGCAAAGGCCTAGGGGGCTATTGATTTTCATTTTTGCAAACTTAACAGCTGGCCAATGGCGCAGTTATTTGCAGTGCCCAGCATTAACGAAGTAAATTTCATTATTCTTCCATAACCAAAGTTCAGCTGTCGGTTGCCGGCAAAAGCAAAAGATTCCCCTTGAGCAAAAAAAAAAAACAAAAAATCAATCTTTATCAAATGTACTTTCCCCTGCACGTCAGTGAGACGAGAGTGCTTATAAGAATCACGTGTCCTCCTTTTCCAGAGGCTAATCACGCAATGGCGCATCGTGTGAGTAAAACAACAAAGTAGTATGGCCAATATAGGTTTTTAATGTGAAAACAAGTATTTACTGGCCATCTCTGTTGATATCGATACTTTCGCCGAGATCAATTTCTTGCTTATGTATGCAATGGCTTTCGTGAATTAAGCTCTATTCCAGGCGCTGAGATGTAATTTTTACCGCAACTGTGATGTACTTAATGTTAAGGTTCTGTTAGCCTCTCAGTCGTAATCGAAAAATACCAGTGTGTATGGTCACACATTGCGGTGTATAGCCTAAGTGCGAACTAGCCCCTTCGCCTCCCCCTTTTCAGAAGATACGTCGATCAAACTTTGATATCATCGCTGGACTCAACAACGATTGGCGATAGGCGTTTCTTTGCATCCATGTCCGGGTATCCTGATACACAGTGATCAACATCTTTTTTCTTGACAGGAGCTAGGAATTTAGAGAAGATGCGCTACAGGGAGCGTTTAGTTTTACCTTGAATTTTTATTATCCAAGGTTTATCCCGCCAAACGATCCCTTGCGAGAGAGCATCTATAGAAAGCTAGATTACAGCATTCACCCCTTCTGCTTTAATGATGACATTTTTTATTGTTTTTAATTTACCTTCCTGATCTTCACCTGCTTCTTGTAGCAAGGAAAACGCAGTTTTATCATCTCGCTCTTCGCACTAGATATAACCTACACTCACGCGTTCACTTCAGCATACTAGCACTAAAGGCTTCACATGCTGTCTATTCTACTGGAAGCGAAGGAATTATGAAACCAGCGGACTTAATTCTTAGCTTTGTGGCATAACATTACAGCCGTATGTTTAAACAAATATCTATCTAATTAGTTACACGAAAAATGAGAAAACTCTGACGGCAGGGAGTTCACAATGTGGTTGTAGCTTTTGACTGCCTTAAACCAAGTGGGCTTCATCATCGGGTCGCTGTTATATAAAGGGGCTAAGGGTTTATGGGAAGTAATAAGGAAATGAGAAAAACAGCCATGAAGAGAGCAGCAGGGGTAGCAGGTAAAGCTACGCTTCCCGTCGCTCTAGCAAAATTCACCCATGTGAGTTTTCAGTAAACAATAACACGATATGTTGCCGGCCACGGAGGAGGAGCTCTCATAGTAAAGTTGATGCTATAAGTTCGCTACCAGCAAAGAAACTTAAAAAGATAATTTTTAACAAGTTACGTGCGCGTAAATTTTTTATATCCTTTATCGTTATAGCGTCTTCGCTTTCTGCTGCAAGCGTCATTTCACTGCGACACTGTAAAGGGCCCACTGCAGTGAGAAATCCTGCGTTGTCCACGTGACGGCGCTTTCGAGAAACTCACGTCACTGGTGACGTCAGGCATGAATGTCGGAAATGTAAATTTTTGGGCAGAGGAATTTTGACGTGAAACTAACCGAGTCACATGTAGCGAATAGTTTTACCATGTAAATTTATTTTATGTAAAAAAAAGAAATTACTTCCACCTTTAGTCGGAAACCCAAACACACCGTCTTTCGGTCCCCAACTCCAACTTTTTTCTTTATTGCGTTACGTCAAGTATACAGGTTGACCTTGTTAAGGTAAGCGGCAGAGAAAAAATATATGTTCCCTACTATCACTTTGTCTCAATTTAGGTGTCTTAATTTTGTAATGTATTAACAAAGAACAGTGACTGTGAGTAAAGAGGAACCGTGAATGGAGCCATTAACCTTAAGAGGGAGAGCAAGTTTTTCTCTAAGCTTTTTGTCAATTCAGAGTCCGGCAATTTTAAATGTGAAGTGTAAAGAAAAATTTCATGGTTTATCTCTTCATTACTGCAGAGGCTCAGCGATTATTGAACTGTTGAAAAGCAAAACGTAAACTCCTCTGCAATAGCGATTTGTCCAGTATCAATATTTGTTTTCCTTTCATGTATACGTTTTTTTTTTCCCCTGGTTCGTTGCCTCTTCCTTAGAATGTGACTGCTCTCCCAAAAAACGTGTCTTGAATGCATATTTTCCAACCACTTTTGTGCAGTTCCCTGGCTGTCAAGTAGCCTGCTCCTTCAAGAAAACAAATGGAACCGGTGCGTACACCCTTTCCACGACTGCATAAAGCTTAAAATGCGCAGTACGATAGTGACCAACAAAGTGAGCGTGACATAAGGAACGACTGTGCATTTTATGGGTCCCACTGGGCTCAGAACGCCGTATTTCTTTTCTTCAAAGTTGTGTTAGGCTGCTGGAAATTTCCGGTAGCTCCTCTTAGGATTTAGGTGTTTCCTGTTAACTACTCAGTTTCTTCGTTTTTATGCGTCTTCAAATTCTGTTGAACTTATCTTCTGAACGTAACATAGTCAAGTGCCAGAATACTTTGTTTGGTTTACTTGATGAATCATTAAAAGCAAGGGAGAGCAAGTAGAAATTGTGTAACATATCTGTAAAAGTCAGATTATGCATGATTAGCTGTTTAAGATGCACGACGTTTAGTATATCTCACAAGAAGAGGTATGGTATTTTTTGTATATTAAATTATTTTTTCAATGTTTATCTATTATAGCATCAAAATAAAGCGATATGGAGTGGGTGATACCTAACACAGTGAATGAGCAAAAAGCAAGAGCAGGGAACACATATGAAGCAACAAAAACGCGCAGTCTATGTGAGTAGCATAGTATGCGGCAGCAGCAAAACCAAACAGTAAACTATCAGGAATTTCGGCAACGAATGAGTAAGGTGGATCCAGTCGCATCATGTAGGGGGAAAAAGGCTTTGTTTCTGCACGTGTTTTTGCAGGTGATATCAGGTGATATCATGAATGGGGAACTTGTCGCTCTTTGGGAGCGAATAAAATGCTCAGTTGCTTTGAGAATGAGCCTACAGATTCAAGATGGCTGGTATGCAGGTATTCTGTTAACTATTTTATACAACAAAAGTACCAAATACGCCCCAGTGAAATCATAAAAATCTTTACGAAAACAACTTTGCTCCTGAAATTTTTTTTCAAGGGCTGTTATGAGAGTAATAACTTACGGAACGCAGAAAAGCCTAAATATTTCTATAACTTTCAGTGTGATCTAATATGGCATAACCATATCGACCTCACCCCAGCTGCTGCTATCCGTTCACAATGTCTTCTTGAGCGTAATCTCAAACATGCTCCTATCCATGTTAAACAACTTGCTTATATCGCTCTAATACGCCCTAAAGTTGAATATGCCGGGAATATTGGGGACCCTGATTAAGCCTATGTTATCCCCAACTTCGAATCCTTGCAGAACCGTGCTGCGCGTTTCATATTTTCAGACTACTCACCTTTCAAAAGCGTCAGAGCGTTAAAACAACGTGCTGAACTACAAGACTTATCATGTCGTCATAAACACGCTCGGTTAACGCTTTTTTCATAAGCTTAATCACCATCCATTTCTGTGCAGTGATTTGTTTCAGTCAACTCATGTCATATTTCCCCGACTTGATCATGCCTTCAAAGGTAAACGCGCAAAGTGTCATTTATCATTTTATGCCAATTAATTAATTCATCTAACTGTCATTGAATCGAATAACTTGCCATCGCAAATCACTGCAGAAACTGACATAAAAAAATTCCAAGAGCTACTTCGCTGTGATGGAAATTAATAGAACATATTGCTGTTGTCTTTCTCGCTCTCTTTTGGTGTTATGCCTAATATTTAGTTAATGTTTCCTGTTGTCATTGTTGGTGATGATTGTAACGCGTTTATTAAATTGTCACCCCCCCCCCCCCACCCCTACTATGTAATACCCTCTTTTATAGGGCCTTTTGAGGTAGCCTAAATAAATAAAGAAATATTTTCGCGCTAGCATGGACCGTACCGAACCGTTACAGGCGTTTGCATGAACACGTAAGCCTTGAACTGCTGTATATATAACGCAAAATAAAAACACTTATTTGTCTGATTGATGATTCGGCCGGTTTCAGTGACCAATACAAGAAGCTGCCGGTTTGGCAGCACTTGAAGGATGTTGAACGCGTGTGTACAGCTGTGCAACAAAGCGTGAGCAACGCTGCCCGCTGTAGAAATGCGCAATGCATTTTGTTGAGATTCACAATACACAAACCAGCTTTAGAAACATACAAAATCATGTAGAAAGTGCCGAAGATGTGTTGCAAATACAACTTCGACAAGTGAGGAGAAAACACAAAGAAAAAGATACAGAGGTGTATGTGCATTGCTTAAAAATGGCTTTTGCAATAAACTTTCGAATGAATTGATTACCGTGTTCAAATTAGCCCTGAAACGACAATGGCAGTAAAATTGTAATAATGTAAGAAATCTGTACAAGTGGGCTTTAGAAGAATTGAGTTCAAATTTAAACTCTCTGTATAGAAGTAGGCTTTAAAAGTATTCAATTCAAATTTAAACTCTCTGCGTGGAGCCCTTAGTATATATATTTTTTAAATATGCTCCTGGCTACCTCTCGCGACCGATTAGGACTACACATCCCCGCGCGCTCCCTTCCCGGGATGCTTTCTGGGTGCGCCCACTCACTGGAGGCTCTCAAGTGACGCGGTCGCGACGGGGCGCGGTCAGAGGCTCTCGTGACAAGTTTTCTTTTCTTTTGTTTCTTGCTAGAGGAATCATTTAGGTGAAAGGTTTGGGTGAATACGAGTTGTTACATTTTCGATCGTTTATATCATTTGTTTTGTTGGATATTGCTTAAAATGCCTTGCGCTGTGGGAAAGAGGGATAGAATAAATATTCCTCGGTGGCAATTTCTGAATTGAGTCAATAGCTTTTTATGGGCCTTTTACGCCCCATCGAAACGCATGCCATGGGGTGACATCCTTTAAGAAGAAAATGTGTGTAGTGCTAATCTAATCACGAATTCTCAGTGAAGTATTTAAAGCCCAGTCCAGAAATTAGCGGCCAGTATTAACTATCTGAATATGTTGAGGCATTCTGTTCTAATGACTAACAATATACGTAGCGCGCAAAGTGGCTTAAAATGTTTACACATTTTATTTGATTTGTCCCAGAGCTAGCCTCTGATTTTCACTGTTGGCAGGGATAAAAGAGAGCGGGCTTCTTTGTTGTGAGTATTTGTTTGATAGCACTGGAACGATGAAGTACCTCTTCGAGTTGTTATAAGAAAGATATTTAGATTCCCGTCTGTGACAGTTTCATGCACTGCGCTGCGCGTACTGACGTGCATACGTGTGTGCCTTTCGCTGCAACATGTGGATGTGTATCTTGATATTCTTTGGCGCAGTGCTGAGCGTGATGTGCAATGGTGTGGTGCAGTGTTCAATTTGGTGAGTGTGCGGCGACAAATGCAGACAGCTCTTCTCTACAAATTTGCAAATTGTGCAGTGAGAACTGCTGCATGACAAAGTCCCACCAACTATGTGTAAAATCTCATACATAACTTATATCATGGCAAGGAACTTCATTTTACTATGACATCGTCACCTTACAGTCGTACCCTAACTTCTCTTTATTTCCCCTTTCATCCTTCCCCGCCTCCGAGCAGCAGGCAAGGGTCTTTTACCACAGGCCGACTTCTCCGTCTTTCTTACCTCAAATACGTTTCTCTCTCTCTCTCCGAATGTTTTCAATAGTCTGTTTGGAGTAGCAGGCAATTTTACTTCAACGATTTTAGTGTGGCACGTCTTACTATGTGGTCATGTCAGCAATTCATAGTTGAAGGTAGTACATCGCTAAGTAAAACTTATCACCGAACAAACATCTAACTGTCGGAAATGCAGTGAGTGGCACTGAGGTTAAAAACGCTCCGATATTGTAAGGCTAGGTAATCCCCATTCTGTATTACAGAAAACTTCAGCAGAAAATCGCTCCGCTTTTTGTCTTTGCTTTTTTCACGTAATTGCAGCTCACTATACCGCAGTAACAAAAAAGTAGGAAACGGTAAATATTCTATGACAGAGGACGTGCAGAAGAAGGCATGAAAGCAAAACGGCATTGCAAAAACTGGGAAGATGGCCGCCTTTTGTAGGCTGTTTCCTGCCGACTATTTCTTGCTGGAATTTGGGGAATGGCGGATGCTGACTGCGAATGCTAACTGTCGATACAGGCACAACCTGGAACCGCAGAGCCGCGCGGTGCTTTATCTCTTCAATGTTTCTTTCCCACTTTTCACCTGGACAATACTTATCAAAGTCGTATCTTGTCTGATGTAATTCGTTCGCATGCATGAAGCTAATTGCGTAGGAGAATCATCTTAATTACCTTCACTTTGTAAAGTCTTTCAGGAGTTAGTGAGCTGGCTGTTTAAACTAAGAAAATTTAACATCCGCAGGGCTTGCCCAGTACAGACAAGTGGCCTTCTCACAACCTATATATGTATATATATATATATATATATATATATATATATATATATATATATATATATATATATATATATATATATATATATATTGTAATAGGGCGTTTATTGACGCTCAGATGGAGAGCTGTGAGGAGAGGACCTTGCAACGGCGAGCCCAGCGTGCTTCTTCTTCGTCTTCGTCGCACAACGCAATGGTGCATGTCGATGGCTGAAGTGCTGACTATCACAGTACATTTTCCCCCCGGGTAAAAAAAGGAGCCATCCTGGCGACTTATGGCGCGGAAAGCACAGTGGGGTCTTAGAATGGCTTCAATCGGTTCACGTGAACTGTTTCACGACTACGGCGACGCAAGTCCGCAGAGGGCGTGACGGGCTCAACTACGTAGTTGACTGCAGATGTTTGCTGGAGGACCCTATATGGCCCGTGGTAGCGAGCAAGAAACTTCTTTGAAAGGCCAGGGGTTGTGGAGGGCACCCAGAGCCACACCAGAGAGTTCGGGAGATATGACGAAGCTTCGCCGGTATCACGGAGGTATTTTTGCTGCCACTGATTTTCTGTTGTGAGAGAGCGGGCGAGCTGACGGCATTCTTCTGCGTACGTGACGGCATCGGATAGCGGGGAAGATTCGGAAACGTCAGGGCGGTAGGGAAAAAGTGTGTCCATAGTACAGGGTGGCTCGCGCCCGTAAAGGAGAAAGAATGGAGAGACTCCAGTAGTGGCCTGTGTCGCGGTGTTATATGCGTAAGTAACAAACGGTAGAACTTGGTCCCAATTGGAATGGTCGCTGTTCACGTACATAGCCAGCATGTCACCGAGAGTGCGGTTGAAACGTTCTGTCAATCCATTCGTCTGAGGGTGGTACGAGGTAGCGGTGCGGTGTATGATGCGGCATTCTTTCAGGAGAGCCTCAAGAGCGTCTGATAAGAAAACGCGTCCGCGGTCACTGAGCAGTTCGCGAGGGGCACCATGGCGAAGAACCAGGTTTTTCAAAATAAAGGCAGCCACGTCGCGTGCGGAAGCAGAGGGCAATGATGATGTCTCAGTGTAGCGGGTCAGATGATCCACTGCCACGATAATCCAGCGGTTGCCAGCTGAAGTTGTAGGAAGGGGACCGTATAGATCTATGCCGACACGATCAAACGGACGGGCAGGACAGGGCAACGGCTGCAACGAAGCAGGAGACTTGAGAGGAGTTTTTCGGCGTTGGCAAGACTGGCAAGAGCGGACAAAATGGCGGACAAAGCGGTACATTCCACGCCAGAAGAAGCGCAGACGCAAGCGCGTGTAGGTTTTCAACACTCCGCCGTGGGCGCACTAGGGATTAGTATGGAAAGCAGAACAAATTTCGGCGCGGAGATGACAGGGGATGGCTAAAAGCCACTTCCTTCCGTCGTGAAGATAATTGCGGCGATAGAGCAGCCCGTCACGAATTGAAAAATGATGAGCTTGGCGGGCAAGAGCCCTAGACAAACGACCTGGAGAGTGACTTGAAAAAAAGTCCAGAAGTGTAGATATCCATGGGTCGCGCCGCTGTTCCGTTGCCATGTCGATAGTGGCAAGCGAAGACAAATCGTAGGCGCAGATCTCATCAGACAACGAAGAGGGAGGTAGCGGTGAGCGCGAAAGAGCGTCCGCGTCAGTATGCTTGAGGCAGGAGCGATATATGACATGAATGTCATACTCTTGGAGGCGAAGAGCCCAGCGAGCAAGGCGGCCGGACGGGTCCTTGAGGGACGCCAGCCAGCACAGAGCGTGATGATCAGTGACCACATAATATGGTCGGCCATAGACATACGGACGGAATTTGCCGATGGCCCAAATAATGGCCAAGCATTCTCTTTCCGTAACAGAATAATTGGACTCTGCCTTGGTCAAGGTGCGGCTGGCGTACGCACACCACATAGTCTCGGATACCAGGTTTGCGTTGGGTGAGAACGGCGCCTATCCCAATACCGCTAGCGTCAGTGTGAATCTCAGTTGGCGCATTCGGGTCAAAGTGGCGGAGGATGGGAGGCGAAACCAAAAGACGGCGTAAAGTGTTGAAGGCGTCATCACAAGCAGGTGTCCATGCGGAGAGGTCGGAGCTACCGTAGAGGAGCTGGATGAGAGGAGCAATAATAGAGGTGAAATTTAAGATGAAGCGGCGAAAGTAGGAGCACAGGCCGATGAAACTTCGTTGTTGCTTCAGTGATTTTGGGCGTGGGAATTCGTCAACTGCACGAAGTTTGGTGGGATCGGGAAGAATGCCATCCTTAGAAACGACATGACCTAGAATAGTTAGTCGGCGAGCAGCAAAGCGGCACTTCTTCAGGTTCAGTTGGAGGCCGGCGGTAGCGAGACAAGTGAGAACGTCCTTCAGTCGGAGCTGGTGGGATTGAAAATCGGTAGAAAAGACTACGATATCATCGAGATAGCAAAGACAGGTTCGCCACTTGAATCCACGAAGCACAGTGTCCATGAGGCGTTCAAATGTGGCCGGGGCGTTGCAAAGCGCAAAGAGCATGACGTTGAATTCATATAATCCATCTGGTGTGATGAAGGCAGTTTTAGAGCGATCAGCGTCATCCATTGGCACCTGCCAGTAGCCAGATCGTAAATCCAACGAGGAGAAAAGCTCGGCGCCCTGCAAGCAGTCCAGTGCGTCATCGATGCGTGGCAGAGGATAGACGTCCTTGCGCGTGATCTTGTTGAGCCGGCGGTAGTCGACACAAAACCGGAAGGAACCATTTTTTTAGGTACCAACACAACTGGAGACGCCCAGGGACTGTGGGATGGCCGAATGACACCACGATGGAGCATGTCGTCTACATGATCAGCAATTACTTGGCGCTCCGAAGCCGACACGCGATAGGGGCGCTGGCGCAAAGGTGCGGTTTTGCCGGTGTCGATGGTATGCTCTACGACAGACGTGCGGCCCAAGTGAGTTTGAGGAAGGTCGAATGAAGAAGCGAAGTTCTGCAAGAGGGCGACAAGTTGATAACGTTGCGCAAGTGGAAGATCAGCATCAATAGTTCGAAAACGTCGGAGGGCGTCGAAGCGGTCGCAACATCGCAAGAGCACAGACTAACGTCGAAGGAGGGGGTTGAGTCAGCAAGAGTGGTGATATGACCAGGATAAAGCTCTTCAAGACGTCCAATGCATTCGCCACGGAGCAGGACTGCTGGGCAAGAAAATGGGTTCGAGGCGTAAAGTGCACTCTTGCCGTCTTGAATTTCGAGAACTGCGAACGGAAAAAGGAGGCAGGGATGACGGGAGGTTGCTTCGGAGGGTGTAAAAATCGCAGTCAAAGGAGTTACCCACTCACAAGAGAGTTGTACTAGGGCAGCAGAAAACGGAGGAATGTCGGTGTCATGGGCGACGAGAAGTTTTGCAGTCCGGGGAGGGGTATCACAGAAGGGGGCATCACAGAGGGGAGCCAAGGCAATTTGCGCACGAGCACAGTCAATAACGGCCTGATGAGTCGATAGAAAATCGTATCCGAGGATGATATCATGCGAGCAGTTCGGCAGAACAATAAACTCGATGGGGTACAAGACGTCTTGAATGAGCACACGGGCTGTGCAAGATGCGGTGGGGTGAATGTGCTGTGATGAGGCGGTGCGGAGCGAAAAGTCGGAAATCAGAGTGGTCACTTTGCGAATTCGACGGCAGAGCGCTTCACTGATGACGGAGGCGGCTGCACCGGTATCGACGAGAGCGAGAACTGTGGCGTCTTCTACAGAAACTTTGATAACATTAGCGGGACGACACGGAGGACTTGAGGAATTCGAAACAAGCGCAGTTCTTGCCCCCGGAACTGCGACTGTTAGTTTCCCTCAACGGTGCTGGTAGGACGTCGCAGCATTGGAGAAAGCGATCGGCGCCGAGGAGAATGTGATCGACGAGTGGCATAGGTTTGGCTATTTTGTGAGACAAATTGAGAACCGGGCGGAATCATTTGCGAGCGTGAGTCGGTATCGTACGGGTAAAGTCGAATGTCAGGCTGTGAAGGTTGGAGGCGCTGGCGACAAAGGCGTGCCACATGGCCCGGCCGACCGCAGGCATAGCAAATCGGAAGGTTGTCCGTAGTACGCCAAGGTTTCATAGGATGTGGGCGGAACCTTGATGGTGGGGCTTGGAACGAAGTCTCAGCATGCGACGGTGAACGGTAGGCAGGGACCTGCACATAGGAGCCAGACGTGGGCGAAAGTGGTGGCCTAGCCGTTACTTGGGCATACGTGAGAGGTGCCGTCACAGGCGGCATCACGGGGTTGGACGGCAAGACATCAGCGACGTGTTCTTGGCACAACACGGCGCATAGTAGGGGCCAGAGACGGAGCCAGTTCAGGAACGAGGCGGCCCGAGTCCTGAAAATGGGGAAGGAGTGAGATTTGACGTGCGGCCTCTTTACGAATAAAATCTTTGATCTTTTGATTCAGCGGGCTCCCTTCAGAAGTTGGCGAACCACCCAGGGCTTATGCGGATACGCCTTCGTCGCACACACTGGAGCGGCGCCTAGAAGCGCGCCGCTTGCGGAGCTCGTCGTAGCTCTGGCAAAGCTTCACGAGTTCACTAACGCTGGTGGGATCTTTCGCTACCAGCATCTGGAAGGCGTCCTCAGAAATGCCCTCGAGGATGTAGCGGATTTTGTTCGCGTCCGGCATGGCCGGGTCGACTCGTTTGCAGAGATCAACGATGTCTTCTATGTAGCTGGTAAAGTTCTCATCAGCGCGCTGAACACGATCTTGTAAACGTTGTTCGGCACGAAGCTTACGCACTGCCGGGCGGCCGAACACTTCCGCGAAATTCTTTTTAAATGTCGACCAAGATGACAGGTCAGCCTCATGGTTGCGAAACCAGAGGTTCGCCACGTCCGTCAGATAGAATATGAAGTTACTGAGCTTGTATGAGTCATCCCACTTGTTGTAGCTGCTTACTCTTTCATATGATGACAGCCAGTCGTCGACATCTTGATCGGCCTAGCCACTGAAGAGGCAAGGGTCACGCTGGCGCACGACGCCAGAACACATGATCGTGGGTGGAACGGCCGGCAGCGTCGAAGTGGACTCGTCTTGCATGGCGGTCGTAAAGGGTAGTGTCCGGCTTCGCAGTTCAAGTTTGGATGGGATCGTTTCCGGCACCTCCGCCAATTGTAATAGGGCGTTTATTGACGCTCAGATGGAGAGCTGTGAGGAGAGGACCTTGCAACGGCGAGCCCAGCGTACTTCTTCTTCGTCTTCGTCGCACAACGCACTGGTGCATGTCGATGGCTGAAGTGCTGACTATCACAGTACAATATATATATATATATATATATATATATATATATATATATATATATATATATATATATATATATATATATATATATATATATATATATATATATAAAGGAAAGAAGCCAACAGTCGGCGAGACCAAGGAAAGCATTAGGTATTGTACTTTATAATAATTTTTACTTTGATAATTACATAAATTAGTGATGGAACCTGTTTACAGGAAGATAATAAGTACTAAGTGGAAGGAAAAACAACGTGCGGATGGTGGGAACCGAACCCACGACAGACAACATTAATACCCCAGAAAGTAGCAGGTGCGACAGCGGCCGATGTAGCTCAGTTGGAAGAGCACCGGACGCGACGTTCGGATGTCATGGGTTCGATTGCCACCATCTGCACGTTGTTTTTCCTTCTACCTTGTGTTTCATTATCTTTCCCCTAAACAGATAACATTACTAATTTATGTGATTATAGAAGTAAAAATTAAAAAAAGACAAAGTACAATTCCCAATGCTTTCCTTGGCCTCGCCGACTGTTGGCTTCTTTCCTTCATGTATTATAACGAGCACCCTCATTTCCCCTTCATTTATCTGCTTATATATATATATATATATATGGTGGCGCTGGTGAACACTCTCAAGGTTCGTATACAGACAACATTAATACCCAAGAAAGTAGCAGGTGGGACAGCGGCCGATGTAGCTCAGAGCACCGGACGCGATATTCGGAGGTCGTGGGTCTGGTTCCCACCATCGACACGTTGTTTTTTCTTCTACTTTGTGTTTAAATATCTTTCCCCTAAACAGATTACATTGCTAATTTATGTGATTACAGAGTAAAATGTTGGCTACTTTCCTTCGCATATATATATATATATATATATATATATATATATATATATATATATATATATATATATATATATATATATATATATATATATATATATATATATATATATATATATATATATATATATATTATAATTAGTTCGGGCTATGTAAAATATATTGCCCTGCCCGCACCGTCTTGCGACACAACGGGCAATATATGCATAGATAGATATATATATGTAAGGTCGAAAATCCCATCAGACGCCGTAGAATTCAGGTCGTCGTCCTCTCGCTGCAGGCACCACAGCGGCTAAAGCAGCCGCACAGGAAGACCTATCTGGTGTGTTCGCGGATCCTCCGCAGCTGCAAGCAATGGACGCCGACCAGGGGGTCCGCGTGACTTGGACGCGGCCCCTGGGAACCCGGGGCGACACGTTTGCACCGGCGTTGGTGTACGTGCTGCTGCTTAGAGGAGCAGTACACAGAGACCGATGGGAAGAAGCCACGCAGGTACGCATGTGCCACGTGTTTTGCTGCGGCTTGTGTTGTGAAAAAAAAAAATGATTGAAAAATAATAAAGAGCGCAAGGAGGTGGAGGGCTAAAAATATCAAGAAAGCATAGGTAGAGATTCCTAATTTCAGCATTGCAGGGTCAGGCATTCAGAAGTTTTCGTGTACCAACATTTTCAAACAAAAGCATTGCTGCAGCAACAATGATATTCATGGGATATTTAGGAAGGGATGCTGTCCGTTTTTGCCCTGCAAGCTCTTTTTGGTCTTTTTATTGCAAGCTAGAGCTGGCAGTCTGCCACCCTTGAAATGTTGGAAGTGCATTTATGTCGTCAGTTGGATTGCTTGAAAAGGCTCAAGCCGTGGTAGGTAGCTACCTGTCTTCTCAACGCACAATCTCTAATTAATGTCGTACGACTTGAGGTGTAGGAGGCTTAAACGGGAGGTAAGTTGTAGGTTTCAGTGTGTAACAAAAAATTGACTAACATGTATTTAGGCCACCATCAGTCTAAGCGGTGTACTTCATAACATTTCATTTTATCCTCTAAAAAATAAAAGGTAAATAAAACGGCAAGTTGGTAACAAGCTGCCAGGCCGGAGCCTTTCGTCTCGTTTGGGCTGTGTCAAGGACAGCTTTTACTTGCCCTCCATAATTTGTGTGTTGTCTAGAGTCAATGCGACCGTATATCTGAACTCATTTCATTCGATTAGAATATGTGGAAAATATGAAACTCCGGATAATCATATATGACAATGTAAAGCCTTTTCTCGTCATTGTACGATGAACAACTCCGTGAAGTATCTAAGAGATTTGATCAGAAAAGTTTACGTCTATCAATAAATATTAGCGTGTTTTGTTAGGCATTAATTGAAGCACTGACAAAAAAAAGCCACCATAAGCCGGACGTAGGCTGATCAGTTTTGAGTGTTTGAAATTGCGATCGTATCGTAATGCTTTTTTTACAGCTCATTCGTTACTGCGCTCGAGTATTGAGCACAAGGACGCGCTACGGATTCGTGGGCGCGGCGGCCCTTTTTTACTAGAGTCGAAAAGCAAGACGCTCGGATACTGTCCGACGCCAGGGGACTGCAATCAACCCCATGTCAGTGGTCGAAATTTCCGGATCCTTCCTAAACGGTGCCTCTCATAGCCAGTGTCGCATTGAAACGCAAAACGCTACAAACTAAGCCAAACTTTACTTTAAAGAAATTCATAACTGGAGTGATAAAAACGGTTTGATCGGCAGTCTGAACCTTCCTGAAGACTTTTCTAGGATAAACAATTGACTGTGTCCGTTCAGTTTTTCAAGTTTAGTGTTCAGCATTTCAAAATATTTAATTTTAAAGAAACAAGCTACGTTCTGGCATGTTTTTATAAGTGGTCGTGTGAAAGCGGTACGACGTTTGTTCTGAGTATGGGATTTACCACGCTTTTGATTACTGTCAGCCTTTAGCCTCACTGGCATGTTTTATTAGGTTTCATCACATAGTGCTGCGTCTTCTGTGTCCAAAGTGTTCTATTTAGTTCTTCCTGCCACATGATCACATCCTCAAAATTTCCACGTTGACGGTTTCGTGAGGTGGTTTAACATGAAGTGTCTTGAAAAGAAATTACCGAGATGTTGAACGCTTTTTTATTAGCAGGCAGTTTAAAGTACATACGCTGTCGCATGATAACTGTAATATGAGGCAGGATAAATCTAGAGCCCCAGCAAGATTTCTGTGTGACGCAAAACGAGGAAATGACGCGCAAGACGCAGCAAGTAAGACAGACTTGGACACTGCACAGGCATCTGTAGCGCATATCACCGTCCCATTCAGCACTTCGGTGGCTCGTCGGAAGCTAGTGCGGCAGTTTCTGTGGCAACCAGGCATGTAGTCATTTCACAATAATGTCAACAGGTATGGCTGCAAAAGCGTTTTCGCATTAAAGGAACGATCATGTCTGATGGAAGCATAAAACACATTACGCTTCCCCAATGGAAGCTTCAATGGCCTAGAGGCGTCACCCCAGCTACATTGGCGCGCTTTCCCATGCATTCATAGCTGATGTTCTTTCACAATCTCAACCGCGACACTCCGCAGACGCAGTACCAGAACGCGACCCTGAGCCACAGCCAGTTGAAGCAAGCGTCCGAGCTGGCGATCGTGGCTTTCTCGTCACACGGCCCCTGCGCACTCACTAGGCTGACGCTAGAGATGGACGCTATGCTGCCAGATGTGGACACTCAGCTGTCGGATGCCACTCACCGCATGGACCACTGCGCCGCGCCAAGGCTGCTGGGACTGCGCCCTTTGACGGGGCACAAGGTTGAGGCACAGGTCTCCTGGGAGTGCGCTCATCATTCAACGCACTCAAAGAAAGGGAAGTTTGAGGTGAGATATCATTGCAGCTGCTTTGTAAAGCATGTCAGATATACGCCTATGGTCGGATAGAACGCCCTCATCAGGACGACTCACGTCGGAGGTGCTAAACCTAATTAGTGAAAATCGAACAACAATTTCTGAGAAAATGAAATGGGCTGTCGCTGCCAAATATTTAGGCCGACACCTGACATATGCCGCCAGGGAAGGGATCAAGGTGGTCCTGAAAGAATGAAGAGGAGCCGCAGTGGAGAATCTAGATTTATTTCGGTAATCTGTGAGTCATTCACTTATTACACGGCCCAGTGCATTGCCATTTGACGTTTCGCTGCCCACGGAAGTCGGCCGCAATAACCGGTTCCTCACACGGGCCCCGCACTTCCTATAACCTGCCAATCACCATAGAATTTACCTGCTGGTGATGCTGAACGTTAAAGACTTCCGTTAGCTTGCTTGACTGCCGCGAACCTTTCCCAAGCCACTGGAAATAAAAACCAAATATATCTCGCATTGTCCAGGGGTTTTGGAGCATTTTGGAGCAGCTTTGGGAGCAGTAATAAAGCCATTTTGGAGCAGCTTTGGAGCAATTAAGAGAGAGTTGGAGCATTTGAATGATGTTTTGGAGCAGGTTTCTAAGGTTGAACGTCTCTATTAATTGCAGGTTTCTCTTTCTGAAATACAAAACCTTCAATCTGATTCCTTTTTATGCAAGTTCAGTGCCTTTCCAAATTCGCACTCATCTCTGACAAGACAAACGGCCAACAAATTTGAACAGAACCGCAGCAAAAGGAACGCTTGCTGCTGCACTTCATAACTGAACACTTAGTGTGGCCTAAAGCATTTTCCTATTTTGACTTCACTGATTAAAATGTCGAGTCTACCAGTTCGATGCACTCGAGCAGCGCCACTAATATGGAGCTCAGAATATTGGCCACGACATTTCCGCTCTCTATCTTGTGCATATCATTTTTGATCCTACGCCTCTGGTGATAAATTCGTGAACAGTGGTCTGTAGCGCCTTCAGGAAATATGGATGGTAAGAAGGGCAATATTTTCATCCTTCAGCATTTATAGTTATTGTCTCCTGCCAATAGTTCTATAATTTTGTGTTTGAGCATTGCTTGGGCTCATTTTTAACATCTTGGCGATAGGCCCAGTATGGCTTTCCAACACTCTTGCGAGGCTTCCTGATTGACAGGTTTGGCGCACTAACCCGTAACGCTTCAATAATGATTTTTTCTGTCATAGGCCTGACAAGCATGTCACTCACAAAGAGGTTCGAAGCTGAAGTGCCGGCTTGTTCTCACAGCAGAACCATAAGAACAACTCATGCAATTTTTGCAGTTAGACAGGTTTTTTAACGGCTCACAGTAGTTTGCGCTATCTGCTTCACTTGCTGCTCTCGCTTCTCTCTCCACCGGTGATTCAGAAAGCTGAGAGAAGGTGCTACGCCACACACACAGTGGGTTTTTTTTTTTTGTTGCAATTATTCCCTTCAATCGCCTGTGGCTGACTCTAAATTTACTTGCAAACAAATATTTATTATGCTCCTGCTTCCCTGCTTTACAAACATTTCATTTGTGCCCCGTGCAAGATGCGTGATATTTTGCCCCTAGTACTGTGTCATTGTTCCCGTGTTTTTTTGACCTTGATGGCAGAACATCAAGGCAGTCAGTTTGGAGCAGTTTTGGAACAATATTGCACTTTGGAGCAGGATGAAGCAGGGGAAGCCGTTTGGAGCAGAATGGAGCAAATTGAGCAGCACATCTACCCCTGATTATCTACTTTGTTGGTCAATAACCCAGTAATTTATTATGATGTTTAAAAATCATTTGCGAGTCCACGGAGAATGTTATAATCAAGAATTTGCAGTGTTTGTGAAGTGCGAGGCGCGAAAATAACCTTGTTCAGGAAGCCCCCAACCTACTGTATATCCTTAATATATAAGCAAATAACTGTACAAGTAACGTGGTGTTCGCTAGTGGCAGCCGACTGATGGCGCCAAATGATGGTTTTATGAAGAGCTTGGTATGCTTTTTTGTCATTCTTTCAAGGTGCAGTTGACCTATATCCCGGTCTTTCTTTCCCTATCTTTCCTGAACGTTGATATCAGGGCAAATTTGGTGAAGTATGAAGCAGTGGTCTAGTAATGGCTGCCTTTTTTTTTCTAGATGAGGGCCGAGAAATATCATTTTTTTTTTCAGCTAAAGTAGATCGTAAGTTTACGGTTCGTTCTCAACTCTTTATTCACAAGTATTCTCGGAGACGCATTCTTCCAGTTCATCGCTCCTGTTGCTCGTGAACTGGCCTGTATGATGTATGACAAAAGGAAGGGGTTCAGGTGGAATAAAGGTTTATACTGCTACTACTATCACAAAAGGAAGGTTTCGTAATATCAATGAATCTCATTAGGGGTCGGCAGACCTCCAAATGTACATTCTTGATTGCAAGCTTCAAGAGTGTATCTTCTAAACTTTGTCAGCGGCATCTTCCATTTTCCTCTGGCCCAGTACTTTGTCTTTTGCGCTTTTTAATGTAATTTGCAATTACAAAAATACGTCGGCCAATCACAAATGATCAATCTGTATGCTTGCCTATAGCTTATAAAATGGTCTGTTGGCACTAGCATTGTACATGCGCGTACGTAGGGCATCTACGTTTTAAATCGCGTATTTTCCGACGTGAAAGTCATGAGTATGACTACCGATAAAACAGACAATTATAACATAGTTCTGCCTCAGTGCAGAGTGCGCGTAATCGTTAGTGCTTAATTGCACTCTCTTCAAGGTTACATGGAAAGCCCTGGACAACGCGGTGGACGTCACCGGACGCCTGTACACTTCCCAAAAGTCGGCCACACTGCCGCTGTGGTCGGGTACCTCGTACTCCGTTTTTGTGCGCCGCCTTTCCCCTTGGACGGGAGAACCTGACGCCGAGACGCAGGCCCTCCTCCTCGATACGTTCGGCGCCCAGCCCGCGGCCAGCGTCAAGGAGGCTCCTTCAAGTAAGTAGCGCTTACATGCCCCCTTACATGAGTGGCCATTCCCTCCTTCAAAACTGTCGAGGAAAGATTGTTCACGAGGTGCGCTGAGTTCAGCGCCGCTTATCGTTAATAAATCACGGCGCGTAAATGCCAGTCGAGTGTGAAATGTTTTACAATAGCAATGAGACTACTCAATGTGCTACTCATGCATATAAGATATAAGGTACATTTAGTTTGTTTTTTTTTTTTACATCTGGAATTATATTAGAAACTTAGTATAGAGGGTGGGCAATAAGTCTAAAACTAATTTACTACATGTCGCAAGGAGTGCCATCTGAAGAAAAGGGCACGCCGCAAACACGCACTTGAACTGTTCAAGCTGAAGGTAGTTTGTAAAGTTCATGTCCTGCAAGTCACAAAAATATTTTCAAACAGATTTGTTCAGTGCAGGTTCACACACACGTCCAAAGTTTGCTCAGACGATTTTCAAACAGCGGTGCTTAAACCATTTCTATAGCTAGAAAATGAAAAGGGTACCGCCCTTGTGTAGCTTTGGCGCATATTTTTTATTATGTCTGTGCAGTGGCCTTGATCTCGCATCATTTTCACAGGGAAAGTGCGACAGGTATAATATACTAGATTGCTTACAGTAATGTTTAATGACCGGCCACTACCGAACCGTCGTTATCCATATAATTTTGGAATTACCGAATTTCGTTCTATATGCTTATATAGCTGAACATATATATGAACACTAGCTGTTATATAGCTGAACATTCATATATTTACATGACAAATTTCTGTTACTTTCAGTCATCCAGGTGTCTTCTACGCGGATCTGCGAGCTTGACCACGACTAAGAATGCGCGTGGTGCCGCCTATTGGCGTGAGAAAGATCCGATTTATGAGCCATATTTTTTCCTAGAAACCATGGCACAAGGACGCTGGGATTACCTTGCTGCGCATAATACTTCTCGCTCCGAAAACCTTTAGTTTTTTCTAGCGATGTCGCCGAGCAGTCCTTACGTCACTGTCGTGTCCGATTTCACAACTGTAAGAAGCTTTAACTTCTTCTACTTACAGACAAAAAGGTTGTAGGCGAAAGCTGATGCGTAACGAAACGCAAATCTGTCAAGGAGATTCTGGTGCTTGACTTTTAGCATCAAGGAGCCTAATAAAAGCTTATTCTCAGGCTCAATGGCGCGCGCCGAACGCACAGGATATGACACTATTATTCACTACTTGACGTCCTAATTCGTTTCTTCGTTTATTCTGCTCCATAGGATTCTACCCTCCAAACAATCGTTAAGTGAAGCCATTGTGGAAAGCTCTAGTCAATTGCAACCATGTGGTGTTGGTAACTTGCACTGCCATCGCACGTCATACGGACGCCTTACATTTTGCCTCGACCAAAACGCAGCTGACAAGGCGGGGTTGGGTCCTAGGCAGAGTACTTCAGTCTCCTAACCACCGAACCACCCTGGTTGAACGTAATATATCTTGCCTGAAGTCACACTTTCGAAGTATGCTGAGCAATATGACAATATTAATTTGCTGTTTGCACCTGTGAACAGCGCATGCTGGAATACTACTCGTATGCATTGTCGATGGGTTCAGCCTACGATCACAATCCTGCAAGTATCATGGAAAATGACTTTCCTGTCTCAGCCAAACAGCAGTACTTCGTGAGCCTTGGTGAACAAAAGTAATCCTCACCTCCTTAAGAACCTGTTGAAGCGAAGGATCTATCGATGAATCACTATTTCATGACAACCTGTAATATGACGTGCCGGTTGATTCACCCTTTCTTGGTTTCAGTGGGGAGCTGCGTGAGCATTGAAGTCGTGGCCGGATGCGCAGCAGCCTTCTCAGCCGCTTTCATCGTCTCGGTCGCAGCCTTGACCATGGTGGTGCGCCGGCAGAAGCCGATGCCTAACCAACAACGGTACAATGGCAAGACTGCCGAAGAAAATGAAGGTGAGTGCGGGCAGGTGTTTCAGTGTGTGACATTTATTACGCAGCGCCGTAGCATACACATAAATGCGTGTTATGTGTATGTACAATCATAGCTGGTGATGTAATACTAAGCTCCGACTGATCGATTTCGGTGCTCGCGCATTTAGAATCCACTTTTCAGAGAAAAATGTGAAAAATGCTGTTTTCCAAATGCATTCTAAAATAAAAACTGAAAGGTTACATTAGCCTATGATAGGTGTGCCTGTCATAAGTGACCCAATCTTATTCATTTTTGATCTATTGGGTACCATTCGTGCATCTGATTATTTTATATTCATCAGTAAAAAAGTTCACAGTGGTTTCTAATTGTTTGTTCTTCTTCTACGTGCCCTTCTCTTACCATCCTTCGCAAGCTCCATGCTTTGCAGGGAAAAAATAATTACATAATAATCAATCAATCAATCAATCAATTAATCTTTATTTAACGTGCGCAGGAACAACGATGCGGTCTTCGTGCTGCAGCACAAAGAAAAGAAAATGAAAATGCACCCACAAGTTTTACACACACAAATATAACACAAAAGAAGAAATAAATAATCAATTGAAATTAAACTGAGACTAAACGTGCCACAGAAGGAAAGATATCACTGAGTAGCATGTCTTATATACACAGTGAGAGAATTCTTGAACACATAACGAAAGAAAAAAAAATAAACAATAATAAAGAAAAACAACAACAAATAAATAATGATGATAGTAATAATGTAGTCAGGCGAATAGCAGCAGCAGATAAAGATATAAAGGTACAATCTTAGCAGTGGCATGCTGTTTTTTGAATGTTGTCAATGACAGTGGCCAACGCAGTGATACATAGCTAGCATCTAATGGCACGCAATGAAATAACGCAGGACGCTACATAACTCACTGTCATTACTAAATAAAAGGCAACAACCTAACTCGGCAGAAGAGAAATTGAGCAGCAGGCCTGAACAAGCTTCAGTTCGAAGTTCACAGGTCGTCATAATTTGGATTATCGTCACAAATCCAGTTGTCCAAGCTAAAATTTCTCTGCTTTCAATATGATCAGAATTAGCCGCAGAGCGACTGGCAGTTTCCTGGCGTGCAATAGTTAGAGACAATACAAAACAGCCGCCTCACTCAGAACAGTTTTGCAGACTGTTACCAGGCAGCGTAAGAAATATTAAAAACCAGAGAGATACTGGCGTATGCTTGTCCTTCAACGTTTAATATATTTGGACCTCTCCATCCATGGGTACTGCAGTCTATATCACATTAACTGGATCATTCATTGTTTGTCCAGGAATGATGCCGCAGTGCCATGAAATCATAATCTTCGGATATAAATTAGTTATCAAAATAAATCTACTTTACCTGGCAATTAAGTCAATCTCGATAGGCACAAACATCAAATTCGTTCAAACCTGAACATAAACACCGTGATGCTCATTCGGGTGGAATGTTCACATAAAAGTACAAAAATGTGATTCTGGTTGGAATGAAATCATGCAAGTATTGCAAATGAATAAATGGTAGCACCCACCAAGAAATACAGAAAAACGAAAGCAAAACAATCCCATTCTACCCATTCCCATTCTCCATAATACAGCCTTGTTCAACATGAAATTATAAAAATGCCTCCACAATTCAATTACCTTTGAACAGAGGGCGCCATAAGAGAGCACAGACAAAGGGCAGATTATTGTCGCTCCAATATACGGTGTGAGTAGCCCTGGGGGACATATTACACGCTTTTCATTTTTATTTCAATGCTATTATACTCGACAGACCGTGTTTTGGTCCAATTCAAGGCTTCATGCGCTTAGTTTACAAATCTCAGTGGAAGGCTTGATGCGCTGCATGAGGACGAATTCATTGAGCGCAAACCATTCAATGAGTGTCAAGGCAACTGTGTAGAGAAGAACGAAGAAGAAATAACTTTTACCGGTCTTCTTCGCAGGTTGGCCTGAGGGACATATCCGGCGTGGGTCACAACTGTGTAGTATCGCTAAGACCATATGCAGAGTTGGCAGCGTCCAGAGCAACGGCCCCTCGAGTCCCGTGGGTGAATCCCAAGAAGACCTGGTGACCGCCCAACGAGTGATTGGTGGAGGATGCTTTGTGTACGACACCCAAGCTTCCTAACTTCCTAACTGCCACTCGCTCCCAGCAAGAACGCAAAGACCCGTGAAGGCATTCATTTGTCACCGGTGACAAGGGAAGGTCACACGTTATGGCTTTTGTTTATGATTTACTTAATTTAATAGTCATTTATTATATACGACTGCGTTACCGGTGCTTTTTTTTGTACCTTTAGTGCGCAAATAAAGAAGTACTTTGCACCCAATTACCGTCGTCGCCTTAACACCTATTGCAATTTTTTGTCAAATGCCACACGACGCGCCTGCACAAAGAGCTCAACTTTTGTGCATACGCCGCAAGGATGGTCCTAAAGGTTTTCTTTTCCTTTTTAAAATTTCGTATGTCACCGCAATACCAACGGGACGTGAAATTCTGCAGTCGTGGGTTCGAATACCAGCCCAAAATTTAGTTAAATTTTTTTGTATACAGTAATCTCCATGATTGGAACAATATTTGGCATTCGCCAGAAACAATATCCTTTATATATTAAGTAGCGTGAGTGGTTGCTGGCTTCCCTGGTGCATACTGTGAACATTTACTTGTCTTTCGCCGTGATTATTCTTGCGGTAATAGTAATGCCCACGACGATCGCAAACACCCCCCCCCCCCCACCCTACCCCACACTCGCCCCTTCCTTAAACCGCAGCCAGGTACAGTTGGTTTGAATTGAATGTCGCTTTGTCAACTCAGAGTAGATGATTTCACAATATTACTTGGACGGAAGTGTCGGTATTCAGTGTTTCACGCTTAGGTCCCTCTCAATAGGAAGGGCTTTATTAGTGATGTGGGGCATATGCCATATTCTGCAGAAAGCAGCAACCGCCACTGGTTTTCACTGGACGCAGCTTGCAGCCGTGTTTGCCTTCTTAAAACGAAGAAGGGGCATATGATGTCACCTTACAGTTGCTAATTGCTACAATCCGGTAAATAGGCGGGTTTTCATGACTTAAGAAAGGTGAGATGAACTGATTTTTTCCGGACAGTGGAACCCGATGGCCGTTAGCGGTTTGGTCTTTCTGGACGGGTCCTCAGCGTCACTGCGGAAGGCGATAAAAGCGATCGTCTCCTTTCTATGAATTTTTCTGCAGGGTGTGACATCCACAGCGCCAGTAATCGTCCTATATTCTGCTCTTTAGGTAGCTCATTAAGCAATCTGCATAAAGCAGATTTATCTACTCGCATCCCTGTAGACAACTTTAAAAACAAAATTTACCAACTCATTCAAGGGAAGACAATATCATCATATGTGGATCAGTGTCTTACCAATTCCAATATTTCGCTCAC
Source organism: Amblyomma maculatum (assembly GCF_055883805.1). Taxonomy (NCBI): domain Eukaryota; kingdom Metazoa; phylum Arthropoda; class Arachnida; order Ixodida; family Ixodidae; genus Amblyomma; species Amblyomma maculatum. Next base: position 152,521,093 of record NC_139345.1, on the reverse strand, counting down.
AATTAAATGACCTCCAAGAATTCTTTACTCAGACATGGTTCACAAGGCCATGGTTTGTGGCATGCTTCGCCCCATAATCTACAATATTAGGCGCTGGTTAATTTGCAGGCTTCTTCCAGCAAAGGAACTTTTTGCTGTCTCTGTCACTTGAGATGATATGACGGAGCCCAGTTACTGCGGAAAGAATACGAAGATGGCTGAAATGCCTTTTCTTTTAATCGTTGTATACGTTTGCATGCTGCTTTTTCAATGCTATCGTGAAGTTTCATTGATAAAGCTTAAAGGAAAGAACTTTAAATTAAATGCTGCTTCCTCGTGCACCTTGCATGAAGCGCGCCAACAACTGGTGTTTTTCTTTTTTTTATTGCCAATACCTGAAAGACCATAGGAGAGCGGGGTTTTACATGGGGGGTAGGCTTGACAGCATTGTCGAGATTAACAAAAAAGTTTCAATGGCGGTTCTGAAATGGCTTGGGCTAGAGTGAACGACGATGTCAGCGGGAAGATCGTTCAAGTCGACGGCTGTCCTTACAAAAAATGAGTTGAGATGCGTTGTCATTCGGGCATGTGGCGAATAAACGGCCAAGGTGGGGCTGATGCGTCTGGATGTTCGATGAATCGGCATGATAACTGATGTGCTAGATGATAAGGCATGATCTAATTTATGAAATAAACATAGTCTAGATATTTTACGGCGTGCTTGCAAGCTTGGGAGACAGGCATTGGCTTTTAGATTCGTGGTGCTAGTATTACGCGAATAGTCAGAGAAGACAAATCTAGCTGAACGGTTTTGTTGATTCAATGGTAGATATCAGGTTTGGAAGACGCGCGTCCCACAATGCGCATGCGTACTCCAATTTGGGCCTTACAAGTGTTACATAAGCTAGATGTTTAACAGTAGAAGGTACCTGAGCAAGGTTAGACCGAAGAAAGCCAAGTGCGCGGTTAGCATCGTTAGTAACGGATGTAACGTAAGAATGCCATGTAAGATCACTGGAAATTGTGACACCTAAATATTTCAAAAAAGATCCCGAGGAGATAGTAGTTCCGTTTAGTAAGTAGTTGTACGAAGAATAGTGTTGGCGTCTGTGGAAGGTAATTAGGGCCGTTTTGTTAACGTTTAGAGTCATTTACCAATTTCGACACCATTGCTCGACTTTTGCCAGATCAGTCTGAGGAGCCAAATTATCAGTAGGATTATGTATGGGACGGTAAATAACACAGTCATCGGCAAAAAGGCGGATATTAGAAGAGATGGAGCTGGATACGTCATTAATATAAATTAGGAAAAGAAGAGGACCAAGTACGTTACCTTGGTGTACACTTAGTTCTGATTCTCTGAGAAGATGCTTTTTTGTTCCTGTACCAAATTTGGCTTTCTTTCTTTCTTCACTCCTAGAAACACGTCGCAGATTAAGACCCTTATTTTGCACAATTCCCAGTTTTAAATTACAGTTTAATAATACCTTTTCTTACAAACATCCGAACCGACAAATGAAAACTCTAAATTTGAATTCTGCGAACGATATTTAAACATGTTTTGACCTGCTACATGCCTTTCGAAATGTATAGGGAACGTCGAGCCTGCCTTTTGATACCTATTTCTGAATCACCAAGCTTTTCACAACATTCGTGGGGAAAATAAGCTGCAGACCACTGTGTTCTTTAGTTACAGCATGTAGAATTCTCAAATGATCTAATAAAATTCGTCCTAATATGCTCTAAATATTCGCGCAATAAAAAGTCCATGTTAAAGCTTCTGTTGCGCCTGTTCGCAAGGCGCAGATTGAGTGCCCCGTTAGCATATCGCCTAAAGCCGCCTATATTATCCACACCCGGTCAACCCGCTCCAGCGCGGCCGTTCGAGATTGTTATCTAAAATCGCGGGTTGTTGGCGCTGCTTTACGTGACGCACTAAATAAACGTTTTTGGTCGAGCTGATGCTCCATTCGGCGCTCGCGCAACGAGGCTGCCGCTGAGTGCAAACACGCAAAATTTTGTGTGGCAATTCCAGCCGCAATCACCGCAACCTTAATGGAAGCTGCACTGCATAGGTAGCGGTGCAATTGTCCCGCAGCGTGACTCAAAAATGCAGCTGTTAGCCGCTTGGTTTGTGATAAACGACCGGGTATGTTCAGCACCATTATAGATACGCGTGTGACAGATAACGCCCTTGCCCGGGCGCTCTCGACGTAGACCAGTTATCTTACACACGCCACGCAAAGCTGCGACACAGCGTGCAATATTATTTCGGTCAGCTCATGCAGGTGGCGTGAAAAGTCCCTAAAAAGCCACCTCAGAAGTATTTGCTCTTCTCGCCTAGGATATGTGTTACGGCGCGGCCATCGACACAGCAAACTTCATTGCAGGTTGCCTTTATCCCAGCGTTTGCTTGTTTTAAGGGGTAAAGTATCAAGAAGCATCTGCAGTTGTTCGTTGAATGCGCAGAAGGCGTTGTCTATCAAATTCCGTTAAACCGTGGAAAAACTTAAGTTGGCCAAACTAGGAGATGCTTGAACGACAGGTTGAGACAACAGGCCAACAACGTAAAAACTGCCCGTTACGGAAAAAGTTTTAAATGTTTTCTGGCTACCCGCTGCCTTATGAGGACTGTTCCCCGGATCTTGCTAGCACTGTTATTAGAGAAAACAACAAACAACGTACGCGATAAATTGTGGAATAGGATCTGATAAGCAATCGGGGAGAAACATGTGTTAGTTCCGCTTCTATCACTCACTCTGAAAAAGAGCTGACTTATTTGCGCATGAGCTGACTTATTTCCGCCTAGATTGGCGACGACGCCGGATTGTTCAGAGTGTATATACATTCACGCGATGTGTTTGCAATAAACGTTGGATGTTCCGCATAGTCGTTGTCGTCTCGTCTTGCGCTTGTATAATTGCGCTGCTATATATTGGCTTCAGATATGTACCAGCACGCCCACTTTACCCCGTTAATCAAGGGGTGAAACATTCCTGTGAGAGAGCAACCAATGCATTTCAAATTCAGGGCTTCAAAAACAAACTTTGACGTTATGGTATAATGAAATAAAACAGCGCAAGGAACGGGACGAAACACGAAGGAAAAGAAACATAGACATGGGCGCCCGTGTTTATGTTTCTTTTCCTTCGTGTTTCGTCCCGTTCCTTGCGCTGTTTTAGTTCATTATGCAGCGCTAATTAGCCCGGCATCTGCACTTCTGGACGTTATAGTAATTATTGGTAATTAGACATACTCTCACAACAAAGCGGGCGTACTCTAAGGACATGGAACCAGAAGCAGAACCAACGCATCGTTTGAAGTGTAAATGCGAAAACCCGCTTTAAGGAGACCTATGGCACGGCCGCTCGATGGAAGCGCACTGGGTGCGGCCTGCTGCGTAGCGCCGCCGTCAATGGACAATCGCGTCCTTGGAGAGTTTACAGTTGCGCCCGCTATTTCTGCTGAGGGCGCCACTGTTCGGGGAACCGTCGCCGCCGGGGTCGCCGGCTCTGAGCGCGCGGTTTGCTTCCTTTCTGGACGCGTTTACCTCGTGTCTGCGTGGTGTTGTGCCTGGCCAAAGCCGCCCAGAAATTCAGCCGGACGCCAGACTTCTTCGGCTAACGCCTCCTTCACAAATTTTGGATACTTCTCTGCAACGCACCAGTGCACTGGAGGCGAGCCGTACCAAAGGGAGAGAAGCGACGTGTTTCAACATGAGCTGAGCATCCAGACAGCACGGCGCCGTGGCCCTGACGGTGAAACCCTTCTCGCCCCGCGGCATATTTGAAGCGAGAGCGCAGCGAGCTCTCCCATTGGCCCTGCGAAAGTGCTGCCGTCGGATTGGACCATTTTGAGCGTCAACGGTTCTCGGCGACGGAGTCTCAATTGCTTCCGTTCGAGACTCCGAGCATGAATAACACGATCTGTCGGGCTGACAGAGCGATCTGTCAGCGCTCTGTCCTATCTTAGTCTTCTTTTCCTCTGATTGTGTTTGCGCTGCTGATACATATGGTCCGAGCATGAGTTCGTCACGAGCGTCCATCGCGAGCAGTTCGCCCCCTGACAGTGCGGACGCGGCGGAATATCCCCGGCCGTTGCTGCGCGAGAACAGTCGCGTACGGCTATGTTAGCTTTCGGCCCCAGAGCCGAACTCGTTGTTTAAATACCTGTAAATAGTGTATAAAGCCTTTTCTTCATCTCACCAACGCCGACTTGGATTCATCGCTACCGCCCAGGGAGCTGACAGCCCTCGTTCACGAAACGGGTGACGAGCGCTGCGTTACCAACTCCTTGGCACAACCCTGTTGACGGTGGGCTACTGTGTGATAACCCCACCGGCACAACAGTGGTAAACGCAAACTTTTTTGTGTGCGCGTGTGTAAGCACGTTAACGTTGAGACGGGATGCGTTTGCTTTTTAAGGCGAAAGCCGTTCTACACTGTAAAAACAAAAACACCTTTTTGGGCATTTGTCTAATTCAAAACACCCTTACACCCTGAGTCTAGGGTGTTCGTGCCATTGGAAATCACCTCTTGCATGCCAAAGGGGTGCTTTGGTTGGAGAATATGCCTTAGGGTGTTACGGGCAAGAAATATCACCTAACATGCTGGGGGTATATGGCTGCGTAACTTCGTAGCCTTTAATACACAAGCAGCGCTGCTAATATAACCCAACACCTAAATAAAGCACCAAAAGTAACGCTAAAATTAAAATTACACACGAGTGCTTTCTAAAAATGAAACAGAAACTGAAACAAAATTTCACCGCCAGGAGGCCGCCGGTAGCTACGAACGCTCTTTTCAAATTTCACAATATGGCCGTTAGCATTGTGGGGTGCGTTTCGACCACGTTTCGGCGAATGCTGAATGCGCTTCTTCGATTGTGTACCCTCGTGAAATGTGTTGCATTTCCCATGCATATGTGTTACAGAAGTGTGTACGCTTGTGATGTGCCTTCTTCATGTGGTGTATAACGCAAACGGGCATTTATCGTGTCGGCCAGTGTCCGGGCTCCTTTTCGCTTTGCTCAGGCCGAAGAACTGTTGCACAGCTTTATGTTTGAGACGTTCGAAAAAAGAAGGCATGGACGACATTTTTTTTCTGCCTGATTAAGAGGTATATGCGCCGACTACATTGCACTCGCGCTGAAATCGCACTGGTTGGTTCGGTGCCGGTGATACGAACGCGGACAGCGTACTTTGCGGCTGACGCAATCGTCTGTAAAGGTAAGCCTATTCTCACGCATATTGCGCTTTGTGGGAACAGTGTCCTCCCGGATTGCTGCATTCTGTGTCTTTTTGTGCCGGAACGCTCCAGAATGTGCTGAAATGAAAACGTGAGACGAGCTTGTTTTCACCTGGCTGCCAAAATGACATCGCACATGTGGTAGATGTCGCGGCGAGTTACGCAGATTTCGCGCAAGAACATCAGTCTCAACTTTTTTGAACAGAAATAATGTATGTGCTCCGTTTCCTTGCATTTTGTACGCGCAGGAGGTTCACGAAACGATTTTCGTTTCTTGACAGTTTGATACTTGCGCTCAGTTCGCAACGACTCGATTTTGTTCGACCGTTTCCGTTCGTGCGGCAAGGTCATGTTGGCGTACTACCTTAATTCTCCTAGCACTCTCGACTCCCCCCTCCCCCCTGCTCCCTTATCTCTTACACTTCGCGCTCGCTCTCCTGAAACCTCTTTCATGCTTCGTCATCTTCTTTCACTCGGAGCGCTGCGACCCCCCCCCCCCTTTTTTTTTTTCATTTTCTCGGAGCATAGGCGCGCACCGTCCTGCTGCTCGGGGAGCCTCCTCCCGCAGCCCATCTGTTTAAACTTTTTGTTCGAGGAGGATACGTTCGTTCTCGGCGGCCGTTAAGCGCGGCACGCCTCTGCGCTCGTGCTCTCGGCATCGAAGTGCGCTGGTCGGCAGGCCTGGTTGCATAATAGTTTATACCAAACTGCGTAAACTATATGCCGCTATCATCAGCCTATGTTAACTTCGCCGCGTCTGGATTTGCCTTTTTTAATCACAATGGGAGCATTTTTCATTTTACGGGGACCATATTTTGCGGTTGCATGGAGTGTGAATTTGCATTTTTATTATGCTGCTTTTGTTATGGCGTTTACTTTCGCTCTCGAAGAATCATTAGGTAAGTATTTTGTTTTCAGCAAGACTTCAATTAAGGTACTTGTACACGTGCTAAGTCAGCTGATGTGGTTCAAACCATCCAGTTTTCATTATTATTGTGGTCACATTTCAACATAACTGTTTGACCGCATTACTTGATTTTTGTAATGTCTTTAGACTAGAATAAATGGATATTCGATACTGATTCCTCAGCATTCAAGTAGAGGTCGACAGCTTAAATTCTGTGGCCAAATATTGTACCGGATGTTGCTATTACAGAGTTTGATTCTGACCAGATGTTTACTTTTTTTTTGTCTTTTGCTTAAATGTGCATATGAAGCGGTTATCATAGCCTTAGTCGCATATGTTTACCTTTTTTGCTCATCACAGTGCGCATATTGCAGGCAAATTTGTGGCTTACTGTTATTAAAAAATTTGTAATGTATGTGTTGAAAGCAGTTTACTAATTTAAAGGGCCCAGAAAACAATTTGACTTTCATATGCTAACGATGCATGTCTGTAGATTGTCTCTAAGAATTGAAGCCTACTTTTTAAAGCTTAGAGATATATTACATATTTTATTGCCATTCAGCCGTGAGCCATGTTGAGGGAAGGAGGATCATAATTTTTCCTTTGTTATTTTTTATATTAGACTTTCCTTAATATTGCTTGCAGTTTGGAAATGAGTGGCAAAATACTGATGGTTTTTGCAATTTTCTAACCTTAGTAAATATTTGTATTTGCTGTTTGCTAATGCCAGTTTTTTTTTTTCAGATATGTACAAAGGCATCAATTGCCTTAGCTTTCGTACAATGATTTTTAATATTCAGTTACTTGAAACATTGAGTAAAATGAATTCTTTATGGCTACCATTCACACAAATTTGCAGTTCTTACATGACGTCAACATGCTGATCAAGAAGGACAGCAAAGAGGCATTTGAAATTGGCCTTAACAAGACATTTGTCTTGGTTTTGAAGGACACTATTCGTGCAAGAAAAAAGGACATTGCCCGCGTGCTCGAAGTATGTTCTGAGGGAATGCGTGAAAGGAGAAAGAAGCGTAAGTATTAAGCTGTTTCCTTCTGTTTGCTGCATGCTATCTAATTGGCATGTTTTCGCTAAATGCCTACATTTTTGCCATTTTGCATTGCCTTATAGATATACTAAAAACATGGCTGAGCATCAGAAAGAATAATAAAACCATAACTAGCCTGTGCATTTCTTCATATGTAACAATTTTCGCATTAGCTAAATTTAAATTACCTATTGTTCTTCTCCATTGTAATGGTGCAGCCTTTTCGAATCTGTTAAACTAGTAGCAGAGAATTAGGTGATACCTGATTCAAATCTTCACAAGCTTTGCTAATTTTTGCTGTCAGATGTTTGGGTTTCAGTTTGCGTGCCTCTACAAGTTTTCAATTTTGTTTATTTGCCTTCCTAAATTAGACAATAAATTATCGCCTCAAAACTCGGCTGTCTCTTTTTACCTGCAAGGAGGTACACCATTGTTGTGTTGTTTTTTTCTATTGTAGATGTACAGACAGTATGCATTCTGCAACTCTTGGCAAACATTGGGAACCAGCCGGGAGCTCTGGATGTTGTTTGTATCATTTGTAAGTTTTCTCTTTGTCATTTGAATATTCAGGAAGCCTACTTGAAACCGACATTATTAGCGAATTTTCTTTGTTTCTAAAATGGTTTACAGTCTAACTTGTAATATGTATTAGTGATTCATAATTCAAATAGAAATACTACACAAGTTTTCATCACAACTGTGAATTCTTTGCTGTGAAAGGATTATTTGCACTGTAAGTACAATCAAAAGCACTTTTAAGAGACTCCTGCCATCACATGCTTACCACGTCGTATTGCATACAAGAGTCACCTGATGAAGCACTGGTAATGTCAAGCTTGGTGCCGTGTGCCATTTGACTAAGCACTCTGCTGCAGTGGACCAGCAGTGCTTTATCAGATGGCTCTTGCAGGCAGCTTGGTGGGGTTTAGCATTTGCTGGAAAGGGGTCTCTCAACCTGCTCATGCATGCTAGTATCTAACATGTTCCTAATGTCTGGAATATATAATCTGAGACTGCTTCAAAAGAAATATTTGCCACATTGTCTTATCCTACAGGCTTGTTTGTTTTTAAAAAATGCTGTAATTTGCTAGCCAAGTTTGAAATGATGTAATAATTTTAATTCTTCTGAGATTAGGTTTTCCACATTGGTTGGGAGAAAATACTGCTGTGTTTCAAGGTTCATGCTGTATAAATATAATGCCTTCAACTACAGATGCTAACATTTCATGCATTAACCATGTGGCACTGTCATAGACATTCTCATTTATAGTAAACATTCTCATAAATTCAAATTGTTATTTTTGCATTTCAAGTTAGTCAACATATTTTTAGTATTCGAACCTTTAGTATTTCAAAGTGCTCAGACTGCCTGCCGCTATAACGATAACAACTTCTTGAACACTTGAGCTTCCTGCCGCCTCTTGAGGCTCACCACTGATGTTCTGGATGTCTATGCATACAATGTGCTATGCGTGGAAAATGTTTTAACATGCCATGCTTCAGTGTTGACATTTTTTAGAGCTCCTGCTGTTTGGTTGTTTGGTAATGCTCTGCTGTTGCACATGTAATTGCCGCTCAACTCAAAGCTCCAGTGTACACTTTCAATGAATAATGTGTGATGAAGTTTCAGAACTGCCACATAAGCAGCGAGAACACTTTTTCCTTGTTACTAAAACTTAAATGTAAACACTTCAGGAAGCATTGCGATGACCTAGGGCTTGGCTGGTTCATACTTAGCACAAGAAGACGTGCAAAAGTTCAGAAATGCATTATGTGTTATGTATTACATGCACTTTTTTTTGTAGTGCCCCATCACTAAGTATGCTCTTTCCACGTTTTTTTCGTTTGGTTCTGCAGTATCTACTTGGCCAGTGCAGGGTATGCTGTAGGCCTTGTGTGAAGCCTTCAATTGAGCCAGCTGTTATTATTTCAGTAGTAAACACAGTGCTCCAGTGCTGTTTATTGTTTATTTACATTTTTAACTATCATAATAAGCATTCCAGTTCATGTGAAATGAAAAGTTCGTGGGGCAGCATAGAAGTTCTCTAACCCAGGTGCTTTTGATGAGTGTAGCCATTTTTGTTTGATAAAATAGCTTGCATAATCTAAAATTACCATGCAACAGCATGCTGCATGAATAAAAATGGGTTGACCTTATGTGCTCTCATTTATGACTTGATCAGACTGCTGGCTTTGTGCCTCCTGAACCAACCATAACAGTATACTCTGCATTGTTAATTGTGAAATAACCACCAGTGGTTTCCGATAGGGCCCTTTTCCAGCACACTGCTGTACACTAAAGGGGCATTGGCGTATTCTAAATATAGAGTAGAAAATATGTTGCATTTGCTTCTTGCCAGGTGCAGTGCATATTTATACAGCTGCTCTGTTATGTACTTCTTTCACAATTTTATCAAGGAACAGGAAGAAAAGCCTGCCACGCCATGCGTCGGATGTACTGGGAGCAGCATCAAAGAAGCTGAAGAGCATTTCCCCTTCATTCAGCAGCGGAAGCTTCTTCGAGTCATCAACTCTACTTAGGGTATTGTTCCAATAATGGGTCGATTTTGGCTGTTTAATCTGACATATGACAAGGGGTCCGACAATTTGTGCTGCTTTATAGAGCACCTCTTTTTGGGCGTCTGCGTGTCGAAGCCAAGATGCGCTGCATGACGCTTTATTTCATCGCTTAAGGCCGAATTTTATGCAAGCGCACGCGTTGACACTGACAAAGCATAGGATTAATATTGTGTACTGCAATTATTGTTGCATACGACTAAAAGTTTTGTTGTTGTTTTTTAAGAAATGTCACCATGCTGTTGTGTTCATTGTTCGGTTCTGTTTTTGAAAAAAAAAATATATACTTTGTTGTCTGCATTTTCTGGAACTGTTTTGCTTCTTTCATTTTTTTTAGGTATTTACGTACATACCATGTATGTTCTTGCCCGTCTGCTAGGCTCTCGGTGGAGAGTGGCAGTATTGTTAAATATATGAGGTTCCATAGCGCGCATCAATGAAGAAACAGAACACAAGTGCCCCCCTGACCCCCCCCCCCTCCACCAGCACCCGAGCACCCACTAGCCCGAACCCTGACCCTTCTATGCCGAATAAAAGACTTCCAGTTTCCTTCTGTGTGACATTTTTTTGTAACATGCTCTGTGAATTTGAAAAAACAATCATACTGGCATGGGCCATTCGAGATGTCAAAATAATGGCATGCAGCATCTCTTTACATGCTCATTTAGCATTACAGGTGGTTAAAAGGAATACCATTAAGCTTGATTGCAAATGAGCACATAGGAAAAGCATTAAGGAACATGTAGTGGCAAAAGTAATTCCTAATTAGGAAATGCAATATATGGACGTTATCCGCACTGAATCTTATCAAGGGGTGTAAGGGTGCAATGCCACTGCTTCCACCCTGCAATAGGGTGTAAAGGTGATGAAAACACCCCAGTACATTGGCCCCATAGAAGGGTGTTATGACCAACCGAAGCACCATCTTTGAGGGTGTACTGGCACTCTGAAGCCACTTTTTTTCAAGAGTGCATGGGTGTTAGTTATAGACATGCGAAAGCACCTAATAAGGTGTTTTTGTTTTTACAGCTCATGGAGCGAAATACTGTGCGCAGAAGCTGTGACTGTAATCTGTGCGTCGCATCTGTGCACTGGTGTGTCTGTCGCAAAAGCGGACGTGAAAAGAGAGAAATTAAGAATGAAAATGATTGATGGTGATAGGTAATCAATAAAAGTTATAGACATTGATGGAGGTAATGACTAATGCTAACGACTAATAATGGGTAATAATGACTAAAATGATTTGTAATGACCAGTATATCAAACTATGGCATATAATGACCGCAATTGATTAGAAAGGAGTACAAGTGCTTAGCAATGCGTGGTGATGACTATAATAGCTAGGCATGACTCATCATTATTGCTAATGACTACGAAATGACCAATATGTGAAAGGATGACATGTAATGAGCACTGCTGATTCTAAATGAGTAACCTCCTTAGTTTTTTAGTGGTAGGGGCTACAATGACTACGCAGGCAGACTCATCATGACTGGGAAACGATCAATATATCAAACGACGACTTGGTTGGTTGGTTGGTTTGTGGGGTTTAACGTCCCAAAGCGACTCAGGCTATGAGAGACGCAAACGACGACTTGAAATGACGAACTGTGGCAAACGATGAGAGGCAAATGATAGGACAAGGGTAGGCTTTCGCCGTCCTCCGCTTAAGGGACATCTAAGAGACCCTCAAATTTTATCTGCTGAGCTCGCTTCAGACAAAGGCAGTAGCGAGGAGTGGAAATGCACTCGCTTCCTCTGAAATGGAAGCGGCGCTGAGGTTAAAAAGTCCATATGCTGAAGCATGATGCCCTCTCAGCTGCCATTGAATTTGCTACAAGGGACAGCAGATTGGACTTGTTGGTGATTATTTACACAGGAGAAGAGGACGGCACAACCGCGCTAGTTGTTGTCGTCCTCTTTTCCTGTGTTCCCATCACGTTGTTTAACCTATTTAGTTACCAGGAAGCTGGCCAGTGAACTAAGATTTTTAACGATGTATTGTGAAGCAGACGAACACGATGAGGTAGACCAGAAGCTTTTCTCGCGGGTTATGTTGCGAGGACATATCAGAAAACGGTACGAAGCGTTTTTTTATATAAGCATACAATTTGTTCTAAATTTTGCCGCGCTAGTCTGAGTGGCCCTGTAAGTAAAGGAGCCTGTGCATACAACATTTGTTTATACTCTTGAGACTGTTTGAGCCGATGCGATAAACTGAAAAGCCCCGTTCCACAGAAAATCCGGCGCCTCTGTCGGCGGAAAGTCGGAAAAATATACCTCTCGGAAATATATATCGTTAGTGATATGGCCAGACACCTTTGGCGCAATGAGAACACATGACATGTTCAATGTGGCAGGAGCTGCCAAATCAGAGAGAGTCAATAAGATGTAAGGGTGAAATTTGAATTATTAAAACTGGGACCCTTAGATCGCAAGTCAGGCACACTATACTCTTATAGGGCACGTTCGAACGGCTTCAGTAAAAAGGGGCGTTATATAGCTATGTGTAGGGTGCTATTTCATATAATGCGGCTTAAGGTTGCATTCTAATGATATGCGACAGAGGCAGCAATTACGGGATACTTATTTATTTATTTATTTATTCAAATACCTCACGGGCTCCGATTGGAGTATTATGTGACGGGGGTTACATAACTGGGGTGCGAAACAGAAGCAGGTAGAAGATGGTTATTTTAGCATCGTTATTTTCAAAACGTTAACGTTATACAATGGCAAACACAAGAAAAGATAACAAAATTTGAAAAGCACACTATAGAACACACTTCAGTAACAGCACACTCCAGAACAAAATGTTGCTTATTTTTTTTTCTTTTTTTGAAAATAACATATTCTGAAGTTTGAACAAAGTTGTCAGGAAGACTATTCCAATAAATGATGGTACGGGGCAGGGCTGATGAGTTGAATGCAGTGGTTCTTCCCGAAAGGCGTTTAAAACTGAGGTGATTATGCAATCGGTGAGATGTGCGGGCTGCTTTTGTGTTTTTTTTTACACGGTGAATAAGCAGATAGCAAAGAGCGGGTACTCTAACGAGGCTCTGTTGCTTAATTTATGTGATATTTGGTAATGGTTTGGATGCGACATGTCAGTCATGCAAAAGCCTGTTGCAGGAAATATGAGTCAGCTGAACCAGTTACAGGTTGATGAAAACCAAGGACAATGGAGGCTTGATGTACCCCGCAAAGGAAGTAATCAAGCTTTGCAAGCTTACGAGCACCTTCATTAAAAGGATGATGAAGTCTGAAGATGTCCGGCGAAGTAGCATGCTGTGTAAACTTTTGATTTCATCATTGTTTTCTCACTGTACATAGTACCTGCAGGTAATCTATGAAAACAATGATCGTGCCCATGCTGAGGCGCTATGCAAGATATTGCCGCGAAACCTTCAAAACAGTATTTGTTGTTTTTTAACAGCCGCCGGCATACAGGGTTATCACTCTGATTCTGGACCGCGTATCAGTTCCGTAATCTTTGTTTGTTACTGCTCGATGTCGCGAGTCACACCTTTATCAGTTTTGTTGTAGCACAAGACGCACCGAGATCTGTCTCGAAGGTTCTGGCCACTCGGGTGTCTTTCCACAATGTTCCAGCCCGTGCTGGTAGCTGTTTGCGACGTTATCTAGATTGTTCTGTCCAGCATTTAAATCGAGCGTTTCCGAGTGTGACGGGCATTCTTTGTTCGACGATCGACGAGCACGTTTGTTTCTATCGCCGCCGCCGAGTTGCTTAGTTCTTTTGCGGGCGCAAGTCAGCCCAAATACAGAGTTACTTTAGTGCAATCATCGACCCCTTCATTTGTGTCGTCGACCTCATCATCACTACGTGACATCTGGTGGAGGTGCTGCCTTTGATCCTTCAAGAGAAGACCCAAGCCATGTTCCTGTCGCCCTGGAAGACCGGCCTACAGGTCATCGAGCCAGCCGCCGACTTCAAGGCCTACAACCCGGACACGGTCTGCTGCCTGACCCCATTCGATCTCGGAAGGCATCGACGCTGACAATGGCGCCCAGCCTACAGCACCGGTTGTTTTCGTCCAAACCCGTGAGCCCCCCTGCTTCCATGGACGACCGGATGAAGATGCTGGAGACTGGATGGACCTTTTCGACCGTGTGGCAGAATTCAACGGCTGGAACGACGCTTCGAAACTCAGGCAGGTCTACTTTGTTCTTCAAGGACATGCCCGAGTTTGGTTTGAAAATCACGAGGCTTCTTTCAAGGATTGGGAGATATTCAAAGCACAGTTCTTGATGGCATTTACAAGTTCTGTCCGAAAAGACAGAGCTCAGGCCCTCCTCTAATCAAGAATTCAACTACCAAACGAGCCCGTCCTGGTCTACGTAGAAGAGATGAAACGCCTGCCTGTTTCGCCGCGCCGACCCTAACATGAGCGAAGGTGAGAGAGTGAAATTCCTAATGCGAGGAGTTAAAGAGTCGCTTTTTGCGGGGCTTGTCCGGAACCCGCCGAAAACTGTGGAAGAATTTGAAAGTGAAGCATCGACCATCGAGAAGACGTTGGACACCCGGATGCGCCACTTCGAGCGACCACTTAAACCAGACTACTCATGCCACTACCCCAGCGCATCTGCAAGCGGTGAGAACCTTCGGGACATAATCCGGGAGATCGTGCGAGAGAAGCTCCGCCGAATGCTGCCATCATCGCAACAACCCCAAGTGGCGACGCTCGCGGACGTCGTCCGTGAAGAAGTTCAGCAGGCGCTGGGCGTTCCTCAAGCGACGGCTGCGACTGTTCCAACTCAAGAGGCAACAGCAATGAACTACGCTGGTGCATTACGTCGCCCTGCGCCCCGACGTGATGACTTTCCGAGCCCTCGCCGCATCCGTCCTGTTCCTGAAAGCCGCACCTTGGCCCCCGCCCGCCAAGCCTACCAACGACCCCCAAGCCCCAGGAAGTGCGACGCCTGGAGGACTGCAAACAACCGGCCATTATGCTTCCACTGCGGTGAGGCCGGCCACATTCTGCGACACTGCCCATACCGACGAATCGGTCTCCGCGGATTTGCAGTGGACGCTCCACGACCACGCCCAGGTGAACGACCACAAGAAATTGACAACTATCTGCGTAGCGGTGAGATTGTGCCACCAAGCCGTCGGTTCAGATCTCCATCGCCGTACAGGGCCCGCTTTGCGTTGCCAGGCCGTACCTATGATGAGAGTATGCGCGGAAGGTCCCCAAGCCCGCGCAGGGGAAACTGAACAGAGCAACCTTTGGAGGGGAGGTTGCTCAACGGCGAAAAGACGAACATCCTCCGCCGCCGACGACCACTAACGACGACGCAGCCCTTTCACCGCCGCTCCACACGACGACATCACGACCATACTGCAAGCAGACCACGCCGCCCAGCCAAGTAACTACGGTCTGCCCCGGCCATGACCTGAAGAAACGACGGAGCCGAGATCGGACACTAAGGCCCACGTGCAATGCGAGGACGCGAACAAGTGACGTTGAAGTTGATATCGACGGTCGCAGAGTCACTGCCCTAGTAGACACCGGAGCTGACTATTCAGTCATCAGCGGACCATTAGCCTCTCAGCTCAGAAAAGTTACTACCGCTTGGGATGGCCCGCTGATTCGCACCGCAGGTGGCAACCTGATTACTCCATCGGGAAGATGCACTGCAAGAATAACCGTAAATGGGCGTACTTACCCCACCAGCTTTGTCGTCTTGCAGCAGTGCTCCCGCGACGTGATTTTAGGCATGGACTTCCTAAATGAACATAGGGCTATCATCGACCCGCGATCCAAGCTCATCAAGCTCTCGGCAGACAAAGCCATTCCTGCTACGACGACGTCGATGCAACACATCGCTCTAAACGTCCTCGATGAAGAATTGACCGTCCCGCCCCGATCAAGCATCGCAGTATGCGTAGGTAGCGCAAACATCGAAACCGCTGAAGGCATCGTCGAAGGAAATATCCAATTGCTCTTAGAACGAGGTGTCGGCATCGCAAGAGGCATCGCGAAATTCCGGAGAGGTCAAACTCAGGTGCTGGTAACAAACTTCACCGAAGAATACCGGCATCTCAACAAGGGCACGACGATCGCTTTTCTCGACGAATTAGCCGACCTCAAAGATGTATTCGCCCTCCACGACCAAACGCTGGAAGACGCACCGGACCAATTCCGTCAGCCCAAATTTGACATCAACCCGGCATTGACCCACAGCAGGAAAGACCTGATTCTCAGTCTTCTTCGAAGCTACGGGGAGTGCCTCTCGTCATCATCGAAGGTACGACAAACACCACTGGCCAAGCACCGCATTATAACGGACGAACACGCCTGACCTCTGCGCCAAAGCCCTTATCGTGTATTGCCGCGAGAACGCCAGGCCATTCGCGGTCAAGTTGAAGAAATGCTACGTGATGACGTAATCCAGCCCTCGAACAGCCCCTGGGCGGCACCAGTCGTTTTGGTCAAGAAGAAAGACAGCACACTTCGCTTCTGCGTTGATTACCGCCGCTTGAATAGCATAACGAAGAAGGATGCCTACCCGCTTCCCCGCATCGACGACACTCTCGACCGGCTCTGCAATGCAAGGTACTTCTCATCGATGGACCTGAAGAGCGGATATTGGCAAATTGAGTCGACGAAAGAGGTCGCGAAAAGACCGCATTCATCACACCGGACGGCCTTTATGAGTTCAAGGTGATGCCATTTGGGCTCTGCTCCGCACCAGCCACGTTTCAACCAGTAATGGACACAGTACTGGCAGGCTTGAAGTGGCAAATTTGTTTGGTGTATTTGGACGACGTTGTTGTCTTCTCGTCAAGCTTTGAAGACCACCTAAAACGACTACAGACAGTGCTGGAAGCCATCAAGTCATCGGGACTAACGCTAAAAGCAGAGAAGTGTCACTTCGCCTACGAAGAACTCCGGTTCCTAGGTCACATCGTTAGCAAGGACGGTATTTGCCCAGACCCGGAGAAAACAGCTGCAATCGCACAATTCCCACCGCCTGCCGACAAGAAAGCTGTGCACCGATTCCTTGGGCTGTGCGCTTATTATCGAAGATTTGTGAGAAACTTTTCGCGGATCGCCGAACCGTTGACGCAGCTTACAAAGGCTGACGTACCTTTTAAATGGGAAGCGCCGCAAGGAGAAGCCTTCGACGAACTTAAGCGCCGCCCGCAATGCCCTCCTGTACTTGGCCACTTTGATGAAAACGCCGAGACCGAAATTCACACCGACGCGAGCAGTGTGGGCCTAGGAGCCGTTCTTGTCCAGAAGAGTGCCGGACAGGAGAAAGTAATCGCCTACGCTAGCAGATCCCTCACAAAAGCCGAAGTCAATTACTCGACGACCGAGAAGGAGTGCCTTGCAATCATCTGGGCCACTTCTAAGTTTCGTCCATACCTATACGGCCGACCATTCAAGGTGGTAAGCGACCATCACGCGCTCTGCTGGCTGGCTAATTTGAAAGATCCTTCCGGCCGCCTTGCCAGATGGAGCCTACAACTTCAAGAATTTGACATGACTGTAGTCTATAAGTCGGGCCGGAAGCATTCAGACGCAGACTGCTTATCCCGCGCTCCGGTCGATGCTCCCCCGAAGGACGATGACGACGACGCCTTTTTGGGACCGGTAAGCGCCAGCAATTTCGCAGAACAGCGATCAGACCCTGAGCTGAAAGCGCTAACCGATTACTTGGAAGGAAAGACCGCTTCCCCTCCTGGTGTGTTCAGGTGACATTTATCATCCTTCACGTTAAGCAATGGCCTCCTCGTGAAGAACTTCGCACCTAACAAGACCGCGCAGCTTGTCGTAGTGCCTAAAACCCTTCGGCAAGAAATTCTGCAGGCGTTGCACGATGAGCCCACAGCAGGCCACCTCGGATTTGCGCGCACGTTGCGTCGAATCCAGGAGAAGTATTACTGGCCGCGACTGCCTGCCGAAGTTGCCCACTACGTGAAGACGTGTCGTGAGTGCCAACGACGCAAGACGCCTCCGAACAGACCAGCAGGACTACTAAACCCGATTCCACCCCCAATCCTGCCCTTTCAACAAATTGGGATGGATATCCTCGGCCTCTTTCCATCTTCGTCTATGGGTAACAAGTGGATCATCGTGGCCACTGACTACCTTACCCGTTACGCCGAAGCGAGAGCACTACCAAATGGTACCGCGGCAGAAGTCGCCAAATTTTTTGTGGAACAAATTCTCTTCCGACACGGCGCCCCAGAAGTGCTCATCACGGACAGGGGAACGGCGTTTACGGCAGAGTTGACGCAAGCCATCCTGGAATACAGTCACACAAGCCATCGACGAACAACTGCGTACCATCCCCAGACCAATGGCCTTACGGAGCGCCTGAACAAAACGATCGCGGACATGATCGCTATGTACGTCGACGCTGAACACAAGACCTGGGACGCCATCTTGCCGTACATGATCTTCGCGTATAACACGGCAGTCCAGGAGACGACCAGAGCGACCCCGTTTAAGCTTGTGTACGGCAGGGAGCCCACGACGACGCTCGACGCAATGCTGCCGCACGTAACCAGCGAAGACAACCTTGACGTCGCCGCCTACCTGCAGCGTGCAGAGGAAGCCCGACGACTCGCACGGCTGCGTATTAAAGACCAACAGCGCACCGACAGCCGACGATACAATTTACGACGACGCCACGCCGAGT
The DNA here is from genome assembly GCF_055883805.1 of Amblyomma maculatum. NCBI lineage: Eukaryota > Metazoa > Arthropoda > Arachnida > Ixodida > Ixodidae > Amblyomma > Amblyomma maculatum. Next base: position 152,502,665 of record NC_139345.1, on the reverse strand, counting down.
ACAATCCAGGAGACCAAGTGTGGGTTTGGACACCAATTCGCCGTCACGGATTAAGTGAAAAGTTGTTTCGTCGATACTTTGGGCCATACAAAATCCTTCGCCGCGTCGGACCCCTGGACTATGAAGTCATTCCCGACGGAACATCGGCATCACAACAGCGACGCGCACGCCCAGAAATTGTACATGTTGTACGACTGAAGCCATATTACGCGCGTTAAAGAATCTGTGGTGTTTAAACTTTGCAGTGTTTATGTTTAAGTTTCTTTGTTTTGAAACATCGAGGCGATGTTTTTTTTTAAGGGGGGAGTAATGCCGCGAAACCTTCAAAACAGCATTTGTTGTTTTTTAACAGCCGCCGGCATACATGCTTATCACTCTGATTCTGTACCGCGTATCAGTTCCGTAATCTTTGTTTGTTACTGCTCGATGTCGCGAGTCACACCTTTATCAGTTTTGTTGTAGCGCAAGACGCACCGAGATCTGTCTCGAAGGTTCCGGCCACTCGGGTGTCTTTCCACAATGTTCCAGCCCGTGCTGGTAGCTGTTTGCGACGTTATCTAGATTGTTCTGTGCAGCCTTTAAATTGAGCGTTGCCGAGTGTGACGGGCATTCTTTGTTCGACGATCGACGAGCATGTTTGTTTCTATCGCCGCCGCCGAGTTGCTTAGTTCTTTTGCGGGCGCAAGTCAGCCCAAACACAGTGTTTCTTTAGTGCAATTATCGACCCCTTCATTTGTGTCGTCGACCTCATCATCACTACTTGACAATATGGTTAAGTTGCGGCACCCAATGATAGCGAGCTGGGCTGGAAATGTCAACTCAACAGTGGAGCGACGTTTATGGCTATGGCATAAACCTCTCTCATGAAAGGTTTTCCATCTGCGATTGGTAATTTTCTACCTTTTTTGTGTGGCCATTTAATAAACGTACTCGGCTGCTCACTGAATCTCGGCTGCAGTTGCGCTCTGAAGCTAGAACATTCTTGTGATCGCAGCTAAGAGTTTCACAACAGGAACACTCGATGCGCGTTCTTCCATTGAAAATTACAAACCAGCAAACATTGTACATGTTTGCGAGCAGCCAATAAAAATGGTAATAAAAGCTTTCGGCGCATATACGTAGCAAATTGAGGCAGACCGGCTCTATGAAGCGCGCTTAGTTCGGTCATGCAAAATGCGAGAAGCCATGACGGATAGCCTTCTGGCGTAAAAAATTTAAGGTCTCCAACTGAGTCGAAGATCCCAGGTTATCATGTAGATTTAACCTGACAAACATCTCCATATTTCCAACGTAACATTTGTCAGAATGAGATAGAAAGGTTGGTTACATGTCGCATTTTCACAGAGATTGCTCACAGTAGGACAATATATTTTATTGAATAGCGCTGTCAGCTTAGAACAGGTTTACATAAATTTGTGTATAAAAGCTGTATGCAGGAATGAGTAAATGGTATGAAAATGACCACGGAATTCGCAACCTAGTTAAGTGGTTATGCATTAGGCTACCATGGCAGCTGAACAGCTTCGAATTGTTCACAGCCGGGTGACATTTTCGTGTGACAAACAACTTGATCCGAATGCAACATCACGGTAATGCGAGCTCTCCAATCGAGTGGCCTTGACCCACCGTCACATTAAGTCTTTCGGGGTACACTCCAGTATACATTGTTGCCGAGCAAGCGCTAGGTGCTGACATGGTCACACTAGACATGACAGTATATAGTCATTCGTGTTGCCTAATTGTGTGAAGCGGAGTTCTTATATCCTTAAAATAAAAGGCTTCTACCACGCCGACGCCTCCCTGAAAGCGCAGCCAGGCACAGCTCTCCGCGCGCGGCTGTCCCCGAGCGGTGGCGCCGCGGCGGTGGCGACGGGAAGTAGGCGCCTCCCGCCGGTTTCGGGCGACGAAGCAGGCCGCACCTAATGCGCTTCCACCGAGCGGCCGTGCCTATGGCTTACTGTGAAACAGATATCAAGAACTAAAGCAGTTATTCGTCTTCGTTTAAAACTGGGAGAAATTACAAAAAACAACCTTAAAACAAACCTTCAAGACAAAGTAGAGTCCTCATGTTGCCCTAAAACCCGAAAGGAACGCAGTGTATAGGCAACATTGTAGACACAACGTTTGCATAAATAATAGAAGTTTTCTTTGAGTGCTAAGTCTCCCGGAACATGATTTCACTCGGATGACATAATTGGAATGAAAGGATTTAGACTAGTGGCCGAATGACAATGTTCAACGCACATCTTGCGGATACTATAAGCGTGTAATGAAACAAAGCAGAGCAAAGTGAGGTCTACTAAATGTCACTTCGTTTCAAATGAATGCATACGCAGTGTTTAAAGTGTGAACTTGCTGCGATTTGTTAGCTGCTGTATAGAGGAAGCTTTGGAGTAATATTAGTGTAATTTACATACAAAATGTATTTATATCACGGACGATGTGCAAGAAGGTATTTATGATTATAATAAAACTAAAGTACGTCACAGGCTAATATTGAAAGTTTGGCAGTGCTTTCATATTCGCGCAATCAACTGACCAATGCGCAAGAATTGTCGAAAAATGGCGTTCATGCAAATTAAAATGAAAGACAAAAGCCATTCATCGGCACCTCGGGCTGTTTTCGAAAAATAATCGCACCAACGCGAAAACAACCTTAGCTCTCAGATGCTTTATGTTTAGCCTCAGCACAATGGAAGTGCAAACCGTTTATCACCGAAATCTCTTCCGACCTTCACCTCTAGAATTTTAATCGAGCTCGGGAAAAAAATGTTAGACGCAGTGTTCGTATCAATATATTTGTGTTCTGTTCCCAAATTGCCTCATCGAGAAAAAACCACAGAATCCATCTTTAGTGAAAAGAACGATATCATTAAGCTGTTCTCAACGCCATTTAAGTCTTGTTGCATAAACTCGAGACTTGTTTTATCCGCTAAGAAAGTCAGTACGGTTCTGCTGCAATGACAAAATAAAATAATACTTCTAGGCAACTCTTCCAAAGGAGCACAGCCTTTTTAAGCAGTTCACTCTTTATCGACTGTGATTCACCTCGACGATAAACGTGCCGTTCCCCTTTCATTGCGCTTTTACGGGAAGCAGGCTGAATGCTAGGCTGTACGTCATCACGCTAGGAAAATTTCTTGATTTCGTGTTGTGTAGTTTCTAGCTGTGGTTAGCCTGTCAAATAAGGCTGCTGAGAACATATGGCAGAACTTCTACAACCGTCACATTATTTGTCTGAAAACGGTATTTTTAACGACAAAAGATAATTAGAACATCCAAGAAGAGCGTTTCTAATGTTTTCTTTTTCCCAATAATAATAAGCCTACCGGAAGATATTACAAGACTCGCTGCTTGTATGCACCGCTTCCTAAGGAAGATGAATCTTTTTTCCATCAGTACGAAGAGCACCTACTGAGACACATGATTCAAGGCGCTGAAAGTGATTATATCTTAAAGGAGACAATAATAACCAAAGAACTTCTAGCAAAATTCTTATATCCTTTCGAGATGAGTTAAGGACGTGCGAGGCAGCCTGCGGATGTATGCAGAGCTCAGTAGGAAACGCGACCACGCAAACGCTGACCTCGCAAAAACCCATTTGTGACCAACTTTATCAGTAATAGTAACCCAGTTTCACTTGAGGAGTGAGGAAACGAGGTAACATATTGGCTTATATTAAGCTCAGATATGTTCCTCCTGCGCAGGCAATATCTGAGCAAGGGGATCAACAGTCACAGCGGAAATCAGCCCACGCGCGTGAGGGGCATTATGTTTGGCCTCCGTTTATCACAATGGAAATGACTCTTTGGACATCGCTTGTCTCTGGTCACTTGACAGCATGGTGACGTTGAGCCTACGTCATGGCTACGTAGGACCGCGTCGTAGTCTTTATTTCCTTCCTCTTTGTATACCGCTATCAGAGCGAGGCGTGTGGTTCGAGAGGCTGCAGACTGTATAGGCCGCCGGCGCCTCGGAACTCTATCAACCGGCATCCCGCTTTATCTTCAACTTCCCGTCACCTACCCCTGTCGTTTCCATAAGGCCTGAGTCGGACATTGGCTCGTTTTTCAAAACTGTAAAAAAAAAACTGTAAATAAAAGAAAAAAGCATTCTCTGTGAGATACCCACGCTACTGCTAGAACCTTCGCTGCTCGCTTCAAAAGCTCCAAAGCTCGTGACATCTACGACAAATAGAACGAAAATAATATAATCGGAACACGATAAGAAAATTGAGAAGGCCTCATCCTAAGTAGCTCAACGTTACCGAATCTAAATTTCGTTTGAAGGGGCTGACTATTATTTAGGAGTTTCCAGTGACCTCTTTTGTGTTTCCTTTCCGAGAGCGAGCATATTTGTCTTTTTGTTATTTCATTTATCTTCTTCTAGGTTCATTTATTTCAAAAACACACTTGCAGAACGTGTAGGCGGAACAATCAACTTTTAAAATATTACTAACAACGTTTGGTAACAAATTCCTGGGTCTAAGAGCGCAGAACCGTGAACGAGCAGAAGGGAAATGGAAGGGCAGTAGAAAACGATGATCCCGCAAGCGTCACACGAGAGAAGATGCCGCACAAGATACACGGACGTCTGGAAGCAGAGAGGGAGCGGAGATTAACTGGAATACGAGAGATGAACCGTGTTATAGGTAAAGGCGCCATTTCGGCACTGCTTCTCGTAAAGCGAAAATTAATAATGCAGCGGATAGAATAAAGGCAAAAAAAGGCAGAAGGATGAGCTGCCGGCCTTGTCGAGCATTCCCGGATATTATTTTAGGCTATCTCTGCAAAAGGGGGGTGGCCAACGGGCTGAGGAAAGACGGGTGCGTTAACCGTGCTCCGAGGAAAAGGACTCAAACGAAAGAACTAAAAGGAGGCACCAGTAACAAAAAAAAAGACTCCAGCCTCTCCCTCCCCTTTTTCACGCCGCCCAGCACACCGCAGTGAAAAATAAAAACGTCCTAAATAAAGACCTTTTCACGACCTAGCCTCTACGTCGCCACTGCTACGCTGCGACCAAAAGTGACCAGACCAAAAGCAAGCAAAATCAGAACTCGTCTCTTTGTACAAGTCCCTGTAGAAACGAACCTAATTTCCGCCTTGGTGCAATACCGCCCCCAACTGACCAATAGCAACCAACATACCAACTCGAGTCTTTACACACGTCCCTGTAGAAACGAGCCTAATTTCAGCCTTGTGCATCATCGATCCCGTGTTTCCCCTACCCTGCTGATCACAACTGCAGTGATAACCAGTTTATGCGCTGCTTGTGCGATATCAAAAGGGAGAAACTGGATCTTTGATTACAGAACAATAATTCCCATCCTGAGTATTGCAGATTAAAATCTACAGTGACGTGCAACCATTCTCACATTTTATATCCACCCCGGTTTCGTGGAGTGTGCTCTGATCTCGGTGGTACAGTCGCGAGTAAAAATTATTAGCACAAGTGATTGTCGAATGGAGCCGCGGCAGCACAACACGAGGCACGGCGGTGGCTATCTGGCAATTACATTTTTTTTTTTCAGAACGAAGGGGGGGGGGGGGGGGTTTAGAACGAAGTAACCTTTATGAAGCATGCCACCGCCCAGGCATGAAAGTGATGGCTTTGCGTGGCTGTGCATGCGGCATTTCTTTTCATCTCAGTCATGATGGACAGCGACGGCTTAATTTTTGCTTCTTTTACGTCGGAAAAAAACATTTCTGGCCCGTGATAGTTCGCCGAACCCCTTAAGACTAAAATTGGAACGGCCCGGCACCCTCGTTATAACCCTCTTCGTCAGCTGCAGCGCCACGCGTTGTCATTGAAATGATCTGGTGATGCGTGACGGCTGGGTGCTAATCTTTTTTTTTTTTTTTTTTTTACTCGCTCCTGTACCCATTTTAAGCAGGTATAAGCGCCAAAACAGGGTGTAGAGCAGGAATATTTGCGTGTTCAATTAAGGGTCGTGATTTCTTTACGTGGGACCGGATTCAGCAATGGAGAGGATTTTCGATTCGTTTCAAACCGGCTGAAGTCACAAAAAGATTACATTGGGTTTTGTTTCGAATTAGCGGTGTTGGTGCTGATCCTTGATGCCTGCTCAGAAATAAAAAAATGTTTTATATCAGATAATTAAACTTGACCCCCTCTTAGCAAAAGGTATACAAGAGCACATGCAAAAGCTGCCGATTTGGCGACAAAGAAAATATTTTTCTTAATATATTGTGTGCCTATACATTGATCATGGACATCATGAGACAAATTCTTGTTATACTATTGTGAAGGCTACTATTCTGTGCTTCCGGACAAACCCCCTAGCGAATTAGGCATCTCAGTAATGTGCTGGTTATATCAACATCACCTTGCACCTTTTATGAATGTGCTTAAGTGTATTTATTTCAAACATAATGCATATTGAAAGGGACCAAGAAATTGGCGATTTCAAGGCGCTAAACAATTAGTTCCACGTGATCAAACAATGCCGAACATACGCCTACGTATTATTACGCACATATATCTGGTCCTGAGTTGCAAACCCCGGCCAAGAAAATTTTTACAATATTGTTCATGTGAAAGCCGACAAACTTTAATTTTGTAGCAGTATGGTTACACTTAAACGAAGGCTGAGGTGTAATTACTCCCTCTTTACAAATCTGCTCCCCATGAAGGACTCCACACAACATTCCACTAATCTTAAGCACGGACTTCATAGATTGAAAAACAAAACAAATATTGTAGCCAACGTATCGTCCTGTACAGTAGATCGCAAAAGTAAATGCGTTTTCACGACGGTGTAGAGCTTCCAAGGCGGCGTGAAGGTGAGGGAGAGACTGCCAACAGAAAAGAGGCGACGGTGTCCTCATCGGCGTGCGAAAACACATCGGCGCAAATATTTTTCAGATATACGGCACATTGGAAATTTTGTTTGCTACATGCTGCCTGCCGGACAAAATGCTCGTTATCTGTCTCTGTTACAGACCTCCTTATTATCCGGCGAGCATAGCTGATGAACTTTGTGAGGTATTAAAGAATGTGGAAAAGCAGCATGCAAATGCTACTTTTTACTAGCGGGTCACATGAACATTCCGATTCTACATTGCCAAGACAATCACGCTTTGGGCACGCGCCTTACGAATAAGTGTAAAGACAGACAACGTTTTATAACATAGCTATTTCATCTGGGCCCCGCTGGGGTGGTGCAGTGGTAAGACGCCGACTACTGTTCGAAGTTCCCGGTTTCGAGCCCGACCACGGCGGCTGCGTTTCGATAGAGGTGAAATGAAGTGGCGTCCGTGTGCTGTGCGATGTCAGTTGTTGTTGTTGTTGTTGTGGCTGTAGGATGAAGGAAAAGAAAATGCACGGGCCTGCTACTGGCTCCGTAGCTGAGCCACCTCCGCTGCCTTGTGCAGACATAAGATAAAATAGAGAAGAAAGAAAAGGAAGAGGGAGAGAAAGACGCGCGCCGCAACAACTGCCGTCATCCATCACCAGCGGTGGCGTGTGCAATGACGGCCTACAACAGGTAAAAATTCGGTGCCAGGCCAGCCCCCCGCCGCAAGCGGCGGTGACCCAACTGTACCAGCTCAATCAGTCCCTGCGATGTCAGCGCACGTTAAAGATGATCGAAATTACTCCGTAGCCCTCCACTACGGCTCCTTTTTCCCTCTCTCCACTTTCACTCCCACCTTCATTCCTTCCCTTACGGCGCGGTTCAGGTGTCCACATAGCAAGTGCGACAGATACTGCGCCTTTCCCTTCCTATGAACCAATTATTATTATTATTTTATCTGGCACGCTATCATGGCTTCGACACACGCTGGTACAATCCTACATTCATGGCTTACAACGCCCCCTGGAAGTGCTTGCACGCCGTGACAGGGTCCATAAACGACCCCAGTGTTAATCAGTGTTTTAGTATGATTTGATTTTTTTCTGCAGGGTTAACGTTCCAGAGTGGGTCAAGGCTTGAGCGATGGTGTAGTGGAGGGCTCCGCAAATTTTGACCGACAACTGGGGATCTTTAACGTGCACAGATATAGCCTTTTCCCCTCCATCTAAAAACGGCCGCCACGGCCAGGATTCGATCCCGCATTGTTTTTGTTTTTTTAGTGTGCTACTACTAAGAAAACTGTACCTGAAAAATCTTTATGATTACGCTAATGATAACTGTGAAGGTCCCAACAGCGAGCTTGCAATTTTTTTCGTTTCTTTTTGCAACGTTATAAAGGTGGTTCGATTTCCGAAAACTGGACTGCATTTCGAGATGAGGTCAAAACGCTGCGAGAAAAATATTATAAAGAAGTGCACTGGCAATACAAATGGCTAACCATGGCTCTCGAGACAAGTAAAACATTGTCTGAATAAAAACAAAACAACTCCTGCATAGCAAAGACTTATGTAGTTAGACGGCCACTGACTGGTCCGAATATATGAAAAGAGAAACTGAGAAGGCCAAAAGCAATTTCCCAACATTCATATGCCCCATTTTTGCGAACCAACCTTCCCAAAATTTTGGAGAGCTATTTTCTCTGCGCTTTTGAAGGACGCGCCCAATTTCTAGCATTCTCTTAGTACACGACGAAGTTTAGTAAAAAAAAATTACTGTTTACTAAGACAAATAACTATATGTAGGCTGCCTGCCTGAAGACCTCTTCAGTGCCTTAAGGAAAGTATCACTTAAAAAACCAGTTCCGTTTGACACGTGCCGGTACCGCACATCCTTTCAAGTTCCATGACAATTGAATTATTATTTTTACAGTGTTTATAAGGAAATACTTTAAGGAGAACAAAATACCTCTTACTTAGTTTAACTCTACACCACAGCCATCATGCCTGGCGTTACCATAAACTCTGGAGGTGTTCTTAAAGCGACTAAACGGCTGTCAGCAACTTACAGACCTGTACCTGATAACACCGCTACTAAGCTATTCAATATTACAAAAGGTGTTTCCGTCAATACTGTTTTATTTACAAAATATTTTGATAAAGAACATGTTCCAGATGAATGAAAATTGTCTACTTGGTTGCCATTTATAAGCGGGTGAATGGAATAATAAACCATATCATATGCCCATATACCACTTAAGTTTATAGCGTTAAGATGTTTTCTACACATACTATATTCTCAAGTCAAGAACTTTCCCATTATGAACTACTAATATTGCTATTCTGCTTTTTTTTTATTAGGCGCGGGCATGGAAAAGCCAGTCTTTAAGCGAGAAAGTTCACTACGAGGGTCGGAGCCGAGATTCGCGTATGCCGTATGCCGCGACCGAGTGACGTCACAGCCAAGGTCATCTGCGCAGCCCCCTTGCCAAGCTCTGCCGGCATATCCTGGCAACGCTTAAGAGGTGTGCGACTCCTCCTCAAAAAAAAAAAAAACATTACTGGGTTCAACGCTGCTGAACCAAATATTGAGCGAAAGGATTAGATGCGGGTGACCGAGCGTTATTCTTCTCTTTTTCTTCTTCCTCAGTCCACATATTGTCACCGAAGCCAGTGAAACTGGTTCAGCAGGTTTACTAGGACTAAGTAAAAGCACTGGCAATGTCAGGCACGGAACCGACTGGCGGGGCGAGCACAGAGAGCGAAGAAGACGAGCGCGTGCCAGTCTCCCGAGCTCGCCAGATGGCGGCGCCAGTACGATAACATTGCGGCATTGCCCCTCCCGGTGGAAAAGGCATCGTCCCGATGCCGAGTGGCGAGGTCGAGGATAACCGTAGTCGGCGAGGATGAGCGTTCACATCAAGTAGTTAAAGGAAGCAATGAAAAAAAAAACACATGTAGCTTGACCTAGCGGGAGTAGAATGGCTTCATCCTGGCGACATGTACGACTTCCGATTGTGCTTGCCGTCGTGATGAGCTAACAGTTCTTTGCGGGGTCACTTCGTAGGTGACGTCGCTGATTTTGCGTTGTACTTCGTACGGGCCGAAGTAGCGGCGCAGAAGCTTCTCGGAGCGACCTCGCTGGCGAACAGGTGTCCACACCCAAACCTGATCGCCAGGGTTGTAAATTACCTCCCTGTGACGAAGGTTATACCGTCGAGCATCTTTAACTTGCTGTGTCCGGACTCTCAGTCTAGCCAGCTGGCGCGGCCTCGGCATGCTGGACGAATTGGTCGGCACCGGCAATCGATGGGTGGGCAACATCTGGCAGTAGCATTGCATCCAGCATGGTGACAGCTTCGCGACCGTACACCAAACGAAACGGTGTAAAGCGGGTCGTTTCCTGGACTGCGGTGTTATACGCAAATGTTGCATACGGTAATGTCTGGTCCCAGTTCTTATGATCTTCGTCGACGTACATAGAAAGCGTATCGGCGATCGTCTTATTGAGTCGCTCAGTAAGGCCATTCGTCTGAGGGTGGTAAGCTGTTGTTCTGCGATGACAAGTGCCACTGAGCCGCATCACTTCCTGGGTTATAGCTGAAGTAAATGCCGTGCCTCTGTCAGTTAAAACGATCGCAGGGGCACCGTGACGAAGGACCAGATTAAAGATGAAAAAGTTCGCAATATCAATAGACGTGCCGCTGGGAAGAGCTTTCGTCTCACAATAGCGGGTCAGATAATCTGTGGCAACTATAATGTACCTGTTGCCCAATGATGAAGTAGGAAATGGCCCGAGCAGGTCCTTACCGACTTGGTGAAAAGGTACTCGCGGAGGAACAATAGGCTGCAGCAGGCCGGCCGGCTTGACAGGTGGTATCTTCCGACGTTGGCAATCACGGCACGTCCTAACATAGCGCTGAACCATAGCGGCAAGCTTGGGCCAGTAGTACTTTTGTCGTACTCGTGCCAAGGTGCGCGAAAAACCGAGATGTCCAGCAGAAAGCTCGTCGTGGCATGCCTGCAAAACGTCGGTACGAAGCGGCGTTGGGACAACCAGCAGATACTGAATGTCTGTGGAAGCGTAGTTTTTCTTGTAGAGGACGCCGTCACGCAAACAGAACGACGACAGGCCACGCGTGAAAAGGCGAGGCGGCGATGAGGCGGTTCCTTCGAGGTAATCGATGAGGGGCCGCAGTTCGGTGTCGTCTCGCTGCTGTTGAGCGAGATCTGGCGTCGAGAGAGCGCCGAGAAAGACGGAGTCATCTGTTTCACTTGAATAACACGGGATAGGGTCTCGGGATAGGCAGTCAGCGTCACTGTGTTTCTTGCCGGACTTGTACACAATAGTGACGTCGAACTCCTGTAAGCGGAGACTCCAGCGGGCTAACCTGCCTGAAGGATCTTTAAGGTTCGCTAACCAACAGAGTGAGTGGTGGTCGCTGACCACTCTAAACGGCCGACCATACAAATACGGCCGAAATTTTGTTACCGCCCACACAACTGCAAGGCACTCCTTTTCGGTCGTAGAATAATTCGCTTCGGAACGAGACAGGGTGCGGCTGGCGTAAGCAATCACCCGCTCAACGCCTTCTTGCCACTGAACGAGAACTGCACCGAGACCAACGTTACTGGCGTCGGTATGCAATTCTGTGTCGGCCTCCTCGTCGAAGTGGCCAAGTACGGGCGTTGTTTGAAGGCGCTTGCGAAGCTCCTCGAAGGCCCTTTGCTGCTCGTCGGCCCAGATGAAAGGCTGGTCGTCCTTTGTTAGACGAGTCAATGGTTCCGCTATTCGGGAGAAGTCGTGCACAAATCTCCTGTAATATGCACAGAGGCCCAAAAACCGACGCACGGAACTTTTATCAGTGGGGGTCGGGAAAGCAGCTACGGCAGCCGTCTTCTCTGGATCAGGGCTAATTCCCTCAGCACTCACGATGTGACCCAGGAACTTGAGCTGTTGGAATGCAAAGTGGCATTTTTCTGGTTTTAGTGAGAGTCCGGCCCCGCGGATGGCATTTAGCACGGCCGTCAATCGTTTGAGGTGCTCTTCGTAGGTCGCAGAGAAAATGACAACGTCGTCAAGGTAGACGAGGCACGTCTGCCATTTCAGGCCGGCTAGGACAGTGTCCATCATTCTTTGAAAGGTTGCGGGAGCGGAACACAAACCGAAGGGAAGCACCTTAAATTCGTACAGTCCGTCAGGAGTAATGAATGCGGTTTTCTCTCGATCACGTTCATCGACTTCGATCTGCCAGTACCCACTGCGTAGATCGAGCGATGAAAAGTATCAGGCGTGGCGAAGTCGGTCGAACGAGTCATCGATTCGAGGCAATGGATAGACGTCCTTTTTCGTAATTTTGTTAAGCCTCCTATAGTCGACGCAGAATCTGAGTGCTCCGTCCTTTTTAGCGACCAGCACAACTGGTGAGGCCCATGGACTTGTGGACGGCTGGATCACATCATCGCGGAGCATTTCACCAACTTGCGCCCGAATAGCCTCTCGTTCTTTCGGCGATACTCGGTAGGGGTGTTGGCGGATAGGGCGCTCGGTGGGATCAACTATAATTCGATGTTTGGTTACTGACGTCTGTTTCACTTTGGAAGTGACGGCAAAGCAGTCACGGTAAGTGTCTAGAATTGCTTGAAGGCGACGTTTCTGGGTAAGAGACAAAGCTGGGTTCACGTCGGTTTGAACAGTCTGTCCAGTGCTCTCGGGAGGGTTCTCGTTGGCCAGCGAAAGGGCGCAATGGGCGGATGGCGCACTGACTTCATCAAAATAAGCGATAGCTGTACCTTGTGGTAAATGGCGGTATTCGGCACTAAAGTTCGTTAAAAGTAGTTCAGTTCGTTTATTTCTCAAGGCAAAGATCCCCCGAGCGACGCAGACTTGTAGGCTCAACAATAAGTTCACGTTCGTTTCCGCGAGGCCTTGCAAGGCGCGGGGGTTGTCGCACTGCACTTTAACAAACAAGCTGGTGCGTGGAGGTAGAGTGACATGGTCGTCGCACACTCGGAAAATTGGCCTGTCTGTGTAGTCGTCGCTGTGCGGTCTGTACTCGTCGGAAATTGCGCGGTGAGTGGAGAAAGTCACCATGAAGTCACGGAGGTCGATGACTGCGTCGTTTTCTCTAAGAAAATCAAGGCCGAGAATCAGGTCCTTGGAGCACTCTGCTAGCACAACAAAGCAACACGAGAAAGTTACGTGGTGAATCTCGACGCGAGCGGTGCACACTCCGAGCGGCGTTACCACATGCCCTCCGGCTGTCCTTATCGGGGCTCCGTGCCAAGGAGTCAGGACTTTTCGCAGAATGGTAGCAAGGCCATGACTCATAACGCAAAAATCAGCGCCGGTATCTACAAGGGCAGTCGTGTTGTGGTTATCAACGACGATCGGTATCTCGGCGGAATGCAGCTCACCGTGGACAAAGTGCGGCGTGTCAGGGATCGTCGGGCTGACGGGTCGTTCGTTGCGTCGAATTACGGCGTCGAAGGTAAGCTTCTGTGATCGTCGGGATGTCGTCGGACTCGTTGGTGGTGCGGTGCGTCGATTGGGGGCGTCGGGGGAAAGCTTCGGCGATCGTCGAAAAGTGGTCGGATTGTTCGTCGGAGCGAAGGGTCGGAGGTCAGTCTGTGTGATCGAATCGGTGAGCGGAGGATGTTGGTCGTAGTGTCCATCGACGGCGGCCCTACCCCCGAGGGTCGCCGTCTTCAGTTTTCCCGGTGCGGACTTGGGGACTGCCTGAGGAAAGAACGGCGGCTGGTGGAAAACTGTCTCGGCGGTGGTGACCTGGACTGACGTCGCTGGAGGGACGCAGGTGGGACGTGGTCGCTGAGGTATTGGTCGATGTCCCGAGGTCGTTCGCCATAGCGCGGCCGAGGGGCATCCGGGGAAAATCCGCGCAAGCCCATCCGACGGTACGGGCAGTGGCGCAGAACGTGACCGGCTTCACCGCAGTGAAAGCACAAAGGCAGATTGTTCGGCGTGCGCCACGCGTGTGCTTTGCGAAAGGGTGGTCGCGCTTCAGGCACACCAGTCGAAACTGGATATTGGGGTGGAGGACGAGCGGGAGGAGCAGGGTTGCAGGGTGCCAATGGTTCAGGCGCAGGGGTGCGCAACACGTCGCTGTACGTCATGATCTGTGGCGCAGGTGGCTGGGGCGACGGTACTGATGGTATTGCTTGGCGGAGCTCTTCGCGCACAATATCCGAGATGCCCCCAACACGTGGATGTTGTTCGAGAGAGGGCAGCTTTTGCAGCTCTTCGCGCACGATGCTTCGGATAAGTTCGCGAAGGGCTTCCCTGTCGTTTCCGACCATTGGCAAGCGGAAGTCTACGGCAGCGATGTTCGCAGAGCGATCAAAATGTACAAATCGCTGATTCAAGGCACGCTCGATGCTTGTTGCTTCTTTCGTAAAATCAGCAACAGTGCGTGGAGGGTCACGTACCAGGCCAACAAACAGCTGCTCCTTGACACCTTGCATAAGGTAGCGCACCTTCTTTGCCTCCGACATCGACGGATCCGCCCGGTTGAAAAGGCGAATCATTTCTTCCACAAACATGGCGACGCTTTCATTAGGCCGCTGTGCTCGGGACTGTAGAGCGAGTTCGGCCATCTCTTTTCTTGTATCGTTGCCGAATGTTGCGAGCAGCTGGCGCCGGAAATCCTGCCAGGTGGAAATGGTAGCCTCATGGTTTTCGAACCACATCTTGGCGGCATCTTCTAGTGCGAAATAAACATTGTGCAATTTTCGCTCCTCGTCCCACGCATTAAACACAGCGACCCGGTCGTAGCTGGTCAGCCAGTCCTCAACGTCTTCGAACTTGTCGCCATGAAACGGCGTGGGCATACGTGGAGTATGGCAGATCAGCTGCTGGGCACTCACGGGAAGCTGAGTGGTGGTCTGAATTGCCGCTGTAGTCATCGTGGTTCGCGGTGGGGAAACAAGAGGACCACACTCGGGTGCTAAGCCTCTCAAGCGACGGCTCGCCTTGTGCACAGGTGTCGTGTCCACGGTGTGTAGATGGGCGTAGGGGGCAGCCAGAGGCTCTTCGTACATGGGATCTACCCAGAAGCTCCACCAAAAATGTCACAGAAGCCAGTGAAACTGGTTCAGCAGGTTTACTAGGACTAAGTAAAAGCACCGGCAATGTCAGGCACGGAACCGACTGGCGGGGCGAGCACGGAGAGCGAAGAAGACGAGCGCGTGCCAGTCTCCCGAGCTCGCCACATCGCGGCGCCAGTACGATAACATTGCGGCAATATAAAGCCCCGCTTTAACTAAACCAACCCTTATGAACATGCCTTAGTGGCCTATAGAGGTAACATGAACGCCAGGGTCCTAGCAGGCTGATTCGGACATAACCGTCCCATGTGAAACGAGAGACCCAAGTTGGCAGCTCCTGCCAACTAAGATGTGGCTATCACGTGCTAAGATGCGGCTACCGGCCGCGCTACGCTGAAGGCTCGAAACCTAGAGTAGTATTGCTTTCGCAATAAAAATAAATTAGTCTAGATCTGATCTAAAAACGATCTTCACAATTATGCTTGTCTACCGTGAGGATGATATCGGGATTCCGCGAGTGACAGATACTGCAAGTGGCGCGCAATTTGAAAGTACCAAAGACCAAAATAGTTAAGTCACTCGATTAAGGCAACGTCAAGGATGTGACGTCAACAAGCTGTCGTCTGCTATGATGAACAAGCGTTAACGAGTGAGCTCCAACTCTGCCGGGTGGCGCTTTTTGCATTCCGCAAGTGATAGATGCTGCGCCTTTTTCTTCCTGTAAACAAATTATAGAACGCCGGTAAACATACAGGAGGAGGAGGAGAAAAGGAGGGTGGAATGCAGGTGTGTTAACCAGAAAGGATGAATTCCGGTTGGCTACCCTGAACTGGAGAAGGGGAATGGGGGATCAAAGGGGGAGGGTAGAAGATGATAGGAGGCGAGAAAGTCACAGTCTATCAATCAGGCTAGTCTCTCTTAAAAAGTGAAGAAGTGTCTTGTAGGCTTTGAGCGCAGATGACTTTTGTGGCCATGGTCCCAAGATCTTTCCTTCTGTTAAGAAGTGAGCGTCCAGACGATCCAATGCAGTATGCAGCGTATGTCGGTCAGTTGCAAAAAGAGGAAAATCAAAAAGGAGGTGCTCAATCGTTTCAACAACGCCTCATCATTCACAAGCAAGGCTGTCAGCCATCCCGATCAGGAAGGCATATTTGTTAGCGAATGCAACGCCAAGCTATAGGCGGCACAGTAACGTTGTTTCACGACGTGTTGTGTGGTTGGGAATACGCAGGCGCAGACCGGGGTCCAATGCTTTGAGGCGACGGTTGGAGAACTCTCCGGTGTTCCACGCTGAATGTGTCAGCTCCACAGCCAAGCAGCGAAGCCCGCTCGCTGCGTCGGCTCTCGTTAGCAGAATTTGGACTGGAAGTCAGTCGCTGTGGGCAGAACGGGCAGCGTCGTCCACCTGGTTATTTTCGGCAATGCCACAGTGTCCTGGAAACCACAGGTTGATGATGTCGTGGCCTTTGAATATTGCGGAGTGGTGCAGCGTGCGGATCTCTGCAGTTAGTTGTTTATTTGAGCCGTGGCGTAGTGCCGCTTGCATGCCTTGAAGGGCTGGTTTGAAGTCAGTGAAAACTGACCATTGTTGGGGGAGTTCCTGGCTGATGTTCGCCGCGAGATCGACCTAGAGGTGGCGCCACCGTCTCTCCGGTAGTGTGGATCGGTAGCCGGCGGCGCTCGCAGAAACGCACGCGGCGTAGGTCTGCTTTTGAGTTTACGGCGGGTTTGTTGGCGATGAAAACGTGTCTTCTGCAGTATTTCCGCACTGTTGCAGAAAAAAAATCCAAGGATTTCACCAATGCAGCAGAAGAAGCGCGGATTTCAGAAAAACAAGGCATGCAACCACCAGTCTTCTAGATTTACTTTGCACTTTTCTTGCGCTGTAACACGCTCACGCGCCTAATACTTGGGCCTGCCTAATGACAGTTTTGTTTTTCTTATCGACATTTAAACAATGTGCGCGTGTCTCATGTGAGTGATACAGGCGAATTTAGTGCCAAGCCCACGCAGATACATGGTTCTTGCTCTGACCTGCAGTACTTTAGAATGAATCAAGAAAGCCTGGTTCACTATATCGTGCTTGAGTCGAGGATTAAGCAGGTTAAATGTAGCACTGACAGCGTACTGCATGGTGAGTCGCTTTAGACTAAGTGCACATCAACTCTGGCTAGACAACCGCGCACAAGTATTCCTCAAAAATGAGATCACGCCGACGCGTTACAGGAAACCTCGTCGCACAGGAAAGCTGATTGTTCACGTGTAGAGCGCTGAGTGGATTGAATTTGCAGAGCTCGCAAAGACGCAGATGCTTTTTGCGGCCACTGTCATAGAATGCGATAGTGTATTACTGCATGCGCCACTAACTGTAAATGATTTCCTGAAACCGAAGATAATATAAGGGATTTCTGATGTGTGCGATGTTGATATATAATGGTAAATTAGTAGTGTAATTATTTTGTTTTGCAATGCCAATAAATTTCACCGTGTGAGAGAACTTTTACACACTTTACAAAATTTACGATAATCAGCGATCAATTTTCACTAATGTTAAAGTGCAAGCTACGAATCACTCGCTACGAACACATCGTCATAAACTGTGCATGGGCACTGTCATGTTCTAGCAAGCAATTTTAAATGCTGAAGACTTCTTCATGACTAATTATTGAGCAGTGACTAAATCTTATGCGAAGTAAAATATTAGGGTTAATTCCAAAACAGGTGCCGGATATAAAACTATTCCGAAAGAAATGGAGGTCAACTTATCATGCGACTATAAAGATGTATTTATTCTCGAACTAAACACTGATAATTAAGCCCGTATAAAGCTGTTTTACTCCCCTTGTCAGAAACGACGAGCTTGCTCGGAAGACAGCACTTAGACGAAAAAGGAGTATAATGAATATAATATGCTACCAGTAAAGTACATTGATCTAGATGTATTTTCTAATATTTAGTGTAACAATTAGGTATTAGGTGCAGGGAAGATGTTTTCCAAACATTCGAGCATTTCTCTAAAGCAAAATGTGCTCACTACCACTCTTACAGATGCGCAGAAGCATTCAACAGCAAAAAAAAACAAAAAAAAGGAAAAAAAACAACAAAAGCATATTGGTACGGGTTTTAACGCATGAAAGCGCATCGGCTATGACGGATGATTGCAGAGGCTGGTTTCGGTGTCGTTCTTTTTTTTTCGTTATTACTACCACATGCACCATGTGAGATTGTTTGATGTGCATTCAAATCCCACAGCAGAGGAGCGCTTTTCAAAACGGTCGTGATGTAATCCCCCGTTCTCGAAATCAGCCGTCGAGCGCCCTCACCACTGATATACTGCTACAGAGGTTTAAAAGCAAAAAAAAAAAAGTACACACACAACTCTATCATGCAAACAGAACGCATAGCAGGCATAGAGTGGCCCGTTCAAACTGCATTCTGCTATGAAGCAGTCTGTGGTGGCATATGTTTTAGTAGCTGGGTATTCCAAACAGAAACGGGAATATGCGATTTATGAGCGTTTGCTTTAACTTTTATTGACGGCAGCGACCTGTTTTGCTTTTACACGGCGGTAACGACAATACCACTTCGTTTGAGACATTGCATGTCCAAGGATCTCAAGCGCCGACGACCGCGATGGATGATGTCCTTATCCAAGCATGACATGCTCGATACGGATAAGTATATATATTTTTAATGAAGCATGGGGTTATAGACTGTTCCTATTTGTTTTGCAAGAGGCATATAGGTAAGCAAAAGCTCACAGGAACTGCGAAACAAACAAAAACACTCCTGTACACGCCGCATGCGCGCGCGTAAATCACTGCGGGCTGGCACCTTACGCGAAAACGCATCCACACTGAGTAGGTTTCGCCGCTGAGCCGCAAGGTGGCGACTCTGCTCGATCTCGAGGCCAATCTATTCGACTGCAGCCCATAGGGCAGCTAGATCCGCGCCAGTCGAAGAGGTGAGGTGTGTAGTCTTTAGCTTTATCAAGACGAACCTTGCCGGTACTACCACAGACCCCGCGGAGCTGGCTTACGCAACTGAGCCATCCGTGCACACATGTATTCGGCGATTGTGCTTAGAGTGAAGGTGATCCGGCGTCATTAGTTGCAAGGCAAGCAACGGTATCCCAGCTTTCTTCTTTATGCCAGGAATTCATAGGTGAATCTGGGGTTCATGTAGGCTCCATATGGGTGCGCACGGCCTTGAAGCCGGAGTGAACTGCAAGGGAAGATAGGTGCGGTGAGCTTCAGTAGTTTTGGAAAAGGCAGTACGTGGTCTAGTTGCTGGGACATTTGCCAGGTGGTGATTGGGAACTCGTGCGAGGTGTATAATGTGTGTTCTCAGGGTCCCGACGGCAACATAGGCAGTGACAGGATGTTCCCCGGCTAGAAGAATAGTTGCTGCCGTTAAGGTGCATTTAGGCAAACCGAGGCAGATGCGGAGAGCTTGCGCTTGCAGACTTTGGAGAGTCCGAGTGTTCGTCTTCGTGATGTTGTTGAATATTGGAAGGCTGTACCGCATGTACCCCATAAATAATGACCGATAAAGTTGCAGCATCAGTTACAGATGCGCTCGAGATGGAAGCCAAGGAGAGTTTAGCTGCTGGCGAATGACGCAGAAGACTGGAGAAAACTTCTTCTGATTCCGAGGTAGTCACTGCTTTTCGCTATGTATATCCAGGCATAGCAGAGCTAAGCCGTCAGTAAACGTCAGGTTCTTTGTCTCTCTTCTAATCTTCCTCACCTCTCCAAGGTGCCCCTCAATTGGGCAGGCGACTTGCAGTTCACACACAACCACACAATGAGACGTAGGACGACGAACTTGCAGTAACAAAACCAAAATTAGCTTTATACGACACAAACACAAGATACAGAAAACTTATTTACACGATCCAGTGAGACATCTCACTTTACAAAAGAGACTGGGCGAAAGACTAACTGCAAACTGAGCGTATCGCTCTTTTTACGATTTCTCAGTCGGGGCCTGCCTGCTACGCTGTCTTCGTCGGCGACTAGCCTCAGCACAAAAACCAGAACCGTCGATGGCTGCGCGGCGCGCTGTCCTGTTATTTTGGCGTTCCTTCCTTGTCCTCGTCCCTTTCGCGCCGTCTTCATAATCCACTTCAACCATGAACCAACTAGCCCAAAGCAAAGTACTTCTTGCGCTCTTAAATAGCCAGTGCAGAAGCTTCTAGGCGCGGAGGAGGAACGGAAAATAGCCTAGCGCTGCCAAAGCCTAGCGCTGCCTTCTCCCCTCGGCCCTCTTTAAAGGTCTCGAATTTACTCGGACAGCATGCGCGGCCCTCCCGCGCGAAGCGAGGAGGAGGGCCGGGACCGTGCGGGGGAATGCACGCGTGACTCCTCCCATGACGACGAGGGCGAGGAGGCGCAGCGCGGTGGCCGAGATTACGTAATCGGTCGCGTCGCGTTCTCGTAGCTTGTAGAACCACGGCCGCTCAATGGAGGCGCGCTTGGGGCGATAAAGTTGCAGCATCAGTTACAGATGCGCTCGAGATTGAAGCCAAGGAGAGTTTAGCTGCTGGCGAATGACACAGAAGACTGGAGAAAACTTCTGATTCCGAGGTGGTCACTGCTTTTCGCTATGTATATCCCGTCGCGTCGCGCCTCAATGGCTGGGGAAGCGCGTATTGGGAGAAGTTAGTTTCCGCCGTCATTCTCGGCGGGGGCGCCACCACTCCAGGACAAAGCGCTGCCGGCACGCCGGGCACGGACGAGCAGACGACGCGGAAGGAGCGCGGTGGCTGGGTTGGCGCGTGTTATCGTTTTGACTACTCAGCATAACCGCGTGGTTCTGATAGTTCTGCATGCGTGTCATCAGTGTCTGTGTAAACAGCGTCCTAAGCGTATGCAGCACCATGCCAGGCAACTGCTGTGTGCCGCTGTGCACCACGAAAGCAAGAAAAGATCGGTTACCATGAGTTCCCGTGCGGTTCACAACGTCGAGCAGAATGGCTGACAAACATATCTCGGGAGGGCTGGAATGGAAAAGGAAGCCGGTGGAAGCCGAATGACAAGTCACTGGTATCCTCACTGCACTTCACAGATGACGATTACAGGAAGAACATAAAACTGAAGATCCTGCTTCCTTCAGCTGTTCCCTCCGTGTTCCCGAACTGCCCACATTACAAGTTAAGTTACTCACGCGGGCTCATGTTGAGCCAAACAGCCTTGAAAAAATTAAGGTGCGCAGGTCAATAGCTTTATTTTCCCCATTTGCTATAGCTACACTTCATTTCGTCCTGGACAACCCCCCGTGTCATCCCGAAGCATGTGTGCTTCAAGATAGCTGCGCCACGATCACTTTTATGACGATGATATCAAAATGATATGCCTTGCCCAACATCGCTTAAGTGAAGCCATGGAGACACCAAGAGGAGCCGCTCTATTTGTCAGATGACAAGCGACTCTCTTGGTTTGAGTTGGACTTTGCCATATCGAAAACAATCAGGTCCAAGAAGGCACGTCGAAGCAAAGGCTAACCAAACAAACGTACGAAGTGACAATCATGACAACCAGATCCACAGTGGCGCAAATTAAGGACCTTCTTGATCACATCAAGTATCTTACAACAATGTCTTCTGTGTGCCTTACTAGTGCATTGCATTTACCCGAATATTATTTTCAGCTTCCGATACGCCCTAAAGCAGGCTCTGAAAGCGAGTCTATAGTATCGCTTTTTAGCAGCCTAAGGCAATTCAAAGGCGGGAACGACAAAGTTGACGCAAGGGCTGCAGTTTTCACCTCGGAGAAAATACGGAAGGTACCACTAGCAATATATATATATATATATATATATATATATATATATATATATATATATATATATATATATATATATCGACTGAGATTACACACATTTTGCCATGCTTTGTGCAGGTTGGCATCTTGCAAGCATCAGTCTGCAAATGCACCTATCAACAATAGGCAGCTATAAAACTTGGTATTCGTGATTATGAAAGTACCTTGCCAACTGCCATATCACGTCTGCTGCGAGAGAGTTTTCGAGTCAGCTTGGATTCATTCATGTGTGGTGTGAACCAGCAGCGGACATAGAGTTAGCACCGATTGCATTCTTGGCTGGTTACTTTGCACGTTCATTTGAAGAGAAAGTATACGAATAGTTTTACAGAATCTCATGAAACATTTTTATTTATTCTTTTTTCAGTGTCTGCCCATGTTTTCATTATTTATATATTACGAAAGTTTAAATAACTTCTAGTGCTTACTTTAGAGTGTCAATAATTTTATTTTATTAGCCCCCATCCATTTATTAACTTTGTGCCTTGTGATTCCTGCAAAACCCTGGACTTATCAAAATTCTTGATGATGAACGCCTAAGGTACCTGAAAATCACCATGCACCTTTGTTAGCAAGGTGATGAATTGCCCGCAGGTCATAAGAAGCAGCAAGCTGTGCAACATGTTAGTTTCATCCCTTCTTCCCTATTTTGTGCAATTTCCGGAGCTGGTTTGCGAGAGAGAAGACCGCAGTCACACTAAGGACCTAACCAAACTAATGCCACCACTACTGACCAACTGGACAGGCAACATCAATTAGAGCGCGGAAAAAATCACGCTTGCACGTAAACCTTTTTCGAGAAAATTTCTCCGCTTGTAAAATAAGCTTGCGTGTCTTCTGTGCATCACGCGGCTTCATAATCAAACGAGAAAAAAATTGCCTGAGCCTGCGGGCGTGTCGTTGAACTGGCTGTCTTGTGTTGTTTCTTTTGCAACAGTTTTGTGTTAGCTAGTATGGTTTGGTGATGGTACCCACTTGAATTTTATTTCCAGTGAAAACGGAGGAACAGGCTGAACAATAATGTTGAACGCTACGTCCTGAATTGTAAATTACCAGAAATGTGAACGCTGAATAAATGGCCCCAGACCATGTCCTGATTTCAAGATTGCAATATCTAATACGTTATTACAGTAGTTGAAACGCAACTAAATGGGTGCGCACTCAGCGTAGCACACGACTGCCTCGTTCTCGTTGTAAACGGAAGACCACGAATGACTTGGAAATGCCTAGGGATGATGATTTGCCGCTATCACCTTATCAATAGCAAACTTGAACGTAGCATCACATAATGTGTGGAACGGCGCTTATAATCCTAAATTGAGCAAGCGCCGACCCCGCGGACGCAGATACGAAAGCACAGCCACGGCCGCTGCGTGCAGCTCTCCGCCCGGACTCGTCCCGGAGCGGTGGCGATGAGAACTAGGCGCAATGCGGCTCTTCTGAGCGACGCGACGGGCCGCACCCTAGTGCGCCTCCATTGAGCGACCGTAGTAGAACATTTCATCGCCGTTCTCTGCGGCGCGCGCGCCGAAACATTAAAGAAAGGGCCACCGCGGTCTTAGACCGTCTTTCATTTTGTTTTCAATGAAGAGGACATACGGACTAAAGAGTCAACCTTTGAACAGTTGTACCAATTTCAATAGCATTTTGAGGGATGGCTTACCATTCCTCCTATAAGTATATATTATAGGTTTCATCATCTTAGCACAAACGAAAAAAAAAACAACCTTGTAGCTATCATAGTGAGTAATGAAGTGTGTAACCATTGGAGAACTCATTCCAAAAGCCATGAATTAGCACGAACTGTTTTTTGCTTACGTAACTTCATTGTAGTTTAGTAGTTTATTATTCAGAATAAGGCCAATTACTTTATTCTTTTACCAAATTTTGTAAAAATATAAGCCCTTTAAAAGCAAAATTCATTCTTACTTTTATCATTCTACGTCACACATTTCATATACTTTTTTTTATTCTATAATAATTACCCTCCAAAATGCACCTTACCTTATTCCCAACAAAACTCTAGTTCAGTAACCACCTTGAACGCGGGTTAGATCCCAGGTTTCGCTGTGGTCTTGTAGTGCAGACGCCCGACCACTGTGCCGCAGTACCCGGGTTCGATGCTGACCCCTCGTGGCTGCGTTTCGATGGAGCAGAAGCGAAGTGGCGTCCAAGTGCAGTGCGATGTCAGCGCACGTTAAAGATCCGCAGGTGGCCGAAATCGCTTCGAAGCCCTCCACTAAATCACCTCTCTTTGTAGTAAGGTGGAAAGGGGCGAGTTGGTAATCAGACTGCCCCGCCGGGGTGGTGCAGTGGTAAGACGCCCGACTACTGTGCCGGAGTACCCGGGTTCGAACCCGACCTCGGCGGCTGCGTTTCGATGGAGGCGAAACGAAGAGGCGTCCGTGTGCTGTGCGATGTCAGCGCACGGTAAAGATCCCCAGGTGGTCGAAATTACTCCGTAGCCCTCCACTATGGCTCCACTTTCTCTCTTTCCACTTTCACTCCAACCTTCCTCCCTTCCCTTAAGGCGCGGTTGCGGTGTCCACAGAAAACAAGGGAGACAGTTACCGCGTCTTTCCCTTTCTATAAATAAATCAGTAAATACGGTAATTAGACTGTGCCGGTGTACCCGGGACAGTGCCGGAGTACCCAGGTTCGAACCCGACCTCGGCTGCTGCGTTTCGATGGAGGCGAAACGAAGAGGCGTCCGTGTGCTGTGCGATGTCAGCACACGTTAAAGATCCCCAGGTGGTCGAAATTACTCCGTAGCCCTCCACTATGGCTCCTCTTTCTCTCTTTCCACTTTCACTCCCACCTGCCTCCTTTCCCTTACGGCGCGGTTGCGGTGTCCATAGAAAACAAGTGAGACAGTTACGGCGCCTTACTCTTCCTATAAATAAATCAGTTTGGTAATTAGACTCAATAGTTCTTGCGAGCGGGCTAGTTGGCTATACGACTCCGACTACCTCTGGCGCTGCATGGTTATACACAAACACAACACAGGAGAAAATTAAACAAAGACGTTCGCACAGGTTATGCGCTCGCTACCAACTGCCTGTTTTTGGTGTACAAAGAAGAAAAATGCGTCGCAAAAACCGTAGGGTTACAATAAGAAGAAGTGAACAAAAGATTCAGAAAAAATTCCAAGGAAATTTAGAAGGAAAAAATAAAAATAAAAATAAAATGAAAATAATGACAAATTGCGTCTAACTTCTTGTCAGATTGTCCGAACGGAGAAGTATCCCCTCCTTGCTGTTGACCGACACCGACGAAACGGTCACGTATTCTCCTTCTTCCCGGGAAATCATCTTGAATGCTTTGATAATCTTTTCCGCCTGCCAGCACATTGGTTTCAATAAGCGTTGTTACAAAATGGGTTCCCCTCAAGTACTGTCGATCGTTCTCCGTTTCACAACGAGCGCAATGGATCGCCACGTTTCCTGGAGAAGACAATGCGGCATTTTTTCTGAATCTTTTGTTCACTTCTCTTATTGTAACACTACGTTTTTTGTGATGCATTCTTATTCTTCGTACTACAAAAAGGTAGCGAGCGCATCATCTGTTTGGACGTCTTGTTTTAATTCTCTAGTGTGTGTGTTGTTTTTGTGTATAGCCATGCAGCGCCAGAGGTCGTCGGAGGGTAATTAGACGTGATTGAAAAATTGCACTGCGCTAAAAAAGACAACGACGAAACACTTAAAGCGCTTGTCCAGTTCATTAAGTGTTTAGTCTTCGTCTGGTTTTGCGCAGTGCATTTTTTCAATCAGCCCTTTCTCTCCTTCCGCTTTCACTCCAACTTCCTTCTTTCCCTTACAGCGCGGTCAGGTGTCCACAGAACGTGAGACAAATAGTGCGCCTTTCTTTTCCTGTGAACCAATTATTATTATTATTATTATTATTATTATTATTATTATTATTATTATTAGTATTATTATTATTATGAGAAAGGAAAAGTGCAGTACCTGTCAAAGTCACTTGAAGGCCAAACTGAAGCTTGCGCGGCGATTGCTTTACCGAGAGAAGTACTGGGGCCCTATTCTCTACAATTCGCCATTTTGTTCAAATTGTCACGTACGCGTGACGTGTGCAGTAGGACGGTGCCAGGTTACATAAGCACACAATCGGGTTACGCATTTTGAAGAAAGAAAATAAAGTTACAGAAAAAAGCGCGCTCTCGTCTGCTACTATATTTTGGCGCCAAGTATGAAAAACGATGGTGCTCCTGCAAGAACCGATAAGCTGCGGTGCATTCCGTGATTCGGAAGCCTCGGGTTGCAGTGAGGCGAGTGAAGTATGTTGTGGCGTTGCGGTATTAGTGGGTCATGACATACTTGCGGTCGAACATTCGGCATCAGCTACGCACGGAAAGGCTGCGCGAGTTTCAACTGAAGAGCAAGAACGGCAATGGAATATTTACAGTGGGTTGGTGCAACATGGGAGCGGAAAGTAGCATTGCGATTCATAAGCGTTGATGACCTCTCACGTTCACTTATCAGCGGCTTCAGGAATCGACAGATTTCCAAAGTAGCTGCAGCACTGACGAAGAAGCGCCGGCGCAGCCGGTAAAGTCCATCTCCGAGGACAACGCTCGCAGTCTCAAAGTATCAATTACTGTTAGGTACTGGCTGTGCTACTCACCTTTTAAAAAAGCCTCGTTATGACCATGCACCAACCGTCAGGTCACCAAGTCTGCTTAAGTTTCTAACATATTGTGTCGGCTTGAGTTGTGTAGAGCTCGGAAGGCAGCGCAGAGAGAGGGAGAGAGTCTTCCACATACGCACACACGCGAAGTGGAAGGCATACGCTGGGCCTTACACCTAGTCAGTTAAAGTTTCATGCGCTGGCGTGCGAAAAGCTCTTGCGAAACGCAAAACATGTTCGAGAAAGAGAACTAAACAGAAGAACAGAATAACAGTAAGGTTATTTAGCGATTCTCAGGCTACAATACACGTGCAGAGTGGGATAAACGGACAATAAGTAAAGAAAACGAAAGATGACTGCAGAAATCATTGTATGAAGCTGGGGCGGCTCCGCGCGCGCGTATTCCTTACTGTCGAAACGGTGAAATGCAAATCAATAAAGGGAGATTATTTTCAGGCTGTATTAAAAAAAAGCAATCAGCACAAAATGTCACTCAACTACATCATATGATTAGAGCGTACCGTTATAACGCGCTCCGGAGTACTTATTTTTTTTTCTAAAAAATAAGCAAGTGATGAGCCCGCGTGCATATTAAACGAAAACTTTATATATGGAACACATCATATGTGGCAAGCAAACATGTGCCATGTATGCGCATGGAACATACATTCTTTTATTTAAATAGAAGCTGTGAGTATTTTTGCTTGCTTTTCCCATTGTGGAACCGCTGTTCAATTCATTAATATAGCAGTGAGTGCATAGTTCAAGGCAAAAAAGGCAGTGTTTAGGGCTGACGTTTAAGAAAGGTTTTGGTGATCCCTCGCTACCTGTCGCGCGAAGTTCTTGCACAGCCATCGAACCATATGACCCCTCATGTTGTACTCACGAACTGATCAGACAGATAATTAGAAAGCATCGCAGTGCTCTCTGAAATTCATTATGGTTTGGTGGGCGCTGTTTAATAGAGAGACAAAGAGAAGAAAACACGGGACTGGCGCCTTTATTTCTCTTCTTTTCTTTGTCTCTGTGTTAAAGAGCGCCCACGAAACGATCATGAACAACCTTCAACTCGTCAAACTTCCCCTTCTGTTGCTCTCCGAAATGCCTCGTATCGCGCAGATCAACCGCTTGAGTTAGCGGGCCGCAATGCTGCGCAGGCATCGACGGCGCGGATAGATGGTTTCTCTAGGAGAGCAAAGCATTTGCAACGGGAGGGTAGCTACGACCCTCGTGCGGCAGCAAATTTGCGTCATTATTATTAATCCGCTAAAAGATGACGCAGCTGGAAAGTTTACTGATGTCGTCGTTTCAATGCTTTCTGCAATTACAACAAGATGTGTCAGCTTACTTCCCCCCCACCAAACTCTCTACAAAATTGCGGTGAGCTAACAGTCGCCTTCACTGCACGTCCAATTCTCCATGTTTATTTCGCGGCCACCTCAAGGGGTTCAAAATGCGGCACCCAACTTTGGTCATTTGCAGCAATGGTAGAAGGTCCTTTGCGTAATGAAACGTCATTTTTACGTCATGAATAAATGTTTATGCATGACGTATTTCCCCCACACAACGTCAGCCAATCAGATTTCAGTAGTCGGCTCTTAACAGTGGGCGGTTCATTTCATCCTATTCATAATACAAGCGTAAGTGCTTCCCTTTCTATCATATATACCTTTGTTTTATCTCCACAGTTACTTATATATACCCTCAATGTATCATGAATACCAATGTTAAAAATCCGCTTTCACATTCACGTCGTTTTTACGTCACCGCAAAAAGGCATTTCGACGCACCAAACTTTCGCGCCACAAATTTGAAACACGTGACTGTTCTGAAAACCAATCAGAGAGACAAAATGGCGCCGAACGGCGGCCATGTGTGTCGAGAATAGGGCCCCTGCGCTCCTGCCCACGCTACTGCCTGCTTCCTCGTCTTCGTCGTCAGTGGCGCTATCGGCTCCGCCCCGGGGCGCGTATTGCCAAACCATATACCGTAGGTGCACTGGAGCAGACGACGCTCCCAGCGAGTTAAACGGCGATTGTCGCTGAAAATTCTCTCGGAATGCAACCTAGAGGTAACATAACTCACTGTAAAAGGCGACTGTTGCTAAAAGATGTCTCTGAACGCAACATAAAGGTAACATACACTCACTGCCGCAGGAAATGATAATGGGGAATGTAATTGCTTAGTGTAACTGTTTTCATGCCGATAGTTGCTGAAGTCTCTGAACGCAACCTAAAGGTAACATACACTCACTGAAGGAATAATATAATTGTGGTGAAGGGAATTGCGAAAAAAATATTCAGAATAAAATTGCAACACAGGAGTCGAACAGATGCTTCAGTGGCATCAGTGCATACATGGGGGATGCTGATCCATTGCGCCACCAAAACTTTTTTTTTTCTTTATTGCCTGTTTTGAGTTCACATCAATTCAAAAAAGATCCACAATAATGGTAAAACTCGCAACAACCAGACTTCGGCTGTCACGAAAGGTTTAAAATTTTTTGAGGACAGCCAGTTCATCGAGCACACTGATCCAGTCAGGTGGATCAGAAAGCACCCGATACGTTTCTCTAAGGAGCAGCACACTCTCGATAAAGTTCTCGCGTACAGAACGCGTATTGACATCTGCATGTTGCAATTGCATCCTTGTTTTCCACAGGCTGTGGAGGCCCAAGACCATGACTAAATCCAAAGGAATACCCTCACTCTCGACTGGAAGGAACCGTATGCCATACGGATCTAACGGAAGGTCGTTCTTTAGTGTTCTCTGGAGAACATCCCAGTGAAAGACTGGGTCCCAGCAATCCAGAAAGACGTGCTCGATTGTCTCTGGTTTTTTGCAAAGCGGACAGTCTGTTGTCCAGGGAACGAATAAGCCTCTTTCATGTAACCAGGTTTTAACAGGTAACGTGTTGGAATGTAGCTTAAAGAAGAACGTTTTAACTGAAGGCCTAACTGGCATCTTTTTCACACGCTTTAAGACATCCTGTCCGGGGCCTCCACGGTGTGGTGCACGGTAAATCGGCAACGGTATCATCACATCCAGAAGATCTTTGTACAGCTTCTTCTTACACCCTTTGCTCAAGTATTCCATTGAAAAACGCGCATGCAACATTCTGAAAGACAAGACAACTTCGCGCATGTACCCTTTTAAAGCGCCACTCATATTCTCGCCAGAACAGACAACGTATTCTGGAAGCATTTTACACAGTCGTACTTGCATGACCGTCCTCAAGAATTTGTCGTTTTGATCACGAAGGAAAAAAAAAACGCGAGACAACCTGTCGCAAAAAGAGATGCACAAGGCCCAAGCCCCCCGCCTTAACAGGAAGAAAGAGGTTGGTTCTGCTGCATTTTTCCCATGTTGATGCCCACATGAAAACGGCAGAGACACGATAAATTTTTTGAATGCTAACACGCGTCGCCGAAAGCACATTCATTACGTACCATATCTTTGCCACAAGGAAAACATTGCACACATAAGCGCGTGAGAACATTGACAACGGCTTGCCCTGCCATGAATCAGCTTTCTCTCTCGCTCTCTCTGCTTGGCCAGCCCAGAAAGGGGTGGGATCTCGGTACGATTCAAGCGGCACGCCTAAATACTGGGTCGGCAATCTTGACCATTGCAAACGAGAAAAGTATTCAGGCGTAACATCCCAGTCTCCATGCCAGAAACCGGCACTTTTTTCCCAATTTACTTCACAGCCTGTCTGTCGGCAGAATTTTTCAACAAGGGCAGTAACTTCTTGAATGCTTTCTCTGCTTGAACAGAATACAGCGATGTCATCTGCATATGCCAGCATTTTGACCTGTGCTGACTGCAGCATAAAACCAGTTATACGTTCATTGTTTATGATAGACCGGCAGAGAGGCTCGAGATAGGCCGCAAACAGTAGGGGTGACAGGGGGCAGCCTTGCCTCACTGACGACAGCACACGAATGCTGTCAGTGAGCTCTCCATTCACAATTATCCGTGTCGTGCAGTTCGCATACACCATTCGAACACCTTCCTCAATCACTCGCCCTATGTTTGAGTGTGTCAATACTTCGAACAAGGCATCGTGCGAAACGCGATCGAATGCTTTGGCGAGATCCAGCTGTATCATTGCCACTCGAGATCCAATCGCGTCACAACACTCCAAAACAGTTCGTACCACGTGCACATTTCTTTGTTTTTTCTTGATTGCCTGGTCTTGACACGAGAACCAAATATACAAAAATCTCTGAAATGCTATTTACAGGCGCTATTTACATATGACACGATAAAATTCACGCATACACAACAAAGGCGCTAGCCTTGAGAGCCACTCGGGAGGTTCTGCTGTAGCTTTCTGGATTACCAAATACCTGTTGGTTGGTTGGTTGGTTCACAGGAAGGGAAAGGCGCAGTATCTGTCACACTTGCTTGTATCTGTCACACTTGGAGGAAGGTGGGAGTGACAGTGGATAGAGAGGAAGAGGAGCCGTAGTGGAGGGCTACGGAGTAATTTCGACCACCTGGGGATCTTTAACGTGCGCTGACATCGCACAGCACACGGATGCCACTTTGTTTCGCCTCCATCGAAACGCAGCCGCCGAGGTCGGGTTCGAACCCGGGAACTCCGGCACAGTAGTCGGGCGTCTTACCACTGCGCCACCCCGGCGGGGCAATAAATTCTGGCAGGCCGTGCATCTTTATCGTAACGGTAAACCGCCATTCTTGAGCGCCACCCAAAACGACGGGAATGGCGGCCTTTAAATTCGTTCTTATTCGTTTTAGACAATATATACACTATTTGTAGCCAAATGGCGCTGCTCAGAGGAATCGCGAATCCCGCGCCAAAGCGTCGTCTGCTGGAGTGCTCCTACGGGATATGGTTTGCTAATACGCATCCGGATAGGCCAACGAGCGACCGTGGACATCGAAGCACTCGGCTGTGGTGCCCTATGACTGGGCACGGTGTCAAACTAATTCCCTGCCGCCTGGCAGCTATGTGTCGCCATGGGTCAGGTGCATACTGGTCCGAGGGCCTCAAGGCAGGTATAATGCTGTCTGATTTATTTATTTATAGGAAGGGAAAGGCGCGGTAACTGTCTCACTTGTTTTCTGTGGACACCGCAACCGCGCCTTAAGGGAAGGGAG
The DNA here is from genome assembly GCF_055883805.1 of Amblyomma maculatum. Taxonomy (NCBI): domain Eukaryota; kingdom Metazoa; phylum Arthropoda; class Arachnida; order Ixodida; family Ixodidae; genus Amblyomma; species Amblyomma maculatum. Next base: position 152,471,196 of record NC_139345.1, on the reverse strand, counting down.
GAAGGTGGGAGTGAAAGTGCAAAGAGATCTCAATGACACAGCTCGCCGAGAAAGAGCAGCGAAGAGAAATTGTGGTTGGCTCGAGGCAGAGATCGACAAAACGCGAGAACTTCGCGTTATGAAACATCCGAATAACCATGTACCCAAGCTTCATAAAGCCCACGCTCGGAATGCTAGACTTAAGCAGAAAAATTTTCACATTATTTTCCTAAGTCCCACCACGTCTTTTCAATGCGAATTGCCTCTTCTTGAATACTTTTTGTTTTCATAAATGCTGTTAATCTTGGCACATCGCTTGCTACCTGCTAAGGCGATTCAGTGTTTGCTTTCTGAATGATAGCCAGCAAAAGAATGTAATGTCAGTGCGGACTCAATGTCACCGCAGTGCAGGCTTTATGGTCATGTGTAGTGAGCTCGAACATTATTGCACCGCCATGCTTCTTGGCACTTTAACATGGTTACAGTATAACATTAACCTCAGAAAAAAAAATTTATCACAAAAGTCTATTCTATTCTAGGTTCTTTTTTTTGTAGTTGTGCATTGGGCGACTCGCTTCGTGTGCTACTTGCAATGGTAATCGTTTGTGTAATGAATTTGTCGGTTCATCTCGGCACAATAGCTTATCAAGGAAATCTATCGTGGTTGCGCCTGTTTCGAAATAATTCTTAAAATCGCCGTCAAATTAAAACTTCTAATATATATATAAGAACATTTAGCCAGCTCTCGAATTCTCTGAGCGTGCAGCGCATATCTCTTCCACATATGAGTTTATTACGTCCTTGGAGCTTTTGTGTATAAATGAATGGCACAGTGTTTTTTTTGTTTTCTTTGCAATGAACAGGACAAATCTTCATTTAGGTTGGTTGGTTGGTTTGTGGGGTTTAACGTCCCAAAGCGACTAAGGCTATGAGAGACGCCGTAGTGGAGGACTCAGGAAATTTCGACCGCCTGAGGTTCTTTAACGTGCATTGACATCGCACAGCACACGGACGCCACTCCGTTTCGCCTCCATCGAAACGCAACCGCCGAGGTCGGGTTCGAACCCGGGTAGTCCGGCACAGTAGTCGGGCGTCTTACCACTGCACCACCCCGGCGGGGTTAAATCTTCATTACCAACACGCTCCGCTGAATTAAACTAATCTTCATGTAATGGGTCCAACGTTCTTTCTCTTCGGCGAAACTGAAAATAAAGATTAGTTTCCAACTACTTATTCTAATTTATATATCAGGACGATTAGTTATATATCCGGCCTTTGTTGTTCTTGTTTTGAAATATCCTTCCATTCTTTGTTGGTCCCTAAATATATATGAGCATAAACACAACATGCCGCCTTCCTTGTGCTTTTCTTGAAAATTTATACATACGCTGCTCTCCCTGTTCTCTTTGTCAAACCGAATAATAACAATAATAGCAATAATTGGTTCAGAGGAAGGCCAAGGCGCAGTATCTGTCACATTTGTTGCTGTGGGCCCCTGACCGGCGCCGTAAGGGAAGTGAGAAAGGTGGGCATGAAAGTGAAAAGAGATAAAGCGGAGTCGTAGTGGAGGGCTACGGAGTAATTTGGCGACCTGGGGATCCTTAACATCCACTGTTATCGCACAGCACACGCACACCTCTTCGTTTCGCTTCCATCGAAACGCAGCCGCCGAGGTCGGGATCAAACCCGGATACACCGGCACAGTGACGGTTATCATTTTGCCCTCCCATCGTTGTTTCCCCCTTTTCGCAAGAATGATAAAAATATGACTTTTTAAGTCCTTTGTGTACCTCTAGGATACAAAACAAGAGCTAGGAAGGTACAAATGCGACTTGCTTTCCCTAAGGACGGCTAAGTCAAAGAGCTGTTCTTTACAACTTTTTTTTATTACTTGCTTCGTGCTGAAAATAAAAAGTGAGCAACAGGCCCATTAGGTTTTGCGTAAGGGGACGAAGAACTTTATCCAGTGCTATATATACCGGGTGTCCCAGCTAACTTGAACCAAGGGTTACAAAATAATATATTTGAGGTAGGTCAGTTAAACCAATTGCATACAACTGCCCGCCTATTTGCGCACTACAGGCAATTTTTTGTTTATCGATTACTTAATTAGCTAATTATGTTAATTTCTCTAATTTATTAAATATCGACTTTAGACCAAAAATGTGAATTGGAAAGTTGTAGAGCACCTTCAGAAACCCCCATTTCATTATTTGCGATAAAGAAAGTCTCACATGTATCTTTTTTTCCGGGCTCAGAAGAAAGCCCGCGAAATACAAATAATACCATGTGACTAGCGCATTTGTGCGCCGCGATTGTGGTGCTCTCAGTCGTGGTTTGAGCGAATGAAATCAGCTGCGGCCGTGACCCGATGGTCCCGTTGCAGCGGCAGGCAGAAATGTTGACGATGGTTCGAGCGGGCTCGAGCTCGCCCGTCGCCACCGCGATTTTGGCCAGGCCTGCGCAACGCAGCAGCCTACATCACGACAGGCGGATGGCGATAAAAAACCGACAAATGAAGGTGCAGCGCTAATTTTTTTGAGTCACATGATATCATCTCGCCCCTTTACCCAAGCCTGTATGCGCAGATTCAGTGGCTGATATCTTATCGCTCATCCGTTTGTCGTGACGTTCGCTGATGGGAGAGAAGGAGGCCTTGTTAGAATCTCGGTGGTGTCGGCTCGCCGCTCTCGCTGCTACTGCACCATCACGTGGGCCGGCTGTCTGACGCGGGCGAAGAAGCCATCTCAGGCATATCGGCCTGCCGCTTTAACGTGGCCAAGAAGACACGGCCGCAGCTAATTTCGTTCGCTCAAACCACGACTGAGAGCACCACAATCGTGGCGCACAAATGCACTAGTCACGTGGTATTATTTGTATTTCGCGGGCTTTCTTCTGAGCCCTGAAAAAAAGATACACGTGAGACTTTCTTTATCGCAAATAATGAAATGGGGGTTTCTGAAGGTGCTCTACAACTTTCCAATTCACATTTTTGGTCTAAAGTCGATATTTAATAAATTAGAGAAATTAACATAATTAGCTAATTAAGGAATTGATAAACAAAAAATTGCCTGTAGTGCGCAAATAGGCGGGCAGTTGTATGCAATTGGTTTAACTGACCTACCTCAAATATATTATTTTGTAACCCTAGGTTCAAGTTAGCTGGGACACCCGGTATATACAAAGAAGGCCAGGTGGTCACAATTTCCGGAGTCCTTCACTACGGCGTCTCTCATAATCTGAGTCGTTTTAGGTCGTTAAGCTCCACAAACCAAACCAATATATATATATATATATATATATATATATATATATATATATATATATATATATATATATATATATATATATATATATAATACGTACGGTAACATGCAAAAATATAAAGCCTGGTAATTAATTTATGAACAAAACAAAAATCACAGAACAGCAGATGAAACGACACGGAAATAATTATATCACTAAGGAAAAGAAATACGCGACACAGAATCAAGCACAACGGCACTCACACAGATGAAGCATAATAAAAAGCAAGCGGCACCCACTGCCCTGTAGCTTATTACCAAGCCATATCCCGTAGGAGCACTCGAGCAGACGACGCGATTCCTCTAAGCAACGCCACCTGGCGACTAATTGTGAATATGTCTAAACGAATAATAATGCATTTAAAGGCCGCTGTTCCCGTCGCTTTTGTGGTTCAATCTGGATTGCGAAATACCTGTAAGCCACAGCAGGACCTCCCGAGTGGCTCTCAAGACTAGAGCCTTTGTTGTGAATGCGTGAATTTTAGTGTGTTATATGTAAATAGCGTCTGTAAATAGCATTTGAGGGATTTTTGTTGATTTTGTTCTCGTGTCAAGACCAGGCAATAAAGAAAAAAAAAGGTGTTGTGGTGCGCTGGTTTTACACCACGCACCACTGCACTGATGCCACTCGAACACCTGTTCGACTCCTGTGTTTGAATAGTTCTTTTCTTTTTTTAATTGCTCTTAGCGTAGTTATTTCCTGCCTTCAGTGAGTGTATGTTACCATTAGGTAGCAAGGGTAAATAGGCAAGCACAAGTAAATGCCATCAAAGGCATTTAACAGCTGCGTCAAATTTAACAAAGATGTATATATAATACAAATAAGGCTAAATGAAGGCTTCAATGATATAATGTGATGAGTTGGCGATGGAATGCTTCTAGATTAGGAAGAGAAGCGATAATGCCTGGCAGGTTATTTCATAATGTGATGGCTAGTGGAAGTGCTGATGAGTTGAAGGCTAAAGTGTGACCAATATCTTTTTGTAAAACTGAGGTGATTGTGCAATCATTTGGACATGCGGGATGGATCATCGAGGTGAAACGGACTTGATCTATTGGAGTATACATACTTGTGAAATAGTTTTAGGAGAGCGTTTTCGTAACGTGTATTCTAACGAAAGGCTACTTTTAATTACAGTGACACTTGAATGGCAGATATAGTTCCGATATATAAATCGTGCTGCCCTATTTTGGATGGGTTCTATTGCGGTGATCATGTTGTTATGATATGGAGGCCATATAGATGAAGCAAATTCAAATTGTGGACGAACAAAAGTAAGGTACGCTAGTTTACGAATATTGGCAGGATAACTCTTGTAGGTACCCTGACGACTTTAAGGCGGCAGCGCATATGGATGTAATATGGAAGGTCCACGAAAGATCAGAGGAAAGGTAAACACCGAGCTACTTGTTATGGAATACATCAGTCAGTAAATCACCTTGAATGCGGTATGGAAAGCAGGAATTGTTTCGTTTGCTGCGAAATGACATTATTTTGCACATGGAAACGTTAAAGGTCATTAACCATGAGTTGTGATATTCGTTAATAAGAAGAAGATCTGATTGAAGCACCGGGTGACTTTTAGAAGATTTAATAGGGCGATAGATGACGCAATCATCCGGAAAAATTCGCATACAAGAGAATATATTATTAGGCAAATCATTTATATAAATAAGAAATAATAAGGGTTCGAGCACGCTACCCTGCGGCACACTGGAGTTAACAGGGGAAATATTAGAGCACAGATTGTTAACGAATACGACTGCTGCCGATGCGAGAGGAAGTTACGAAGCCATGTTAAAGTTCGCGAGTCTAGACGGAGTGATGATAATTTTGAAATCAAGCGGCAGTGAGCTTTGGCGAAGTCAGGTATATGCTATCAGTTTTAAGGTTTTCGTTCCTACTGAAATTCAAGTCAGCTAACTGGTATACCTTGCTTAGGTCGTCAACAGGGCATTGAGTGCATACATAAAAAATAAAACTTACGTCACTATAGCGATACAAGGGTGATTGAAAGATACCGTATAGACATTGTAGGGAAACGCGCTGTTAGAATCATGTGTACACTATTTCGGAAAACAAACGCGATTCTTAGCAGCGAAAGGAAGGACCGGGAAACTAGTGCCTATCAGATCTCACGGGAGCAGGAAATGGTGGCCGTGCACGGAAATTGGCGCACGTGGGCGCACTAGCTTAAGGAAATGGGAATCGAGGCCCAGACGCACCGGCATGGAAAGGGCGTCCACCAGCGTCACTGCTCGCATCAGCAGTCTCCGTGGGACAGAAACTCAAGAGCCCATAAGGACCCCGAGTGGCTCCGGTCCCAGTCACAGTCCGCACAAGGAGCGACGATACGGTTGGTCTTCGGCTCGTAGTGCAGCCTTGTCCGCAAGCATGGTGCTCGGCATAAGTACGCTCATCGCGCTCTGCACCATCGCCGCCGTATTCACACACCGGCTGACGCGTGAGTTTCATGTCGGCGGTCCCCCGGCGCTACAGGAAAGACTTCTGTTGGCCCAGTGCCGTGCCACCTGCCTTGAAGAGGTGAGTGACGTCCACTCGTACTGATCCCTAGCCACCTGGAACATATTCCACTCGGTTTCTCTTTCACATCACGAACATTCATGCAAATTCTGAGAAAGAAATTTTGAAGGTGTTTTCCTTCGCATATGTTTACTGTGCTGTAAGAAATACTGCTGCAGATCCTCCCTCAACAATTGTTTTTTTCACATTTGTGCTTAAAAACATGGAATATTCGTTTTCTATTGCAGCCGTAATTATTAGTTGTTACCACTGGTGTAATCAATGAAAATTTATCATGGCATCGGAAGCTGGGACCATAGCTGCATATGTGTTTTAAAATGTTTCGTGCATTATTCAGAGTTGCCTCAAATAAATAGTTTGTCACAAAGCTGGACGTAATACAAGGATTGAATTCAGCAAAAAGCGCGATGCCCTGTATTACGCGAATCCTTCTTCATTTGTTGTGTACATATGCTGTCGCCATACTCTACTTTCAGAAAGCGCTTCCAAGGGCGAGCTATCGAAACAAAGGGGGGGGGGGGGGGGGGCGCCGGCATGAAGCAGCCGCGGGAACAGAAGGTCTCATACGTCTTTGCCAAGATAGATGGCTCCGCATTGTAGTGCAAACTGCCCTTCTACATAAAGCACGAGTCGAAAAACACTCAGGAAGAATCATCGACGCCTTTTATAAAGCGCTTATGATATTTGCGGTTTTATTTGCTTGATTTGGATGTGTTCGACGTTGTGATTGGTTTAGCTCTGATTTTATTGAAGCTTTTTCATTTTGTTGGGCTTTATGTGACAGAGTATACAGTCCCACCGCTGTCGGTTGGCAATAAAAAGCTGTGGTATAGGACTCGTGATTAGTTCCTCTCTCATCGGAAGCTCTCTATTGTCACTCACCTGGCATGCCCCAGAGGCATGGGCGACTTGATATCTGGGCTGTATATGAAAACCGGGGCCGAAGTTGGGTTCTCTCCTAACACCTTTATGAATGTATGTGATTCTATGTTAACTATGTAGCCTGTGCAGTTTCGGTTACTCTGCTACTACTCTTGATCAGTGCTCTATTACTAACACGCAGTGGTGTTCGTAGCAGCATGTGGAAATTAGGGTTATATATTGTTATTTTGCTCGGCAAGTATATAGAAAGTTGAGGTTCATGAATGTTTCCATTGTTGCAAGTATCAATATATATTCACACACGCCGTTTTCGCCAGATCGGCAAGGCGCAAAAGCCTAGCCCTTAAGTGTTCAAATTTTTCCGCATCGTTCTTTACCGGCCGTCGAGCACGCGAATTCAGCTATACCCGCAGTTGCTATTAGAGTATGTGTGTGCATATAAGATTCCGCACGATTCGGTAGCAGCTCTGAAAAATGTGTGTATATAAATAATGCATACAAAGAGTATATAATTGTTTTATTGACGAGGAATGGGCCGAAATCTTAAGTAGTGATCTTCATCAACGTTAGTTTATTTTTACATGCGTGAGCATAATTCCGCTAAACCCCTCGCTAATGCATACAGGTTTTATCGGTTGGCACATCTCAAGGGAACGCGCACTCCAAATGAGGACCGGCTATATTATTGCGCACGACGGTAGAAAACATTGCAAAAGGCAGTTTAATAAATTGTCTCTTCACTCTATTTGATCCCGCTCAGATATATCTGCTGCAAAGAATGACTCCTTCTGAAGATAACGACGCTGCAAAGTTTATTCTTTTCGCAACTAATGTAGAGCTTCAATGCTTCAATCTCATTCAATAATTGCAGTGCGGCATTCCTTAATGATTACTAATCTTTGAACTGGTAACATTAGGTGGAATGTGATTTCCCTAACGCTGTCTTGAAGGATCTGGTCAGGGAAAGCGAGAGTACAGGTTTAAAGAAATAATGACCATCGAACAGGCGTTACTGGCTACATTGATGTGACTGGACATAGGCCAAAAATATTATAGTTATTTAACCTAATGCAATAGTGATCGCAAAAACATGCCTGCAGGGCTAGAGCGTATCGTGCGACACATGTTATTGATTGGCGGGCATAACATTAAGATATTGGGTTCAACTACGAATCATTTTATTTCTTTATTTTCAGCTTGGTCTGAAAACGCAGTCCCAGGAGATTGAATGCCGAGGAGACAAGGAGTGCTACATGGTGAGTTATACAGTTCATGCGTTGTTCAAGCAGGTTTCAGAAAATGTATGTTGTACAGATAGGCAGGCTGAAAACAACAGCCAATTTTCAGGCAGGACTGCATAGGCGTGAGGAAAGCGCTAACATTGTTCTCACGGAAGGAACAGGTAGGAACTCAGCGGTGGGGAACTGAAAACTGCTACTCTTTTGAAGGCATATTGCTTGCAATCAAAGGAAAACAATGGGCAAAAAGGGTAATTAAGAAGCTCTCCGCATCAGTCAACGCTAGAAATAACAGCTTATAGCATATAAAATGATCGTTACGGCAATTTTTGAATACGGAGCCCTCGTTGCGCATTCAAAGCCAACGCAACAAAAATTGTGAACATTCGAAGAACCTCTCTTAGAATCAATGTAATTCCGCCATCACACTAACTTTTTTAAAGAGATCATTAATAGAGATGCTGCCAGGAAAAACTCGAAAATGATTAAACAAGAACCACACAATAGCCACGCTGAGATGAATGAAGGCAGAAATCAGTACAGCGCTTCAGCTGAAGACCAACACAATGATATTGTGACGACCACACTTGTAACAATATTATTGTAAGCAACTAAGGGACTTCACTTGCAGAGCTTATAATCTTAAAAAAAAACTCTTCTGCGTCTTTATCTTTCAAAAGCGGAGTATCCTGAACCGAAATGTAATGATATGCCCAAAACTATTTTACGTTTTTGAGTACCCTTCGAGCTTATTTTTCTTACTGACGTGATATTGTCTTGTCTTGATATTTTTCTTTATTTCAATTATTTTATTGTGAATTTTCGGCTATTATAAGTTATCCTGCCTGAGAAAATGTTTAGGATATTATCGCTCAGCCTTCAGAGAATAGAGATCCGCATTAAATTGTTCTGTATAATATCGTCGCGCATGATAAAACTATCTATCCGACATTCCACAGCTTTGTTTGGTAACTATTTTGTATGAATACTATGTAAGTATCTTCAGTGTGAATACGGATAGTATAATTCGTTCCCAATTCATAGGTGTGTGCGACGTGCGTGTGTACGTTTGCTTTTTCCCCTTTTCTTTAAATCTTGTTGGCTAGAGTGATGCTTCGTGTTGGTCACTCAATTGTGCTCTCTGTTAGCGCTGGTTCTTTTCATTTTAGTTCCGTAATATTGCTTCCTAAGCATTTACCCTTTCAGAGCACTTTTTATGTGACCATTATTTTACGTAATCCCTTCTTCCAAAAGCTGGCAATATTGTTAAATAAATAAACCATGATTCCTGGCTGGATGCACGTCCGAAGAGAAGAGCTTAGATCTACAATTGGTGTTAGACACGATGGCCACGTTTCTGGATCGCAATCTTTTTCTGTTGATAACGAATACATTTCTTATTGCAGCACCGAATAAGGAAAGTAAATATACTTAGACCAAATAATGTAGCCTCACCCTATCTGAACTTCCTGCTTATCATAAAGGCTCTAACCACCGCTCCTGAGTTTTGCGGGCAATCTACAGGGAGTCATATTTCAGTTTTCTGTGGAATACGTTTTATTAGGTATGCTGTATCTCAGGAGTAATTTAAGTCCTACAACAAGGTAGAACAACATTGCAGGCGAATCTTGAAGGAGGAACATTACCACATCACTAACGAAGCCTAACTAGGTCTATCGGAGTTTCTTCTTATATTAAGTAGCTTTTGGAGCTTTAGCTCCAGGGCACCCACTCCAACGATTGTCCTATGCTTGCTTGTCCTTTCTGTCTTCTCCCCATTGCCTTAATGACGGCAAAAGCAACAGTTGCGCAATGCGCTGTCACCGCTAACTGGGCTTTTCGCACATGGAGTAAGAAGGGTTTCGCCGGCTGTTCAGCCTTGTGTCTCGTCTCAATGTCGCCATGGGTGAAGCCCGCTTTATCTCAGCGGGGCGAATCAGTGCTAGAGCACATATTTCGCATTCGATAAACAGGCAAATATGCGTTATTTTTTTTTTGTGTGTGGTCCTGACAAGCATACGTCAAAGAGCGGGCTTGATGTGTTTTGCCATGACACACCTTCCATTAAGGCTGGTAGTCTATCTCTTCAAACAGGAAGCGATCGCTCTTACAAGGTTGGACGGCGACGAACGTGACGTAGTGATGCACACAGCCTGAATTATTACCACCTTGTGTCAAAACGATGTCTGCCTGTCGAAAAGACAAAGCGTTTAAAATAGCGTTCACTTAGAATGATGACTGGATGTACCAACGAGAAAGACGCGCGATTCGCTTAGTACCAAGCGCACCACTGCGAATACTTTCGTGAAGGCAAAACCGGCTCTTCTAATTCCTCCTATTTGTCTCCGCAGTGTTGGGAAGTATGTGGCCTCTTCTACGACAACTTCACCATCTGGGGACCCATGTGCACCGTGGGAGATATTTGCGTAAGTAATACCGTGTGTTATTAGCGATGGTCAGGGTTCCAAAAACCTCGGTTGTGAAAATTTCCATGTGTAACACGAGCGAATGAATTTTGCTTCAAATAATTGACGTAATTTCTTCTTAATTTTACCACGCTTTAACTTATGGCTAAGTGATATATTACAGAACACGTTAATAGGCTGCCAAACGTCCTTGTTTTCTTCCTAACTTGAAGTACAGGCCTTAGGATAAGACGGCACGCATGCACACTAGTAGATGAGGGGGGGGGGGGGGGAGGCGTCGCTGTTAATTCTTGTCAGTGTAATCACGGCTGAGTTAGAACAACTTTTAGAGGTGCATGTTTGTGTAAAAATGCTATACTCCCCGCGCATGTGCGCCTCCAGAAGTAAATTGGCCTAGAAGGGCGTAGGGAGTTCTGTTTGCTTAGTCAATGCCGCTTAGTCTATTCGCAATCGTTGGCTACACCACCACGCTGAATTGACAGGAGATGGTAACTGTATGCAGCTGTACTAAACTTGTGCAAGAGACAGGACGTGCACGACTGCATAATTAACTCCACTTTATAACGTATGTTTTACAGCATAAGGCACTGCAATTGACGCGACTATTGTTTTATATAGTTAAGCGTAAAAAATGCACTGGTTTAGTCGAACGAAAATTCTGCCGTCGACAGTGGATAGCTCGACAATTTATGAGGAGACGGGTATACTACCTCAAACGCCTATGCGTCTATGCTTTTCATTTTGTCAAACATGACAGCTGGCCAATGGCTCAGTTTTTTGCAGTTCCTTGCCTTAACTAAGTAAATTTCGCTATTCTTCCATAACCAATGTTCAGGTGCCGGTTGCCGTCTAAAGCAAAAGATTCCCCTGGAGCAAAAAGAAAATAAAAATGTTCGTTAAATGTATTTTGCACCGCAAGTCAGCTACACGAGAGTGCTTATAAGAATACCGCACGCACCTATTCCGCTTTATTATGAAATTTTAAATGGTTTGACCGTCCTGAGCTTAACCTGCTTCTCGTAGCAAGGAAAACAGAGCTGTGTCACCTCGAACTAGACACCAGATTAGGCATTCACTGCAGCATACAAGGGCAAAATGCAACGCTTGTTCTCAACTCTACTGGAACAGAAGCAATTATTAAACCTGTGGACTTAATTCTTATAGTTATAGCATAACTTTACCACCCGTATGTTTAAATAAATAAATGCCTATTTAGTTTCACGGAGAATGAGAGAAATTGGATAGATGGCAGTTTACAAAATGGGTATAACGTTTTGCTGCTTTCAACCAAGTGTGCTTCCTCATCTGGTCGCTGTCTTATAGAGCGGCCGCGGATTTATGGGAATGTATTAAGGAAAAGAGAAAAACAGAGACAAACAGAGTAGCAGGGGCAGCAGGTAGAGCCATGCTTCCTGTCGCTCTTGCAAAATTGACCCATATGAGCCTTGAAATAAACAATAACACCATACAGGACTGGCCACGAATGAGAAGGCCGCCTATCAAAGCTGGGACTGTAAGTGCGCCACCAGCAAAGGGAAGTTAAAAACGTAATTTTGAATACGGGAAGTGAGCGGAAATTTTGTCTCTTTTATCATTACAGCTTATTTCCTCGCTTTCCGCACTGTAGGAGTCATTTTGCTGCGACACTGGGAAGGGTTAAATTCAGCGAGAAATCCGGTGCTGTACACCTGATCGCGCTGTTTCGAGAAACTGACGTCACTGGTGACGCCAGGCGTGAATGTACAAATTATAAATTATTGTGCAGAAGTCTTTTGACGTGAAATTAACGGAGGCACATGTACTAAATATTTTAGCCATATGAATTGTTTTTATATGAGTAACAAAACTATTTCAACGTTTAGTTGGTACACGAACTCTCTGCCTTTGTGTTCCCAACAAGATACGTTCATAGTATGGCACGTATACGCTTTTCTTTATTTCATTACGCCAGGTATACAAGTTGTCCTCGCGGAGGTAAGAGACGGGGAAGGTAATAACGTTACTATGAGGTTGCCTTAAACAAGATGTCCTAATGTTGTAATATATTAGCAAAGAGCAGTTAGTATAAGTAAAGAGGAACCGCTGAATGGAGTCATTAAGCTTAAGGTGGAGAGTAAGTTTTCCTCTAAGCTTTTTGCCATTGAGAGCTTCGTAATAGCCATGGTCTTGCCATTTAGATGTGAAGTGCGAAGAAAAATTGCATTGTTTATCTCTTTATCACTGCAGAAGCTCAGTGATTAATGCCTTGCTGAAAACCAAAACGTAAACTCCCTAGAAATAGCTTTTTGTCAAATGTTTATCTTTTTTGCTTCGAATGTCTAAGCCTTTTTCCCACTGGTTCTTCGCCTCTCCCTTAAAATGTGGTTCTTTTCCCAAAAGAGTGTTTCCTGAATGCATATGTTCCAACCCCTTTTGTGCAGTTCCCCGGCTGTCAGGTGGCCTGCTCCTTCAAGAAAACGAATGGAACAGGTGCGTATTTAATTTCCACGCACTGCACAAAACTGGGTGCTAGGATAGGGACCGACGAAATGAGCGTGGCATAAGAAAAGACTCTGTACTTGATGGGTACTACTGGCCCACGGCATGACACACGCAATGTTTCTATTCTTGAATATTGTGTTAAGCTGCTGGAAATGTCCGGTAGCGCCTACAACATAATTTGGTGGTTTCTTGTTAACTAGTCAGCTTCGCAGTTTGATTGCCTCTATAAATTTTGTTCCATGTATCTTCTGAACGTAGCTTCGTTACTAAGTCGTGGAATATACTACATGCTTATCATTGGTTTACATGCTGGATCATTAAAAGCAAAAGATATCAGACAGAAATTGTATAGAATACCTTAAAAACCAGATTATGATGAACTCTAAGATGTATGAACTTTAGTGTATCTAACAAGGAGCCCTTTGGTATGTATTTATTTATTAATATTTTTTTATTCACTATATAACCAAATCAAAGCGGTACAAGGCGGGGGGGGGGGGGGGGGGATGATACAGTGAATGAGCAAAAAGCAAGGGCCGGCAACAAATATGAAATAAAAATAACAGTCCCTAAAAGTGAGTAGCACGGTATGCGGGAGCTGCAGTGAAACAATAAAGACCAGAAAATTTCGCAATGAATGAGGAATGAATATCCAATCGTATCATTTACGGGGAGCAAACGAATCCTTCAAGGCTTTAGTTCTGCATGTGTTTACGCACGTGATATCAGGGCTGTGATATGTATACGGAATGGGGAACAAGTCACTCATGGGGAATGAATAATGTTATGCCGAGTTGCTTTGATAATGAGCCTACAGATTCAATGGTACTTATCCCAGGAAATATATTTAGGTAGTTTTCAAAAACACAGGGCCAAATATGTGGCAGAGAAATCGTAAACAAACCTACGAAAACAACTATACTCTGAAATAAATATTTCTTAACCGAGGCTAATAATACGCGGAACGCTATAAAAGCTCAAATATTTCCATAAACAATTATTTTGCGCCAAAATGGACCATACCGATTCGTTACAGGCATTTGTTAGGACGCATAAACCTTCAACTACTACATACAACGAACATTAAACACGCTCAGTTATTTGGTTGACAGTTCGGCCGACTTCAGTTAGAAATGCTATGAAGCTGCCGGGTTGGCGCCACTAGAAGGAAGTCCTGCGCGTGTGCACTGCTGCACCACAAACGCTGAGAAATACTACCCGCTGTAAAAATGCGCAATGCATTCTGTATACAAACTAGCTTCAGAAACATACAAATATGTCGCAAACAAAACGCCGACAAGGCAGGAAAAAACAAAAAGAAAGGATACAGATATATATGCAAAATGCATCAATTTGGTTTTAACAAGAAAGGTACCAATCAATTGTTTTCTGTGTTCAAAGGGGCCCTGAAACGATAGTGGCGACAATATTGTGTTGTACGGAATTATATATAGATGGCTTTTGTAATATTCAGTTCAGAATTAAACGATCTGCGTGGAGGATTTTAATTAAATAGCATATTTAATGCACCCCTAAGCCACCTCTCGCAACCGACCAGGGCTACATATATCCCCGCACTCTCTCTTCCCGAAGAACTTTTTGGGTGCGCCCAATCATTGGAGGCTCCCAGGTTACCCGGGCGGGATGGGGCACGGTCTGAGGCCGTCGCGACCACTATTTTTTTTTCTTGCTCGCGGCATTAGGTGAGTTGAGGAGTGGGGGGACAGGAGGTGTTCCATTTTCGATTACTGATACCATTGGTGTTATTGAAGCTTGCTTAAAATGCCTTGAGCTGTGGGAAAAATTGATGGAATACATATTCTTCGCGGGTGCTTTCGAATTTTAGGAAATAGCTTTTAATGCGCTTTTTACTTCCCATCGAACCACACGCCTTTGGCTGAAATGCTGTAAGAGGGAAAGACTTTTAGGGGTAAGCTAATCCTTACAACCTTAGTGAAGCCTCTTAAACCAAACAAAGAAATTACCTGCAGGTAATAATATTCTGGATATAAAGAATCTCAGGATCAATACCAGTGAGTGTGTATGTAGAGGTGTCTTGCTTTAAATCAAAATGCTTTACCTAGCTGTTTACCAGTCATGTGTAATTTGCAACATTTTCCGTAGGCAATCCATAGCGAAGTCGTATATTATCTGGCAGTGATTCGATTACATGTATGAAGTTTATTGTGTAGGAGATTCAACTTGACTACCTTCAGTTTGCAAAGTGATAGGAGGCGATGTTTCGGTTTCTTAAAGCTAAGAAAACCTAACAATAATTGTAGGACCTAGGCACTTCATTCAAGTATAGCTTTCCCGGAGTGAAGTAAATATATATATATATATATATATATATATATCTATATGGAGAGAGAGAGAGAAAATTGAAGTGCCCAGCAGATGTAGAGTGCAGGTCGTCGTCCACTCCTCTCAGGCACCTCAGCGGCGAAAGCAGCCCCACAGGAAGACCTTTCCGGCGTGTTCGCGGACCCTCCGCAGCTGGAAGCGATGGATGGCGACCAGGCTGTCCGCGTGACTTGGACACGGCCCGTAGACCACGGAGGCGTCTCGTTTGAACCGGCGCTGGTTTATGTGCTGCTGCTAAGAGGAGTGGTAGACCGAGACCGATGGGAAGAAGCCACACAGGTATGCGTGTGTCACATGTTTGGCTTGCTGCTTGTGTTGTGAAACAAAAGGTTGAGAAAATAAAAACAGCAGGGAGGCCGATAGCTCTAAACGCCGAGAAAGCAGAGGTAGAGGGGCATCCATAGTTTTTGGCGTATCAACGGTTTTGAAGACAAGCATTGCTGCTGCAAGACGAAATGAAAACGTCAGTGAGACATGTAGGAAAGGGTGCATTCCGTTTTCGTCCTGCAAGCTCTAATTGGTCCACCTATTGCAAGCTAGACAGGGCAGCCTTCCATCGTTCAAATGTTGGAAATGCATTTGTGTCGCCAGTTGGATTGCTTGAGCAGGATCATGACACGGTAGGTAGCTACCTGCCTTCTCAATGCAAAACTTCTATTTAGAGTCGTACGACTTGAGGAGGCTTAAATGGGTGGTAAGTTGTAAGATCCAGTGGGGAAAAAGAAAATGGCTGACATGCATTTAGGCCACTGTCCCTCTATGGGACATACTTCACAGCATTTCGTTTCAACCTCTTAATGGCAGGCAAATAAATAACAGGTATAAATACAGCACCTTTAATTTCAAATACGGCGCCTTTAATCTCAATCGGGCCGTCTCAAGGGCATCTTTTACATGCGCTCCCGTAATGTGTTGTTTACACTCAAAATGACCATATATCTGAAGTCATTTGATGCGATCAGGATATGTGTAAAACATTATACTCTCGGTTAAATGTATGCCAATGTAAAGCTTTTCCTCGTCATTCTGCGATGCGGCGACCCCTGGTCAGTATGGGTTAAAAGCAAGGACGTGTATTGTCCGACGTCAACGCACGTTAAAGAACCCAATGCAAGTGCTCCAAATTTCCTAAGCCTTCTTAAAAGGCGTCTCTCGTAGCCTCAATTCATATAGAACGCAAAACGCTACAAACTGAGTTAAATGATAATACAAAATAATTCATACATTAAGTAATCAAAAAGATTTAATTGACAGTCTGAACCTTCATGAAGTTGTTTCTAGGCTGTACAGTTGACTATGCCCATGCAGCTCATCGAGTTTACTGTTCAGCACTTCTAAATATTTGATTAAAAGAACAACAACTAGGTTAGGCATTGTTTTGATTAGTGGTCTCGTGAAATTGGTACGATGTTACCGAATACGGCCGAATACGGCCTTTAACATGCTTTCAATGACGGTCAAGCTTTAACCTCACTGGCAGCTTTTATGGTGCATCATCAGGTCGTGCCGTCTTCTATGTCTCACTTTTTATATTTAGTTCTTCTTGCCACTTGGTCAAGTCCTCATAACAGATAGGCTCCACAATGACGGTTTTGAGAGTTTGGAACAGAAATTACCATGGTGTTAAACAGTTATTTCTAATGCAAAAAGTTGGAGGTACATACGGCGCCGCATGATGGTTTGAATACTAGGCAGGATCATTGTAGCGCCCCAGCAAGGTTTATTTGCGACGCAGCACTAGCAAATGGCTCGCAAGGAGCAGCAAGTGATGCGGACTTGTCACAGAGGTATCTGTAGCGCATGCTACCGTTCCATGCAGCGCTTCGGCGGCCTGCCAATGGCGGGTGTCCCAGATGCTATGATAACCAAGCGTGTAGGCAGTTCTCAAACGTGGTAAAAGCTATGGCTATAGCAATGTCCTCGCATTAAATGAACGAAATACTCGTAATGTGTGCTAGAAGCCATAAAACACGTTTCAATTTTCCAAAGGAAACTTCAATGGCCTAGAGGCTTCAGTCCAGCTACTTTGGCGTACTTTCCCATGCATTTATTGCTGATATTCTTTCGCAATCTCAACCGCTACACCTCGCAGACGCAGTACCAGAACGCGACCCTGAGCCACAGCCAGTTGAAGCAAGCGTCCGAACTGGAGATCGTCGCCTTCTCGCCTCACGGCCCTTGCGCACGCACTAGGCTTAACCTGGAGCTGGATAACATGCGGCCAGACGTGGACACTGTGCTGTCGGATGCCGCCCACCACATGGACCACTGCGCCGCGCCAAGGCTGCGGGGGTTGCGCCCTTTGACAGGACACAAGGTTGAGGCGCAGGTCTCCTGGGAGTGCGCTCATCGTTCATCGCACTCAAAGGGAGGGAAGTTTGAGGTGAGATATTATTACAGCCGCTTTGTGAAGCATGTCAGATATATACCTATATTTGGATTGAACGCTCTCGTCGAGATGACTCACGTCGGAGGACCTAAACCTAACTAGTGAAAATACAACTGTTTCCGAGAAAATGAAATGTGACGTCACTGCCCGACCTTTTAGGCGGACACCTGACATATGCCGCCAGGGAAGGGAATAAGGTGGCCATGAAAGAATGAAGAGGGGCCACAGTGGATTTATTTCGGCAGTCTGGGGAATCATTCACGTTTGACATCGCCCAGCGCAGGGGTTATTAGACGTTTCGCTGCCAACGAATGTCGGCCTCAATAACCGGCTGCGCACACGGGCACTACGCCTCCTACAACCTACCGGTCACCATCGGATTTCCCTGCTGGCGAAACTGAATGCCATAAATACGCCACGGAGTGGTCGCATTCAGGTTTCCAAAGCCTACAAAATAAGGACTGCAGTTAGCTTGCGCGACTGCCGCGAACGTTTCCCATGGCAATGACATCCAAAACGAACATTTTGTGGTATCCCCTTTGTTAGTCAACAACCCAGTCGTTTTCAATGATATTTAAGAAAATTCTTTGCGACTCCATGGAGAATTTTATAGGCAACACTTTGTAACGCGTTGCAAGTGCTATGCGAAAACACAATTTTGTTCAGGAAACCCCCATTGTATTGCATATTCCTTACTATATAGGCACGTATCTCTGAAGGTTACCTGGTGTTAACTACTGGAAGCCAACTGATGGCAGCAAATGTTAACATTATGGAGAGCTTAGCATGCTTTGTTGCCATCTTTTCAGGGCAGTTAACCTATATCCCGGTCTCTATGTTCCAAACGTTCCTGAACGCTTATATTAGCGCAAAGCTGGAGGAGAAGTATGAGGCTGCGGTCTTGGTATGGCTGCCATTTCTTGCTGAATGAGGGCCGAAAATTACATTTTTGTTTTTGTTTTTTTTTCAGCTAAAGCAGACCTTGAGTTTACGGTTCAATATCAACTCATTCACAAGGCTGCTCGCACACACATTTTTTCAGTTCATCGTTCCTGTTGATCGTGCGAACTGGTCGCTGTGATATATGACAAAAGGAAAGCTTTCGTAACATTATTGAATCCGATTAGGGCGTCGGCAGATCTCTAAACGTGTATACTTGATTGCAAGCTTCAAAAGCACATCTTCGAAACTTTGTCAGTGGCGTCTGCCATTCTCCTCTGCCCCAGTACTAAAAGCCTTTTGCGCTCCTTAAAGTAATGCGCAATTACAAGAAATTGTTTTGTGGTGCGTATGCGTAATTGTTAATGCTTAATTGCACTCTCTACCAGGTCACATGGAAAGCCCTGGACAGCGCGGTGGACATCACCGGGCGCCTGTTCACTACCCAAATGTCGGCCACACTGCCGCTGTGGTCGGATACCTCGTACTCCATCTTTGTCCGCCGCCTGTCCCCTTGGACGGGAGAACCAGACGCCGAGACGCAGGCACTGCTCCTCGACACGTTCAGCGCCCAGCCCGCAGCCAGCGTCAAAGAGGCCACTCCAAGTAAGTAGCGCTTACATGCTCCCTTACGTGAGTGGCCATTCCCTCCTTTAAAACTGTCGAGGAACGATTGTTCACGGCGTGCGCTGAGTTCTGCGCCGCTTATTGTGAGTTATTGACACACGCAAATGCCAGTCGACTGTGAAATGTTTTATCATAGCGGTGAAAACACTGAAAGTGCTACTTATTCATATAAGAAGCATTAAGTTTTTTTTTTGTTTTACACCTGGAGCTATTAAAAACATGTTAGATTTAAGATAGGGTGGGAAATAACGCCCAAAACTAATTCACTACATATCGCTAAGAGTGCCAACTGAAGAAAACAGCACGCCGGAAACAGGCTCCTGAACTGTCCAAGCTGAAGGTAATTTACAATGTTCAAGTCAAGAAAGTCACAAAAATATGCACAAACAAATTCGTTCGGAGCAGCTTCACACAGATGTCCCAAGGTTGCTTTGGTGATTTTCCAATAGCGCTGTTTAAACAATTTCCATAGCTGGCATTTCCATTCGGCTGTTTTGGCTAATTTTTCATTAATGCGTGCGTAGGGGTCTAGGTCTCGCCTTGTTGTTCAAAGCGAAAATTCTAGAGAAATGCTTCAATAAAGTATAATGCCCAATCGATACAGAATCGCCGTTATTGATATAATTTTTTTAATGCCGAGTTTTGTTCTTTATATTTATCAATTATAAAATCCAAACTTGTTTTAGCTGAATATTCATATATTTACAGGAAAGATTTCTGTTTCCAGCATCCAGGTGACATCTTCACGGATCTACGAAATTGACTACGATTAGTAATGCGCGTATTGCCACCTGTCGTTGTGAGAGCTTTTAGATTTATAAATTACTAAATACTTAAATGAGCCATATTATATTCTGAGAGAGACCGCTAGTCCAGGCACAAGGACGCTTAAATTACTTGGCTAAGCATAGTACTTCTCCTTCCGAAACCATTTACTTGTTTCGAGCGATGCTGCCGAGCAGGCCGTACGCGTCCGATTTCCCAACTGTCAAAAGCTTTATCCACCTCCCTTCCCAAATCATTTCAATGTAAATAAATGCTTTCTCCTCCTCCTCCTCCTCCCCTTATAGACAACTGAGATGTATGCGAAATGAGCCGTGTAACAAAACGCAGATTTGTGAAAGAGCTTTTGGCGCCTGACTTTTAACATGAAGGAGGTTAATAAAAGGCTTATTCTCAGGCTCAGTAGCGTGCGGCGAATGCACAGCATGTGAAACTATAAATGACGGCTTGACTTCCTAGTTAGTTTCTTGGTTTGGTTCGCTACGTGAGATTCACCGGTACAAAGAGAGCTTCAATGGAGCCATAGTGGAAAGCTTTGGTCAATTTCGCACGTCATCCTAGACGAATATTTGAGTGCCCCAAGCGCCGAACCATCCTGTTGTATCGAAATGTGTCTTGCATGCAGGTAAAGCTTCTTGGTAACGCTGAGCTATACGACTTTGCTGTTTACTTCCGTGGACAGCAGATGTTTGGAATACTACTAGTATGCATTGTCGCGGGGTTCAGCCTACAACCACAATCCTGCAAGTCTCACAAAATACACTTTCCTGCCTCAAAACAACAGCAGTACTTCTTGACCCTTGGTGGACAACGGTATTAACCTGCTTAAAACCTGCTGAAGAGGAGTATCTATAGATAAATCTGCTGTTTCGCGACAATATGTAGCGTGACGGGTCGACTGATTCATCCATTCTTGGTTTCAGCGGGAAGTTGCGTGGGCATCGAAATCGTGGCCGGCGGCGCAGCCGCCCTCTCAGCCGGGTTCATCGTCTCGGTCATAGCCTTGGCCGTGGTCGTGCGTCGGCAGACGCCGATGCCCAACCAATATCAGGACTCTGGCAAGTCTGTCGCAGAAAACAAAGGTGAGGGCGGGCACCTGTGGCAGTGTGTGAAATTTTATACGCAGTGCTGCGGCATACACCTAAGTGCGTATCATATTTACTTATATATATTGTCAATGTTATAATAGCCAGCTCCAGTTGGTCCATTTCTGTGCTCGCGGTATTACAATGCACTTCTGGGCGAAAAATGCGAACAAATTGTTCCGGATGCAAACACTCAAAAATAAAAACTGAAAGGTTACACGCTAGCCGATGATGGGTGTGTCCTTCATGAATGACCTTATCCCATTTATTTCCCATCTATTGGGCACCACTCGTGCAGCTGATTATTTTATGATATTCCTCAGTAAAAAGTTCACTACGCCTTTTTATTGTTCGTTCTTTTCTTGCGTGACTTTCTCCATTCTTCGCTATCTCCCTACTTTACCGGAATACTACTGCTACTACTACTACTACTCCTACTACTACTACTACTAATAATAATAATATTAATAATAATGAATAGTAAAGTGAAAAGCAGCTGCTGATAAAGGCATACAAGCTGCGATCACAGCAGTGGCATGCAGTTTCTTGCGCGTTGTCACTGTCAGTGACCAGCGTAATGAAACATAGCTACATAATGGGACACTTGAAACAATTACATTATACAGGACGCTACACAACTCACTGTCATTACTAAAGAAACGGCGAAAACCTAACCCTACAGACAATAATAGAGAATGGGCAGCAATCTTGAAGAAGCTACGGATCGAAGTCCACAGGCCATCATAGCCTAGATTATCTTCACAAAAGAAGTTCTTCAACCCAAAATTTTTCAGCTTTGGATATAATCAGAACTAGCCACTGAGTGAATGTGAGCCTTCAATATTTACTCAGTAGACAATAGACAAACACTTGCTGACGTGCGTGGTTTGCTCATGCGCGTAGAATTATTAGAGACAGCACAAAACGGCCGCCTCACGTGGTACAGTTTTGCAGACTGTTTTCAGGGCAGCGTAAAAAATATTACAATCAAGTGAGATATTAAAGTGTGCTTCTTCTAGCACGGTAACTATATTTTGGTCGTTACCATTCATCTGTAGTGCTGTGGCTGGGTCATCCAGCGTTTGTCCAGACATCATGGGGCAGTGTCATGAAATCATAATCTGCGGAGCTATATTAGTTATCAAAATATACATTGCTATTTTGCTGGAAAATTGCGTTACCCGTAATTGGCACAAAAAACAAATTCGTCCGAACACGAGCATAAACACCGTGGCGCTCCTACGCGTGGAGTCTTGGCATAAAAGCACAGAAAAAGTGATCCTGGTTGAAATGAACTTATGCATGCATTTTAAATGAAGAAATGATAGCGCCCACCAAGAAATATGGAGAAACGAAAACAAACGATTTTCATACTACCCATTCCCATTCCCAATACTAGAGCCTTGTTCAAGATGAAATAATAGACATGTAGCCATCATTTCATTTTATTTGAAAAGAGGGGGCCAGAAGAGTGTCCAGACAAAGGCAGATTACTGTCACTGAATAATCTTGTGTGACAAATTTTACGCTTTGCATTTTTTACCTCAATGTTACCATGCCCGACATACCATGTTTTGGTCCAACTTAAGGCTTCATACCTTGAGTTTACAAACGTCGGCGGAAGGCTTGATCCGCTGCATGAGGACGAATTATCTTCTTGAGGCCTTCATCAAGAGCAAACCATTTAGTGAGTATCAAGGCAACTGTGTAGAGAAGAGCGGAGAAGAAATAACTGTACCAGTCTCTTCTGCAGGTTGTCCCGAGGGACGCGGCCGACGTGGGTCCCAGCTTTGCTCTGGAGCTAAGGCCATATTCAGAGTTGGCAGCGTCCAGAGCAACGGCCCCTCGAGCCCCGTGGGTGAATCGCAAGAAGACCTGCTGACCGCCCAACGGGTGGGTGGTGGCCGGTGCTTCGTGTACGACACCCAGGCATCCTAACTTCCTAACCATCACTGCTCCCAACAAGAGGGATAGACCCGTGACGGCGTTGATCTGGCACCGGTCATCAGGAAAGGACGCACGTAATTTAATCATTATTTATTGTTTCCGCCTGCGTTTCCGGTTCTTGCTTTGTACCTTTGGTGGGCAAATAAATAAATGCTGTGCACTCAACCGTCATCTTCATCTCAACACCAATTGCGACTTTGTGTCAACGCCACACAATGCGCCTGCCTAGAAACCTATACCGTTCTGCCTAAGCCCCAAAGGTCTGAAATGTTTTTTTTTTTTTTTTACAATTTCTTATGTCACAACCTTTACCAATGGGACGTGAAATTCGGCGGTGGTGGGTTCGAATTCGAGCAGGGATATGTAGGTAATGTTGCTTGTACAGTAATCTCCAGGAATAGAACAATATTTCGGATTCATCAGAAACAAAATGCTTTATACATTCCGCAATGTCAATTGATGATGACTTCCCTTGTGTGTACTGTGAACTATGTTTACTCGGCTTTAATCATGTATACTATGGCCGGTAATCGTAACCCCAAACATTGAAGATTAGAGAGTATCATCATATGTGTATCAGTTTCTTACAAATTTCAATAACTGTCTTACATTTAAAAGACGTCTCAGAATTTTTGACTCAGACACGGTTCACAAGGCCATTGTATTTTTTTATTGCCTTGTCTTGACATATTGCATTTCACAAAAACAATATCAACAAAAATCACTCAAATGCTATTTAGATACGCTATTTACATACGACACATTAAAATGAACGCATACAAAATAAATGCTCTGGTCTTGCGAGCCACTTGAGAGGTTCTGCAACAGCTTTTTGGATTGCTAGAGATCTGTCCACGCTTTCCCAAAAACAAATTCGGGCAGGCCGTGCGTCTTTATCACAATGGTAACCAGCCATTCTTGAGTGCCATACACAGTGGAAGCCCATGAGTATAATTAAAAAAAATGGTACGCCATCCTTACTTTCCACGCACAAGTACAGGATACCATGACGGTTTAGCGAAAAATATTTCATTAGCGTTCTTTGCAATATATCCCAAAAATATACCACTCCACCACAGTGTAAAAAACACGGTCTATTGTTTTTGGCTTCCTCTATAATAAAAAGTGTGATTCCCAGGGTATAAATATTTCCTTTTCCTGTGTTTTCACCGGCAAGGTTCCGGTGTGCAATTTCAAAAAAAGGCTTTTGCTCCTGACATCACCTGCATTCTTTTTACCCTTTTAACACACCTGCACTTGGGCCTCCACTGTACAAGGCCCTGTACAAAGGCACTGGGAGCATAATGTCGCACAATGCACAGTACAATTTCTTTCGTTTTACTGACGACAAATAATTACTTGAAAACCACGCTGAAAGAAACCGCACACCTGCAACAGCTTCTCTATAAACGTCCTTAATCCCTGGGGAATAATCTTTAGTTAAAACAACGCACTCCGGGAACAGCCGTCTCATTCTGACTTGGCATAAGGTGCATAATAATCGGTCAGTCATGTCACCAAAAAACAAAAAAAACGACTGACCAGCTGTGGCAAAAACAGGTGGCGCAATCCTAGGTCATCAGGGCTAGCCAGCCACCAAAGTTTTAGCTGTTGTAGGCCCTCATTGCACCGGCCACCGCTTAGGTAGGGGATGACGGCTCTTGCGGCGCGCGTCTTTCTCTCCCTCTTCTTTTTCTTTCTTTCTACTTTCTCTCTTCTGTCCACACGAGGCAGCGGAGGTAGTCTTTTACTCGTCTGAACAAGTTGGTCCAGCTTCAGCGCTCTAATTCAGACGCCCAGACAAATGCAGCGAAAGTTCTTAGCAACTTCTCAATATTTAACCACGAAGAGCTCAACACCTGCATAACATACCAGAGCTTTGTGATAAAGAACAAGTTGCAAACTATGGGCCTGGCAAAAATAGATAGGTTTGTCCCTCTAAAGTTTTCCCCTTTGTCTCATCTGTTCAGCCTGTCCTCTCTAATACTGTTCACTGTCACGGTAAGCCATAAGCGGAACTCCCAAGTACCTATCTGGTATCGTCGTCCAAGGCACACCGGGAAACTGTTCAGGTGTAGATGAACACCTTCTATGCCAAAGTCCTTTGGATTTCGACCAGTTAACTCCACCGCCGGTTGCGTGACTGAGTTCAAGCACACACTTCACAGCTTAGCATATGCCCCCCTCGTCATCGGCAAAAACAACGATGTCGCTTGCATATGCTAACAGCTTTAATTCGGCTGCTTGTAACTTGAATCCCTGAATACTGTTATTTGTGAGTATTTTCAAGCAAAGGGTCTCTATATAGATACAAAATGAAAGAGGGCTGAGGGGACAGCCCTGGCGTACGGCACGCTATACACTAATGGGGGCCCCTAAACGATCAATCTTGTCATGCCATTCGTGGCATGTTTCCCCCTGTAATCTACAATATTAGGCACTAGTTAATTCGCAGCCTCTTTCGCCGAAAGAGAAAAATGTTGCGGTGTGTGCCACTTAAGATGGTATGATGGAGCCCAGTTATTGCGGCAAAAACCCGAAAATAGCTGAAACACATTTTCTTTTTAAATGATTAATTGTATCCTTTTGCATGGCGCTTTTTATGCTGCCGTGAAGCTTCATTGCTGAAGCCTAGAGGTAAGCACTCTAATTTAAAGACTGCTTCACCTTCCATGTGGATACGCATACGGCGGAAGCGCTCCAATAACCGAGCTTTTGTTAGTTCTGACTTTCTGAGAAGATGCCTCACTCCTCTTGTACCCAATTTGGCTCCCTTCATTCAGCACTCATAGAACTACGTCGCAGATTAATACATTCTTTGTTTTGCAAGTTTCGCAGTTCTAATTCTTAGTTTATTTATCTTTTTTTTCCTAGTCATCTGAACCGGCAATGTATCAGCAATAAAAACTGTAAATTTGAAACCTGCGAAGGATATTCAAGCATGTTCTGACCTGTAGTATACCTGCCGAAATGTAGCGAACGTTCAGCCCGCCTTTTGATACCTATTGGTGAATAACAAATCTTTCCACAAGATTCCCGGCGAAAATAAGCTGCAGAACACACTGTTCTTTTGATATAGCAAATAAAATTCGCATAAGATGTAATAAAATTTTCCGTAATATCCTCTAAACATTCGCCCAATAAAAAAGCCCAGTATGTTAAAGTAGCTGTTGCGTCCGTTCGTAAGGCGAAGCTAAAGCATCTTGTTAACTTATCGAGTTTAGCCTCCGGTATTATCTATGCCAGGTCAACCGCTCCAGCGCGGGCGTTCAAGATTGTTATCTAAAAGCACGGGTTGTTGGCGCTGCTTCATGTGACGCACCAAAAAGAAGTTGTTCGTCGTGCTGGTGCTCATTTGGGGGTTCGCATCACAAGGCGGCCGCTGCGTGTAACTACGCATAATTTTGGGTGGCAATTCAAGCAGCAACCATCGTAACCTGGGGCCGGATTACGCACCGCTCTCAAAATCGCTCTCAAGTTTGAGAACCTGACGTCAAAATGACGAGGCTCAGACATGTGAAGTGTGACGACATCACGGCTTTAGCCAATTACAAGCGGGCTAGGGTGCTTAATAGCAAAGCCCCGCCCCGGAAACTTTTATTTGCATGATAAAGGGGCCGTGTGCAAACATTTTTCTTGAAAACGCTGCGAATAAAAGTATAAATGTTCTATTTACCTAAGAAACATTGTTCGAAGCTATAATACGGCAACTAAAAATAGAAGCATTTTCAGTATTACAATTAAATGTGCTCTTAGGTAACGATTTTCGCCGCGAGGGTCAGCTGACGACAGCGAGGCGTGAACATGGCGGCCTGCAAAGAAACAGCTGATTTTCCCGTCTAGTTGCTGCTTTTTACGCGTAGTTTAAAATCGAGGTCCTCTGCGGACGTTGTTAGTTGCCGGAAAAATCTGACTGAAAGCAGTAAAGGCTACGAACCTGCAGTGAACAGCTTGGTGAAAGTGTTTGTCACGAAAATAGCTTGCTGAAGAGTGTTTTTCATCAGTGCTTACCAGCGATGACAAGAGCGACGAGCGGTAGCCATGTGATCTAGTGTTGTTTCTTTGGAAAATACAAGAGGAAAATGAAGGCTACACTATTACTTGTGCCGATAGATGGAAGCTGACAGTATCAGTAAAGTAGGTGGCAGCCGCTATGCAAGAGCTCGCGACTGCAGTGCGGGAAACGAGATCCGACGCACGACCCTCCACCACTGACTTGTCGTGCAAGCCACAGTGACTCGCTGCTGTGCTTCACAACCAGTTGACTCAGGCACATTGGGCTCGGTTCTTCATATTGCGATTGATGCTGCTGCTGCTCCATTCCGTTCATGTTCAGTTGCTGATGTTGTTCTGTGTGAGGTACAGAAACCGACGTTTACGCTCCGTTTTAGTTTGTTCAAGAGAAAGAAAGCACTCCTTTTTTTTTTTTTTTTAATTGTCACCGAGGCGAGAACGAGTTTGTTCTATCAGACCTCAATTTAGAGGCGATAATTAGGTAGGCCTGAGCAGGGATGTATAGTATGTTGCATTTCGCGCAGCGGTAAGAGTGATGGTGTTGGTCGCACATTGTTGCAAGGCCTCTCTGACGGTGTCATAGTTTCTGTTCGTGCTAGACG
Source organism: Amblyomma maculatum (assembly GCF_055883805.1). Classification (NCBI taxonomy): domain Eukaryota; kingdom Metazoa; phylum Arthropoda; class Arachnida; order Ixodida; family Ixodidae; genus Amblyomma; species Amblyomma maculatum. The sequence goes on along the minus strand of NC_139345.1, from coordinate 152,443,590 downwards.
GTGTCCACTCTGTCGGCAGGAAAAGCAAGCGTATCATGCATGTGATGCCGCAAGCGAGCTGGAAATCGGCTCAATTTCTGCGATCGCACTATGACAACTAGCTTTCAAGTGCCTTTATATCCATCAAAGTCTTTAGTGTTTCAAAATATGTTCATTTTACACACATTACGCATTCTCCTTCAATATTGTGTGAATTATGTACAAGCCTTTTCTATTAAAATATCAGTTTGAACAGAAGTTTGATTTTTTTTTTTTGGTTATTTGTTGAAAAGACTTAGAAAATAAATGCCAATGACAAAAGCAGCTGTGCAAAATGTGTATATCACACATTTATGGCGTAGTAATTTATTGGATGCTTATAGTTTAGCTTCCTCTACTGTCTTCAAGCTGTTCAGCATTCTTCTTGACAGTGTTGCACGTTTTATTAGTGTAAAATAACCTTTATTCAGCAATGCATTTGTTATGATTGCAGTTATTTTATTGTCACTAAGATTTTTGTCATTCAGCAGTTATTCTGGGCACTGAAGCCAAGTAAAATGCACTATTCTTCTAGCAGCTGCTACAGCAGAGCAGCAGCTACAGCTTTGTTATATCTGATATATAAGCATTTTGTATACTGCACCATGCATACAGTACCTATTTGTATAGGTAGCTTCAATTTGCAATGGAATGGATTCTTTGGGCCTAGTAATTTATTCTCGAATGTGCATGTCACTGTTGTATGGTCAATGTATATCAAGGTACATGTGCTTCTCTATATGCTGCCTCTTTTGCAGTAAAAACACTCAAGTGAAATGCTGCTGCCAAGAAATAAGTGTTTCTATAGAATATAAGTGGCAGTAAAAAAAAAAAAAAAGATCTTTCTTGGTAGTATTTTCTGATTACAATCAGCATCATGAACATTTACTGCCTTGCTGTAATACAGCACTTTTCAGTTTAAGCATATTTACACCACAGTGACCACAGCCAACTGTACCAGGCTGCAAAACGGTAGCAGAGAAGGGACAGCGAGCTGGGACTGGGATCGCTTGGCACTGGTGTAATCAGCCATGACTTCAGTGGGTAGTTGCCGTCCCAAGGGTAACCAAAATATGACATCCACTTAGGCCCATCTTTTGCTAATCTCAACAGCTTTTGAGCATGCTTTAGCACTCAATTGAAGATCCATACAAGTAGCCCACAGCCAGAATCGTAAACATTCGCAGGAATGCTTACAACGTGTGCCAATGCTGTTTAGTAACTTGGTAGTGATGATTACCTGCATAACAGAAGCACCCCGGTTTCTTAGGCAGCAAATAAATGTAAACACTATAAATATTTGTCTCCTATTGCTTTTGCCATGAACAAAATTTCACTACAACATACATTCTTTGGCATATAGCCCGTCTCAGCATATTCAGGAAATGTATCTCTTGCCGAAGCCGAAATCTAAGTCAGGCTCTCCCTGCAAGGCTTGTTTTCAAAAAAAAAATAAAAAATCTTGTTTTCAGAAAAGACTCCCGGTCTTTGCAGAAATGAAAAGAAGCAGGCGTTTTTACGGCGCATTCACTTTCAAGCCGCGAATGTGTCGCAGGCAGGAAGCGTGACAAATGGCCCGAAACCAGTCATCGAGGAGCAAGGCGCGCTGGACAATCAATAGTGCCTTCATCCTGTACTTTACATATAAAGCCCTTTCGACAGCTCTCGCTAAGTCATTTTGAAGACAACTGTTAAAAAACAATGCACGAGTGGGAATGAGACCTTTTGGTTGGAAAAAAAGCCTTGCAGAGAAGCCGACTTACAACAAGTGGTATTGCACACATCAATGCATACAATCAAGATCGTTCGATGACCAACACTGGTTTTTAGAGCTTAACCAGGAAAAAGACGCTGGTGTTCAGCAGACCTTCGATCACCTTTCGGTGCACAAGAGTACCGCTATCAAACATTATGGTGTCCCAGCGCTGGCAGACAAGGACAAAGACTAGGGACACACATAACAGCACTGAACTTACAACTTTATTTTGGACGCTTTTGATCCGCGCATATATAATTGACAGAAGGATGAAATGAAAAGAAGCAGGCGTTTTAACGGCGCATTCACAAACGCTAGACGAACGCGCCGTGGAGAAGGCGTTGGTCCGGCGGGCAGCCAGGGTCACGAAATGCGCGTGTTCGCTTCGCAGATCTGAGATAAAGCAGGCACAATACAAGTTTACTATGATCTTCAGAACTCTTTGGCAAACACACGCAGTCAATAACAAAATCTACTCACTATTGCGATGTTCACAACGTGCGTAGAACCCTTTGCCTAGTGACTTGTTTCCGTATCCTTGACGGCAAGCATCGTTCCGCCAGATGGCTTCCGCTACCGACGCACTGCATGATGCAAACGATCTTACATTCCCTACGTACGTTGGAAGCACGATATAATCGTGGTTGGAACCCTCCGGTAGCAAAAAAATGCGGTGCGCTTGCCGCCGCGGTGACGACGCACTCGCCCGCAAGCCGCCGTTCATCGATGTTCGTCGGCAATCGTCGCGCAGTCACTGCACTTTCTGCTTGCTCCCGAGTTGAACATAGCCGGGCCAACTTGTCCGGCAAGTCAAACGCGACCTCGTGCTTCATTCTTCGCTGTGGATCGCCGATACAATGCCTCAAAGCGGCGCATCGCAATGTACGCGGCCGCCATTTTCACTCTCAAACGTTTGAGACTGCTTCTGTCCCTCTCAATTGGCGGCCATATTTAGGGGCTCAACGTCGTTTCTTTTGTGTTCATGACGTCTCATGACGTCCACTGGTGACGCAGAACTGACCGGTCAGAACTGATCAATAGGACATAGGCCATTGAGAGCGATTTTGAGAGCGATCTGTTTGAGAGCGGTGCGTAATCCGGCCCCTGTTGTGTCTCACCGTTTGCCCGCTTTAAGGGGTGAAACACTGTTGCAAGAGAGCAAGAAAATGCATTTCAAATGTCAGGCTTCAAAAAACGTGTTTTGACCCCATGGTAATTATTATTTGAAACACTCTCACGGCTTAGCGGCCGTTCCTGAAGGACATGGAAGCAGAGGCAGAATAAACCGATCCTTTGAAGTGGGAATGCAGCAATGCACTTTAAGACGTCTCATGGCTCACTGTGAAACAGGCTTTAAATACTAAAGCACTTAAAACAGGTGAGTTAGGCCGACCTTCTCCTGGCGCGAGAACCAGCTGGCAGTATGCGGTTTTGTCTGTGCAGACAGGTCCACAACGTCGTAGCGGAAGGGAATAAAAGCGACCGTTTCCTTTACTTGAGTCTTTCTGCAGGATGTGGCATCCACTCACACAGTGTTCGCCCTATATTCATCTCTTTAAGTAGGTCATTAGGCAATCTCCATTAAACAAATTTAACTACTCGGCATGAGCTAAGAAAAACATTAATACAAAATTTTGGTTTGGTTTTGGGGTTTAACGTCCCAAAGCGACTCAGGCTAAGAGTGAAGCCGTAGTGGAGGACTCCTGAAATTTCCACCACCTGGGGTTCTTTAACGTGCATTGACAAAGCACATCACACGGGCGCATAGCTTTTCGCCTCGCTCGAAAAGCGGCCGCCGAGGCCGAGATTCTACCCCGCGTCCTTGGGCACAGTAGTCGACCGCCCTAACCACTGCGCCACCCCCGCCATGAAGTTTAGACAATATCATCATATGCCTATCAACCTCTTAGAAATTCCCATGATTGCCTCACAATTAAAAGTCGTCCCAGAATTTCCAACTCAGGCACGGTTCACAAAATCATGGTTCATAGAATGTTTCGCCCTGTTCTCTACAATATTGTGCGCTTGTTAATTCGCAGCTGTCTTCAGCAGCAAATTAAAATTTTGCTTTGTGTGCCCCTTGAGATGATATATCTGAGCCCAGGTATTGCGGCAAGAACATGAAAATAGCTGACACACCTTTTTGTTTTTTGTTTTTTCGAATTGTTGCATCCTTTTGCTTGTCGCTGTTTATATTCTACCGTGAAGCTCCATTGCTGAAGCCTAGAGGGAAGTTCTCTAAATTAATGTCTCTCTCGTAATCCCCAGTGGATGTGCATATGACGGAAGTGCGCCAAGAACCGAAGTTTTTCTTAGTTCTTCTGACTTTCTGACAAGGTACTTCACAGTTCTTGTAACAAATTTAGCCCCCTAATTCTGTACTCATAGAACTATGTCGCAGATTAAGATATTCTTCCTATTCCACATTTCGCAGTTTCAACTTATAGTTTATTATTATCATTTGATTTGTTTGCATGTGAACCGACCATACACTGGCAATAAAAACTGTAACTTTGAATTATGCGAAATATTTATAAGCCTGTTCTGACCTGTCGCATGCCCGTCGAAATTCATCGGACGTCGAGCTTGCCTTTGGATACCTAATTCTGTATCCGCGAGCTTTTCACAAGGGTCATGGGTAAAATAAGCTGCAGAACACAGTCTTCTTTAGTTATAGTAAGTAAGATCATCAAATGAAGTAATAAAATTAGCCTTAATAAGGTGTAAATATTCGCACAATAAAAAGCCCAAATTGTTATAGGGCCTGTTGCGTCTGTTCATAAGGTGAATCTGCAGCGTCCTGTTACCTTATCGCCTGAAGCATATTATTAGTGCCCGGTCAACTGCTCCATCGAGCCGTTCAAGATTGGGGTCTAAAAACTCGGGTTCTTGGCGCTGCTTCACGTGAAGCACCAAAAACAAGTCGTGATGCTAATTTGGGCGCTCGCGCCACGAGGCTGGCGCTGAGTGCAACCACGCATAATTATGCTTGGAAATTCCTGCCGCAACCACAACAAAGTGCTATGTCCTTGTCCGCTTTAAGGAGTGAAGACTTCCTGCAAGAGAGTGAGCAAATGCATTTCAAATTTAGGGCTTCAAACAACTAGCTTTGACCCCATGGTAATTATTTGAAATACGCTCACGACTAAGCGGTCCTTCTCGAAGGCTATAGAACCAAAAGCAGAATAAACGTACCCTTTGAGCTGAGCAAAAAAAAAAAAAAAAAAAAAGAGGACACAATGAACACACCGAAAACATGACTAGCGCTAGGACCTGCGCTAGGATCGGCGTTAGTACTGTTTTCTGTGTGTTCCTTGTGTCCTGGTTTTTTGCGCTCCTGTTCTGCACGATGCTTCACCGACTCGCCTACGCGAAGTATTAATACTTTTTTTTTTCAAATTTTCCAATAAAAAGCAACATACAGGCATATACATAGAGAGGTCCGATTTTACAATACCGCAGGTGGGACCTCCCATGGTATGAAATTTCAATAGGCAACTTAAAAAGAATACCAAATGAACGGAAAATTGCGATTTGAAGCAAAAATGAAAACAAATAGCTAAATACATAGTAAAACGTACAGTCGTGAGCAAAAGTGGTATACAACACGAAGCGGGTGGCGGTGCTCGGGAAAACTGCATTCCAGTACTATCTAGTAACAGCTATCTGGGATCCCTAACAGTTGTGGCGGTGCCCATTTCAATGCAGTTTTACCGAACTCCGTCCTTGGCTCCGCGTTGTATACCACTTCTGCTCACGACTGTACATAGCAGAGAGATTTGGATACAAAAATAGAATACAAAAAAAGGTACAAAAAATACACCAACAAATTCTGTGACACAAAAGATAAATAACATAGAATCAGGAATTAAGAAGAAAACTTTTTTATTGAACTTGAACAAGTGCGAATGCAGCACGCACTTGAATAATACTTATGTCTCACTACGCAACAGATACGAAATATCGTCTGCTTGTAAAGGGTGGCAGGAATTTAAAACTGCCATAAAAGAAACTCAAAGACAAAGTAGAGCACTCGTATGGCACTAAAACTCGAAAGGAATGCAATGCACAGGCAATGTAGTGGGCGCAACGTTTTCATAAATTATGTATATTTTCTTTGAGTGCTAAGTGTGAGATTGATTATTTCACTCGGATGATATAATTAGAGAGAAAATTTAGGCTAGTGATCGAATGACAAAGTTAATGTACATCTTGCTGAGATAATAAGCGCGTGATGAAAGAATGCTGTGCAGACGGGTGGTCTATGTCACATAAATGTCAATTTAAATATCACTTCGTTTCAAATGAACGCATATGCAATGTTTAAAGAACAGAGTAGCTGCGATTCCTAGCTGCTCTATAGAGAAACCCTTTGGAATATTAATAGTGTCGTTTGCATACGGAATGTATTTCATGTCATGGCCCATGTCTAGGAAGACATTTATGAATATAACAAAACAAAAATACCCTATAAGCTAGCCATGGAAGTTCGTCTGTGCCTGCATATTAGCACACTGAACTCACAAAGACACTACACTATTTGAAAAATGGAGTTGAAAAAAATAAAGAAAGGGAAAATTTCTGCATTGGCACCTCGAGTCATTTTGGAAAGAAAATCGCACGAATGCGAGCCCAATCTTAGCGCATGATTCTTAGCTTCAGCACAATGGAAGCTCCAGCCGTTTATCACTGAGACCTTTCCGACCTTCACATGTCAACTTTTAATATAGCTGGGGAAAATATTAAACTCACTTTTCTTACCAATATAGTTGTGTTCTTTTCCCAAATAGCCTTAGCGAGAAAACAACCACATATTCAATTTTTAGTGAACAAAACAATTTCCTGCAGCTGTTTTCAGCGCCATTCATGCCTTGTTGCATAAACGCGAGATTTTTTTTTATCCACCACGAGAGTCAGTTCGATTTTACTGTAATGACAAAATAAAATATTACTTCCAGACAACTCATTCCAAGGAGCACAGCCTTTTTGGGCAGTTCATTGTTTACCGAAAGCGATTCACCCTCTCCACAAACGTGGCCCCTGTCCATTTAATCGCGCTTTTACCGGAGGCAGTCTTTCCAGCCGGTAGTTCCTTTTTCACCATGCGAGGACAGTTTCTTGATTTTATTTTTGTAGCTTCTAGCTTTGGTTACTCTGGCAAAAAAGGCTGCTGATAAAATATTGCAGAACTTCCACAACAGTCACATTGTTTGTCTGAAAATGTTGGTTTTAAAATAAATGATTGAAACAGCCATGGAGAGTCTTTCTAACGTTTTCTTTTTACCAATAATGATAACCTTACCGGAAGACACTATATGACTCGCTATTTGTATGTACCGCTTGCGATAATAAATAAATTCTTCTTTCCAATTGTACGAACAGCATCTACAGAGACGTCATTCAAGCCGCTGAGAGTGATTATATCCTAAATGGACACAGTAATAATAATATAACTTCGTAAACAGTGTAGCAAAACCTTGTCTTGAGAGAGGAGTTAAAGATGTGCCAAGCAGGCTACGGATGTATCCAGAGCTCATTAGAAAACGCGACCACTCAAACACTGGCGCCGTGAGAACCTATCGGTGATTAAAGTTGATCTGTTATAGTAACCCAGTTTCCCATAAGCAGCGAGGAAACGAGGAAGGCTATCGGCTTATATTAAGCTCAGATATGTTCCTTCTGCGTAGGCGTTATCCGAGCTGGGGGATCAAGAGTCACTGCGGAAATCAGCACACACTGGTGAGGGGCTTGGCTTAGTGACGCCATCTATCACAATAGGAGTGGCGTTCTGGGCGTCGCTTGCCTCTTGTCACTTGAAAACATGCTGACGTTGAGTCTACATCGCGGCTGCAGATTGTAGGCCGCCGGAGCCTCTGTACTGTTGCATCCGGCATCCCGCTCTCTCTTCCCCTTCACTTCACTTCATCCCTCCCAGGCCCTTCCTATAACGGCTCTGCTGGGCATTGGCTCGTTTTTCACTAAGGTTCATATAAAACTGGAAACAAAAGAAAAAAGCAAGTAAACGCAGAAACACGGCAGCTCTGCGAGAAGCGAGCGCTACTGCCCGAACCTGAGATGCTCGCTTGAATAGCTGCATAGCACAGTGACATTAAACGAAATTAGAGCGAGAATAATGTAATTGAAACACGAACAGCGAAATGAGAAGGCCTTATCCAAGGTAGCACAATATTACCGAATCTTAATTTCGATTTAAGATGGCGATAACTATAATTTAGGAGTTTTAAGTGATCTATTTTGCATTTCCTTTCCAAGACCGAACATGTTTGTGTTCTTGCTATTACATTTATCTTCTTCGAGGTTAATTTATTTCAACGGCACATCTTGTAGAACACCTATGCGAAACAATCAGCTCCTTTTAAAAAGGGTATTAGGAACAATTGCTATTAAATTCCTATTAACAAAGATCTAGCAGCGCAGAGAGGTGAATGGGTGTAGTATAAAACGTTGATCCTGCAAGCGTCAAACACGAGATAAGATACCGCACAAGATAGAGGAAGTAGAGATGATGCGGAAAATAACTTGGATATGAGAGATGACCCGTATTATAGGTACAGGCGCGTTTGTGGCCGGGCTTGTCGTAAAGATAAAATAAATATCAGGCAAAATGCATAGGAAAGAATAAAGGTAAACAAAAAGCAAAAGGTTAATGAAGGTTAGGCCGAAATAGTCGGCCTTACCAAGCGTGCCCGGATAATATTCAAGAATACCCCTGCAAAAGGGGGGCGGGGAAAGCGCACAGAAAAACGGGTGCGTCGACCGTGTGCCTATGAAGTGGGCTGAAACACATTCAGAGAAAGGGGGTGCGGTAATTATTCTCAGTCATGATGAAGAACGACGGCTTCATTTTTGTTACTTTCATGTAAAAAAAAATTTCGCTGGCCCGTGACAGTTAGCTGAACCCCCTAATACTCAATAATGGGAACGGCCCAGCACCCTCTTCGGCAACTGAGTCTGATGATCTAGTTATCTGTCACGGGTGCTAATCACTTTTTACTCGCGACTGTGCCTCTTTTAAGCAGATATAAGCGCCAAAACAGGGTGTCGATCATAAATATTCTCGGAGTCGGTTCAGGTTCATGCTTTTCTTATGTGGGACTAGATTCGAACTTAGAGCGAATTTTCATTTCGGTTCCCACCGGTTCAAGTTCTCAAAAGGTTAAAAGGGAGTTGATTTCGAATCTACTCTATTGATGCTGATCCCAGACGCCTACTCGCTAATTAAAAAAAAAAAGTTTTATGTCTGGTATTTAAACTTCCTTCGAGCCATTGGTAAAAGCTATAAGAGCATAGACAAAAGCCGCAGGTTCGAAGAGAGTAAAAAAATTTTCCCCAGCATATTTGGTGCCTATACATTGATCATGCACATCACGAAACAAATTCTTGTTATTCCTTTATGATGACTATTCTGTTCTTCCAGAAACACCACCGAACAAACATTAGGCATATCAATAATGTGCTGGTTTTATTAAAATTACTGGGCGATTACAAAATGCGATACAATTAGTTCTAAGTGATCAAATGATGACTCAAATACGCATATGTATATTTGCGTGCATATATCTGGCCCTGAGTTTTAAACCCAGACCAGGAACATTTCTTTTTACTATATTATTCATGTGCAAGCTACCAACCTTTCATTTGTAACAGTATAGTTGCGTTTGAAAGAAGGTGAATGATTAATTACTTCCCGCCGGGGTGGCGCAGTGGTTACGGCGCTCGACTACTGTTCCCAAGGACGCGGCATCGAATCCCGGCTTCGGCGGCCGCTTTTCGATGGAAGTGAAAAGCAAGGCGCCTGTGTGCTGTGCGATGTCGGTGTACGTTAAAGAACCCCAGGTGGTCGAAATTTCCGTAGTCCTCCACTATGGCGTCTCTCATAGCCTGAGTTGCTTTGGGACCTCAAAACCCACAAACCAACCAACCAACTCTCATTACAAATCTGCTCCACATGAAGGACTCCAAAACACATTCGAGAAATCACAAGCACAGGCTTCACAGATTATAACAAAAACAAATATTGTAGCCTATATGCCCTCCTAGAAGGTAGACGAAAACATTAAAATCGTTTTCGTAAGGGCGTAGAGCTTTTAGGGTGGCGTGAAGGTGCTGAAGAGACCGCAACTCAGGAGAGGCCGCGCGAAAAAGCATCAGCGCCAACAATATTCAAACTGACATCGCACTGCAAATTTTATTTGCTGCTTGATGCCTGCCGGATACAATGCTGGTTATCTGTGCCGGTTACAGACCCCCAGATTATCTGAGCAACTTAGCTATTTTGCATGAGGCATTAAACCATGTGTAAAACCAGTAAGCAAATACACCTTTTACTAGCGAGTGATTTCTACTTTTGAAATCAACTTTGCCAAGCCACTTTGGCTGTGAACACGCGCCTTACTGATAAACGTTGAAACCTTTTTATGACTTTTTCATCTGGCACACTACCCTGGATCCGACACACGCTGTTGCCATACTATAGACCAGTGGCTTGCAAAGCACCCTGAAATTGCTTGCACCCAGTGATAGAGATAATAAACGACCACAATGGAAATCATTGCTTGTCCTAGTATGGCTCGGTTTCCCTCTTAAGGTTGAACGTTCAAGAGAGGCCCAGGGTTTGAGAGACGACGTTGTGAAGGTCTCCTGAAATTTGGACTAACTGGGAACCTTTAACGTGCTGAGATATCACCTTTTCTCCTCCATCGAAAAGCTGCCGCCGCGGTTGGGATCCGATCCCGCAATATGTTGTTTATGTGTTATACATCTAATAAACCTGTACCTGAAACGCTTGTTTACGATTACGCTAAGGATGACTGTGATGATCTCAACAGCGAGCTTCAAATTTTTTGTCATTTGTTTTTGCAACATTATAAAGGTGGTTCAGCTTCCGAAAACTGAACTGCATTTCATGGTGAGGTCAAATGGGCGATTTCACCGAGTTGCGTTTTTTCAAGTAGTTTGAGCCGTCGGGTATGCACGATTTCACCATCAAATTACCTTGACAGATACTGCTTCCTTCCTTTGTTGTAAACCAATTTACAATGGAAGCGAAGCCTTCACAATGCTAAGTATAGCACCAGGTAACAACCTTTATTGCCACAAAATGCAAGGAAATATTTTGGGCTGGGGCGAGTCCAGGTGGCCTTTAGTCGGCGGCGACCTCTTGAGCTTGCATGATGAGGACCAGTTGCGTACTTTTTCTTGGGCTGGCCAACAGCTTGCCCATTCCTCTGCTGAGGGAGCTGCAAGAGTATCTTCGCACGGTGATTGCTGGCGCATTCCAATAGTATATGGTCCTGGGTGGCCTGCGTCCCGCCACTGCAGTGCCAGCATGCAGCGTTGTATTCTCCGTTCGTAATTAAAGATAATTGGTAGGGGCTAAGAATGGCCTTTGTTTGTAGGCGTCTGAGTGTCGTGACCTGCGCCCGGTCTATATCGGGGTAAGGTGCGGGATACGTGCATCTTAGCTTGCGATAAAAGTTTATCTCCGCGTATGTGCGCGGCGCCTCGACGGGCGCGTCCGTTCCCGATAGACCTCCCGTCTCCCGGTTGGTTAAGCCTCGGGCTAGACGGTCAACCCCTTCGTTTCCGGTGTTACCCGCGGGAGCCGGAACCGATACGTGTTGTGATATAGAGATCAGTTGCGCAGAATTCGCGTCGCGAGCGCGCTTATAGAATTTATAAGCGGCGCTCTTTGAGTCGCTTAGAATAGTTCTCGTGCGGGGATCTGCGATGGCCGGTGCCATAGCTACTTCCTCTGCCTCGCATATGGAGCTAGCATGAAATGTTATGGCGTTAATGAAGGCTGTCTAGCTGATAGTCGTGTGACACTACATTTGCCCTTCAAATAGCTTTGACCTGATTGTGTGGGTATCCACGATTTCGTACAGTTCATCCAATTGTACTGCGCCTTTTTGTTCCAGAACACCTAGCTTAATCAACGTGCATTGACATGGAACACACGGACGCCCCTTCGTTTCGCCTCTATCGAAGGCGAAAGGAAGGGGCGTCCGTGTGCTGTGTGATGTCTAAGATCCCCAGATGATATTTGCCAAGTATGGCTCGCTTAGTGGCCTGGTTAGAGCAATGTGATTAGAGTGACGACCTAAACAATGAAGATTCTGTCTACTGCCCTTTATCCCCATACATGGCCATGAGCCTTCCCATTCAATAAAGGACATTCAATCAATCAATCACCCCAGGTGGTTGAAATTTTCCGAAGCCCGCCACAAGGTCTTCTCTTTCTGTCATTCCACTTTCCTTCTCATCTTCATCTGTTCACTTACAGCGCGGTTCAGGTGTTCACATAAAAGATGTGACAGATACCGCGGCTTCAATTTCCCGTGAACTAATTATAGTTATTATTAAACGGAGAGGAAACCCTGGGCTGAGCGATGGCACCTTGAACAACCTTGAAGGTCAAAGACGGATACTGCGCCTTTCTTTTTTTATAAACCGATGTACAACTGACTGATTGAATGTCCTTTATTTAATGGGAAGGCTCATGACCATGAATGGGGATAAAAGGGAGTAGGCAAAATCTTCATTGCTTAGGTCGTCACTCAAATCATATTGCTCTAACCACACTAATCGAGCCATACTTGAGAATATCATCTGTGTGTTAGCATCAGTTTCTTGAAGGGAACGGTAGTTCAGGAGGTAGGGTTTGATCTCGGAGCGTCCAGTAGAAAAAGCAGGGCAATCCCAGAGTAATGAGATAAGCCGCGGCGCGTTAGTGTCGTACACTGGGGGCACGTAATCATTTCCTCTGTAACTGACGCCAGCGGGCCATAATGCGTGGCGTGTAAGCCGCGTAGGCGATGAGCTTATTCAAAAAGACTTCTTGACTTCGGGTGAGGTGGGTTATTCTCGTGAAAGCTGGGTCTGATGTGGCCACCTCCATGCGACGCAGACTGAGGCTACGAAGACTGGTCCGAGTATAGTGCATAAGGGCAAGAGAAGGGGTGAGTTGCCCGCACAAGGTCGACTAAGGATGAAGCAAGGGGGATGGGGAAGTAAATGTGGACATCCCACCTGCCAATGCAGTCGCGGCGTGTGCCGCCGCATTGCCCCCTCCCCTGATTCGTCCGAGTGACTTGGGGTCTAGTGAATAACGACAGTTCTGGTCGCGAGTTGGTGGCGTTTAAGGAGGCGCTGTATGGCCGTAGCAGTTGCATCTTGTGAACCCGAAGCAGCGATTTACTTGTAAGCTTCATAGGAATCAGTAAGAATACGTATTGAACCAGTTCCGGTGCAAGGCACTCCTGACAAGGCTCCCCAAATCGCGAGGCGTTCAGCATGAAGAGGGGTACCTTGAGGTAAGTGGCAGGCATAAGCGCCTGAAAGGGAAGGGTTGTCATCGCATACCCAGGCCATACATGCGAATTCGCTTGTAATCGATGCGTCGGTGTATATGTCAGTCGTATCAGGGATTCGCTCTTGTCGGTGATGGACAGCGAGAAGCTCCCGAGGAATGACAAAATCGTTGTTTATAGGTCGGCGATGGAGGCGTGTGACTACTGGCATCTCCAAATGGGGAAGAGATGCATATTGGACTGGTATTTTGTCGTTACGCTGTTCATCCCAGGACAGCAGGCGACGCCCTTGGACAGTGTTCTCTAGACGTATTCGATGGCGTCTGTGACTCGGTAACGATGGTAGCGAGCGGTGGAAGAGCGGCCAAACGCTCATGTTCGGCTATAGGAGAGTGCTTAGGTAGACCGGTAATAGTGCGTAGTGTTGCGCGATGAAGGTGTTCGACCTTAGCGAAGTCAGTCTTCGACAGTTGGGGAACGGGTGTGCCATAAAGGATTTTCCCAACCGTTGCTGCTCAGGCAATCGCACGGCAGGCATGTTGCCGCGCACCACCGTGCCGGTTGGACCTGCGACGAATAATGTGTAGCAGTGCTGGCCAAAGGCGTTATAGCTGATGAACCCATTTCTGGGCACTGTTGCAGCTCGAGATGGGCAGGCCAAGAATGCGGATTATTGAAGAGACACTAACCAAAATTGGCCTCGAACTCGCACCACTTAAAACAGAATTGATTAGTATCGACGGAAAACATAAAACCAACCACAGTATGCAGATCCATCTTCACATCGGAGGCAACACCATTACCTAATCGATGTTCGATATACAAGACAAAAATATGCAAACATGATCTGTACTTGGTTAGCTGTAGCTGTAGGCAGAGTTGCGACACATACCCTGTTGCGTCTAGACAACAGACAGTCTGCATTTTTGAGCAAAAAACAAAAAAAGCACCTGGACCCGACCCAGATGCTTATTTCTACGCCGCGGTGTGAAATTCTAGCCATATCTAGCAGTTTTCTTACCAGACGTACCGGCTGCAGCCATTCGAACTCCATTTTGTGGAGTAGCTATACACTTAGCGCTGCAACTGCTTTGAGCATTTCATCTTGAGCTACGGGACCGCGCCTAGCGCTCGCGCTTCTTCCTTGGACTGTGGCCCATACTGACGAGGTGTTATTGGCTAGGGTTCAGTGTAGACACTAAAATAATTGTGCTGTTATAAGCGTGGCTTAAACGCAGTCATCAAGCAAAAGCTTTCAGTGTTGCAACAATAGCCTCACTAACACCGCCTTGTCAATCATCCGTTTTGTTCTTTCATAATTCTTCAACTAGGTCAACGTCGTGTTTTCATATTCTTGTAAATTTTCCGTTGGTTTATAAGAATGCAAAGGTGCAGTATCTTCCATAGTATCTGCGCAGTATCTGCCAAGGGAGGAAGGTGAGAGTGAAAGCGGAAGGAGTGAAAGTGGTCCCGTAGTTTAAGGCTTCGGAGCGATTCGGCTTCCTTGTGGTCTTTGACGTGCGCTTACATCCCGCAGCACCAAGGCTACCTCTCGGTTAATAATAATAATCGGTTTCCAGGAAAGTAAAGGCGCAGTGCCTATCCTACGTGTTCTGTCGCGACAGCTCAGTAAAGGAAGAAAGGAAGGTTGGAGTGCAAGTGGAAAGAGAGAAAGGGGAGCCGTAGTAGAGGGCTACGGAGTAATGTTGACCACGCGGAAATATTTAACGTGTGCTGACATCGCCCAGCACACGGACGCCTCTCCGCTTCGCCTCCTTTGGAACGCAGCCGCCCGGTGTCGGGATCAAACCTTGGTACTCAGCCATAGTAGCCGGGCGTGTTATTGCTACTTATATTTCTCCTTTCCGTTGGACACTGCGGAATCGTGGACACACAAATTTAGTTAGGTTAAAGTCACATAAAGAGTAAAATTTCGTGACACGCGAACACTGGTTCTACGTAGCGTAGTTAAGCTTTTACTTTCAATTATAGATTGGCTTATAAGAAAGGAGGTGCAGATACTGAAGGTCGAACGAATGGTTGCGCTGCGACTGCTGCACCTAGCGTACTGAAGAAAAATACCGCGGCGCTGCCCACGCCACTGCCTGTTTCTTCCCCTTCGTCATCACTAGCGCTATCCAGGAACAACAAGTGATTGAGGACACGGATGCACTCGGCTGTGATGCCCCGTGACACGACACGGGGTGTAACAAGCGGCGCCTGATAAGTTTCGCCATGAATCAGGTGCTCAGAGGCCCGAGTGCGTCCAGACAGACATCAAGCTGAGTGTAATCATATATACGGTATACCTCTCCGAAAAACAGCGGCGAGGAGGAATTGTGATCGGCTGGACGAAGAGACCGATGATACGCGGGAACCTCGCATACAGAAGGAACAGCCATATAACAATATAGTCAGGCTTAAGAGAGCTTAAGTTCGAAATACTGGGTTTAAGTGGGATAATTTAAGCATTTTGTTCTAAGCCTAGCCAAGCTTTGTCAGTGCGAATTGCCTCTTCGTGGAGATTTTTAAATTTCACATTCAAAGAGCTGTTAATCAATGCACGTCTCGTTCAACCCTGCCATGCTATTCAGTGTTTGCTTCCTAATGATAGCCAGCAATGTAATGTGATGGTCGTCGGGGGCTCAACGTCACCACAGTGCATGCTTTATGGTTATGCGTAGTGTGCAAGAACATTGCACGACCAATTTTGCTGACACTTTAACACGGTTACTGTATATCTGTAACATCACTACCTCACAGCCCCCCTCCCCCCCCCCCCCCCCCGAAAAAAAAACGTGTGACCGAAATTTATTCTCTTCTAGGTTTTTTTGTAGCTGTAGATGTGCATGGGTGACTCACTTCGTGTGCTCCTTGCAATGGATATCGTTTATGTCATGAAATTGTCCACACATCTCAGCTCAATAGCTTATATGGAAAAGATATCGTGGCTCCGCTTATTTTATAATCTTTCTTACAATCGCCTTCAGCTTCATACCTCTATTATTGCACCACTTTTAAGAATATTGAGTCACCTTTTTTTATTCTCTAAGTGTACAGCGCTTATCTCTTTCACATAAGCGTTTATTAGACCTTTGGAGCCCTTGTTTATAAATGAATTGCACAAAGGCTTTGATTAACTAGGGATTGAACAGGCAAATCTAAATTAGATGAGTTAAACTTACCTGCAGGCAGCAGTTCCAATGCTCTTTCTTTTCTTTGCAAAAATCTGAAATCAAATTTGCTTTCCAACTACCCATTATTCTTCTTGATATATCAAGGCGATTCGCAATATCCTTTGATTACAATTTGTTTCCTGAAAACATACGAACATAAACACAACACGCCGCTTTCTTTGGGCTTTTCTTGAAAAGTCATACAAAAAAGAAAGGTAATATACTGTATCTCCTATCCCCTCTCTCAAACCTAAACCTTCATATTCACGCCCAAATAAAAGATGGTCATCAGTTTTCTTTCCCTTTGTCACTTCCCCTTTTGTGTGAGAAGAATGAATGTGTGCCTGTTTAAGGCCTGAGCCTCCCCTATGTATATATTTAGGATACAAAAGAAGACTTAGGAAGATCGCAGCAAAAGTTGTGAGGCTACCAATGCAACTTGCTTTCCCTAAGGACGACAAAGGCAAAAAGCTGCTCTTTACAGCGTTTCGTTATTACCTGCTTCGTGCTGAAAATAAAAAGTTAGCAGTACTACTGTACGTTGCTTAGGTCTGCCAGAGAGTATTAAGTATCCACATAAAAAAAAATAAAACTAAAGACACAATAGGGGTACACCGGTGAGTGAAAGATACTTTATAGCCACTGTAGGAAAACGGTCAGTTAGAACCAGTGTAGGTTTTGAAAAACAAAACAAAAACGCGGTTCTGAGCAGCGAAAGGGCCGGGAAACGTGTGCCTATCGGATTTCATGGGAGTAGGAAATGGCGCCCGGCCAAGGAAATTGGCGCACGTGTGCGCGCTAGCTTAAGGAAATGGGAATCGAGGCCCAAAGGCATCGGCATGGAAAGGGGGTCCACCAGCGTCACTGCTCGCATCAGCAGTCTCCGTGGGACAGAAACCCAACAGCCCATAAAGAAACCTGGCTCCGGTCCCAGTCCCACTCCGCACAAGGAGCGACGGTACTGTTGGTCTCCGGCTCGTGGTGCAGCCATCTCCGCAAGCATGGTGTTCGGCATAAGTACGCTCATCATCCTCGGCACAATCGCCGCCGTGTTCATGCACCGGCTGACACTTGAGCTTCATATCGGCGGTCCCCCGGCGCTACAGGAAAGACTTCGGCTGGCCCAGTGCCGCGCCACCTGCCTTGAAGAGGTTAGTGACGCCCACTCGCACTTCTCCCTAGCTACCTGTGACATATTACATCTGGTTTCGCTTGTACACCAGGAACGTTTAGGCAATTTCTGCGAACAAGATTTTGAAAGTACTTTTCCTCACATATCGTTTGACTGCACCGTAGCAAAGAATACATAGGTATATTATTTTTTTTTTACATTGGTGCTCAAAACATGCACCAATCGTTTTCTATGCCGTCGTAGTTACGAGAAGTTGCGACTAGATGAATTTATGAAAATTTATCTTGCCATCGGAATCTGAGACCAATGCTGCCTATATGTTTATAAATGTTTCGCGCATTATTAAATGTGGCCTCAAATAAATAGTTGGCAGAATTTTGGACCAATGCAAGAGCTAAATTGAGCAAAGAGCGCGATTTGCTGAAATACACGAAGCCTACTTGGTTTGTTGTTCCCAAATACTGTCGCTGTACCCAACCGTTTGAAAGCACTTTCAAGGGCAAGCCAAAACCGTGCCAGCGGGTACATCTCTGGGGTGCCGGTTAAGCGGTGGCCGTCGGAACAGAAGGTCTCATAGACTTAGCCAAGAGAGATGGCGCCTCCACATTACAGTTCTAACTGCCCGTCCACTTCAAAGACGTGTCAAAAAACGTGCCGGAAATATCAACGATGCCTTCATTGAGCACATATAATTTTTATTGAACCTGAAAGCGTTTTCATTGTGTGCGGTTTTATGTGGGACAGGATATAAAGACCCAAAGCTGCACCCAAGCAAAAAAACCTCTAGTGCGAAGCTGAAGGTTAGTTACTCCCATCGGAGGCTGTTTAATTTTTACAGCTATATAGATGCACGGTCGTCTTCGTATCCGGGGTGTATCGGAAGGCATGGGCCGCAGTCTGGGTTCTCTCCTCAAACATTTATGAATAGTAAGGGTGTAATTACTCATTGACATCCGCCTAATTATTCGATCAACACTGTTATCGTTTTGAGTTATTGATCAATTCCAAATCGCGCTATCCTCTGATCTGCTGACTTCTGGTTGGGTGAGTTGGCAGCGGGAGTGCCTCGGAAAGGCGGTGGTACCGGGTTCGATCCTGGGACCAAGACGAATTTTTCTTTAACTGCGAATTTCCTGAAAAAGCTGTATAGATTTTTTTCGTAGTGGTATGGATGAACTTGTGTGGATGTTAATATTTACTCCCCTACTACAAATGTATTCCACTTTGAGAGAATCCCCTAATAATTCGATCAATATTTATGAATGCATGCGGTAACTAACAGCTGAGGTTTATTGGAAAACACCACTAATAGCAAAAAAAAAAAGGGGTGGGGGGGAGGGGGGTCGCCGCGTCACATGGACGAAAAAAAGTAAAAGGAAAAGGTTAACAAGCAAAGATGATCTCTCGTCGAAGGGAGGCTAGATAACCATGTGCAAACAACAGAAAAGCACAAAAATGCGTGCGTCACAGGTTGATCAAGAACCGGGTCTCTTTAAAAAAGCCACAGATGGCTCACTTACACATGTGTTGAACCTAATCGAAAGGCTGTTTTCCAATAAACCTCAGTTGTTAGTTACCGCTCGTCCTGTTTACTTCTCGTCTTCATTCTCTTTGTGCCGTGCTTTCTTTTCTCCCACAACAATAACTCGCATCAGTGTTAGTCTATATTGACATGCTTCAGCATAACTTGGCCAAACCACTAGCTGTGGGCGTAGATTCTATCATGGTCGACACCTGGTCTTAAGGCGAACGCGAGCTCTCAATGAGACCGGCCCTGTCATTGCGCACGATGGTAGAAACCATTGCATAAGACAGTTTAATAAATTGTCTCTTCACTAGATTTCATCTCACTAGTCTCTAGCTGCTGCATAGAATACTACATCCGGAAATATTGACGGCTGAGAAGTTTATCCTTTTCGAAACAAATGTAGACCTTCAATCTCATTCAATTATTTCTGCGCAGCAATCATTGATGGTTACTAATATTTGAACTGGTAACACTAGGTGCAATTATCCCCTCCACGCTATCCTGCAGGATCAGGTCAGAGACAGCGAGAGTAGAGGTTTAAAGAAATCATGACCACTTAAAAGGCATTACTGGCTAAATTAAAATGGCTGGTTGGGAGACCAAAAATATTATATTTATTTCACCTAATGCAATAGTGATCGTAAATACATGCCTGCAGGGCTAGAGCGTATCGTGCGACACATGATATTGATTGGCGGGCATGACATTAGGCATTGGGTTCAAGTCCGAACCATTTTCATTTCTTTATTTTCAGCTTGGTCTGAAAACACCCTCCCAGGAGATTGAATGCCGAGGAGACAAGGAGTGCTACATGGTGAGTTATACAGTTCATGTGTTGTTCAAGCAGATTTCAGATAATGTATGTTGCACAGATAGACAGGCTAAACAACAACAGCCAATTTTCATGCACGACGGAATTCGCCTGAGTCAAACGCTTACATTTTTCTCCCGAACTGAACAGGTAGGATCTCAGCGGTAGGGAAATGCAAACTGCTACTCTTTTAAAAGCATATTGCTTACATTCAAAACAAACCAACGTACGAACTAGCTTATTGAAAAAGGTCTCCTCATGACTCACCGCTAGAAATATCAGCTAACAGCACTTAAAGTGTTTTAATACGTAGCCGTCGTACCGGATTCGTACACCAATGCCAACGCAAAGAAATATGAGAATATCTAGAGAACTTCACTTATAATCAAAGTATTTTCACCATCACACTAACTGTTTTTAAAACACACCAAAGGCTGTGAGGAGGACGTCGCAAGTGACTAAACAAGATGCTTTTAATACGCCACGGTAATATGAATCAAGGCACATATCAATACACGCAGCACTTATGCTGAAGATCAACACAAGGTATTATAGTAAGAAACTAAATGACTTTACGTGCAGAAGTTATTATCTTCCAACGGCGGCGAGGAGGACGTCGCAAGTGACTAAACAAGATACCTTTAGTACGCCACCGTAATATAAATCAAGGCACATATCAATACACACAGCACTTCAGCTGAAGGTCAACCCAGGGTATTATAGTAAGAAACTAAGTGACTTTACGTGCAGAAGTAATTATCTTAAAAACAACCCTTCTGTGTCCCTATGTTTCGATAAATAATTAGCCAGAACTTAAAATTCCATGAAATGCTCAAAACCTTCGTCTTTTATTTTTAAGTACCCTTTGAACTCATTTTTCATACAAACGTACTATTCACTTGTATGGGCACGTTTCTTTAGTTTAGTGATTTCATTGTATATTTTTGCCTACCATTTTTTATTTTGCCTAAGCAAACGTTTCAGGTATTATCGCTCAGGCTTCTGCTCATTGACGCCCGCATTGAATCGTGCTGTGAATTATCTCTGCGCATGATAAAACTATCTATCCTACATACACCTTATTTTGTACCTAATTTGTATTAATGCTAAGTAATTATCCTAAGTGCGCGAACGGGTAGCACTACTTGTTCCCAACGCATAAGCGTGTGGGACGTGCGCAGTGCACGTTTGTTTTTTCCTCGTTTGTTTCAATCTTCTTGTTTAGAATGATATTTCGTGTCGGTCAAATATGCTATTTGTTACCTCTAATACTTTCATTTTCGTTCGTAATAATGCTTTGTAATTTTTTACCATTTCATAGCACTTATTGTCCAGCCTTCATGTTTGCCTAAACCCCTTTTTCAAACGCTGGCAATATTCATAAATAAACGACGACTCCTCTCAAGATGCGTGCCCTAATAAATGTGCTTAGATTTACGATCGGCGTTAGACTTGAAGCCACGTTTCTGGATAGCAATCTTTTTCTATTGATAGCGAGTATATCTCTCATCGCTGTATCGAGCAAGGAAAGTAAATATACTTAGACTAAAGAATGCAGCCTCATCCTATCTGAAATTTCTGCCTATCGTGAAGGCGCTAACCTCAGCTCCTGGTTTTTGCGGACAATCTCAGTGGGGTCATATTTCAGTCTTTGGCGGAATACGTTTTATTAGGCAGGCTGTATCGCACGAATAATTCAAGTCCTACAACGAGTTCAGAACAACGCTGTAGGCAAGTCTTAAGGAGGAACATTACCAATCACTAACGAAGCATAACTATATAGGTCTTTCTGAGTAGCTCTTTGTAACGAGCAGTTTTTCGAGTTCTAGCTCTAGCACACCTACTCGTACTTTTGTCACGTATTTGCTTGTCTGTTCAAATTCTTTCTCCGTTAGCTTAAAGACGGTAAGAGAAAGAGCTCCGCCACGCACTGTCGTCGCTAACCGGGCTTCTCGCAAACGGCGTAAGAAGGGTTTCGCAGGCATTTCAGTCTTGTGTCTCGTACGGGAGAAGCGGGTTCACCCGCTTTATCTCAACGGGGCTAATCAGTGCTAGAACACATATTTCGCATTCCATTAAACAGGCAAATATATGCTTTTTTTATCCTGACAAGCATACGTCAAAGAGCGGAGTTAATGTTCTTTTACAATGACATACCTTCCAGTTCTTTTACAATGACATACCTTCCATTAAGGCTGGCAGTCTATATAACCGCTCTTACAGGATCCGCAGCGACCACCATGAGTTAGTGATGCACATAGCCTGAAGTATTACCCCCTTTGAAACAACACAATGTCTGCCTGCCGAAAAGACAAAGCTTTCGAACACTGTACATTTAGAATGATGTCCCAAGTACCAAAGAGAAAAGACGCGCAGTACGCTAAGTACCAAGCGTACCACGGCCAATACGCTCGTGACGTCAGAACTGACTCTTCTTATGCCGTACATTTGTCCCGCAGTGTTGGGAAGTGTGCGGCCTCTTCTACGACAACTTCACCATCTGGGGACCTATGTGCACTGTGGCAGACATATGCGTAAGTCAAGTCATCCGTTATATGCGATGGTCAGGGTTCGAAAAGCTGGTTGCGAAAGTTTGCACGTATAAAACGAGAAAAATATTTTTTCCTTATTTTAACTATGCTGTAGCTGACGGCTAACTGACAATTGGCTTCACATTGCGATTGTTTACTTCCTAACCCAAACTACAAGCACTACGCTATGACTGCCAGCGTAGAATCAAGTAATGGGGCCGAGATGGGAGTGCTTTAACGCCGGTCAATGTTATCATGGCTGAGTTAGAACTGCATTTCTAAGTGCATTTTTTGTGCAAAAAATGCTATATACTCCGCATATGCGCGCCTAAGAACGTAAATACTCCTAGGAGGTCGTAGGGAGTTTTGTTTGCACACTCAGTGCCACTATATCTGTTAACCGCCGTTGGTTAGACTGCCAGGCCGAATTTATCATAGGAGATGCTAAATATATGCAGCCTTAATAAACGTGTGCCAAACATCGAGCGCGCAAGATTGCATAATGAACTTCACCTTGTATAGTGTGTTTTTTACAGAATAAGAGACAGAGAACGACGTGACTATTGTTTCATATATTTAAGGAGTATACACACCACAATTTGGTGGTATTTTTCTTCTTGTTAATGATGCATAAGGCATTACTTTGCATCAACCCGCACGCA
Source organism: Amblyomma maculatum (assembly GCF_055883805.1). NCBI lineage: Eukaryota > Metazoa > Arthropoda > Arachnida > Ixodida > Ixodidae > Amblyomma > Amblyomma maculatum. Next base: position 152,420,643 of record NC_139345.1, on the reverse strand, counting down.
GTTTTGCTTACTACACTTAAATAGTTTAGAAATAAATTTTCTTTTCTCACCAGTTTTGGTTTCGTTATCCGAGAAATGGCTATGACGTCACAATCATGTCTTGATGCGCGCAATGAATAAATCGTGATATGATAGCTCATTCTTCACTTGCAATGATTCATGTTCATGAGGAAGGCTGGCTTTATCATTGTAGTGAATTCAAATGACACAACAGTGATTATATCGCTGTATGTTCATCTCTCGCGTCCCCTAGACTTTACTATGATGTCACAGTCATCGCTGGGTTGTTGAAACCGAAACCTAAACAGGTGAGAAATAAAATTCGATTATAAATTATTCAACAGTCGTAGGCGAATGTGACGTGGTGATCCGTGTACCGTAATTCTTGGCATTATTACAAATGATAAATCACAAACCCAAACATTAGGTGTCTGTTGTCTTTTAAGCGAAACAATCCTACTTTATGCCAAATGAAATGGTGCCTTCGACAGATGAGAGTTCGACACTACATTACCAGACACGTATACGACAGGAAAAGGCTGGATGAATATTGCTTTTAATATTGTAAACGTGACAGCTGGCCAATAGTGCGGTTATTTGCGGTTCCCTGCTTTAATTAATTGCATTTCACTATTCTTCTATAATCAATGTTGAGGTGTCGGTTGCCGCAAAAAGCCAAACATTCTCCTTAAGCAAAATAATACAAATTATTATCCGTTAATTGTACTTTTCTACCGCACGTTAGCGAGAGGAGGGTGCGAAATAGAATCATATGTCTTTCCCTTTGTAAGTCTTCTTAAAGGCTAATCGCGCAATGGCTGATCGCGTCAGCTAAAAAAAAAACGAAGCACTATTGCCCGTATATAGGTTATTTAGTGTGAAAACAAGCATATATTGGCATTCTCTGTTCATTTCGATAGCTTTCGTCAGGATACAAATCTTGATTATGCGTGCAATGGCTTTGTTGTATTATGCCTTATTCGATGCGCTGAGATGGACATTTTTCATCCATTATGACGTACTTAATCTGAAGGCTGTATTAGCCTCTCACCAGTAATCGAATAATATCAGCGTGTATGTGAAAGAGCGCTAAACAAGGGGAGATGGGAAGAAACCTCAGTTCGCTGGTCGCTCCGACGTTTCGACAAGTGGACTTGTCGTCTAAGCAAAGCGGCCATCACTCGCAGGGGTTCAAATACGCTTTTGCTTCCGAAGAAGAAAAGCTGGGGAGGATGGGTGAGAAAAAAGGGGGTCAAAGATTGAGGTAGGGGAGGATGAGTGGGAAAAAAGTAGGTCAAGTACTGAAAGAAAAATAAAAATAAATCTTTCTTCAGTATTTATTTCACAGCATAGAACCAGTGATCATATGTCCTGAAAACGGAATTAACACAGCAGTACCAGGATTAACTGCAATGCAGGGTCGATGATTAGTTAGCATGTAAGGAAGGTCTGGTGCAGACACACCTTTTTCTCGAAAGGGGTTGACATTTCAAAGGTATAAGGAATATATCTGCAGGGAACAATTCTAAAAAGCTTCCTGCAAAGGGGGGAGAAAGACAAAGAAACAGAATAATAACAGGACAGTGAACCACACCTGCCAACCTAAAGGGAAGAAAAGAAGTTCAAGAGGCAACTAAAGTATAAGATTGCGGAGGGGGTATAGAGTGTACACATGCTATGAATAAACTGTACAATTAAATCTATACGTGATTCTTTTCCTGAGTAGTTATGGGACATAGGAAATATTTTTAAGTGATTCTAACGTTCCTTTAGTCACATTTCTCCGTGCTGGTTCTAATGTTCAAAATCTATTAATCAGATACACCTCTCTACATTTTTTGTCCCTTGCAGGCTTAAAGCTCGACTGGAGAATATATAATTTAATTTCTTCGAGCTTATGGTCTTTATTATTTAAATTCTGGGAAACTGCTTTTGGGAGGTTTTTGCAAAACCTAAAGAAAGCAGTTGCCCAGCATTACTACTTCGATCTCACCCATCCTCCCCAGCTTTCCTTCATCGGAAGCGAAAGCATATTTAACCCCTACCAGTAATGATCGCTCTGCCCAGACAAAGACAAGTCCACTTTTCGGAACGTCGGCTCAACAAGCGAACTGATACTTCACCCTGCCCCTACCCTTGTTTAATGCTCGTTCATACCTTGTAGCCATCTTATTTCTCTCGTTCTACCTTGATCACTAGTGTGTATAGTCATACTGCAAGGCGTTTAACCTATGTGTGAACTAGCCCCCTGGCCTCCCTCGCTTCAGAAAAATAGACAAAAACAATTTTCATCTCTTCGCTCTGCCTCAACAACGAGCGGCGATCGTCGTTTCTTTGCATCCATGTCTAGGTACCCTGTTACACAGTGATGGAGATCTTTTTTATGCACAGGGGCTAGGAAAATAGAGAAGTTACGCTATAGAGAACGTTTAGTTTTTTACCTTGGATTTTTATTCTGGAAGGCCTAGGTCGTTAAACGATTCCCAACGAGAGAGAGCATCTATCGAGCGAAGGATTACGGCAGGCACCAATTCTGCTTTAACGATTACATTTTAAACGCTTTAAATGTACCGTCCTGACCTTTACCTGTGTCTTGTAGCAAGGCAAACGCAGTTGTATCACCTCGCACTTCACTCAAGATAAAGCCTTCACTCACGCGTTGGCTACACCATACAAGTTGGAAATGGTACACATGCTCTTCACTCTGCTAGAAGCGAAGTAATTATTGAACCAGAGGAGTTAATTTTTATGAATGTAGCGTAATAATACCTCCAGTGCATTTAAAAAAAAATACTATCTAGTTAGTTGCACAGATAATGAGAGATATTGGACGACGGGAAGGTTACAACGTGGGTTCAATGTTTGGCTGCCTTCAATCAAGTGTCATTCCTTATCGGGCGCTGTTTTATAGAGGGGTTAAGGGTTTATGGGAACGCAATAAAGAAAAGAGAAAAACAGCGATCCAGAGAGCAGCGGGGGCAGCAGATAAATTCATGCTTTCTGTCGCTCTATCAAAAGTCACCCATATGAGCCTTGAATAAGGAATATGAAGATATGGGACTGGCCGCGAAGGAGGATGTCGCGTACTAAAGCTGATGCTGTAAATCGCTATCAGCAAAGGGAGGTTAAAAATGTCATCTTGAATAAACTAAGAGCGCGGAAATGCTGTCTCTTTTATGGTTATAGGTCTGGCATCACTGGTGACGTCAGGCGTTAATGTCCAAAATATAAATTATTGGGCACAGGCCTTCTGACGTGAAGCCAACGGAATCGCATTTACCAAATAATTTAGAGGTGTAAATTGATTTTGTTCAAAAAAAATCATTTCAATCTCCTTTAGACTGTTCTGGAACCCACTGTGTTTGGGTCTCCAACCACATACGTTACCTAGCATGAAACGTATACTTTTTTTTTTATTAGAAATTACGCCACGTATACAAGTTGACATTGCAGAGGTAAGCCACAGGGAAGGGATTATTGTTGCTGTGAGGTTGGCTTCATTTAGGTGTCCCAATGTTGTAATATATTAACAAAGAAAGATGACTACGAGTAAAGAGGAACTGATGAATGGGGCCATTAACCTTAGGGTGGAGAGTAAGTATTCCTTTAAGCTTTTTGTCCATTGACAGCTTCGCAGTAACGATAGCCTTGCCATTTAGATGCAAAGTGCGAAGGGAAATTACATGGTTTATCTATTTATCACTGGAGAGGCTCAATGATTAATGGCTTGTTGAAAAACAAAACATAAGCTCCTTTGAAACAGCTTTTTGTCGAGTTCTTATGTTTTTTGCCTCCGGTGTCCTAGCCTTTTTACCCCTCGTTCTTTGCTTGTTCCTTAGAATGGGAATTCCCTCCCAAAAGCGCGTTTTATGAATGTATACTTTCCATCCGCTTTTGTGCAGTTCCCCGGCTGTCAGGTTGCCTGCTCCTTCAAACAAACCAATGGAACCGGTGCGTATACCCTTTCCCCGCACTGCATTGGCAGTACGATAGGGACCGACGAAGTGAGCCTAAGAAAAAAAAAGAGTGTGTACTTGATGGGTCCCACTGGGCTGAGCACAGCATGTTTTTATTACTCAAGGTTGTGTTAATCTGCTGGGAATTTCCGGTAGCGCCTCCTACGGATTTAGGTGCTTTCTTGTTAACTATTCAATTTCTCCGTTTAATTGCGCCTTCAAATTTTGTTGCTCGTATCTTCTGAACGTAACCTAATTAAATGGTAGAATACTTTATGTTTACTTTGGTTTACTTGATGAATCATCAAAGGCAAAGGAGAGGCGGCAAAAATTGTATAAAATAACCGAAGAAGTCAGATCATGGTTAAAGCTTTGAGATGCACGACCTTTAGTATATCGCACAAGCAGACCTTTGGCATTTATTTATATCTTTATGTATTCATTATACCATCAAATCAAAGCGATATATTTATTTTATTTTTTATTTATTTATTTATTTGATACTGTGAATCCCATCAGGGATTGTAACAGGAAGGGCTGTGAGCATATTATACTACAGCATAAAAGCATACACAATGATACATGGTGTCGAGTGTTACATGCAGCTTACAACAATCGAATAACACAGATAATATCACTTATATTAATTACATGATTACGGATGATACAGCGAGGGGATCAGTATTAGTTGTAATTGACAGTCAAGGCACAATCAAGGTTTGAAATACTAAGAGAAAATCGACTATAATGAATTCACAAATTGACTCAGGCACAACAGGCAAGAAAAAATACCAAGAGAACAAGGAAGCATAAAAATAAGGAATACAATTGTTACTGCAGTGGGTATAATTCATCTGCAACAAGGGAACAAAACTCAGCTAAGGACGTGGTGTTAGTAATGCGCGTGTGTAGATTGTTCCATTCTCGTGTTGCCCTTGGAAAAAATGAGTATTTGAAAATATCAGTATGAAATGAGAATTCGCCTAATGTATGCGTGAGGTTATAACGGGTTAATCTGTTCGAGGACGTCGGCATGTACTTTGTAATAGGCAGTTTTAGTTGATTGTGTATTATCTGGTATATGATTTTAAGTCTTGCAAGATAGGCTCTGTTTTCTAAGGTTAGTAATTCTGCATGTTTAAGTAATTCTGCTGGTGAGTCTGTAATGGAGTGTTTATTGTATATAAATCTTAGTGCCTTTCTTTTGTACTGCCTCCAGTTTTTAATGAGCTGTTTAGTAAACGGGAACCAAACGGTATTAGCGTACTCTAGTACCTGTCTGACAAGTGTTTTATATGCAAGTAACTTTGTTTCAGGTGGTGCTAGTTTAAGACGCCTGTTAATAAAGAATAGCTGTTTTAGGGCGGTTGACGTGATGTTGTTAACGTGAGAGTTCCACCGGAAGTCAGAAGTTAGTGTCACACCAAGATACTTGTGCTCATGAACAAATCCAAGGGGAATGTTGTTAAGGGTGTACTGAAATGCTGATGAATGCTTTTTTCTTGTTATAGATAAAAGAACAGACTTTTTTAAATTTATATTCATTTGCCAGTCCTGGCACCACTGGTATACTGCTGTTATGGCGTTGTTTAAGGTTAGATGATCATCAATGGAGTTAATTTCCTGATAGAGAACGCAATCATCAGCAAAAAGTTTAATATTGTGTGAAGCGTGAGCTGGTAAGTCGTTTATAAAAATTAAGAATAATACTGGAGCTAGGACACTTCCTTGGGGTACACCTGATGAAACAGTAGTTAAAGCGGATTTCTCGTTGTTAATTTCAACAAATTGTGTGCGATTACTAAGATAATTTTTAATCCAATCTAGAACAGGACCAGTTCCCAAAGTTAGCTCGAGTTTTACCAAAAGCTTAAGGGAGTTGGTGATACAAAACACAGCCAGTCAACAAAAAGCAAGGTTAGGCAACAAATGTGAAGAAAAAAAAAAGTCTGTATATGTGAGCAGCACTGTATGCGCCAGCATCAGCACAGCGGAATACTAAAGGGTTAAGAACTTTGGCAATGAATGTGGAAGGTGGATCAAGTGGTATTACGTGCGAGGAGTAAAACAATCCGTTATTTCTTTATAGTTAACACGCATTTATACATGTGATATCAGCGCGGTGATATGTATGAACTAGGAGCAAGTCGCTAAAATTAAATGCCGAGTTGTTTTCATAGTGAGGCTTCAGATTCAATGGTACCGGTATCAAGGAATTCTGTAAACTAATTTTCATAAAAAAGGGACCAAATACGTGCCAGTGAATTGTAAACCAACCACCGAAAACAACTTGGCTCCGAATTCAATGAGGTAGAGAGAGAGAGAGACTCTTTATTGGAAAAACAGACAATTTTGCCGGCGTTTAGATTTCTCTGGCATGCTGCTCTGTGTAGGAAGGGGAATTCGGGAGGGAAAGATTGAAAACGAATGGTGAATGAGGTAAATAATTGGCGCAAGGCACTAAGGCTCAAATATTTCCATAAACAATTATTTTCGCCCCAAAATGGGCAGAACAGCACCGTTACAGGAATTAGTGTAAACAAATAAACCTGCAACTACTATATATAGAGAAAACAAAACACCCTTAGTTGTTTGGTTGATACTTCGGCCGATTTCAGTGAGCAATACTATGGAACTGCCAGTCTGGCAGCCCTTGAATGAGGTTGTGCGCGTGTGTAGCGGGAGACTAGTACTACCTGCTCAAAAAATTCGCCACATTTCTGTGGAGGCACACAATATAAAAATTAGCTTCAGAAACATACAAAATCACGCAGAAAATGCCGAAGATGTGCTGCAAACGTAATGCAGACAAGACAGGAAAAACAGAAAAAGAGCATACAGAGATGCATGTGGATTGCTTCAAAATGGCTTTCACCAGAAAGTTACAAATCAATTGTTTTCCGTGTTCTTAGGGGCCCTAAAACAATAATGGCGGTAAATATTGTAATGTATGAAATCTATGCAGGTGGGCTTTGTAAGTACTCAGTTTAAATATGAAAGATCTGCGTGGAGCGTTTAATTTAAATAATTTTTTAAATGTGCTCTGGCTACATCTCGCAACAGATTAGGGCGACATGTCCCAGCGTGCTCCCTTCCCGAGGGGCTTTTTGGGTGCACCTGCTCAATGGAGGCTCCTAAGTGGCGTGCGCTTGACAGGGCGCGGTCAAAGGCCGTCGCGAACAGTTTTCTTTCTTTGTTCTTACTCGCACCATAAGCTGAGTTAAGGAGCGGGGGGATAGGAGGCGTTGGTGTTACATTTTCGATCGTTGATATCATTGGTGTTATTGAAATTGGTTTAAAATGTCTTGCGCTGTGGCAAACGTTTATGGAATACATGTTCCTCTCGGGCGTTTTCTAAAAATAGGACATAACTTATTATTGAACTTTTACATCCCATTGAACCACACGCCAAGGGCTGAAATCCTCCATAAGGTAACGATTTGTAGTAGTAAGCTAATCATGCATCCTTAGTAAAATCTCTCACGTCCGATGCAGAAATTAGCTGCGAGTATTAACAATCCGGATATCAGGTATCTCAGAATATATAACACAGTGAACGTGTATGTTGAGGTGTTCTGTTTTAATGACCAACAATAACAACTGCGAGTGAAGTAGTTTAAATCTTTTGCACATTTTATTTCATTTGCCCTACAGGAAGTCTCTGCTTTTCAATGTTGCTAAAGGTAAAGGAGAGCGGGCTCCTGTTATGAGGGAAGTTGTGTTTTTCAGGGATGTGATAACAAGTCGATATTTGGCGGGCCATGAAGGCTAACTTCGGGTTTTTAGGAGAAACAGATTTAGATTCCCGCTTGTGACAATTGCGTGTACTGCGGTGCGTAATGACTTTAATATGCGTGTGCTCTTTGTTGGAACATGTGGATGTGTATTTTGATTTTTTTTTTGGTACAGTGGCGTGCCTGATGTGCACTGATGGGGTGCAGTGTTCAATGTGATGCCTGTGCGCCAAAAAACGTAGACAGCTCATCCCTATAAAGGTGAAGATTGTACAGTGACAACTGGAGTGTGCGAAACGCCCACAAACTATGTGCAAAATATCATGCATACCTTTGATCATTATGAAGAACTTCATCGTACTATATATGAAATCATCACCTTAATTAGTACCCTCATTTCCCTATTTCCCTTTTCACCCTGCCTAGCGTGGAGCAGCAGGCCAGAGTCTTTTACCCCAGCCGACCTCTCCGCTTTTCTTTCATTAAATGCGTTTCTATCTCTCTCTCTCTCTATTTCTCTCTCAGAATATTTTCAGTAGCATCTATAGAGCATCACGCAGTTTTACTTTAAATAATTTAGTCTGGCACGTCTGACACTGGCTGCTCATGTCAGCAATTTATAGTTAAAGGTACATTGGTAAGTAAAACCGATCCTCACCGAAGAAGCATGAGACCAGCGAAAACGCAATGCGTGGCGCTGAGGCTAAAAACACTCCAATTTTGGCAGGGCCAGGTTACACCCTTCCTTCATTACAAGGGCACATCAGCAGAAAATCACTCTGACTTTCGTCTTTACTTTTTTAACGTAACTGCAGCTTACTGTACAACAATACTATAAAGATACGAAACGGTAGATATCGTAAGGAAGAGGATGTGCAGAGCCAAGCATGACACATTAATGTTCAAATAACTAAAGAGCTGGGAAGATGGTCGCCTTTTGAAAGCTGTTAACTTCGATCATTTTGTGTTGAACTTTGGCGAATGGCAAATGCTGATTGCGAATACTAACTATCACTATCAGCGTGTTCGCGAACCGCGGAGACGTGCGGTGTTTTAACTATTCATCTGCCGTCTGTAATTTGCCACTTTTCTCTTGGATAATGCATAGTGAAAAAGTCGCATAATGTCTGACAGCGATTCGTTGATATGCATGAATTTTATTTCGTAGGAGACTCATCTTGCTTACCTTGAGTTTCTAAAGGATTATAGAAATCGGTGACTCGGCTGCTTGAAGTTAAAAAAAATATTAAAATCATAGGTCTTGGACACTTCATTAAAGTAGCCTTCTCAGAGCCTATATACAGCTAAGTGTACGCTTCATTTAAATAAACATCTTTATTTGATTCGATGTTTCGATCGGGGACCGATATTTTTCAAGAATATCGGTCCCCGATCGAAACGTCGAGTCCACTAAAAATGTTTCTTTAAGTGAAGCGTACACTTCGCTACTTCGCTGCATATTTTTTTAAGCGGCCATGTACGCTATGTTCCTGCATACCACATATATAGATCGCAAAATCGAAGAGCACAGCAGACGCTGTAGAATGCAAGTCATCATCCACTCTCCTCGCAGGCACCGCAGTGGCTAAAGCAGCCCCACAGGAAGACCTTTCCGGCGTGTTCGCGGACCCTCCGCGGCTGGAAGCGATGGATGGCGACCAGGCTGTCCGCGTCACTTGGACGCGGCCTCTCGGCCACGTGGGAGCCTCGTTAGAGCCGGCGCTGGTTTACGTGCTGCTGCTTAGAGGAGTGGTACACCGAGACCAATGGGAAGAAGCCACGCAGGTATGAATGTGTCACGTGTTTCGATTGGTGCTTGTGCGGTAAAAAAATAAAAAAAGGTTGAGAAAATCAACAGTAGATCACTGATGCCGAATGCCCTAAAGGGCAAGAGAGCCGAGATACAGGGCGCTTTATTTCAACTTTGCGCGGTCAATCACTCAGAATTAGCAGAACACATGCTTTACTGTAGGAAGAATTAACGAAAACATTAGTGGAACATTTAGGAGGGGATGCTGTCCGTTTTATTCCTTGTGTTGCAAGCTCTTTTTGGTCATTATTAATTTAAGCAGCGCGAACACGAAGACAAAGGACAAGGTAAAAGCCACAGTACAAGCGCTTGTGTTGCAAGCTAGACAGAGCAGCCTTCTGCCGTTCAAATTTTGGGAGTGCATTTGTATCACCAGTTGGGGCGGGGGGGGCATTGCTTGAGAAGGTTCATGCCATGATAGGTAAGCAACCTGTATTTTCATTGCACAATTCTATTTGGTGCCTTACGACCTCGGGTGTAGGAGGTTTAAATGGGAGGTGAGTTGCAGGTGGAGCAAGAAAGTCGCTAAAATGCATTTAGGCAACCGTCGCACTAGGGGCATACTTTATAACTTTTCGTTTCATCCTCAGGCATTCGTCGCGGTTTCGCGTTCGCATTAATGGCAGGCAAATAAAAAATAAGGTATATAAAACGGCAGGATGCAAACAAGATCCCAGGCCGGCGCCTTTCATGTCGTTCGTGCCGTGTCAAAGACATCTGTTACCTGGGCTCCCTAAGTATTCAAGAAGGACTCTTTGCTGGGCTAGTTGGTGCAGCGTTTTTTTAAAAAAAGGACAAAGCGCTAACCGTTGTCTTCTGCGCTTGTCCGTGTCTTCTTTCTTGTGAATGTGTCGTTAGCTCTTTGTCCTTTTTTTTTAAAAATGCTGCGCTCCCTAAGTAGTGTGTTATCAAGACTGAATGCGAACATATATCAGAAGTCATTTGATGCCATCAGAATATGTGGAAACTATAAAAAGCTGGGTATTCATGGTAATGTAAAGCGTTTTCTCGTCATTCTACGATGAACTCCGTGAAGTACCTAAATGTTTTGATCTGAAAAAGTTCACGTGTAACAATGATCATTATTTTGTTTTATTAGATTTTAAGAAGTAGGAAAACAAAGACTATCGTAAGTCACGCATACGGTTGAGCAGTTTTGAATATTTGAAATTACCATCGTATCAGTCACCCTACGTGCTACGGAATCGCGGCCGCGGTGGTCCCTTTTCGGTAGAGGCGAAAAGCAAGGCACTCGTGTACAGTCCGACGTCCGTGCACGTTAGAGAACCCCACGCAAGTGGTCGAAATTTCGGGAACCTTCCGAAACGGCGTCTCTCATAGCCTGAATCGCTTTATAGCGTTAAACCCTACAAACCAAACCAAGCGTTCATAACTGATGTGATAAAACATATTTGATTGACAGTCTGAACCTTCATGAAGACGTTTCTAGGATGTACCGTTATCTCTGTGTGCATGCAGTTTGTCAAGCTTACTCCTCATTTCTCAATATTTAATTTCAAAAGAAAGAACGACTAAATTAAGGCTTGTTTACATCTGCGGTCGTGTAAAAGCGTCACGATGTCAGGCCTAATACGCCATTTAACATGTTTTCGCAGACTATCAGCCTTTAGCCTCACTGGGATTCAGGAGTGTCTTCGCATTAAAGGAGATAGATAGCCGTCATGCTTCGTTTGGAAGCCATAAAACACATTACTCTTCCCCAAGAGAAGCATCAATGGCCTAGAGGCTTCACCACAGCCACATCGGCGCGCTTTCCCATGCATTTATTGCTGATATTCTTTCGCAATCTCAACCGCTACACCTCGCAGACGCAGTACCAGAACGCGACCCTGAGCCACAGCCAGTTGAAGCAAGCGTCCGAGCTGGAGATCGTGGCCTTCTCGCCTCACGGCCCCTGCGCACGCACTAGGCTTAACCTGGAGCTGGATAACATGCGGCCAGACGTGGACACTGTGCTGTCGGATGCCGCTCACCACATGGACCACTGCGTCGCGCCAAGGCTGCTGGGGTTGCGCCCTTTGACAGGACACAAGGTTGAGGCGCAGGTCTCCTGGGAGTGCGCTCATCGTTCATCGCAATCAAAGGGAAGGAAGTTTGAGGTGAGCTATCATTACAGCTGCTTTGTAATGCATGTAAGATATACACCTATGGTCGGATGGAACGCACTCATCAAGGCGACTCACATAAGAGGTGCTAAACCTAATTAGTGAAAATAGAACAGTGTCCGAGAAAAGAAAATGTGCTCTCGCTGCCAAATATTTAAGCGGACACCTGACATATGCCGCCAGGGAAGGGATCAAGGTGGTCCTGAAAAAATGAAGAGGAGCCGCAGTGAAGAATCTAGATTTATTTCGGCAATCTGTGGAAACATTCACGTCTAATATCGCCCAGCGCATGGGCACTTAGACGTTTCGCTGCAATCGAAAGTGGGCCGCCACAGTCGGTTCCACACCCGGGCACTACGCCTCCTACAACTAACCAATCACCATCGAATTTACCTGCTGGCGAAGCAGAACACCATAAATTCGCCACAGATTGGGCGCATTCAGGATTCTCGAGCCTACGAAGTAGGCACTGCCGGTAGCTTGCACGACTGCCGCGAACGGAAAGTACAAAGCGAGAGATCTTGACTTTGCGGTTCTATATGAATTGCTTATTCACAAGTTATCTCACACACACATTTTTCCAGTTATCGTTCCTATGGCTTGGGAGAACTGGCCGCTGTAATGCGTGACAAAAGGAAGGCTTTCGTAACATCAATGAATCCAATTAAGGCATCGACAGACCTCTAAACGCACATTCTTACTGCAACCTTAATGATTGCTTCTTCTGAATGTTATTAGCGGCATCTGCCATTCTCCTCGGTTCCTGTACTTCAATTCGTTGGTGCTCTTTAAAGTAAACTGCCGATCACAGACCATTGATCTGTATGAACGCCTAAATTGTATAAAATGGGCCGTTCAGATTAGCATTTTACATGCGCGTATCGTGAGGCATGTACAAGAACATCCAAGGCGCCTCTGTGCTGTGCGATATCAGTGCACGTTAAACAACCCCAGGTGGTCGAGATTCCCGGAGTCCTCCACTGCAGCGTCTCTCATAGCCTGAGTCTCTTTGGGACGTTAAACCTCACAAACCAAACCAAACCAAACTTCTAGGCACAACACGGTCACTGCTTTCAAAGCAACATTACGTCCAACCCAGGCGCATCTCGATGCAAAGCGATTCACGCACAGAGGGACAGGGATGTGCTGCTTCACATGGACTGCCAGCTAGTTTTACTGTGCGGACAGTTCGTACGTAATGGCGCTTTGAAAGCAGTCACCATGGTATAGCTAGAATTGGACGAGGCTGTACAACACAAATCATCTTTTTTCCGGCGAAGAAGTTGTTAGTATGGTATAGCGAAAATAGACAATTATCTTATAGCTATGTTTCAATTGTGCGTGCGCGTAATTGGTAATGCTTATGGCGCTCTCTACCAGGTTACATGGAAAGAACTGGACAGTGCGGTGGACGTCACCGGGCGTCTGTACACTTCCCAAAAGTCGGCCACGCTGCCGCTGTGGCCTGATACCTCGTACTCCATCTTCGTCCGCCGCCTTTCCCCCTGGAGTGGAGAACCAGAAGCCGAGACACAAGCACTACTCCTCGACACGTTTGGCGCCCAGCCCGCAGCCAGCGCCAAGGAGGCCCCTCAGAGTAAGTAGCGCTTACATGGTCCATTACGAGCGTGGCCATTCCCTCCATCAAAAACTGTCGGCAAACAACAGCTTACGACTTGCGCTCAGTTCAGCTATTGTAATTGTGAATTATCCACGGCGCGGAAATGCCACTCGAATGCGAAATGTTTAATCATTGCGATGAAAGCTCTGAAAGTGCTATTCATGCATATAAGGTACCTTTAGTTATTTTTATAACCGGAGCTAATAGAAACACTGTAGATTGTAGAAAGGCTCGGCAAATAATGCTGAATACTAATTTCCTAAACATCGTTGGGAGCACGAACTGAATAAAAGGACACGCCGAAAAGATGCTCTTGAACTGTCCAACCTGAAGGTAGTTTACAAAATGCAAGTCCTGAAAGTAATAAAATATTTACAAACAAATTTGGCCGGTGCAGGTTCACACATACGTTCAAAGTTTGTTTTGTCGATTTTGCAAAAGCCTTGTCCAAACAATTTCCATAGCTGAAGTGAAAGGATCACCGCCCTTCTGCTTAATGGCGTATTTTTCTATCATGTCTGCGTAGTGGCCTCGGTCTCGCATCGATGTTTACAACGAAAACGCTACTTGTATCAATATACAAGATTGTGTGCAGTAATTTGTAATTATCGATCGGTTCCGAGTCGTCGCAATTCATATAATTTTTGGGTTACGGAGTTTCGCTCTATATGTTTATTGATTAACAAATCCAGCTTATTTTAGCTGAATATTCATGTAGCTAAATTACAAATTTCAGTTACTTTGAATCATTCAGGTGACATTCACGCGGATCAAGGAAGTGTTTTACGACAAGGAATGCGTATGGCGTTGCCTGTCGGTCTGAAAAAGTTTAAATTATGAAGGAGAAAACGCTTAAATGAGAAATATTCAAATTTTTTTTTCGAGAGAGACCTCTATCCCAGGCACAGTGACACAAGAATTACCTGGCTGAGGATAGTACTTATCTTTCCGAAAACCTTTACTTGTTTCGAACGATATGCTGCCGAGCAGGCCGTACGTCTATGTCCCGTCCAATTTCCCAGCTATAAGGACCTTTATTCTCTTCCAATTACAGACAAGCCAGTTGCAGGCGAAAGGTGATGTGTAACGAATCGCAATTATGTCAAAGCTTCTGTTACCAGAACTTTCGCATGAAGGAGCTCAATAAAAGGATAATTCTGATGGCTCCTTAGCGTGCGCCAAACGCACAGCATGTGAGGCTATAATTAACTGCTTCACGTCCTAATTCGTTCCTTCGTTTGGTTCGGAACATAGGATTGAACGGCGGTCTAAACAGTGCTATCATCATCATCATCATTATCATCATCAGCCTGACTATACCAACTGCAGGGCGAAGGCCTCTCCCATATTTCTCCACTTAACCCGGTTCTGTGCTAGCTGCATCCACTTCACCCCTGCGAACTTCTTAGCCTCATCCGCCCGCCTAACTTTCTGCCGCCTCCTGCTACGCTTTCCTTCCCTTGGAATCCAGTTTCTTATCCTAAGCGACCATCGGTTATCTTCTCTTCGCACTACATGTCGTGCCCATGTCCATTTCTTTTTCTTAATTTCCGCTAGAATGTCGGTAACTTGAGTAATTTCTCTGACCCACTCTGCACGTTTCCTATCTCTTAATGTTGCTATAGTGAAGTGCAATAGTGAAGCTATATGGAAAGCTCTGGTCAACTGCTGCCGTATGTGACATCAAATGTGCCCTAGCATCGCACGTCACAAGGATGCCTTACACTTAACATCGAACAAGACATGGTAACCGATAACCGAGACATGGCAACCGCTCGGGTCTTCCGGCCGAGTATTTGAGTGTCCTAAATCCGCCGAACCGCCCTGGGGGCTCATAATGTGCCTTGTCTGAAATCAAACATTCGAGGTTGTGCAGAGCTATATCCCAATATTTATTTGCTGCTTGCATTCGTCGACAGCGCATGTCAGGAATACTACTCGTATCCATTGTTGGGGGCTCAGTTACTACCACAATCCTGCAAATGTCATTCAAATTAACTTTCCTTTCTAAAACGAACAGCACTACTTCGGGAGCATTTATGAACGACAGTAATCCTAACTTGCTTAAGAACCTGCTGAAGTGAACGATCTATCGATGAATTTACTGTTTCGTGACGCCCTGTAGAGTGACGTGCCGACTGATTCACCCATTCTTCGTTTCAGCGGGGACTTGCGTGAGCATCGAAATCGTAGCCGGCTGTGCAGCCGCCCTCTCAGCTGCTTTCATCGTCTCGGTCGTAGCCTTGGCCGTGGTCGTGCGTCGGCAGACGCCGATGCCCAACCAATATCGGGACACTGGCAAGTCTTCTGCAGAAAACAAAGGTGAATGCGCACACGTGGGGCAGTGCGTGACATTTTATACGCAGAACAGTAGCATACACCTAAGTGCATGTCAGGTCTATCTTACAGTCATAGCCGATGCTATGATATTAAGCTCCAACTGGTCCAATTCTCTGCTCGTGGAATTACAATGCACTTCTCGGAGAAAAGTACAAAGACGTTGTTTTGCAGAGACACACAGAAATAAAAACTGGAAGCTTACACACTACCTGATGATAGGTGTGCCCGTCATGAATGATCCATTCCATTCATTTTTCATCCATTGGGCAACACTCGTGCAGGTGATTATTTTATAATGTTCGTCCGTATATAGCTCACTATGCCGTTTTTTTATTGTTCGTTCTTCTGCGCGCGCTTCTTTCGGTATTCTTCACTAGCTACCTGCTTTAGCGGGAAAAGAATATAGTGATTTATTAATAGTAATAAATCAATTATTCAATATTTATTTATTTATTGCTCGCTGGAACAACCATGTGGTCTTTGTGGTGCAGCACAAATAAAAACAAAAGAAAAAAAATGAAAATGCACACACAAGTTTTACGCACACAGATAGGACTGAAAAGAAGAAATAAGACATAAAATGAAACTGAGATGAAAAATGTCGCGGAAAGAAAGAAATCAATGAGTAGCATGTCTTATATACACAGCGAGAAAATTGTTGAGGACATCACGAAAGAAGAAAAAACGATAGAGAGAAAACAACAACAAATAACTCACATTGATTAGAGTAATATAGAAATATGCATAAAATAAACAACCATTTTCAGGCGCAACCAGTGCGTGGTACCTAAAACACAGGCTAGAAATACAGGAAAATACAATAAAGAATAAGAATTGAAGTCGGGACAGTAAGATTCGAATATAAAGTTTAAAGTGAAATTATGAATAAGAAACGTATAAAACGCAGTTCAAGATACAAACAGCATTGAACAGGAGAAAAAGCAAAAAGTTTAGTAAATACAATATTTTAGACTGGAATGCGGGAGGTATATGTGATAAATACTATTTAGAGTACAACGCTACGAACATCCAATATGCATGAACAGAGCGAGTTTTGGAAGATGTCAAGGTAAGGAGAAAGAGTTCAATAACCACTGCATTCTGTCCACAGGGGAATGGGAATGAAGAGACGGAGAAACTTGAAATGGTCTGAATTCTCTCATGCTCTTCCGCGGAACGCGCAGTAGAATGTACTCTAAGAGCTGAGGGTACATAATGTGGCCATGAAGGAGTTTGTACAAAAAGATGATATCATCTCTGGCACGACGGCAGGGAAGAGAAGGAAGATTCTGTTGGGTGCTCCTAGTGGAGCGAGAGGAGGAAGTTGCGCAAGGAAAGCGATATCGAAATATCCGTAAAATTATTTTTGTACTCTGTCAACCTTGTCCAAGTTCGATTTGCAAGTACCATTCCAAACAACCGACGCGTACTCCAAGAGCGGCAAGCATATGGACAGGTACAGTTTTAAGATCGGAAGTGGAGTACGGAACTCTCTCGAAAGTCTGCAAACAAATCCGAGTGTGCGCATAGCCCGCTGAGTAATGCGCTTAGTATGAGAGGCGAAGCTGAGGGTGCGGTCAAAAAGTACACCAGGGTCATTATTTTCATCAACCATGCCAACAGCACAGAATTCACAGAATAATGGTAGAGTAAACTGTGTGTTTTACGAGTAAATGAGACAACCCTAGTTTTGAAAGAATTGAGGGTAAGTCGATTCTTCACACACCAATCAGAAAAAGCAGATATGTCCGATTGCAACAACAAGCAATCGAAAAGAATGTATTACCCTAATAATAATAATAATAATATGCTAAATCAAGTAGCAGCTGCTGATAAATGTATAAAAGACACAATCGAAGCAGCAGCATGCTGTTTCCTGAACGTCACTGACAGTGGCCAGCGCAGAGAAACACAGCTATCCAATGGGACGCTTGAAACAATGAAAAAAAGAGAACGCTACGCAACTCAGTGTCATTACTGAAAGAATGGCGAAAACCTAATCGCTACAGGTAACTTAACTCTACAGATAAGCAGCAGTGCTGAAAAAGGACTGAAAAACTTCGGATCGAAGTTCAGAGGTCATGACAGTTTGGATTATCTTCAGAAAACTAGATGTCCACTTTTAAAAGCTTACAGCTTTCGATATCATCAGCTATAATCGGCACTAGCAGCGGAGTAACTGTCAGCATTCTACGCTTATGCCGTAAACGATAGACAGAAGCGCCCTGTCATACGTGGTTGCCTCGTGCGTGTGGATGAGTTAGAGATGGTACAAAACGGCCTCCTCACGCAGTACAGGGTTTCAGATTCTTATCAGGGCCACGTAAAAAATATTAGAGACTAGAGAGATATTAAAATGTGCTTGTCTTCGCACTTTTATTACATTTTGGTCGTTTCCATTCATCTGTACTGCAGTCTAAATGGCTATCTGGGTCATTCAGCGTTTGTCCAGATAATATTAGGCAGCGTCCCGAAATCGTAACCTGCGGAGCTAATAAGCTATGAAAATGAACTGACTTTTCCTGGCAATTTGCGTCCCTCTCCATTGGCACAAAAACAAAAATTAGTCGAACCTGAATATGAACACTGTGATGCTCTTACGGGTGAATGTTTATATAGAAGCCTGGAAAAAAGTGATCCTGTTTGGCATAAAATCATGCATGATTTGCAAATGAAGAAATGATAGCGCGCGCCAAAATATACAGAAAAACGAATTCAAAAAATTGTGAGCTCCATACTACAGCCGTGTTCAAGATTAAATGATAGATATGCCGCCACCGTTTTATTACCTTTAAGCAGGATTCACCAGAAACGTTCGTAGACAAAAGGCAGATTATTCGCTCTAATATACGGTGCGAATGTTCTTGTTTGACAAATTCTACGGTTTGCCTTTTTTTATTCGAATATCAGTATACCCGATAGACCGTGTTTTGGTCCAAGTTACAGCTTAATATGCAAAAGTTTGGCGGAGAGCTTGATGCGCTGCATGAAGAGGAATTATCAGCTTCGTGCCTTGATTGACGGCAAACCAGTCAGTGACTATCATGGCAACTGTGTAGAGAAGAACGAAGAAGAAATAACTGTACCTGCCTCCCCCACAGGTTGTCCCGAGGGACGCAGTCGACGTGGGTCACAGCTGTGCACTGGCGCTAAAGCCATATTCAGAGTTGGCAGCGTCCAGGGCAACGACCCTTCGAGTCCCGTCGGGGAATCTCAAGAAGACTTGCTGGGATCTCAACGGGTTGCTGGTGGCCGGTGCTTCGTGTATGACCCCCAAGCTGCCTAACTTCCTAACTGCCACTCGCTCCCTGCAAGAGGGACAGACCAAAGAAAGCGTTGGTCTATGACCGGTAACCAGGGAATGTCGCGCGTTATGGCTTTTGTTTATGTATTACTTAATTTAAATAATATTTATTGTTCCCGCCAGCGCTACCGGTGGTTGCTTTGTACCTTTGGTGCACAAATAAAGAAAGCTTTGCATCCAATCTCCATCTTCACATTAATATCTACTGACTTTGTATCGAACGCAACATGATCCGCCAGCACAAAAAGCTCTACCGTTCTGCCTAAACCGCAAAGAAGGTATCAAAGGTTTTTTTTTTTTTTATGTTTGGCAATTTTGTATGTGAACGACTATACCAATAGGAATTGAAGTTCAGAGGCCATGGATTCAATCCGATCGCGGTACGTTGTTAAAATTTCAGTACAGTAATCTTCAAGATTAGAACAATATTTCACATTCACCAGAACAAAACCATTTATACTTCCCGTTGTGTCAGTGGATAATGGCTTCTCTTGTGTTTATTGTGAACAACAATCACTCGCCTTTGATCGTTATTAGTCTCGCCGTTAACACCCAGGATGATCCCAACCCCCCCCCCCCCCCCTCTGCCCTTTGAAAATTAAATGGCTTCCTAAAACCGGATCCACGTATACTTAGTTTGAAATGAATACAGCCGCGTCAAATCAGAGCAAATGACTACATAATATCACTTGGACGAAACTGGCTCTCCTTACTACTTCACGCTGAGGACACAGTTGACCGGAAGGGCTTCATTAGCGACATGGGGCATGTGCCATATATGTTGAGCGGAGTTGCGACCGCGAAGCTCTTTACTAGAAACCACTTGGACCCATGTTTCTTCTGGCGAAACGAAGAAGAGGGGGCATGAGAGGTCACGTAATTGTTGCTAATTGCTACGATCCAGTAATTAAGCTGCCGTTCATGATCTAAGAAAGGTCAATTGGGCCAACCTTCACCGGACGCCGGAGCCTCTGGTGGTCTGCGATTTGGTTTGCGCGTCCGCGTCCTCAGCTTGCTGCTGAAGGCGATAAAAGCAATCGTCTCCTTTCATGAGTCCTTCTTTAGGGTGTCGCCTTCACTGCGCCATTCTTCATTTTATATTTGGCTTTTAAAGTAGATCTTTAAGCAGCCATTCAAAAATCAAAATACGTGCCCCAGTTTCAATGTTCAAAGACAAATATTATTATAGTACCGTCATAACGACCACTGTTTCGTGAATTTGATTAGAAGGCGCCCAGGTCACCCTGAAATTAAATTTCTTGTGTATTGAAAGGGTTGATTTATTAAAATGCACCCGTGTCTGGAGTGGAGCAGGGGCATAGGTTTTTTTCATAAAAGAATAAAAGACATTTGGGTATAAGCATATAGAACAGCGCAGATTTGTTTGCAGAATGCGTGAGGAAATGATCAGAACACGCATGATTGCCTCGGATCTCTTTCGTCTGTGCATCTGAAACACATGTCCGGATAATAGCATGCATATATAAGCGCGTGGGTTACGTCATGCAATATTGGCCGTAAATTTGTGAGCTGGCGGATAATTTAATAGATACTTGAACCATATGGTCCTTTATTTTGCATTAGATAGCATGGTATGCAAAAAAGAAGTAGCTTTTTGCCGAGGATTTAATGACATAGATGATTTCTTTGAAGTAAAGCATTGGAAGAATAATAGATCAGTGATATTTCTACACCAAACTTTGCACTGTAACGCAGCTAGTTGAGAAAGTTCATGATTTAGCCAAGGAACTGAACAATAAGAAGCAAATTCATACAATATGCCTCGACCTTTCGAAGGCTTTCGACAGAATTCATCACAAAGATTTAATTAACAAGCTAGTAGTAATGGAAAATAGTAACCAGCTAGTACAATGTACAGCAGCATAGGTTACCACTAAAGACCAGTTTGTTCAATTAAAGGCTAGCAAACCAGAATTGTTAAACGTAGCTTCTGGGGTACTTAAGGGTTCCTTCTTAGGTACTGTTTTATTTTTATTATATATCAATGACATTACTTTCGATATCAACAAAACGTAACATTAAGACTTTTCGCCGAGGGCTGCCTGCTCTATGCTGTAATAAACACTGAAGAGAATCAAAAAATGCTTAATGATGCTATCGCAACAGTTGAAAATTGGTGTGAAAGGTGGGAAATGAAAGTAAATAAGGAAAAAAAGCTGTAATTTTACTAGTAAGGAACAAGACCAACCACGTCCATGACTACAGTTATAAACTAGGCTATACTGGACTCAACACAGTCGAAACACTTAAATATCTTGGAGTCCTCATTCCTGAGGAATTGAATTGGGAAAATCATGTTCTAAAAATACGTTCAGCTGTGAAAAGAAACTCTGGTTTCTGCGTCTAAGATTAAAGCTGGCATCGCAAGCTGCCAAACTAACTGCCTATTTAACTTATGTGCGGCCAACATTAGAATATGCAAGCATTATATGGGATTCCGTGGTAAGTGGATTAATAAGAAACTTGAAAGTGTACGGAAAGAAGTTGTTCTTTACCAGAACGCTGCGTTCCCGTCTCCGCTGGTTTTTTTAATTTGTGACATAACCAGGAGGCGCCGCTTCCGTTTTGGCACGGCGATGCAAGTGGACACCGATGTCCTCCTGTGGAACCCGGTGCGTCGGCAGCGGTCGCCTAGAGGAAGCGCCTCTACAACTCGAGTGACGCAAGCAGCCAGGCCACCGTGCTGTACTCGCCTGCTAATGATGACTCTGCGGCCGACGACGAGGAGTTCGTGCCAGGGCTTATCAAGAAAGCAAAGCGAAGACCACACCGACGACAAGATTCGTCCTCATCAAGCACGTCTATACGGTCATTACTACGCGAGGCCCTCCGACACACACGTTCTTGTTTGTGCCAGAGACGCCAACAGACAATCTGAACCAATACACAGGCAAGTCACGTCTGTGTTCCTTGAAACCCTCGTCCCTGGAAGAATAAAGACGTGAGAGAGAATGCTTACAAAAACATAATTGCCATTGATGTCATGGAGATTGACCGCCATCAACAAACTCGGAGACATCAGTGTGCGCTGCCATATTCTTCAGGACAGTGGCACTGGGGCAGGCGTCATCTACAATGTTGACGTGCCCATCGCTGACATCGATATACCGGTCTTAATCAAACCAGCATCAATAGCATCTCCACACTGTAAGTGCAGCGCCTCGGCAGATCGAAATGCATGAAGCTGACTTTCAAGGGAGACCCGATCCGGCCTTTCGTGCCCAAGTGTATGAAGATCGGGCACGTGAGTGCGGACTGCAAAAATTCCATCATGTGTCCTTGATGCTCCGAGTCTCATAGCGGCGACATTTGCCGCACCATTGTTCTGAAGGCCGCGAACTGCCTTGGCCCTCATGACTCCTCCTAAAAAGACTGCCCCCGCTTAAAGACAGAACGGGCAGTGCTGAAGCAAATGATGCGTGATCAATCTGCACACAGAGGTCGCTGCTAAGGTACGACGGCGTCGTTCGCTTCGCTGAAGATCATCTATGAAAGCAGTTAGTTTTGATAGCAAGGCCTCGAGCACTCCTGCTTCTTGTCCTACTCTTATGCCTGCAGTTTTAAATCAGGTGACCTCGACGGGCGGTGAATCTGGAGGTGCTGTCTCAGACGATAACTGGCCACCGCAACCAAAACCTTCTACGTCCGCTGTGCCAGAAAACTTGCCGCGAACCGAATGTCCTGCAGCTATCGCCGAACTAGAGAAAAGTCAGGATGTGGGACATGAGCAAGACTTAGAGGTAATTGCCATTTTCACGTCCATGATGAATGCAATCCGCGCTGTTCTATCTAGTCTGCACACATCTGAAACACAGAATGCGCTAAAGGTTCTGGACGCGCTAACACAAGTTCTAACGGCTCTACAGCAGCAGACACAATGGCTCCCCCAGCATTACCATTTGGAAAAAAAACTCAAGTACACCTCTATTTTTCAATGAAATGCCCGTAGGCTTCAGTCCCGAATCGCAGATATTTGACAATATGTTCATGCAAATTGCATCCCCATCCTTGTTATTTGTGAGCCAAATGTACCAAGATCTCAGGCTACGAGGCATTTGCATCTGCAACACACCAGGGAAACAGCAAGGTCATCATTTATATTCGGCTAGGACTCACATATGGAATCCATCCGGTTTCTCCCAGCAACAATAACCTTTACATTTGCCTGACAGTGAAGAAGCGCAATCTCACGTATACACCTGTGGGTGCGTATATGTCGCTATCAAGTCGTTTTGACGCCACCCGATTTAGCGACTTGATGGCGATTACGCCTGGCCCTTGAATCATCATAGGAGACTTTAACGCTCACCACAACATATGGGGAAGTGTTCAAATTAACCTCAAGGGAAGAAAGCTTGTGTCCTTCGCCTCTGATCATGACCCGCAGTGTCTTAATGACGGTACACCGACCTTTATTGAAGGGGCAACTTAGAGCAGCTGTCTTGATTAAGCTTTTGTATCCCGATGCCTTACCAGCAATGTCCAGTGGTTTTCAGATATAGAAACACACCAAAGTCACCACATTCCTATATGTGTGATCATTATTGGCCTTTTCACATCCACGTCTGTCCCACGAATGCACCACATCGATTGGTCGGCATTTCAATCACTTATGGAAGATGCTTGCACAGCAGGCCTTTCTGCAGGTATTGAAGAGAAAATTAAGGAGGCCATAAAAAACGAGACGTCTTTCTTCACCCCAATGCCTACCTACAAAGAGTTTGACACGGACATACAGCGCCTGCGTGCATTGCAACGGAGGGCAGAACGTAGATACCGACGCACGTAGTCCCGCCTCGACCTCAGAGTTGCAAGGCGCATGCAAAAGAAAATTCCGCGCCGAATTCAAGCCCTCCAGGCAAAACGTTGGCGGCCATTTTGTGAAGCGCTTGATCACCGCAAGCCTTTATCACGCATCTGGAATGTCGTTCGTGGTCTCCGAACATCCCCTAAACAGCTCTACTCATTCAAATCTCTCGCACTCTGCCAAAGACGTGGTGAGGTCGAGGTAGCAGATTTCTGCGCTAGGGTAGCAGGGCAGTCGAGTCCAACGGCAACGCTGCATTTAAACGATGTTCCAGCTTCACGGGATTGACAAATGGACCTTCCCTTCTCCGTGGAGGAACTTGACGCTGCGCTGGCTTCTTGAAGACGGTCATCATCGCGGGGTCTTGACGGCGTAACATACACTGCGCTTGGAAATCTTGGACAAGAAGCTATGCACGCTCTTTTGGGATACTACAACAAATCATCGAGTGAGGGTACAGTTCCAGACGAGCGAACGTGCAGTCGTTTAGTTCCGCTCCTGAAACCTGGCAAATCGCCTCTGGACTTGACATCATACCGTCCAATTGCACTGGTTAGTTGCGTTGGTAAAGTACTGGAAAGAATGCTGCTTACTTGTATTGAGTGGTACCTGGAGCGCTACCGCATATATCCTGATATAATGCCAGGGTTTCGACGTGGACGCTCCTCAGTTGACAACGTGATGGACCTGGTATCATCTGTACAACGCCAAAAAAGTTTCAAGCGCTTACCCGCGGCGTTGTTCCTGGATATAAAGAGCGCATATGACAACGTCACTCACCAGGCCACTTTGGACGCTCTGCAAGCTGCCGAGCTTGGCGGTCTGGTTTTTTGGTGGATAAGCAGTTATTTATCCAACAGATCTCACTTTATGCAGACTGAGGATGGCCCAACATCTTCTCATTTCACTTCCCGTGGAGTCCCACAGGGCGGAGTACTAAGCCCAACGCTTTTAAATCTTACTCTTGTCGGGCTTGTCGACTTAATACCACAGTCGGCGCAACTTTCAGATTATGCAGACGAAATCTGTATCTGGGCACCAGGAGTTACGCGCCCACAGGTTATAGCGAGGCTTCAAAAGGCGGCAAGTATAGTTGCGGCCTACCTCCACCTGCAAGGTCTATAGATATCAACTTAAAAGGGCTCACTAGTTGCATTTACACGCAAGAACATGCCACCTTACACCGTACGCATAGATGGTAAAGTAATAGCTTACGAAAGCAGTCATCGCTTTCTAGGAGTGATCATCGACTGAAATCTTTCATGGGATCCCCGTATTTCATTGACGAAAAAGAGGCTGACAGCAATTGCTCACGTACTTGCCTTTATTGGGGGAAAGTCATGGGCAGCGTCCGTGCGGTCGATGCTCCAACTATACCGTGCATTATTTAAGGGATTTCATCGGTACAGCTTACCTGCACTTGGAAATATCCGGAAAACCAATTTAAGAATTCTACAGAGTCTTCAAGCTCAAGCTTTGCGAACTTGCCTGGGATTTCCGAAATGTGCCTCTACGGCTGCTACCCTTTTAATTGCACAGGAGCATCCCATATTTACTTACCTAACAGTTGACGCCCTGAGGGCACATTTCCGACACATCTCCCGGGTTCCCTGTCATCATTTGGCCAGTATTCCTGTTACCAGGACAGTGTAGAAAACTCTGGACTATTGAATAAAATATTTGAAATTAGGCTACCTTTTTACATTTCTGCTTGGCTAGAAAACTTCTTAGGGGATAGACGATTAGTATTAAAGGTTCTTTAACTTATGAGACTTATCACCAAACTACATGTGTACCTTATGGACTGGTTCTGTATTTATTGCTTTTTTAAATTAGTACAAAATATTCTTGTTCATTCATTTTAAAACTGCATGTGTATGGGGACGATATTGCCAATTTTACTGCGAAAGGAATACTCCTCTAGCTATTGAGCATTCAGCGCAGCGCGGCGATAGCCACGCTAAGCTGTGTCGTTCTGTGACGCTGTGACGCTACGCTACCCACATGACGCTGTGACTTCACACCCCACGTGGCACTAGGGTGAGAGCTGAGCTACCAACTCAAGCGGTCGGCGTAGCACGGCGGTCGCCCCGTCTTACCCACGTGACGCTGTGACGTCACACCCCACGTTACATACGGGCTGGCAGGAGCTGCCAACTTGGGTCTCTTTTTTCACATGTGACGGTTATGTCAGAATCAGCCTGCTAGGACCCTTGTATTCACGTTACCGCTGTAGGCCACTAAGGCACGTTCATATGGCTTGGTTAAAGCGGGGCTTTATATGCGGGCTGAGGAAGAAGAAAAAGAGAAGAACGCTCGGCCACCCGCAGCTAATACTTTCGCTCAATATTTGACTCAGCAGTGTTGAAGTTTTGTAATTTTTTCGCTTTTCCCAAAGATATTTATTCATTAGACAAGTCAATGCAAGCCTACCTGAATGCCCTTAATGTTTGGCTAAGTAAGCTAAAATCAATTATTAACGTGGAGAAATCCTCAGTGCTCGTTTTCCCTGCGGCATACCATCTTTACCTCTCCCTTGTGTATTTCTGTTCACAGATGTCATAGGTTGAATCCTTGAAATATTAGGGCTTGAAATATATACTAAACCTAATTATAATGGTGGCCTCCTATCAAAAGAAATTGCCTGAAGGTGAGCAAGCCCTTGGCCACCTGAATATAATTAGTCATAAGAAATTCGGTATGCGCTCTGATGCTCTTTTCTTTCTCGGTAAAAGTTATGTGACACCAATTCTGGAGTTGCGTTGTGTTCTTTTCTCTGGCTCTTTTAGATACAAAATACGACCTTTGTTGCTTCTGTACAGGCGCCCTTTCTGACCCATTATCTGAGTTATCAACATCAGTTATAATGCGGTCCCCTATTTAGATGCCCGTGTACAAGACGAACACTCGTTTCGAACTTCCACTGTGCGAACGTTTTTGCGAGCACTTGAGCTTCGGCCTGGAGTGGCTTCTCCCATTTTTATTACACACCAAACTCAGTTGTTGGTAAAAATTGGCCGCAGTACAAGCGAACACAATTTATATTTACTCACTCCTTACTGTCAAAAATTGCATTTTCGTTTACGTGAGTACTGCCGTTTGGTAATGTTCATGTTAAGTTTCCACTATTCTTTGACCAATGGTTGCCATCTAATGCAAAGCACCTTATAGCTTCGGCAATAAAAGGCCGCCTGGAAGATTATCTACAGCAGTAACGACCAAACGTAGCGATTTTCACACATGCGTTTCAACGCGATGAAAAAGCACTACTGTGCATTTGTTCCCAGGCATTGGGTTGAAGATTTTTTGTACGGATCTCCGATTGCACACTGATCCGTCAAAGACTTTCCACGCCCCCAGTTTTCGAAGGACGTGCTTAGCATTGTTGGCCTCTGCTCTTACTTTCGCCTCTTTATCAAAGATTTTGCCCGTATCGCTCGTCCTCTCATCCACCTATTAAAGACCTAAAGACCGACATCGCTTTCACGTGGGGCCCCGACCAGCAAAGTGCGTTTTCAACGCTTAAAAGCTTACTCACGTCTCCCCCCATCTTGGCTTTTTTCGATCCCTCAGCTTCCAATGAATTTCGAACAGATGCCTGCGGATATGGCATCGGTGCAGTGCTGGCACAACACTACCACGGCGAAGACCGCGTCATAGCATATGCCAGCCGCCTTCGCTCCAATGCCGAACGCAATTATTCGATTAGTGAGCGCGAATGTCTCGCACTCGTATGGGCTGACGCTAAATTCAGGCCTTACTTATACGGCCGTTTTTTCTCAGTTGCCACTGGCCATCACGCTTTTTGTTGGTTGTCATCCTGCGATGGTCGCTGAGGGTAACAAACTGGATTCCAAGGTAAGGAAAGCGTAGCAGGGGGCGGCAGAAAGTTAGGTGGGCGGATGAGATTAAGAAGTTCGCAGGGGTCAAGTGGATGCAGCTAGCACAGAACCGGGTTAAGTGGAGAAATATGGGAGAGGCCTTCGCCCTGCAGTTTGTATAGTCAGGTTGATGATGATGATGATGATGATGATGATAATCCCGGAGAGATCCATCCGGCCGTCTTGGTCGCTGGGCCCTATGCCTTCAAAAATACTGTTATACTGTGTTGTAAAGTCGGGCCGTCTTTATCAAGACGCCGACTGTTTGTTTCGCTATCCTGTAGAGCTCCCTGATCTTGATGAAACAAAGGCCATTCCCTGCATCTTCGTCTTCTCCAATCTCGCCAAAATGAGCGACTAACAGCGCAAAGACTCCATTAAGAAGGCCTGACTTCTGGAAGATCAGAAACTTCTCTGAAGTTTTTGTAGTGCAAGATGGTGCCCTCTACCGTCGTGTTTACCCAATCTGTTGGTGATTCTGTTGGTTAACTCTACAAGCTGCGCATACCTGGCCACCTTGATGTGTCTCGCACTTACCACTGGGTATGGCGTCGTTTGTTTTACCCTGGACTATACCGCCGCATCCGACGCTACATTGAAGCCTCGAGATGTGTCAGCGTAGTAAAAAAAAAGAGCCATCGAGGCCATCTGCTGGCCTTCTCCAACCTACTGACGTTCCCGAAGTCCTGGTCAGGTCGCAAATGCATGGCAGTGGCAACCGATTATGTGACACGCTACGTCATCACACGAGCTTTGCGCACGAACTGCGCTACAGATGTCGCTGACATCCTTTTAAACAGCGTCATTCTGCATCACGGCGCTCCCCGCTAACTGATTACCGGCCACGCCGCTATTTCTTTTTCCGAGTTATTTATGACATCCTGAACATCCTGCGTTCAAGTTCTACGAAACATAAACTCGCGACCGCGTACCATCCCCAGACCGACGGCCTTACAGAACGCTTCGGCCGCACACTAACGCACATGTTATCTATGTATGTATCACCAGATCACCACGACTGGGACCTCGCGCTGCCATATGCGACATTTGCATACAATTATTCAAAGTACAACAAGACGGGTTATAGACTCTTTTTTCTTAATTTTGACAAGAACCCTGTTTTATCTTTCTACACGCTGGTCCCACCCGGTGGCCTCCCTTTAACCACCTACGCACGTGACGCCATCGCGCAAGCTGCTGAAGCTCTCCAAGTGGACCGTAGTCGCCTCCTCGCTTCTCAGACTTCTCCGAAGTCTGCTTACGATAGGCGACATCGCTACGTATCCCACGACCCTGAGTTCATGGTGCTTCAATGGCCTCCTTCACGCTGCGTTTGCCTCTCTAAAAAAACTTTTCTTACAGTGGGCGCTTACCGTGTGGTGCGCCAAGTCACCAATGCAACCTATAAACTTGCCTCTCTTGTGCTCGCGTTCTCCTCCTTCTACCTCTCTACTGACATTGTACATTTTTACCGCCTGAAACCATACGAACTCATGCCTTCTTTGCCATATTATCCCCTGGATGACGCTTACACCACCGGGGGGTCACGTTGTAGGATGACGAGGACGAAGAGTTTTCTGGCCTTGCCTCCTGGAAAACAGAAGGCGGTGAAGTAGGATTGGTTCCGCGGTGCAGCGCACTACTAAGCCATTTAAATCGGCGTTGTAAATATACTGTAACTATAACTCTTCACGTAACAATATTTACTTTATTGTTTGCCCGTTCAAAAATATGCAGAGAGAATTGGTCAAGTTTCTTAGGCTTTCATGCAGAAATGGTGGTGTGCTTTCAAGGTCACCTCAAGACGTCATGCTTAGATGCGGGTTTTTGAAAGTGTTTAGGGCCGACGTCGACTACCGCAGCTCTGATTGAAGGTTCGTGTAATGGTTTCAGCGTGTTTTGTGTTTCACGACACCGTTGTGTCTCCTTCGTCTGCGCGCGTACAGGTTTTCTGCCGCGAGAGCCCCTTCTACCTTTGATGTGAATGTGCGACCAGTCGGCGTTACTTGTGTAAACCAAAATTCAATAATTCCTCATATTGAGGTGTCTCCCACGAAAGGTCTCTCTGCGTTGTGGACAGTGAATTGCCGCACCGAACATATCGGTCTGCATCACGGCTTGAAACTTCCCTCCTGTTGCGCCGACCAAGTCAGTGTCTGTAGCCTTGGCTACCGATGTCGTCCACCAGACAGTGACTGGGCCCGAGATGGAACGCAATTAGTTCACATGATTGACTGACCCAATAGCTCTAAAGAAAGGATTACCGTGCATTTTATGTCATTCTCGGCCGAAACGCCTTGTTTGACTTTTCTCCTCTAGGTGGCCCATCTTTCGTTCCTCCTTCTCAAACACTGCACATCGTTGACACGACCTAACGAGTGTCACCAATTGAAAGAAAAGTGATTAACCAACACGCGCTTGAAATATTAAGGAAATGCTTGATTCAAGAATCTTCCATTCATGTAGTTGCCGCAGTGATTCGTGTCCAGACGGGCGGCACAAGGTGCGTTTGCGTTGATTACCGTTGTCTAATTGTAGGTCACTACCAAAGACGTGTATTAGCCTCCCCGTACAGACGATGCCTTCGAAGACTGCCTATTTTCTGTCTCCTGCTTTTCTTTTGTAGATCAGAGATCGGACTATTGGCGGTTTCCAATTCTCCCAGCCGATAGCACGAAAACTGCATTTATTGCAACGAATTTGTTTCGATACATTTCGTTCTTTGTAATACACCAGTCAATTTCGAGTGATTCGTGGACACTATAACTTGCAGATTAAAAAGGGATGTTTGCATATGCTACTTGGACGACGTAATATTTCAAAAGACAGTCCACAGGACCATTCAGCTCTTGTGCTGAACGGTATGTGTCAAACAGACCTTGTGCTGAACTCAAGGGTTGCTTTGCAGCACATCAAATGCTTGTTCTTGGAGATAAAGACGGCGTCTTGCCTGGCTCTGCAAATATTGAAGCTGTCGCGTTATTTACAGCGACCCCAGACCGACAAGGAGCGGCAGACGTTTTCTTGGTTTGAGCTCTAAATTGTACTATTTAACTGATCGCTTTGCTGAAATATTACACACTCTGACAAGCATCCTTCACAAAGATGAGCCTTTCAAGTGGCCGTCAAAGTGCGACTTCACCTTCCGCCATTAGAAAGTTCTCCGTTCATCCTTGTGACCCGTACGCGATTGAGAAGCGCCCAAAGAGATTAATACCGACGCAATTGGTGTCGGAATTGGCGCGGTTCTCGCCCAGCGCTGCGAAGAAGGAGTGTGTTTTTCCACACGTAAGCCAATTCCTTAGTAAGCCGCAGTGATATTATACCCTTACCAAGCCGACGGTTAAAGTTTTCGTCTTCGATATGTGGCATTTTTCCTGTTTTTGCTTATAG
Source organism: Amblyomma maculatum (assembly GCF_055883805.1). NCBI lineage: Eukaryota > Metazoa > Arthropoda > Arachnida > Ixodida > Ixodidae > Amblyomma > Amblyomma maculatum. The sequence continues at coordinate 152,389,650 of NC_139345.1, read as the reverse complement.
ACGTCCATTCACCACCGTCACACAACATCATTCTCTCTTCAACCTTCTGTAGTTTTGTTCTTTGAATGTGAATTTCCTTGTAGGTTTCATCTATGCGACTATTACAAATCAAGTAACCAGAAATATTAACCGGAATAACTTTTTGAACTATCTCCTAATTTAATCGTTCCCTTATCAAATACATTTAAAGGAGGAAATATTATTTTTGGTTGAAAGAGGGCAGCTTTAGTTTTTAAGAGCATATGCTCTTCTCACGTTTGGCGATTTCTGTCATTCTTTCGACGGTTCCAAATTCAAAATCGAGCGTGCATGACGCGACTATCATGGTCTTGAGTTAGAAATTTGTTCAAGCCCGAGGCGGTGTTCACCATGGGCTTTTGCCACCCGAGCAATCCAATTGATAAATCAAATGACTTCATCACCCACTAATGAGTGAAGCTGTGCTTGATGTTTAGGAGTACGAAACTCATTCTGCATTGAGAGTCGAACTCCTAACCCTCCGACCACCAGGCGAGTGCCTTAACCAAACACGCCACGCCGGGCACGTGAAAAGTACATCTTAGTTCTACTTGCCTAGCGTTCCTGCCATCTCCAAGGCAACATAGGGGCGCGAAAGTCCGAACTAGTATTCACCATGGTGGTTTGCCGCCCTGGCAATCCAAAATAGCGTTCAACCGTGGACTCCAATCCATAATTTCAGATATTCGGCAATATTGTGGCGAATATCACTTCCCCATTTCGGTTATGTGTGCACCGAATTTGACAAACATTTTGCGAATATCATGATATATGACATTTTCTTCGCAAAGACTCAACAGAACCAGCAATGTCACCAGCGTGAACGTATATACGTAAATTCATTCGGTTCCCCATAACTACGAGAATAATATATTTGCTTAACTAGGGACCTCACATTTACGCTTGTGGTTGTGTACTTGGCAACATTAGGCCGCTTTAACACCGAAATGTTAAGGGCTTTTAAGGCTGTCACATAAGATTTGAAGATAATTATAGGCGAATACAATGCTCATCACACAATGTGGGGAAGTGTTAGAATGAATCATAGGGGTAGAAAGCTTGTCTCCTTCGCCTCTGACCATGAACTTCAGTGCCTTAAAGGCCCACTGTCCACCCTCCGGTCGAAAATAATTTCTTCCCCGGTGACTGTGAGACTTCGCCCCTGGAACGCAAGGCCGCAAAATGTTTTTGAAAAGAGTAACTAATAACGCAGTTACAGCCACCGCAATCACCCGATTCTATCCTGCCTTTCTCCTTCCGTTCCCTCGCAAAGGTTTTTCACTCTCCTGCCCGAGTTCGTCTAGCCTCCGCAATACAAATTCCCCTTTCTCCTCCGCGTTTGGCGGGAGGTGGGGCGTGGCTCTCCGCGAGCGCGAAAAAAAAAAAAAAACGGTCGAGGGAGCGCGCGCTGCTGGATTCAGTCTGGCCGTGGCGAGGGAAAAGCGCGCTGCGAGCGGTAGACACCCATCCTTCTCCCGTCAGTCAGCTAGACGGACCAATGGACGTCGTTCCCGATACGTACGTCATTATCGTGGCCCGTCGGGCCAGCGCAGGGAGCGGTGAAGCTGGCTTCTCAAAGGAGAGCATGAGGGAGCTTTGAATTGTATTTTCGATGCTTTGCGGCGCACGTGTCGCTGTAGAATTTTGCACAGACTATCTCCGGTACCTGATCGAAACACTGGGCTCCTTTTCTTAAAAGGGCCTTCCCTGGACAGTGGCCCTTTAACAGTGGAATTCCAACTTTATTAATGGCGTGAATTATGGCAGCTGCTCGGATTTGACATTCGTTTAGGAATGCCTTATTAGCAGCGTTCAGTGGTTTTCAGATGTAAAAACTCACGGCAGCGACCATATCCTAACTTTTCTGATAATTGCCGGCCATGCCACATCCTGCTAGCTAAACGTATGAAGCGCATTGATTGGACAGTTTTAAAGCACAAATGGAGGGTGCTTGCAAAGTACGATTCTCCACAGGTTTTACAAAGAAATAAGGACGCAATGAAAAGTGCAAATTGTTCATTTAATAAAGTTACAAACTGCACCGATTTCCCCATCAAGTTACAACGACTGCGATCACTTCGGCGGAGGGCAGAGCGTAGATACAGGCGCACAAAGTCGCACCTCCACCTCAGAGACGCAAGGCAGATGAAGAAGATTCAGTGAAGAATTCAAGCACTGGAGACAGGACGCTGGAGTTCTTTTTGTGAAATTCTATATACACGCAAGCCTTTGCCGTCCGTTAGGAGTGTCATTTGTGGCCATCGCACATTCCTTCAACAGCGTCTTCCGTTCAAATCTCTTGCGCTCCACCAAAGACGCAGTGAGGTAGAAGTAGCCGAAGATTTCTGCTTGAGAAAATCAGTCACAGAGAACCCATCCACAACGCTGAATTTTTGCGACGCTGCACCTTCACGAGATTCAGGAATGAATCTTTCTTTTTCCATGCAGTAACGTGATACTGCGCTGGCATGTTGTAGAAAGTCATCATCACCAGGGCCCGATGGTGTGACATACCCGCTCTGTCTAATTTTATCTAGGAGGCTCAACGGTATCTTGAATAACTACAATAGGTCATGGCGTGACGGCACAGTTCCTGAAGATAGGCAGACCTGTCGTCTGGTTCCGTTTCTGAAGCCGGGAAAATCACCACTCGACCTTGCGTTATACCGTCCAACTGCCCTGGCCAGCTGCGTCGAAAAAGTCATGAAAAGTATGTTACTAACACGCCTGGAAGGGTACCCGAAGCAGTACAATATTTCCCCAAAATTTTCGTCCGGGTTTCGCTGTGGCCGCTCCTTTACCGACAATGTGATAGACCTCGTAAGTCTTTGCAGCGCCAAAAGGCTTTAAAAAGATTCAAAGTATCACTATGTTTGGACATCAAGGGCACCTACGACAACATAACAGATCAGGCCATTTTGCACGCCCTGGTAGCTGCTGAGATCGGCGGCCGTATGTTCAGGTGGATACGCAGCTACTTGTCACAGAGGGTCCTTTACGTCCAGACTGAAGCCGGACCAACGTCTCTACATCGAAGTTCGTGCGGAGGTCCACAGGCTGGATTGCTGAGCCCAACTATCTTCAAATGTACTCGGTTTCATAGACGTACTACGACAATCTGCTCAAATCTATGATATATGTATTTGGCCATCCAGTGTGACTCGTCGCCGAGTTCGTGTGTGGCTGCAAAATGTTTCAATGATATTGGCATCGTTCCATCGTCTTCAAGACCCAAATATTTCAACCGAGACGTGTTCCCTTTCGGCAATCACACATAAAACAATGTCACGTCACCCCATATGCATCAATGGCAAATCCATTCTCTACTTGAGAAGCGACCCATTTTTTAGAGTCGTCATTGACAGAAATTTTTCGTGGAGTCCTGATCTTAGAGAAATGAGAAGCAAACTTGTAGCGATTGTCAAAGCTGCTCGAGCGGGTTAAGCTAGAAGGAACAGCCAGACGGCTCCTCGACTAAGGGGTCCTTCTGAAAATGTTTACATTTTGTTTAATTAAATAAAGGTTTTTCCTCCTCCTGCGCAAGTTCTCGCCTTCTACGGGGGAAAGTCGAGGGCGCACTAGCTCACTCGGTGCTCCAACTGTACTGGTCACTGTTTCTGGGCTACATGCGATACAGCTTGCCCATAATAATATTAGAGAAAAGAACCTCAGGCCCCTTCAAAATCTGCTAGCTAAAGCTCTTCATATATGCTTTGGACACCCTAAATGTGCATCCACAGCAGCGACTGTTCTTGTCGCCTGGGATCATCTTGTTACCACACGTATTGCTGTTGACGCAATGAGGAGGTATAATCGGCACCTAACAAGGGTTCCTAGTCATCATCTAACAACCCTTCCAGTAATTAGGCCAAGCACTGAACCAAGAAAATAATTTTTTTTCCTGCAATTACGAAGAAAGTCGAAATCTCCTCAACTGCTCTTGAGAAATTGACATTGGATTATCTGCACTTCAAACATCAAAAATACACATGTTTTCATAGATGACTCAGTTAATCTAAGCAGTTCCGCGGGATCTGCGGTAATGCCGGCCAGGCCAATCCTGATAAAAGTTAAAATATCACATCTGACTTCTTAAACTGGTGCTGAACGAGCTGCCCTACACGCGGCAGATGAATTCATTTGCTAAGAACATCCACATTACTGGACAGTGTTCACAGATTCTAAAGGAGTCCTTCAAGAACTGCAAGCAGCACTACGCTGCGGGTCACATGACCAAATGTTTGGAGATATCCGCCAGCTGCACTTCGACGCAGTATTGAAAGGTTACAATACTATTTTTCAGTGCATGCAATTACACTGCGGCATCTTTGGAAACCACCATGCGGACGAGCCTGCCCGTTTTGTCCACAGCGACGGCGTTCCAGTCAAAACCACAATATCGAGGGATGACGCAGAATGTGCGGTTAGCTTGTTGGCTCTGGAGATCACACTTCCAGCATGAAACACGGGCGACATTTGCAACCGCCTCTTCAGGGCACTGGATTCTGAACAACGCCCCCGCCTTCCCCATAAGATAACACGTTGAGAAGAAACGTTACTGTGCCGTTTGTGGCTCGATGTTTGCGCTCACCAACAAGTATGCTTTTAAGATTGGAGTGGCCGGCAGCCCTGCGTGTAAAAATTGCGGCTGTGGAGAAACAATCGAATATCTCCTATATGAATGCCCTACATTTGTGAGTAAGATATGAGCTGCGTTGTATGCTGGACCACCTTGATCCTCGTCCTTTAATGGCGAGTAAGATCAATGGCTCTTGGAAGTCGACTGCCTTCAAGGCATACAGGGCCCTGTTTATTTATCAAACAGCCATCGGCTTGAGTGACAAACTCTGTTCTCTACGTCTCCTTCCTTTTTACCTCTTTAATACCCTCATTCCTTTTCCCCAGTATAGGGTATACCCAACCGGAGGCTTTTCTGGTTAACGTTTCTGCCCTTCACCCTCAACCCTGCCTGCCTGCCTGCCTGCCTGTCTGTCTGCCTGTCTGCCTGCCTGCCTGCCTGCCTGTCTGTCTGTCTGTCTGTCTGTCTGTCTGTCTGTCTGTCTGTCTGTCTGTCTGTCTGTCTGTCTGTCTGTCTGTCTGTCTGTCTGTCTGTCTGTCTGTGTCTGTCTGTCTGTCTGTCTGTCTGTCTGTCTGTCTGTCTGTCTGTCTGTCTGTCTGTCTCTGTCTGTCTGTCTGTCTGTCTGTCTGTCTGTCTGTCTGTCTGTCTGTCTGTCTGTCTGTCTGTCTGTCTGTCTGTCTGTCTGTCTGTCTGTCTGTCTGTCTGTCTGTCTGTCTGTCTGTCTGTCTGTCTGTCTGTCTGTCTGTCTGTCTGTCTGTCTGTCTGTCTGTCTGTCTGTCTGTCTGTCTATCTATCTATCTATCTATCTATCTATCTATCTATCTATCTATCTATCTATCTATCTATCTATCTATCTATCTATCTATCTATCTATCTATCTATCTATCTATCTATCTATCTATCTATCTATCTATCTATCTATCTATCTATCTATCTATCTATCTATCTATCTATCTATCTATCTATCTATCTATCTATCTATCTATCTATCTATCTATCTATCTATCTATCTATCTATCTATCTATCTATCTATCTATCTATCTATCTATCTATCTATCTATCTATCTATCTATCTATCTATCTATCTATCTATCTATCTATCTATCTATCTATCTATCTATCTATCTATCTATCTATCTATCTATCTATCTATCTATCTATCTATCTATCTATCTATCTATCTATCTATCTATCTATCTATCTATCTATCTATCTATCTATCTATCTATCTATCTATCTATCTATCTATCTATCTATCTATCTATCTATCTATCTATCTATCTATCTATCTATCTATCTATCTATCTATCTATTGAAATGATTACGAAAACGCATTTGACCCAGTCTATACCTTGCCCATCATGCAGGCATTAGAAGCCAAGATGTAGGTGAGCCGTATGTCAAAGTACTGGAAAATATATATTGTGGCTGAACAGACACCATACACCTGCATAATGAAAGTAATAAAATTCCCCCAAATAAAGCTGCTAGGCAAATAGGCACGATCTCCGCAGTGCTGTCCACAGCTTGCTTACAGGAAGTATTCAGAGATTCAGAGCAGTTAGGGCTGACATACATGGAGCGATTTTGAAAACCTGCCAACGGCAGCCCGACGTCGGCTCAGGCACATCCGGCCTCCGGCGACCATTCACTGCCAAGCAAGCCGTGAAATATATTTTCGCCAGGCGGTAGGGCGATTAGCCGCTTCCCAGAGCCGGCCATTACATGGAGGCACCGAGGACCAATCCGGGCGCGACCCCCGTCCGATGTCAGGCCTCATGCACCACTGCCACTCCGCGCCGCCTGCACGTCCCTTAAGTCGTGCGCTCCGGCGATATGAAAAACATAAAAAAAGGTCATGCTAAACTTGTTTGTTCTCGTAAAAAAAGTCCAACTTTCAAACTGAATTCTTCGTCGGAATGGCTGAGAAATGCGACAGCCACGATGCAAGCAAGGATCTGCTCCTATAGCCAGCTATATATTTTTTGCGGCGTGGCTGCTCCGCTGCACTTTCTCGACATCTCCGCTAACGTACTGAAGCCATAATATTTTGTTTTTGTTATGAGGGAACGAAACTACGCGTTCGGCAGCTCCATCAATAGATTATTTACTATACCTATTGGCAATTTATTAGCGCTGTATCATATGCCATCAAAGCAACAAATATAGGCCTAGCGACAAGCAGGGAGCAGCGCTCGCCGATAGCAGACGGTACCGCTTTGGTAAGGCTGCGTTATGTGGTGCTGTAAGCGTTGCGGCTTTGCATACTTTATTGTTGCAGCTGAGGCAGGACCTTTTTTGACAGACCGCCGATACTAGACGTGCCTGCAGTAGGCTGTTGCTGCGGCGTCGGGCCTACTCGAAGGCTGCATACAAGCGCTATCGCAGGGGATTTTAGACACTGCCTATATAATGCGTTGACCTTGAAACGTGAATAAGTGTGCAACAAATACGTTGTTGAAGCTGGCCTGATTGTGCGCTTTCATCAACTGGGCTCTGACGCCACTACGCCTGTTTATCGCTGCATGTGGTACAGCACGGCGACTGTGCGTCGGCGTTCCGTCGGGCCGCATGAAGTTTCCAGGGAAAGTCCGCTCCACGTGGTTGACCCTTTAGGGATAAGGGTTTGCGGAGAACACCTCAGTAGTGTGCGATTCGCTGATGATTTTAGCTCACTAAGTAGCTCAGAAGATGAACTGAAAATTATCATTGATGACCCAGACAGGAGAAAGCAGGATGCTAGGCCTAAAGTGGGTTCTTCAGGCTCCATGGTCATACCCGCAACTACTAAAGAAATAAAAGTTAGGACAATTCACCGTACTTCTTCAACCGCCGCAGAACTAACCGCTCTACGCGTCGCTATTAGGCATATCAGTCAGCAAAGCCCTCAACGATGGTCTATTTTCACAGATTCAAGAGCAGCTCTGAAAGCCTTAAAAGCGGATCTTCGCCGTGAAGCCCATGAGCAACTCGCCACAGAAATATGACAACTTCATCACTATGCCATAAATGGAGGACATGACATCATCTACCAAAGGCTTCCAGGACACAGCGGCATAGCGGGCAGTCTCCGGGCGGACGAGGTCGCACGAACAGCCCACCAAGGCGGCGATTAAAAAATTAAAATTGGTTCACAGGAAGGGAAAGGCGCAATAACTGTCACACTTGCTCTGTGGACACCCGAACCGCGCCGTAGGGGAAGGGAGGAAGGTGGGAATGAAAGTGGAAAGAGAGAAAGAGGAGCCGTAGTGGAGGTCTACGGAGTAATTTCGACCACCTGGGGATCTTTAACGTGCGCTGACATCGCACAGCACACGACGCCTCTTCGTTTCGCCTCCATCGAAACGCAGCCGCCGCGGTCGGGTTCGAACCCGGGAACTCCGGCACAGTAGTCCCCGGGTTCGAACCCGACCGCGGCGGCTGCGTTTCGATGGAGGCGAAACGAAGAGGCGTCGTGTGCTGTGCGATGTCAGCGCACGTTAAAGATCCCCAGGTGGTCGAAATTGCTCCGTAGACCTCCACTACGGCTCCTCTTTCTCTCTTTCCACTTTCATTCCCACCTTCCTCCCTTCCCCTACGGCGCGGTTCGGGTGTGTTGATTCCATTTTCCAGGGCAGACGCAGCGGGCAGGCTTCGCGCACTTGCGCGAGAACACACGCTCTCCTTGTGGAATTCTGACCAGTTTCCGAACTGCAGCCTAAAATTCCTAGACCCTGACCTGAAGCTCCGGCTTCCACCTGGCCTATCCCGATGTTAAGAAACTTTGCTGTACCGCCTATGGGTTGGTGTAGCATTTACAAACTCTTATTTTTTTGTGATAGGTATGGTAAATAGCCCTGCATGCACAAACTGCGGGTGCGAAGAGACTATTGGCCACATTCTTTGTGAGTGCCCCATATACAGCGAGAAAAAACACAGTGCCTATGCCATGCGCTGGATTGTCTAGATGGACGCCCACTAACTGAAATTAAGATCCTATGTCCCTGGCCACGGCGATGGTCTGCAGTGAAGGCCTCCCAAGCACTTCTCCGCTTTATGAAAAGCACAGGACTGATCGAAAGGCTGTGATTTTTTATGTTACGTGATATGACTGTGAAGTGATGTGATGTGATATGTCTGTGATGTAACTGTACTATCATCACCCATCCCTCTCTTACCCACAACTTTTATACCCATCTACCCCTTTCCCCCAGTGCAGGGTAGCAAACCAGTTACTTTACCAGTTAACCTCCCTGCCTTTCCTCCTCATCTTGCTCCTCCTCCTAGGCCTAAAACTAAATATGTACAGGACAGGTTCTATTCAATATCCTAGGGAAGGAACAGCAGATTAAAATAGGTTGCGAAGCAGTGAAAGTGGTAGGCAAATATGTACACTCACGACATGTACTAACCGCAGATCAGTATTATGAAAGGATTATAAATAGAATAAGATTGCGATGGAGCGCACTATGCAAGTACACGCAGATTGTGACTAGCAGCCTACCGGTATCGCGCAAGAAGAAAGATTATAACAATTGCATCCTATATGTAGTCACCTGTGGGGCTGAAAACCCTAACGAAACGGGTTCTACTTAAATTGATGACAACGCAGAGGGCTATGGGCGCAAAACGGTTGGTTTTGCGCCCATAGCCCTCTGACAATACAGATTCGTACGTGGATGTAGAGTGGGTGGGAGAAGTGCCAGTAGTAATCAAGACGACTAGGTGGACGTTGGTAAGGTATGTATTGCGAAGAGAGGATAATCGGGGGTCGAAAAGGGTAGCAAGTACGATGCCAAAGGAAGGAAAGTATAGCAGGGGGTGGTAGACGGTGGAGTGGACGGAAAAGCTTTGGAAGTTGGCAGGGATGAAGTGGATGCAGATACCACATGACTGGGTTAATTGGAGGTATATGGGAGAGGCCTTCACCCTGCAGTTGGCGTAGCCGGCTGCAGCTGCTTATGAGGATAAATTTAGTACAGGTAAACTCCACGTGTTTTACCGTCACTCTTCAGCGATATGTACTGCATGTATGCTTCTTCATCAGCGTATATTCGTTTACCTTTTATCGGCCCTAGATGTTTATAGAGGGCTACTATCCATACCCCAATCAGCGGTTTCACAAATCTTTGACTAAAAGCTAACCTTGAAACCCTCCCTCTAATCAAAAACGAAATAAAACGGATCGCGGACTATTGCGATAATTTGCATGTGACCAGCTGAGCTAATTTGTCTGTATTTCTTTTTGTATTCTACAAACAGCTGCTTGAAATAAAAGACGGTAGAAATCATCAGCGGCAGTGATTGCGATTGGAGCTGTTGCCTGCTATAAAAAAATTGAAAAGAATGCATATATGCCTGTGGTGTGTAATTCCACGTCTTTTTGGCATCCTTCCAGGACGGACTGCGCAGATGACCGAAAGTTCTTCGGCTGCCTTCGGAATGCAGGGACTAGCGCTGCGCATAAGATTGAAAAAATATACTTTGATTACTTGGGAACTCATCGCTTCGAATGCGACGACAGCTATGAATGCGCAAGGTGCGACCTTCGATTTTTTTATTATGTATTATGTAGACCGTTAAAACGCTATACACCTGTGAGAACACGGCTAGATGATGCTTTATGCATAGCAGCGCAGTACGAAACGAGAGCAGACCAGTTGATTGTAAGGTGTACCCATTATAACCGCCAGTACATTAGGCACGGGTCAATTACAGGCAATTGTCATACCTGGAAAAAAAAACTGTCAGCATAACAGCAGGCACACATTCCTGCTGGCACCAGGGCAGTATCTATACTGGCTGGTGGCTAATAAAAGGTGTACCCAGCGACTGTGGCAGGGCTTTCACTGAACTAAAACGTTCCTATAATTTTGTTATAGGATTTCAAGTTACTAGGACTAGACATAGTTACTAGTCCAATGAGCCCTTTCTCGTTGGTTGCGCCAAACCTCCGCGGCATATAAAAGACCTCCACCACTTCATCCGCAATCTGCTGAATTCAAATAAAAATTATAAATCTTGTTTTGTAAAAGCGGACGATGACGCTCCGTGGTGGTGGCGTTGGCTAGCAATAAACAACGTTTAGTGCGTTCTCTACAAAATATATCCAAAGATACAATTTTTCACCTTCACTTTTTGAAAGAAACTTCCTTAAACAGGAAGAGATCAGCAATTGGCTTCGCTATTTTTTATTAATTAAAGCCGTGGGCCCAAAGAATATCAGATGGAATATTGGGATATTGCATTTAATTGGGTGTTTAGTTATATCGTGATTTGCTAAGTCAAGTTTAGACAATATATTTGCCAGAAATATGAAGTGAGAAACGTTTTTTACGAGCGCTGGCCACTGGCTGCAGCACTGTCGCTGCTGGTGCTTCGATCTTGGCTCGCTTCAGCGCTTGATAAACTCTTCGGCAACAGGGTAGTCTGGCTTCCTGTCGCTGATTAATCTTGGAAGTCAGTGTGACGCAGCTGTGGTCTATGTCTTCAAAGAGATGGCGCATATGTATGAGGTATTTGCTTAGGTTAAATGAAGTAGCTGCGCCGATGAAGCTACATGAAGACGTCGATGGTCACTCAACAGCGCTAGAGTGTTTGGCAGCATGAACGTCATAAAGACTACTATAATTACTGCGCAGCGCTTGAGTGCTTTGCAGTTGTACACGAGGCGTGATTGGTTACGGCAATAGCTTTAATCTGTAGAATAGATCAGTAGAAAGGGTTTAATCCGCAGAATAGATCAGGCCTTCTCTTTAGGAGTAGGAGTCACAAATTACAATCATTATTTGCTCAGGTATGCTGTACTTTATGTCATGCAATATCCAAAGCTGTCTCAAGTCTTACAGGGTAATTTTCTGCTTGTTATCAGCGTTATGGACAGCTTAACATTTGAATAAATTAGCTATTCCTTGCCATTTATTGGAAAAACGCAGGTGACGGTTTAGCCTTTCCTCTATACTGTATTTGTTTTTAATTTCCAGTAACAAAAAATGTTTTGCATTGATTTATTCATGAAACATAATGCGTGACAAAATATTAGTGAGCAAGCGGCAGGGCTCTAAATTTGCAACTTCTTGAAATGAAGAAAACGGCGTTTTCTAGTTTTAGTGATATACAATGCCATTCCCGAAAAAAACTATTGAATATTTTTCAAAACTAAGGTTTATTCCTTTATGTCGAGACATTTTCGCAGTGCATATAAGAATTTCATTGAAAACAAAAATGTGCATGGGATTTCGATTGCCGTTATCTGAACACACCCCTATATGGGCGCTACTCTATAACATCTGTTGGGCTCGCGCTTTCAAAATTGCCGACTCATCTCCTCTTTTTCATTACTCTGCCTCTCTGTGTCCCGTGTGTGCTCTCATTTGCCCCGTGGCTTCGCCAACGGGCACCTGGCGCGTGCTTGATGCTTGCTCTGCCTCGCCTGACAACTCTACATCTGCTTTTGGAGCTTTGGTTCACCCTCGCTAGGCTATGCCTCTGCACATCGCTGCGCCCGCGTCATCATGCTTTGTACCATGAAAGCCTCAACCAAGAACAGCTTGGCTTTTCAACTTTCGTTCTAGTGGTGGCAACTTCACTTATGTATTGACTATTGTATTCGTCCCCACCTCCTGTAGAACTTTCTGCGGCTCCTCTCTGTTACATAGTAGCACTGGAACTGCAATGGCAAGCAAAATTACATGTCCGTGAGGAACAAGCAAAAGGAGTGAAGAACGCCTAGAGGTCTTTGAAAAATGTTTTAACAAACAAGGTTCCTTTTGTGGAGATACTAGAGATTATGAGATAAGTCAGCATAAGAGTAGAACTTTTGCTTGGGCTAGTTAGTACATTCTTAATGAAAACTAATGCGGCGCGAGGGTTGAGGACAAAAAGGCACACAAGAAAGTTCTAGTCCTGTCGTTTTTGTGCCTTTTTGTCCTCGTCCGTCGCGCCGTAATATTTTTTATTCAACAGAAGAACGTTCGCCCGAACCGGAAAATAACCTTATGATCAACCTAGAGGAAAATCTGAGGTCAAACATATTCGAAAAATATCAAAAAATAAAAATGAGAGAGAGCAGGGAAAAGCTTAAAGACTGGTTTCCCATTGCTTACATCCTCAGTGCTTCACTGAAACTTGTCGGACCGTGTTCGCAAATGATAGCCCCTGGTGCCGTGTTTTTGATATCGTTATCTTTGAAATCTTCCATTCATTCTATCTGCACCGCGTATGTTTGTCAAGGTTGTGAAAACAAAAAGGACTTAGTTTTGGAAACATTGTAAGCGCAGTAACTATTCATTCTCTTGCGCACCTCAAACACGTCCCTGAAGGGTGTGAGGAAGAAAATATAAAACAGAACGTACTCACTTGCTGTGTTATATAATTCCCCAGCAATCTTTAACAGCTGGGGTTCGGTCACCTATCGCAAGCATAGTTTTGAAATCTAAATGCGTGTGCCGTAGACGTGCCGTCTACGGCACAGCGGTAGCAGCGGGGTCAAGCCAAGAGAACTTCCTGCGTTTTTGTGTAGCATACCGCGGCCCCACTGCGTCTTTGTCAGCACGTAGCGGGCTGTGATTAGACGCGTCGCCATGACCAAAGAGCTGCAAAAGAAGCCGAAATCACAGTTGATAGCTCTAACAAAAGCAACAAGAAAGAATCGCTCATCCAAGGCGATGTCCCTTAGAAAGGCACGCGCGACTACTGTAATCCACGATTCATTGTGGAACATGTTGAGTTTGCTGCGTTCATAAATCTTGCATCTCTTCTCTACGCCAAAATGGCCTGAATTTTAAAGTACAAATACTTTGGCGTTGCGCTATCAACCAACGTTAGGTGGTTTGAAAATATATCTGATATTTGTTGTTGCCGCAATAAAAAGCCTATGGTTTCTGGAAACAAGAACTGCTAAAGTACCCAGTTAGTTTGACGAACTTAGCTGATAAGGCATGCATCATTTAAAGAATATAATATGGTCCCACTATATAGAAAGAACAAAATGCAGTTTGAGGAGGGCTAATTTAAATGAGAATTTATTTAATACTGAGAAAAGAAAAATTCCGAGATTTCTGTTCAGGTTATTGAGATAAAATAGTTATCGACGTTAGCATCCTTCCGAAAGCCGACTTGAATTAAATTTTTCTCATAGTATTCAGTCTGGAGAAAATATTGTTCCACAGTCCGGTGGTAAAAGATCCATGGCATAAGAGCGCAAGCCACAACACACAAGCAGAGCACATCAACATATCCCAGATTAGTGCAAGCGCGACAAGCAAAAAAAAAAAAAAATTCGTTTTCATCATTGGCCTTTGCTGCGGGAATATATTAACCCTTCCGAACTCCATTAAACCCTTTAGCCCGAGAACAACGCAATATAACTATTATCATTCTTCGCCCTTCATTTCTTGCCACATTAACTCCTTAAGCACTGTATCTTTCAAAGCCCTGTTACGGAGAGGAATTTTGTAGAATCGTTAGGTGGATAACATTTTTAATCGATTGCAGCGCCTTTTTCTACAAGTCTAGTTTATGCTATTGCTTCCAAAAGAGACTAGTCTTTCATGCGATTGAGATGCGTTGTATAATTTTGATATGCAATAAATTTTAATGGATTAATAGATTAATAATGGGTTGTCTCGAATTTGACCCTGCCTTAAAAAAAGACTGTCTTCCACAAAGCTTTGCACTGCTAGCAAATCAGAGTTTTGCTCGAGTTTCTTGAATGAATGGTGGGGTTGCCAAGGTTTATATGATTTGCTAACATTGAATATTGTTTCAATTTTCTATACAGCTGTTGCCAAAAATCAGAAGGCTAAGTATTTACTTCGAAGTTGTGCATTTTAGAGCTCGTGGAATATCTGTGGAAGCTTTAACCGCCGAAATGTGAACGTGAAGGCAAGGCTGTACGAATTGTTTTATTGTTTCAGAATATTAGTTTTCTATCGTGACATAATTTATTGCTATCCGCGGTCGTCTGATAATGTTGAAAGCAACTGACTGAGGATAGATTCGTAACCAGCACGTGCACATTGTAAATATGCGTGTTCCGGATAGGAGGTTTACTTAAAATATTAATATATTAAATTTCCTTTTATTGACTTTTTCTATAAACCTAGTCGCAATGCAGACCACACAAGGATATATTAAAAAGGAGAAACTGACAGTGATGCACATAACAAAGGCCTATTCTATGACATCAGTGTATCGTCACTCAAACGGCAGTCAGGTTTATCAAATCTTGCCCATTGTCGTCGCATATCTTCTCTTATTCTGTTCAAGAAGTTTTTTTACAGCTCCCTCTACCAATCACCCTACATCACACCGCCAGCTCGCATATCTCATCGCACCGACCATCCACTAGTAGTTTCATGCCAGCGCGCCCGCACCGTCACTTTTTCTGCATCATTCTTTCTTCGCACTGCCAAAGAGTGGAATGGCCTTCCCAACGATGCTGATGCCATCACCTGGCCATCAAGTTTTGTTAGCAGTTTAAATATGCACTTCATAAATATCATGTAGGCAATCATATTCAATCAATGTTTGTACTCCCACCCCTTATGTAATACCCCCAATGTGGGGTCTTTAAGGTAATAAAGTGAAGTGAAGTGAAGATCCGGGAGCTAAATTTTGTCTAGTGCGATGTCAAGTTTATTTTTTTTTCCTTTCGTTCTACACATTGCAATAAAATGCAGAAATGAGCATGCGGCAATATCAAAGTACCACTTTGTAAGCACTCCAAAAGGTATAGACCTTAACATTAGAGTACTAATTTTTTATAGCCATCTCAGGTACTAATACATAATCCGGTAAAAAGTTAATTGAGCAATGAAATCATAGGCAGTTCTGCTGAACAAGCTATCTTTTTATGCTTACACAAGTCCGTATGTTTGATCAACGGTTACAGTTACAGTGCATCTTTTTGCTGGGTGAGACACGAGTTAAACTCTTTAAAGTGAAAGTCTTAACATACCTTGACAATATACATAAAAGACTCTGTTGTACACAAATAGCATACCAGGCTAAGATTATTTACGGATTCGCTAATAGCGCTTCCACAAACTTCCATGAAATGAGGTCTATCGATTGAGGGGATGAGAAGGAACCTATACTCGAAAAAATGTCAACAAGATTTACTTCCACAAAAGAAAAATCAGTTGCAATTTTATTTAGTAATATATCTTTGTACTTATCAAGTCCATGCAGCCACCCCTAGTCACGCCACACAATTTCTGGCGACGGTTATTGATATATTTTGGGTGAAAATGCGAATCATGACATTGTATATGAGTTGCCCTTGCTATTGTACCAAGAATACTTTCATGAATTTGTGCCATTACTGAGTTCGTGAAAACGGCAAAAGAGCCTTCGGTAAAACTAAAAACTAAAGCGCCTCGTACGAAATCTCCTACGGAGTGCGAAATAAGGTCAGAAAAGCCCAGTCCAGGCCATTATCTAAAAAGCCATACAGCAAAAGGCGACAATCGTTAAGGCGAGAACGAAGAATAAATTCTATTCATAGTGCATGTGTACACGGCTTTTCTCCGGCTTTCCAATAATATTTTGTTTAACTTTCTTGGCTGTTTAGGAGGTGTCATTGATTAGATGCTAAGAGATGTGAATTGTTTTACAGAGTACATCAGCGGTTTCTTGCTCAGGATTCTCAAGAAGACATTAGGCCTCGTTCAACGGAAGATAACACGTGTCGAACCGTCAGTCCTAAACCATTTCCGTAATGCTTATCATGATCAAAAGCGTCACAGAAAGGGACATCTGTGACTGCGAAAAAGGGGAGAATCAAGAGCGTGCAGATACCATGTACCCCTTGCGTTTTCAGAATGAATAATAAACTGGAAGAGAGCTAATTCGCTGACAATAAACGTTTTCAAGTTGTAATAGTCGCTTGATTGGGAATATGGTATTTAATTCGATGGATGAAGCAGGTAAAAAAAGTAGAGTGAGAACCGAGACTAAGAACGCTGTGCACTACTTATTGCACATTAAGTTTTGAGGCCCGAATATGGAGACTGCCTCCTTTTTTTTTAAATAAAAGCCCACAAGGTTTCTTTTTCGCAAGAACCATTATCCGCCATTATCTTGATTCACGAATTCGAAAGAATACATAGCAATAGAAAAAGACAGACGCAAATTTTGTTAACGCCTTTCTTACATATAGGCCGAGTGTTTTAACATACACCCTTAAATATTTATGAATGTAGTGTCGCAAGCGCACAATGGAAGGGAATTTCAGGGCTCGTAAGCAGGTGTATTTTAGCCGTTGAGCAATTATTACTTCCATTATTCAACCCAACAAATTAAATATTATCGATTCTTCTTTCTGCCTAATTGACTCTAGGCTTCGTAGATATATATTTTAGTGTAGCCGAAAAAATTCTGCTTACTGACAATAAGGGACGGCAATATTTACGGAGCACATAAAATAGTATTAACAGCCTCAGGATGGTGATTCAGCCCAATGGCCAATTGTGCCGCCAGGAGACAAGGTCGCATAGTCTTTCAAAAAGATCGAAATTGCTGTGTGAAGCCCTGCAGTGAAGCCTTGTGTGAAGCCCTAAAGCACCATAGCTGGTGCTTCTTGTTTTCCACATATTCACATCCATGCTGATAAGAAGCACAGTGTTACATGTAAATATTGCACCCGGCGGTGCAGTGTCATAAAGCGTCGATGCGGTGTCCAACTCTTACGATCGGCACGATCTCACTGCGGAATGCTTATTTGTTTGCTGTGTAGGTCTTGCAACCAAAGGCTGAAAAACTGTCGATGCCTCATTTCTTCGTCAAAGAAAAAAAAGCAATGGGAAGAACCTACAGTGGCATATTGCCTCCTAGTTTCAGTACCGTAGAATGTATTCTTAAGAAAACGCTTGCTTTTTTCCCACGACTATGGCCACTTGTATTACTATTAAAATTAAGTCAAACCAAAAGACTGGTTTTTTGAAAACATGGTTGTTAAATAAGTGTATACCTTTACTATCCACCAGCCAATGTGTTTTCCTCCTATCTCGTCATACCTACCTCAGAGCAAAGAACAATCGTGTTTGTCCCAGGGTTGAAACATCTGGGGGGACTCCGTGAACGCAGCTCTCTGGTTAGGATGAGTACTATTACTATTACTACAGGCACCCATAATCATGAAAATGACGCTTAACGACGCTCGATGTAAGATAAAACTTGCCTCTCTCACCCTCAACTGAACATTCTTCATCTGTCGCCATATTCCTTCATTGTAGTAAGTCTCCCTCTTGAACACCTTTTCTCTCGCTAGCAGCCGTTGAAATAATTCTTACAATAACCACTATCTGGCTTACGCCGGCTACTACTCGTAATACCGGTAAACTCATTTGGAACCCAAGTGGGAGCGGTTAATAGATGTCGCTGTAGAAAAGAAAGAAAAATGCGAAATAGCCTCTATCGTTTTTACATATAGGAGCGCACGTGAAGACGTCTGGGGGAGAGCAGGACGAAAAACCAGCAGGTACTATCGGCCAAGTTATTTAGGGAGTGCATGTTTATTTCGAAGCACTAGCTCTCAAGACTGAGTAAAAATAGACTAAGGCCCTGGCGTGCATGAGCAGATGCGAAGCCGCACTGTGGAGCTGGTATGCTGGGTACTGCGCTTGATGCGCGAGTTCTCCGAGTGACGACAAATTTCGCCTTTGAACGTCAGTGCCTCTGATGCGTGATAAATGTCCATCACACAATTAGTGCGCTCCGCTGGTTTTGTTCACGACAAATATGGGAGCGTGCCACTTACAACATTTTGTGGTGGCGTGCAGCAGCAGAGCAAGCCAACTGACTCAGATTTAAACACTCCTTCATAGAATCTCGACACAATGAAAGTGGTAAAGTGTTGTATTGTTTTAACTCTACAGAGCGAAGGCCGAATTTTCAGAAAATTAGCTGCTGGCATAGACGGCTGTATATGACCGAAGTATTGGGAGCATCCCTTTGGCAGCTAAAGGTTGGAAGTAAAAATGGGCCGACAATTACTGGTCAAGTTTTGTGAAGCGATGAAATCACGATTTAGCAGGACCTACCAACTAGGATTAATCCACTGAGTTAAGAGGGCAATATGGAAACCCAACCTTCCCGGTTCTTGGCTTTCATGACAAAAAAATCCAAATTAAAAAGGAAAGAACCACTGCGACAGAAAAAGATCATCTAAGGTATTAGCCAAATAGAGGAGAGCGGGGCAAAACGCGACGCAAATGTAGTAATTGAAGATGCTTTATTTTTCACAGATACAGGAAAACGAATACTACCACAATATTTGGAATCACTTTAGCCTCCCGCACAGAAAAATTGAAAAGCTATGCTGTAGCAGAAGACTACAAATTTTAAGGTTTTGAAAAATCCAAAATTTCGTATTATGCCCCGAGCTCTGAGGCAAAATGCGACAGGGCATGGGGCAAATGTAGACGCCCTTAAAGTACAAAACACCTGACCCATTATTTGCAACAAATACACATATAGTTCGCTCTGGGGGCCCCAGCACAATCTTCGTAAGCCCATTGCCCGCATGAGCAACACTGAATCCAGACAGACCCCGGAGTTGTTTCCATCTATAGACCGCCACACGCTAAGCAACAAAAATGTTTCGCTTTGTACGCAGAGAACCTCCGGCCTTCTGACCTTTTGCTCATCTTCATGAAGGCACTAACCCAGTCTGATCCAGTCATTTTTTTTTCTCTGTTGAACAGATCGGCAATATCATTGTACTCGCAGTAGTTGGCAATATCATTGCACTCGAGCAATATCAATAATTGGCAATATCCTTGTACTCGAGATTCTGGGTGCAATTGTAAGTCAAACCGAAAAGTGCTTCCTCCATGAATAAAATATGCTTAACAAGTAGCATCCATACATCCAGTTGTGATGTATGGATGTGAGAGTTGGACTGTGAAAAAGGCTGACCGCCGAAAAATTGACGCGTTTGAATTGTGGTGCTGGCGAAGACTCTTAAGAGTTCCTTGGACTGCCAGAAGATCAAATCAGTCGATATTGTCGACCATAAACCCTTGACTGCTCATTGGAGGGTCAAATTCTAAAGTTAAAGCTCAGCTACTTTGGTCATCTGATGAGAAGAGAGGAGTCGCTGGAGAAAGATTTGATGTTGGGAAAGGTTGAGGGTCGCCGGAGAAGGGGTAGGCAGCGAACGCGATGGTTAGATGGCATTCTTGAGGCATTGCAGATGAAGCTATGTGATGTTAAGAAGATAGTGAGAGACCGGAAAGCGTGGCGTGACATGGTCCATAGGGTCACGAAGAGTCGGACACGACTGAACGCCTGAACTGAACTGAACAAGTAGCTGATCTTGCACGGCAGAACGGGTACGCCACTTGGACCCCAGAACACACTTGTGTAGCTCTTCGGCTTGGCATTTCTTCATTTTTGTCACCCTTCGGTGGAGTGCATCTTTTGTAACGCCAAAATGAATTGCGGCACCGCGGATGGAATATCTGTCCTCCTTGACGCTCTCCAGCGCTTTTTTATCTTTCGTTGCCACCAACTGTGAATTCTCGTCTTTCTTATATCTGCACCAATCCTAAAGAGCAAGAACGTACACACAAACCTTAAGCGTTAGTAGCAAAGCTATTCTCGTTACTTTGCCATGAGCATAGAAAATGTCGCATTCTGCCCCATGCGTACCATCCTACTAAAATAAAATTTCAATAAGAGGAAAAAATCTCCAAAACTTCGCATGAATAAATAGGATAACCAATTGTAATAATTAAGTACTGGAGTAGCGTAGAAGCAGTATCGGTATGCGAGATCTAAAAGATAACTATAGGCGCAGGGTAGCCATGGGTTGTCATTGCAGGTTATCGGAACTACGCGACAAAGCGATCACGTCAGTTCTAGTGCGCGGACCCTTATCCAACAGCATTTGAAATGCGCGTTCCTAACTTTCCTTGAGTATTTGCCTAATATTGCTTCCTCAGAAACGTGACGCATTCGCACAATGAAAAAGACCTACTGCGTCCTCCATATTACACCTTAACATCTGTCGGCGACAGGGAATTTTCAATCACGAGATGCTCTTTTGCTAGACACGCTCACCTAAAAGAAGAACCAAATCACACACTCGGGAACAAAAGCTCTTGCACACGCTTATGCTTTCGTCAATGTTTCGTCCACTGGCGTAAAATCCAATTTTTTGCTGTTCTTACAATCTGAGCTGCCGCTCATATGGTTTAAGAGCTCTGTCCCGGAGAAACCAGTGAGGCAAGCTTAAAATCAAGTCCCATAACATTCTGCAGTCCACTATTGTGTATTGCTCGCATGAGCGATGCTACAGTGCACGAACTTCATTTGTTTGCCTTCCGACTCGTCTGCTATAATGGATACGAACAATCCCTACACGAAACCTAAAGCGCAGCAATGGAAACGCAAGATGTATGGTTGCCTTATCCAGTCTCAGAAATATTCCCGTATTTTCTCTGATGAGTAGTATGAAAACCCGTGTTTCTTCAGATGTCTGATATAAACGCCAGAGGTTCTGATGTAACACATCCGTCAATACAGCATGCCACGCAGCAAGTTATTGGCGTATAATAAATGAAACGCAACGCAAAAAAATATCGAACAGCGGCGAACAGGATTTGAATCTTTGGCGACGCTCACATGGTCGCTACTGGCCACTGCATAAGGAAACTGAGCTATGGCTGCAAACTGACACCGCATGCGTTAAATACCAACTTCCTCGCACTGCGCGTTCTGGTTGTTTTTATCAACGTTCATTCCTGCAGAAGTCAGTTCCTAACCAATGATACGCAGGAACGTAAGAAAACATTTCAGCTCACGGCCACATCCGCTTGGACAGCCATGCCGTATCCCTACCACGCCATAGGCGCTATTGACTTGGACTGCTCTACCTTGTTGCTGTTTGAAAAAGCAGGGATGGAGGAAAGCTCGGCGTCTACGCTCCCGGCCCGCACACGAATTTTCACCTGCACTCTACATATTTCGCCGCAATGACAAGGGCGCACACGTGACCAGTAAGAGTCACGGGCACTTCATATATGTGGAAAATAAAGACCATCCATCCATCCATCCCCATCCATCCATCCATCCATCCATCCATCCATCCATCCATCCATCCATCCATCCATCCGTCCGTCCGTCCGTCCGTCCGTCCATCCATCCATCCATCCATCCATCCATCCATCCATCCATCCATCCATCCATCCATCCGTCCGTCCGTCCGTCCGTCCGTCCGTCCATCCATCCTTCCATCCGTCCATCCATCCATCCATCCATCCATCCATCCATCCGTCCATCCATCCATCCATCCATCCATCGATCCATCCATCCATCCATCCATCCATCCATCCATCCATCCATCCATCCATCCATCCATCCATCCATCCATCCATCCATCCATCCATCCATCCATCCATCCATCCATCCATGCAACGCAGGTGGCGGCGCCAGCGTCGAAACCGAAGTAACTGCGCTTTCGCCACTGCCATGTAATATAACAACCATGATGTCAGCCAACCGCAGCTAAAGCGAAAACATAATGTATCTTTCCTTGTTTCTAGTCGCGAAGGCCCCAACCCCGTCCTCCAGGACAGCGTGCCGGAGGTGAGGAGTACGGGGCCTCCTTCATCGGCAGACAAATAGTTTCAGTCAGCTCAACTGTACGCTGAAGCCATGGCGCTTGCTCTGTCCAGATAATCTCCGCTGCAGTTGCAAATACAGGCGAAGCGCCGCCTTGGCCCGAGCTAGCGTGCTCGCGCATAGGGTCACGCAGATTCTTTCGTAAGTGGCCTAGGTCCAGACGACGAACTGCATTCTTCTTTGATTCCGCCTTATGTTTTGGCACCTACCCCGGGAACGAACATTTAACCAACATACATTTAAAGGCCGGTTAAATGTTCGCAGCCGGTGCCAACGGATCGCAACAGGTCTCGGTAATTCAACGGCAGTATACTCGTCTTGAATGACCAACGCGAGACGCCCCATGAACTATCCTCGTGTCAGAGGCTGCGAAGACGGCAGGCCAAATCCAATATTCCAGCGGACGTAGTTCGCCGAGATGCTGCCGCACACAGAGAGAGAGGTCCGGCGAAATGTGCCGGCGCTTTCGTTTTGGCTGCTTACGAATAGCAGGGTTAAACCCTTGGTTTATTGTTACGTGCTTTGTACGCACGGAGGGTTTATTTACAGGGATCGGTACAAACAGGACTGCGGCGAAGCGTACAAACGTTCCTCTGCCCTTGCTCTTCTTTCTTCTTCACCGATCTACCCGACCGCTCTTCTTCATCTTCCGTCGACGTTCTACAAAGGCGCGTGACATTTCCCTCCTCGCAGACGAAGCCCGTCGGGCAAGTTACAGAGATCCTCTGGAATGAAATCGCTTGAGGCGGGCTACATGCACCACCTGCGACTGCCGTGACCGTCGACCATTCGCCGTTATGCGTGCTATGACGTAATTCAGGTCATTGATGCTTTCTAACACAACAAACGGTCCGGTGTAGTGTGACAACAGTTTTTGACAAAGACCACGCTTACGGAGAGGTGTCCACAACCACACATAGTCACCAGGAGCATAGGAAACTTGTTGGTGTCGGGCGTCGTAGCGGTTCTTAGAACATTCTTTTGAAGATAAAATTCGAACTCTGGCCAGCTGGCAGCCCTCTTCAGCTCTGCAGAGTGTGGTAGCAAGAGAAGGTTCGTCATGAATGAAAAATGGCAGTATAGTGTCGAGGGCACAGCGAGGCGTGCGAGCATAGAGAAGGTAGAAGTGACTGTAGCCTGTTGTCCCATGTTGCGCTGTGTTATATGCATGCGTAATGAACGGTAGAACGCCATCCCAGTCCTTATGGTCTGCAGCGACGTACATAGCCAACATGGTGGTAAGCGTCCTATTAGTTCGTTCTACCACACCGTTCGTTTGGGGATGATATGGCGTAGAGTGCCGAAAACTGCAGGCGCTGAGGCGAAGAAGTTCTTCGACAATGCCCGCTGTGAATTGGCGTCCACGGTCACTAATGATGACTGCAGGAGTGACGTGCCGGAGAATGACGAGTCGAAGTAAGAAATTTGATACTTCAGACGCAGTAGCGGATGGTATCGCGGCTGTCTCACAGTAGCGGGTTAAATAATCAACGCACACAAGAATCCATCGGTTTCATTTAGAGGACCGTGGAAAAGGTCCAAGAAAGTTAATGCCAACTTGCTCAAACGGGGCTTTTGGAGGTGTGTCTGGCTGCAGTTTTCCATGTGGGCTTGAAGTCGACAGCTTAAAGCGCTGGCATTGCACACAGCTGGCTACATATCGCTTGATCGTTGAACGCATCTTCGGCCAGTAAAATCGCTGCTGTGTGCGGTGGAGTGTTCGGGCCACTCCCAGGTGACCAGACGTGGCGTCATCATGCGTCATTTCTAGAACTGTGATACGTAGGCTTTCCGGAACGACAAGAAGCATACGTGCTCCCCCAGAGGCGAAATGTTTCTTGTAAAGCACTCCTTCGCGAATGCTAAATCTGTTTGTCATAGGATCGTTGGCGGAATCAAACAGTGAAGTTAATGTTTTGTCTTTGCGTTGCTCGGTTCGGAAAACTCGGAGATCGGGGAAGGTTTGTGAAATTGGGGCCAAATATTCATCGAAATTGTCTGAGTCATTATCAGTCGTTTGAAGCGGTAAACGCGAAAGACAGTCAGCATCTGAGTGTTTATGGCCGCTTTTATGCACCACAGTAAAATTAAACTCTTGTAGGCGTAAAGCCCATCGAGCGAGCCGCCCACAGTGGTCACGAAGACTCACGAGCCAGCAAAGGGAATGGTGGTCGGTCACAATCGTGAAAGCATTCCCGTACAGATAGGAACGAAAGCGCTGTAGAGCGAAAACAACGGCTAGACATTCTTGCTCCGTAACCGTGTAATTTCTTTCACATTTACTCAACGAGCGGCTGGCATACGCTATCACGTGCTGATAGCGTCCATGGCGTTGTATAAGTACAGCGCCGATACCGATAACACTTGCGTCAGTGTGTACTTCAATTGGAGCTGATGGGCAGAAGTGGCGGAGGATTGGGCCTGAGGTCAAAAGAAACTTCAGATGACGGAAAGCTGAGTCACATTCGCTGGTCCAATTGAATGGTGTATCTTTATGCAGTAGACTCGTAAGTGGGTAAGCGATGTCTGCAAACCTTGGTATAAAGCGTCGAAAGTACGAACATAGCCCCAAAAAGCTCTGCAGCTCTTTTACTGATTTGGGCACGGCAAAACTTTTGACGGCTTCAATTTTCTTGGCATCTGGTCGGACACCTTCTTTGTCAACTAAGTGGCCGAGGACAATTGTTTCACGATCGCCGAAATGACATTTTTTTTGCATTCAGTACAAGACTAGCTCGTTCCATGCAATTAAGTGCGATGTTCAGACGGCTGTTGTGCTCACTAAATGTTTTGCCAAAAATTACTACGTCGTCCAAATAACATAAACAAATTTGCCACTTTAGTCAACGTAGAATTGTATCCATGAACCGCTCGAATGTGGCAGGTGCATTACATAATCCAAAAGGCATAACGATAAATTCGTAAAGTCCGTCTGGTGTTACGAATGCCGTTTTTTCTTTATCAGCAATGTGCATGGGGATTTGCCAGTAACCGGATCTCAAGTCAATAGAAGAAAAGTATGAAGCTGAGTGCAGACAGTCAATTGCGTCATCTATACGTGGAAGCGGGTAGACATCTTTCTTCGTGACTGAATTTAAACGGCGGTAGTCAACACAAAACCTCCATGTGCCATCTTTCTTTTTAACAAGGATAACTGGAGCTGCCCAAGGACTACAGGACTCTCGAATAATGCCGCGCTTTAGCATGTCGTGAACTTGCTCATCCATTACCTTACGTTCAGTTGCTGAGACTCGATAGGGCTTCTGACGTATTGGAGGGGCGGACCCAGTGTTGATCGTGTGATGAATACGACTGGTAGGCAGTGGCATTCAGTCATCCTTGACAAAGTCGAACACTGTCACGTGTTCGACTAGAATACAACACTCAGTTGTAGAAAGAGACTTACTAATCATAGCCGTAACTTCGGTCTCCATGCCTTCCTCGAAACGGGCGAGTTTTAGGCCCCGAGGAAACACAGTTGGCTCTTCGGAGTGATCCACTGTCCATAGCTCAGTGCGGCCTCTAGTCACGCGAATGACGCAACGAAGCACAAGGATACTCTTCTTAGAGCAGGTGAATCTCGTAGGTTCTACTATAGCCTCAAAAGATTCGCACTGGCTCCGAAAAGAGAAACCCGCACGAATGCTGCAGATAACGCTGGCACAATTGTGTCTTCTTCCACAGCAAATGCTCCAAATTCAGGTGTCGAGTCATCCACAAGAACCGAAAGTAGTGAAGGATTCAAAGCAATCTCTCCCGTACCACAGTCTAAAGTTGCACCACACTCTTGCAGAAAATCAATCCCAAGAATCACATCATGCGTAGACCGAGGCAGTACTGCAAATTCTACTCTAAACTTGATGCCGCCAATAACAACATCCGAAGCACACACACCAAGAGGAACTAAAGTTTCACCACCGACACCACGGAATAACACTGCATGGTCACCACTGAACATTACTTTTCTACCTAAACGGTTCTTAAAACTCAAACTCATAACAGATACTGTAGTGTCCACAAGAGCCATTGTTTTCACACCATCAACAAAAATTTCCAATTTGTCTTTAACATAAGCACGCGCAGAGGTATGGACGTCATCGACTCGCCGGCGGCCTCACCTCCATCGGCCGCGCCCCCTAGTTTCCCTGAGGCGGAGAGGTAGAACGACGTCGATGGGAAGGTGACCTGCGCGGGCGCTGGGGTGGCGGCGTGACACTACGATCAGATGCAGGAGATGAATTCCGCAAATATGTCGAACGGTGTGAGTCCCCAGTAGGCATAGTCGCGGATCGCTGTTGTTCGGTGTGCAGCCGTCCGTGAATGTTCGCGTAGGGTCGGTAATCTTGGACAGTTGGAAAACGATGGCGGCAGTATCTAGCGATATGCCCAGCAATGCCACACCTGTAGCACACAGGTTGAGGGCGCCAGCGATCAGCATAAGAGTCCTCACTAACAAAGTCGCGACGTTGGTTGTAGCGAGGCTCTCGCTGCTGACGAACCACATTTTCAGAGTAGGCGGGCCTCTTTTCCATTGGCTGGTGGTCATAACGTTGAGTACAGCTGCGCTGATCGTCCATATGCGAAGCGCCGCTAGGTTGAACCCGCGGAGTGGACAGGGCGGAAACATTTGCCTGCGGTGCACAACTCTGCCGCACATATTCTTCACTACAGATGGCGTCCCTAGATCTTGAAAATTCCTCGCGTACAATCTCTCGTATCATATCAGCCATGGAAACTGAAGGACAGGCTTCAACACTGGCTACAGAGGTGACATTGTCCAGTCTTCCGAATTTAGGTGTAATTCGTCGCAGCTTGAAAGCCTCAAATGTTCTACAATGCTTCATAACATCAGCGGTGGGGCTCAGGTTCTCTTTGCTAATAAGAAAATTATAAACGTCTTCCGCTATTCCTTTCAGGAGGTGACCGACTTTGTCTTCTTCAAGCATAGTGGGGTTGAGTTTGCATAGCTTTAAGATGGCTTCGATATATGCAGTACAAGTATCTCCGGGTACTTGCGCCCGGTGAAAAAAAGTTTGTTCAGCGCGCTTCTTCTTTGCAGGTTCATCTTCAAAATTTTTCTTGATTTCGCTTGTAAAGATAGCCCATGTACTTAATGAATCCTCGTGATTATCGAACCAGTCATAGGCAGTGGCGGCAAGGAAGAACACCACATTAGCCAGCTTAGTAGCGGCGGTCCAGTGATTGTATTTACTCACTTTTTCGTAGTGCTTTAGACACTCATCAACGTCCTCCTCAGGTTTTCCGGAAAAAGTACGCGGCTCTCGATAATGTTGCCAGTTGTTCGCCGTGGATGGTCCTGGCTGCTCGGTACTGCCGTCTTCAGCCATGTCTGATGGAATTGGTGGTAGGCCAGCAAGTCTACAGCTTCTTCGGTAGATGAAACGGTCCGTGGTCGCTACTCAAGCAACTCTCACCAAGATGTTACATGCTTTGTACGCACGGGGGGTTTATTTACAGGGATCGGTACAAACAGGACTGCGGCGAAGCGTACAAACGTTCCTCTGCCCTTGCTCTTCTTTCTTCTTCGCCTATCTACCCGACCGCTCTTCTTCATCTTTCGTCGACGTTCTACGAAGGCGCGTGACAATATTTTTTTCAATTTTTTTTCAGTTGCTCTTTGTTACAATCTGTTGTAAACAGTGAGCAGGTAATGAAATGGTCGAATAAATGAAGCTACAAATAACGAAAAAATAGAAATTCCCAGAGACAGGAAAATTATTAGTTATATTGGTTGCTTATAATAATTGTGAAAACATTTTATTCGCTGGGGTTAAATTTAACAGCAGGTTTTGGCCATCTTATAACACGTTTTTGTGCTGGAATTCTATCGGCCGTACCTGCATGCGCGCAGGGGGGAGGGTGTGTGCGTGTTCGTTTGTGTGTGTGTGCTTGCTTGCTTGCGTGCGCGCCTGGCAATTAATGTCTTCGAGCACATTGGCATCTGGCTTACTCAACCTCCTTGCAGCGGACTTGATGTTCGTCACAGACATCATGGTCTTCGCACGTCACAACGAACCAATGAGCTTAGACATCGCAGAGATTATGACTGCGAGCATGTCAGCCTTCGAAGAAACTACGGCATACGTCATCCAGCGCAAGAAACTTGCGGCACTATGCTACAGTTGCGACATGGAAGGCCACGTAACAAAATCTGCTCTGAGGGAGCAGCAGCAGCTGAAGTGCTGGAAGCCCCATGTCGTGCCCAAATTCAGCAACGATGACACCTTTTGTTCATTGAAGCCGAAAACGGTACTCAACATGTTAAAATTTTGACGCAGTCATCACATCCTGGAAGAGATTTTTTCCTTGCGGTCGCATTTAATACTCGTCGTCGGAATGCGCTAGCTGGCCCGCACTAGATCAAACATCGTTCCTAGCGGACTGGTAGACATTAAACGTATAAGGCAGGTCCTTTTATTCATCAATGAATGCATCTACGGGTTGTAGCATTCCACTAACGACTACGCAGGAAAAATAGCGGAATAATACATGCGGAACTGGGCGCCAACAAAGCTGGCATTGCTCCCGGGAAAGGGGGAGAGGATATTTGGTGAGACGTGCATGGCGGCAATTACCTTCGAAGGCCGGAGAGTACAACATTCATTGTTCTAGCGGGGAGAGGCGTTTTTTGCTGGCCTCTGTAGCAATATTATCAAGTGGTAGTGGTAAGTCTTTAGGGCAACAAATAGTCTGAGAGTGCAATAAAGGAACTTTTAATTAGGCTGCTTGCACCCTCAATATCAACAATCGCACTCAACGGTCGTCAAATTACAGTTACCTGTTGCACCCCTCAACGCTCAATTTAAACCTGCGATGAAACATTCCGAAAAAGCCAGCACAGAAGTGTCTAGCACAATCATTGTAGACTACTACAACATAGTAGAAACAAACGCTAGTGCCTGGAATCAATCGAGACACGTCTCCAAGAGCCTTCGTGAGAACGAAATCGATAAATCCGCCTCCTGCGGCAATTGCTGATAAAGAAACATAGCCCTAAATGCTTCCGCCCACTGCAATCACAGTGATAAGGCCGCATAGCATGGTGGTAGCTTTCTAAAAAAAATAAAGATTTCAATGGCTCGCGGTCATTGAAACAGAGACGTAGGAAAATAGTGAAAGCTTCCCCCGCTTCGGAGGACTTTGAGGTCGCTAGGACACGCGACCACAAGATGCGCTGACACGCAGTTTGTCCTCCCCGTTTCTTCGCTCAGGGGGGCGCTTTGTGTTACATAATGTTGCGAGCTATACACAGACGACCACGTACTACGCTGACCACACCAATCTCCCGGAGGCAGCGCAACCTTGAAGCAAACGCCTCTATTGGGTGGGTAGGGGGAGGATCATGGACTCTAGGAAAGTTGCATGACGTGCCACAATGATTGTAAACCGATCATGTATGAGGTAATTGTGACTAGATGATAAAAAATATGTGCCGGGCATTGAATTTCGTAAAACCGGGCCCGGCAGCCTGGAGAAGTTCTCTTCTGTTGATTTCGATCCGCTTCTTCTTCGGCCATGCCGAATAGCTTAGCCATTACATATTATGGTGTTCGTTGTTTCACCTGTTGCAAATATCTGCAGTCCTGCATAAAGCTTCGACTTATTTCCCTGGAACTAAAATTGTTGCCTCTTACCGTATACTCTACCCCATCAGACAACGTGTTGATGCCGAAGAAAGCAACTCACAGCGGAGGTAGAATAAACAAAATCATTCACTGGCGCACTCGGCAAGTATCCTTTCGTTATCGGAAAATAGCAAAGGAGGAAACGGTAATGACCCGGGAACAAGTTCGTTTGTTCATTTGTGTTTTACATTAGTGGCGTCTGCTAGATCGCAAGAAATGTGTGTGCCTACGCAATTCCCTTTTCTTTTAATTTGTCTGGTCACGTTATAGCAGCGTTGCATGCAGTTTAGTGGTTTTCTTAGATTGTGCATTACTGGGTCACGTGGAATTCGCAGAAAGAGCAGTGGGCCCGCTTATCTAAGAGGTTACAGGCTACTGCTGCTTGAGAAGGCCTGCCCGTGAGCAGGTCTGCCCAATCGGCGACGAGCCGATGCATTAAGAAGAGATGTCAAGAATATTCTCGACATCTCTTCTTAATGCATCGGCTCGGAAGCATATTGTGCTTATAAAAATGGTGTGGTTTTCTTCATAATTGGTCATTCGTGCTATGCAGTGCATGCGAAATGTGTTGTCGCAGTCAACAGATGTCTCCCAAATTCTGCAGTGGTCTGCACAGCTAGGTGACATTTTGTTGACAAGTTGCATACTTATGAGCTCTGCAATGCTTACGTGTATTTTTTATGGGCATGCAGTCTCACAGCCTTTTTCTTCTTCAGCTATGTTATGCTGAACTCACACAAGAAGAAAAAGGAACGTCGTCAGCCGGGAGTATTGTGCTAATAAATTGTTTTGCCCTAAGTAAGGTGTTTTTGATGTGCATGACCATACTTAAGAATGCATGGAATGCAGAGCTAGCTGGTGCTCCGCAGCTGCATGTTAATTTATCAATAGCAACTACTTGACGAGGTAGACTACAGAAATGCACCTCACTACACAAATACTACACACTAGGAGACAGACTACAAAAGGACAACACTACAAAAGACAGACTACAGACATGCGACGCACTACATAAGACAGACTACAGAATTTCTGCACACTACACAACGCAGACTACAGAAATACTACACAAGACAAACAACACAATTACGACATGCCGAAAATACGACAAACTACAAACTACAGGTATTTTTTCTGTAGTATTTCTGTACTACGTTTTGACTGAGATCTAAGGGGTTCTCGTCCTGAACTACTGAGAGAGAGAGAGAAAGGGCAGGCGGCTCCATGCAATTCAAACTCTAAAACTTCGTCCGTCTTAACAGTAACCATGCTATTCTGAATTATAAAGTTCTTTTTCCAGTTGACAATGTCTGCGTACTCGTTGTCATCATTCGCGCCCAATGCCAATCAAGAAGAAACAAGGAAAGAGCCTATACTCCACCTTAGCCCTTAGCGTATGCAGCCGGGTTTTACGTATGCCGAACTCCCTCTTTACCGCTTTAAGGCTGCCACCATTCTTAAGAGCATGCTCAAGTTTTTCCAATTTATACTTCATTATGTCGGACATTTTGCACCTATTCATTACTTTTGATAGCTCTGTCAGTTCTGTCCTGTCTGTTGGGTTTGATGCTTGCATGCATTGGCATTCCTAATGAAATCTTTTGTGAGCTTAGATAATTTACCGGTATCCTCTTTAAGGATCTTACCGCCTACTTCTTCCGCCACTCAGTAAGGATATCTGTGAAGTATCATTCATTGTGTCCACACTAAGGTTGTTCTCCTCACCTAAAGCAGAATATCTGTTCTGTAGCGAGATCCTGAGTCATTCTATACCTTCCCTCTCACAGCTAATTTGATGAGGGACTTATGGAGCTGTTTCGTTCGATCTTCTGATACAGACTAATTCGAGACGTTGCCATCCTGCGGTCAATGCTTCGCAACTTTGCGATTACCTCTATATCATGTATAACGCCAGTGTTTGTACACAATATGAAGTAAATTTTATTTTTAGTCTACCCATTGGGCTTTTGCTATGCCAACTTCAGGTTCTTCCGTTTGTTCAAGAAGGTATTGATGATGTTGATGCTACTACACTCTGCACACTCAAGTAATGACTCCCCTCTGCTATTCCTGGAACCAATGCCATAGTCACCCATAGTCACCCACTGTCTTATCTCCAGCCTGCTTTTTGCCTTCTTTGGTATTGAAGTCGCTCATCAGCACAGTCTACTGCGTTCTTACTTTCTCCATTGCATATTCTATATCTTTGTAGAAGCTTTCTACTGCCTGGTCATCATGACTATGCGTAGACGCATAGGTCCGTAAAAGCATCAGTTTATACTGCTTATTAAACTTGATTAGGATGCCTGCCACTCGCTTAATAAGGCTATAGAATACATCTATGCTGCCAGCTATATTGTTATTGACGAGAAGGCCTACTAATAGCTGTCGTCTGTCCGGTAAACCTCCTTTACAAAATACATGCCCGCCTTCAGTACAGTATATTTCTGATTTAGCCTCCCAGCTGCCGTAATCTCTCTGACATTAATTATATATTCGCTTCTTCTTCGAATGGGACTGCTAAACTAGCCTGCCTAGCTATGGCTCTAACGTTAAACGTTACCAGGATCAGTTCACAATCGCAGCCTGTCCGTAGCCAGAAATTCTTAACATCATCCGCTGCATTACAATTCTGATTGCCTCCGCGGTCAGTTGCCCCGCAGCGGCTGGGAACTAATGGCCGGTCGTTTGTCAAAATATTTATAGGAGGTTGGGGATAATTGCTGCACCAGGGTGGCCAAATCCTGTTCTCGCGAAGGAGATTGTTTCCAGAGGTGTTCACCAGTATCAGCTAGCCGCATCCCGAACCTGCTGAAGCAATTCCACAAAAACGCTGATTTGTTTTATTATTATCCGGTGGAGAAACGCGTGGTGCCGAGTTTCAAACCATGATACTCTTGAATCAAGGCGGATGTTGTACCACTACGCCTTCGTTGCTACGCCATCGCTGAGGTCATACAACCTCATATAATCTCGTATAATATGTAAGATCACATATACTTATCACCTCATATAACTAACAATGTTCCACGTTATTGTGGAGTAACAGTGGCGGCACTATTCGTGGAAAAATGTGCGCTCTTAAACATGCATGCTCTAGGCAATAGCAGCTTCCAGGGTAACGGTCTTGGTAATCTGTGGTAGTCTGTTACAGCATGCTTTTCGGTTTGCTTCCGTGTTCTACGAAAAAAAAAAGGCATCGCGAATTGCCAAGCCTGAATCCTTGGGTACAGCAGTCGAGCGCCCTAACCACTGCACCCCCGCGGCGGGGTCCTTCGCCTGTTGCCTTACTACAGTACAGTCATTCATTTTTCACGGTCTAAGCCGAAATAATCGCTGTATCTGTTACACATACTTACACGGTCCTTCTGTATTGTTTTGTGTTCTTGAGAATTCGGAGAGCAAGAAGGTTGCAGATAATTTTCAATACACACAATAAACTTCGTGCTTTTAAGACCACTGGTGTCTGCTTTGTAGTAATCTTTACGAAAAAACTCCTTATTCTGCTTTCAAGTGTTAATGCACGGAATTTTGGGCACTGTGTCTTTGGTCATGGTTCCGCCTATGCTCTTTTCTCCTTCGTCCATCAAATAAAATACCACATTTCCTATCAAGCATCTCTTAGAACTTCAAAACACATTTTTTGTCCCTGGCTTAGTTTTTCTCCACTCTATTATTCACTCCAAAAAAAAAAGTGTTGCACCCGATCTTTGCGTTGTTCACGACCCTTGGACAAACTAGTCTTACTGTGATTAAAGGAGGGCAGTAATTGGTACCATAGCAGCCCAGTGCCCCGATAGAGCAGCGCCTTTAACCACTTTGTAAAAAAAGCTTGTGTAATTAACAATAATTCGATTACAGTAAAATAAAGGCGATTGTCTGTCACATTCCTTTGCGAATACTTGAATCGCGACGTAAGGGAACGTAGTAAGGTAAAAGTCAAAACAGGAATAGCGAAAGATGTGCGGCAGTTGAAGGCTACGATGTATTTTGGACCGCCTGGGAATCTTCAACTTTCAATATCATCGCACAACACACGACGCCTCTTCGTTTGTTTATTTTTTTTCCGCTGTTAGAGACGTGCTTTTCTGGGATGCCATTTAGCGTACAAAGCTCTCACGAAGCTTTCAGGACTGACGACTCGGCAGTTGTTCTCTTTCCAGGAACGAGGCTTAAAGTCTTCTTGAGAGTCCTGAGCAACAGACCGCCGCCGTCCTCTGAAAAACAATTTACATTTCTTAGCACAGAACCAGTGGAAGCGTCTCGTCAGCCTAGAAAGCTAAACAAAATGCCATCGAAAAGCCGAACAAATACCTTAGGCGCTCTTTATACGGCTTTTAATTTGATCACAACGGATAGAATGTCGCCTTTGATTCTGTATGAATTTTCAGATAACGCTTGTCTAACCGATTTTGACACAGCGCATGTGGTTTCGCATGCGGTGCTTCAGGTTCTTTTTTTTTTAATAGAAGCCTCTTCTATAGCTTTCAGGACCTAACTGAAGGTGACTATTAAAAACCCTCCTGGACGCTATAGAAAGGAAAATTCATATTTAGGGGCATGAATGGCATTTTCTAAGTAAGACGCATTAATGACCGCTGTCAACAGCAACGCGATGTGCATAAGAAGGACTGCTTGTTTTGGCTTTGCGTTTTGTAGTGATAGCTACAATGGCCACAGAGTCGCCATTTCGCCTGCCGGTCCGTGCTTGTCCAAAAAGCGAAGAAAGAAGAAGTAGTGGGAGGCGGTAGCTGGCAGCTGATAAGGCCGAGCACTAACTGGACGTAAGGCTTCCTGACATAACGTTTGGCATGAGCTACCAATTCGGCCCTCTTCTTTCATTCGAGGGAGAGGATATCCCAATCAGCTTGCCAAAAGCATTTGCATTCACGTTATTCCTAGGCCACCCAGGTACGTTCGCACGGCTCGGTCAAAGCGGGGCTTTATACATATGCTGGCTGATAGCTTACGCTATCCCGTCATCGCGAAGACGAGAGTTAAAACAAAGAGAAATAGGTGCTATAGTGGAAGGTTTCGGACCACCCCGAGACAGAGGCTTTCGCCAGATCGCAGTTTAGGGGTTAAAAGTGCCCCCCATCGCACAAATAAAGCTTTACCTATAGAGTAAACTACTATGCATGTGCAAAAGAATTGTTAATTTTAAGCCGAACCTGAGCGTGCCCATCCAGGTAGCTCTCGCGTAACTGCAGGTTTAACCCCAAGCTGAACCACAACTAATTTTTTTCGTATAAGCATTAGAGTATTTTGCA
This sequence comes from Amblyomma maculatum, assembly GCF_055883805.1. NCBI lineage: Eukaryota > Metazoa > Arthropoda > Arachnida > Ixodida > Ixodidae > Amblyomma > Amblyomma maculatum. The sequence goes on along the minus strand of NC_139345.1, from coordinate 152,354,526 downwards.
TATAACACTGCAGGCAATTTCTTTCTACGAAAGGGGACTGTAGGGACAAACATTTGGGTATATTTTCGATGTTGTTGTTTCAAAACAGAGGCTACATGGATATTGTGAACCTTGGAGCTACTAGCATTCTTCAATTCCTAAATGTTTTACACATCTATATTAGTTTTTACAAGCAGCTTTTTTACGCACGAAATGACAGATTTTCAGATTTCTTACTTTGCGCAGCCTAACGTCGAGGCATACAAAACAAAACATAGAACTGACAATTTTACACTCCCATTGTCAAAAACACGAGCTTGTGCAAACATAAAATATTGTTTATTGAGTAAAACTGTTTATTATTTTTCATCATGCAAACAAGGTTCATGCTGGTTATGCGCAGTGTTTATGTAACAGTGAAGCATATACGTGGAGGTCTAATGCCTTGGAGTGCCTGCAAGATGGTGCTCTGCTCTGACTTTGGAGGGCACGCACGTGCACAAAATTATTAAAACGTACAAGAAAAAAGCAGGGAGCAAAATAAAATATACATCTCATTAATAATATTTATCGTTGTTTTCCTCTTTAGGTGTGTCGCTGTGACTTTCTTATCTTTGAAGAAAACTTTGCGACCGGTATCCTTCTTTTTTGTTCATAACTGAAGATAACGTAAAAAGAAATACATTAACAAGTTACTGCGCATCTAAATGCGGCAGCACGTCTCAGTTTCATGAAACACTGAACCACTACTTTCTCTGAGAAGCAACAGCACAAATGCATTACTCCAGGTTGATGCAGGCGATGTTTCAAGACACTTCTATAAGGTAAGATGACAGCTGGTAGAGACAAATGCCCTTCCAGTGTAATCAGACACGTACGCCCCTTGGCTACGCAGCGTGCTTCCACCCCCATTTGTGTAGAACAGTCCAATAAAGAAGCGACATCGTAGGGGGCGATGCCCGTGTCGGTACCCGACAAGACATCACGCCGAAGATTGGTGCCAGATAAGCTTAACATTCAACCCAGGCAGGCAGAGTTTTCAATTCACGGAGGCGATCAATATCCAAAAGGGAGTGAACCCAAACAGAAACTGCACTGCCTAGTTGGCGCTAAATTGTTCTGCAACGTGCCTAAAAAATGCTGCTGTTATCCGCCTGGTTCGCTGTAAACGACTGAGCGCATTCAGCGCCATTTTAGATACGCGTGTGACAGAGATCGTCCTTGGCCAGGTGCTGTCGATGTATCCCAGTTATCTGACAGACTCCATGCCAATCTTCGACAGAGCGTGCAATCTCATCCCTGCAAGCTAAGGCTGGTGGCGTGAAGTGGCCCTACGAAAACCCCTCATAAGTATTTGCTCGTATCGCAAGGATATGTGTTACGGCAAGGTGATCGCCACAGAAACCTTCACTGCAGGGTGGGGCGGGGAATAATAAAGCCTTGAAATCCAGTTGGTTCAAGGCATATGTCGAGAGCTGGTTGAAGAAGACCACATGATAAAGTTGTCGGGTCAAAGTAATCACGTAACTTCGCCACTGCCTTGCAAAGCTGTGACTATCCAGGCTGAAAAGGACCGTCGCTCTCTTCTGAGCAGTTCCTTGGGAGCAGATTTCAGTCTAGAATGTCAATTCTGCAGCTCGCTTGATGGGAGACGTTGCTGCTGGAGGACGAAGACATTCCATCGCAGCCTTTACTCATTGAGCTTGGGGAGCAGTGAGGCTATCCCACGACTCGATGAAGGACGCCAGGTATAGCAGCAGGACTTGGCGATCAGGCAGCGGCTAACCAGCGCACGTAGTAAAGCTGCGACGATAAAGTTGCAGTCATTAGTTGGCATTCTGGTCAAAACGGATGAAGCGCATCGGAAACACGTTCTATTAAGGAAGAAGTTCATCTTCCTTTTACGCCTATGATGAAGCTGTATAAAAAAAACGCCGTAGTGCCTGCAAAATGATTCTTCCGCCCTCCAAGCTTGCTTTCATTCCGCCGTGCGGATCCAACTCTCCCGGCCGTCTAACTCGCCGTGAGAAGGTGGCATTGAGGAAAATCCGCGTGTGCTGTGTTGACACCTGCGGTTTAGTGTTCCTGTACCTCGCAGACTGCTCTCCTGCCCTGCCCTTTCTCTCGCATTCCCGCTACGGAGGCAAGGCTTGATCCTTTCTTATTAACGCCCTGGAAGGCACGCAACTTACACCTTCGAGCCACGTGTATCGTCCTTGCCAGCATTCTGGCACTAGATCTGAAAGGAGCATTCGACAACATTGGCCACCAAACCATATTGCTCGAATTAAACAATATCAACTGCGGGGAGAAAATTTTCAAATACGTGAAGGCTTTCCTCTCAGATCGCACAGCCACCATAGGAATTGGAGAGATCCGATCACCAAAAGTACTCATGCCGAACAAAGGTACACCGCAGGGTTCTATAATCTCTCCAATGCTATTTAACATAGCAATGATAAATTTAGCAAAAAAACTGTTGACCCGCACTGATATTGGCTTCACTTTATACGCGGACGACATCACCATCTGGGCTACTCAGGGATCCTTGGCGCAAAAGGAAGAAGCTCTGCAAGCCGCTATAGACCTAGTCGAGGAATTTGCCGGGGAGAGCGGTCTTCAATGCTCCCCAGAAAAATCCGAACTTATCAGGCTACACAGAAGAAATTACAAGTCCCCAGGAGAAATTCAGCTCTCTCTAGGAGACCAGATAACTAAAGAGAAGGACAAGATCAGAGTTTTGGGGCTGTGGTTGCAAAGCAAACTGAGAGTGGATTATACAATCAAAACACTCAAAACCACAGTCAACCAAATTTCCAGAATGATTAGAAGGGTGACCTGGCACCGGAAAGGGATGAGGGAGGAGGACACCCTCCGCCTTGTACAAGCCCTAGTCGTTAGCAGGATTACCTACGGGCTCCCATATCACGAAATTAGATTCACTGATAAAAGGGCCATTGACACTATCATAAGAGGAGCCTATAAAACAGCCCTAAACCTCCCACCAACAACATCAACGGAACGTCTTTGGGCACTCGGAGTGCACAACAACTTCGATGAGCTCAAGGAGGCAGTTCTAGAGAGTCAGAAACAACGCCTAACAACAACGCAGGCGGGTAGGGAAATCCTGTCAAAACTAGGGCTGTGGCAGGCACTAAGAACTTCTGAGATCAAATCACAAATTCCGACATCCACAAGAAACAACATCTATGTGAACCCGATACCCAAGCACATGCACCATGAGTTACAAAAGGGCCGAAGGAATGCCAGAGTCAAATCATTGGAAAAACAATTGTCTAAAGACGCGGAAGTTGTCTACGTGGACATAGGGGCTTACGGCGAACCTGGCAAGTTCACAATAGCTGCAGTTGACCACAAGAAGAGGCCTTCGATCTATGCCAGGGATCCTGCGGAAGCGGAATCATTGGCAATAGCCATCACCATAAAAACACAAGACAATCAAAAGAAGTCATCACACGTAGTGACGGACTTTTTTCCTTCTAGACACGAAGGCCTAGAAGGAACTGAGGTAGCGAATGATCTAGCCCGAGCTCTCACAAACCGGGCGAATCCCCATCCCTACCTCACCCCTCTCCTAGGACCCTACGGCGACAGGCTGGAACACCTACGGTTAGAAAGAATTTTCTCACCACCACACAAACAACTTCCTTCCTCGGACGCTATAGACTGGAGAAAAATACAAACAAACTCATTCCCTAATCTTCGAATTTTAAATAAGATAAGCCCAACAAAATACACGAGTTACTGTCCTTGGTGCGGTGCAAGCCCCACACTCTTTCACATCTCCTGGGAATGCCAGGACAAACCTGACCCAACGTTAATAGTGCCATGCCCGACACACGAGCAGTGGGAGGCGGCCCTGACCAGCGACAACCTGGACCAGCAAGCCTGGATTATCCAGCTAGTCCGCAAGTCAGCTGCTGCCAGCGGAGCCCTGGACTAGGGGCACCGACCACCCAGCACCTGCGAATTTTTACTGATTATATGGTCATTAAAAGTTTTCTCTCTCTCTCTTCCCAGCCACCTGATATAAGAGTATGGACATATGAGCCCCACCACAGGGAGTTGTTGGCATTTACAAATACACCGGCCTGAAATTTTATATTAACATTTATTATGCCAAATGGCATATTAAACAATAAAAAAGTACAAACGCTATTACAAACATAAACACTCTCGCTAAGTGGTGCTGCAATCATTTACCAAAATCATCCGTGCCAGAGTGCCAAAAGTTCAGCTACATGGCAATGCCAGGAAAGAAAATGTACCTAAATATGTTAGTGCTGCCGCTACTTGTAGATTTTCCTGATTGCCTCGCGTTGTCCTTATGCTAAGGCGTTAAACGCTATTCGGAAATGCTATTACATTCCCACGGACAAGGCCAACGACGAGGTTGAAATGCTTCTGCATGGTGCGCTTGTTTTGAGCAGGCCGCCCTCTCGGTGTGCTCTGCTTGTGTGCTGTGCCTAGCACCGTGATGCCCTAGAGCTCCTTTCCTCGGACCGCGTAATAACATTTTAGAAAGAAAAGTCCTGGTATGCAACGTTTTCCCAATGTCACGAAGGAAATATTTTCATCTTCGAGACGGAGATGCGCCAGAGGTGTGTTGTGGCATCGTACCACCGACGCGCCACCGCTGGGCTGCCAAGGTCGGCGCAAAAGAGTGCGGAAACCTGTTGCCATCGGAATGAACCCTATGATGATTATTATTAAGTATAGAAAAGTTCCTGCGGACTCTGATGCCAAATAATAAACACGTATTGAGTATATCAGAATTGCAATTTCACTTTTAGTCTTTGATTAGGAGAAATGCTGATGCATGTGGAGGTAAAAAAAGTTGATTCTGCCTTACGAGGCTCCGGTCCTCTAGGTAAAAGCACAAGTACAAAAAAACGTTACAGCAGCAACAACCTGGTGCTATATTAAAAAAAGGCGAAAAGAATATATTAGGGCAAATTTAAATGTTAGAACTAGTGCAGCTATTGCAGGATGAAAAAACCTCATCAGATAAAACCACACAATTTACAAGGCCTAGAACACAACGATTGAACTAAATTTGTATTATGAAATGCGTGTTAAGTGCAAGCATCTGAAACACGGTAAAGTCTAATAACGCTTTTAAATGCGAGAACAGTTTTGAAATCCTGTAATAAGGTCTATGTGAATAGGAGTTTGCTAGGTTATGTTCAGTATGAGTTTGAAGAGGACAAGCCTTGTCCTCTACCGGCGCCTCTACCTACCCTCTCCGACACGACACGCAGGCTTCCGGGAGGAGTAGGGGTATTATTTACTACTACGCTAACACTTTAGTATAAGTGATGCTGCAGCTGCCAGTTGGGTCAATTCCTTTAGCACCCCAAGGTCTCGGCTTCTTAATGCTTCATTACATATTCTGCAATCTTCATACTTGCATTTTCCAGGAGCCCTCTTTGAATTTTCTGATGATGCGATTCATGCCGGCAACTCCTCCTCAAAACACGCATTTTTATTCTTGGGTTAGTGCCTCTTCTTCATTTTTGGGTTTGGTTTACGTCCTCCATTTTGAGCCGGTGTAGCTTCCCGCCTGTAGTCTTCTTTATATTTTGCGCTCTCTGCAGCTTAGCCCCTTCCTGCCTGGAACGGGCTGGCTATTTATTAAGATCGAAATAGCATACGAGGTCATCTGCATACCGTAATCAGTTATAAAGCGAGGAGTGGCCTATTGTGTATATCTGAGGGAGCAGGAATGGTCTTTAATGAATAACGTATTTTGATAGCTCATATTTAGTTTTATTTATTTGTAAACAAATAAAGTGGTTTGACGTAAAATAATGTCTTCTAAACGAAGTGTTTTGGATGTTTATTTAGGAATATATCGTGACATATATGCGCTGCATCGCTGGACGTTAAAGAAGACAACGATCACCAACAGTTACACAAAAGACGACAAGGTGGGAGCAATGTTTAGTGCTAGAAGAAGGTTGACGCTGCTGTGATTCTGTGCTTTGTGTGCTGTGTAATCCCGGACTACCCTTCGTGCACTAACCTTGCCAAGTATCATCTTGGTGGAGGTGACTAAAGATCCCCGTGTGCACACATAAATCCATTTAGGCAGCCGAAGGCTGGATTTGTGCAGTGGCCGCCACTTACCTGAGATCACAACGTCAACAACGGCTACTATGACCTCCGAGGCAGCTCCTACCACCGCAACATCTGCGCAACCACTCGTCCTCACAAAAATCCACCACCCTCTCATCTTCAATGGCGAAGACAAGACAGATGTTGACGACTGGCTGGATGAATACGAGAGATGCAGCAGGAACAATCATTGGGACGCGACCATCATGCAGGCCAATCTGATATTCTATTTGGCGGGAACCGCTTACACGTGGTTTCAAAATCACGAGCACGAGCTGGTGACCTGGGACATTTGCAAGCAAAAGCTTCACGACTTGTTTGGGAAGCCCATTGGACGGGCTCTCGCAGCAAAAACCGAAATTTCGTCTCGCGCCCAATCCACCCTGGCCTACATTCAAGACGGGCTCGCGTTGTGTAGCAAGGGTAGGGCACATCCTCAAGGGCATCGCAGATTACGCGTTCAACATCCTCTTCTGCATGGATTGCTCTACCGTCGAGTCGGTACTGCAAGTTTGCCGAAGATTCGAGCAGGCTAAACAACGACGCCTGGTACATCGCTTAGAGCGCCTTCCGAACACGGCAGCCACATCATCCTTCGATAATCTGGCTCCTCTGCAACAGCCTTCTCAGTCCGCAGCAATGACTCGGATCGTCAGGCGAGAACTCGAGGTCTTAGCTCCTGCACCATTCCCATCTCCAGTGTCTGACACTGTGGCCATGGTACAGGCTGTTGTCCGAAAGGAACTTGCACACGTCGGTCTTTCCTCCAACCCCGTACGGCCCTCGTCACCATCGCATCCTGTTCCTGTAGTGACTGCTGCAACCACTACCCAAGCTCCCCCACGTCGCTATGTTAGTCGCAATCCTGCAGAGTGGCGCACCTCAGATGACAGGCCAATTTGTTTTATTTGCTGTCGGGTCAGCCATACTTCCCGTTATTGCGGCAGTCGCACCTTTTCGACACCTCATTCCTATTACAACGGTGACCGTCGGTACTACTACGGACCTCGATGCTTCCCTGCCCAACCTGAACAGCTCCGCCCCGCATATAATAGACCTGGACACTTTTCTCCTCACCGGGATGAACCTTACACCGAAGCCGTCTCAAGTATCCGTCACTCCAGCCGATCTCCATCTCCACGGTCTCGTCGATCTCGTCCACCAATGCCTCGTCGCAACTCCTCCCCATCATACGCCGGCGCCCACTCGGGAAACTAGCGAGTGCAGCGCCCGGGAGTGACGCTGCGTTACCGACCCGGACTATGAACTCGGAACTGACCCACGCACCCAGACGTAACCTCATTGACATTTTTGTGTACGGAGTCTCAGTTTCTACCCTTATGGACACTGGCGCCCACATTTACGACCTCAGCTCCTCGCTGCGTCAGCGCCGTAACAAAGTCCTCACACCTGCTTCCTCATCTACCGTTCGTGTTTGCTGATGACAACACAGCTACTATGATTGGTATGTTTACTGCGGGAATTACCACTGCCGGCCGCCATATCCCTGTCCTATTTACAGTCCTCACCAGTTGCCCTCACGACGTTATATTAGGACTCGACCTTTACTGCACATTTCGCGCTCATTGACTGTTCTTCTGGACTGGTTCATCTGGACCTGCCACTCTGTCCTGACAAACAGGCCTCTGATACTTCAACGCTCCGTCTCCACTCCTCTACATTTACTCGTCTGCCACCAGAAGCTGCAGTGTATGTGTTCATGTCGCCTTTTCCCTCAGTTCCTGATGGCGACTACGCTGTTTGCCCCATAACCGACATGACATTGCAGCGTAGAATCGCTCTCCTTCATAACATCGTGCACGTAGAAAATAACGCTTATATTCACGTCTTGAACTTCGGCCTTTTTGTGTACGGGCTTCCTGAGGGCATTAGTCTCGCTGAACTGACCCCACTGTTTGACGTCACAGTTCCCGCTATTATACCTAACCCTACTGCTAAAGTGTCGACACAACCTGCACCGTCCCCATCTTCGGTGGCCCGCATATCAGGAATGGTTTCATCTAAATTGCGCCCGGACCCTGATCCAGCACGTACGAGTCTTGAATTCATACAGCGACATTTTCGATTTTAGTGTCCGCCCCTTAGGACAAACGTCACTCGTTACACATCGTATCGACACCGGAGATGCCTGCCCAATTCACAGAAAACTTTATCAAGTCACCATTTCTGAACGACGCGTCATACAAGATGAAGTGTACAAGATGTTAGCAAAATACATTATAGAGCCTTCGAGCAGTCCCTAGACATTGGTCGGCTGTCGTGCTTGTTAAAAAGGACAACACCTGGAGATTCTGCGTTGGTTACCGACACCTCAACAAAATTACAAAGCAAGACGTTTACCCGCTCCCCAGGATAGAGGATGCCCTCGACTGTTTGCACGATGCAAGCTATTTCTCTTCCATTGATCTTCGTTCCGGATATTGCCAGATTGCAGTCGACGAACGCGATCGAGAGAAGACCGCTTTCGTCACTCCAGATGGCCTGTATAAATTCAAGGTGATGCCTTTCGGCTTGTGTAATGCGCCCGCAACATTCGAGCGTATGATGGACTCTCTCCTGTGCGGCTTGAAAGGGACGACGTTCTTGTGCTATCTCAATGACGTCATTGTATTTTCTTCTACATTCGAGAGCCATCTCCATCGACTTGATACCATTCTTGGCGTCTTCAGAAGAGCTGGCCTTCATCTGAACTCGAAGAAATGTAGGTTCAGCCGACGTGAACTCAAGGTGCTCGGTCACGTGGTCGACGCCCATGGCGTTCAACCCGATCCAGACAAAATACGTACTGTTCGTGCATTTCCTACACCTCGCTGTACCAGCGGCGTGCGTAGTTTTCTTAGGCTTTGCTCTTATTGTCGGCGGTTTGTACCTAACTTTGCAGAGAAGGCTCGTCCACTCACCAATCTTTTGAAGAACGACACTCCATTTTGCTGGGACCAAGAACAATCCTAAGCCTTTGCTGTGCTCATTGCAGCCGTCACCAACCCGCCCGTCCTGGCCCACTTCAATCCTTCGGCACCAACGGAGGTACGCACCGACGCCAGTGGTCACGGTATTGGTGTCATACTCGCCCAGCAGCAGGTGGGTTGCACTCGCGCCATTTCTTATGCCAGTCGCCTCCTTTCTGCGGCTGAACGAAATTACTCGATCACATAACGTGAGTGCTTAGCCCTCGTGTGGGCCATTACAAAGTTTCGCCCTTACTTGCTGGGCCGCCCGTTCTCCGTCATCACCGACCACCATGCCTTATGCTGGCTTTCTATGCTGAAGGACCCTACTGTACGGTATACTGCTGGGCTAGTTGGTGGTGGTTATCAAACATTATGGCATCGCTGCGCTTTCAGACAAGGACAAAGGACTAGGGACACACACAACTGCGCTGATTGTTTGCAGTTGTGTGTGTCCCTAGTCCTTTGTCCTTGTTTGAAAGCGCTGCGATTCCATAATGTTTGATAGGACCCTACTGGTCGCCTGGGTCGTTGGGCCCTCCGCCTTCAGGAATGCACTTTTTCTGTCGTTTACAAGTCTGGCCGGCTGCACGCTGACGCCGATTGCCTGTCCCGCAACCCGGTAGATCCCCCACCTGCGAGCGAGTGCGACGATGACACATATATGTGTTGGCCATCTCTGACCTTTTAAACATTCGCCATGAGCAGCGCTTAGATCCCAAGCTTTGCAGCATAATCAATCGCCTCATCACTGATCATCTTGATGCTACCTTTACTCTGTTTGTGCTCCACAACGACACCTTATACCGACGGAATATGTGACCAGATGGCGCCGAGCTTCTGCTCGTAGTCCCCGAACACCTACGTAACACCGTTCTTCAACAGCTGCACGACGCGCCACAGCGGGTCATCTTGACGTATCTCGTACGTACGACAGCATCCGCCGCCGCTTCTTTTGGCCAGGCCTCTATCGTTCTGTTCGTCGTTACGTTGCTTCTTATGACCGGTGTCAGCGACGCAAGAAGCCCTCGGCTATGCCTGCTGGATACCTGCAGCCGATCGACATCCCAGTAGACCCGTTTCCCCGAGTTAGCCTTGACCTCCTCGGGCTTTTCCCACTTTCTGCGTCGGGGAATAAATGGATTGCTATGGCCACGGATTATACTACGCGCTACGCTGTCACCCGAGCGATACCCACCAGCTATGCAACTGACGTGGCTGCGTTTCTTCTCCACGACGTCATCCTGCTCCATGGTGCTCCATGCCAGTTGCTCACTGACCGTGGCCGTTGCTTTCTTGCTGGAATAGTCGACGAAATTCTTCGGTACTGCTCAGTTGAGCACTATTTTACCACAGCTTACCATCCACAAACGAACGGCGGCACCGAACGCCTCAACCGCACGCTCACGGACATGCTGCTAATGTATGTCTCGGATGATCACCGTGACTGGGATATTAATTTGCCGTTTGTAACGTTCGCATACAATTCCTCTCGCCACGACACAATGGGCTACTCACCGTTTTATATTCTATACGGCCGCGACCCTCCCCTTCCTTTTGACAGCGTATTGCCTCCCACCACTAACGCCAGTTGCTACGTTCGTGACGCCATCTCCCGATCTGACGTCGCCCGTGTTATTGCTCGTCGCCGACTGGCCTCCTCCCAAAATTCTCAAAACTGGTGCCATGATTCTCGCCACCGGTATGTCCACTACTCTCCGGGCTCTCTCGTCGTGCTCTGGACTCCCGCTCGTAAAGTGGGGCTGTGTGAGAAGCTCTTGCCACGCTACGCAGTACCCTACCGTGTTTTACGGCCAGTCACTCCCATGAGATAAGAGGTCGCCCCTGTACATCCGCCGCGACAGTCATCTTTGCTACGCACCGAGATTGTTTATGTGGCCAGAATGAAGCCGTATTCCCCTTGCAGTAGTTCGTCCTAGTGCGCACCGGAACTGAGCTTTTCGTGGGGGGGGGGGGGGGGGGTTATGTGACATATATGCCCTGCATCGCTCGACGTCAAAGAAGACAACGATCAGCAACAGTGACACAGAATACGACGAGGTGGTAGCAACGTTTAGTGCTAGAAGAAGGTTGACGCTGCTGTGATTCTGTGCTTTGTGTGCTGTGTCATCCCGGACTAACCTTCGTGCACTAACCTTGCCACGTATCAGTATATTAGAATATTATATAAATGTGATGTCACGATGACAGGGATTTAAGGAAAACTGTAACTGGGCACAGACTCAGAGTCAGAAGTACGAGATACAAGAAGAAGCGCACGAGTCTCCAACTTCTTCGCCTCTCAGATTCTACTTGAAACCACAACGTTGCATTATTCCTCTACTTGAAAAAAAGAATGGCTGCGCACAGAAAGAAATGTTCTGGGGGGGGGGGACCTGCGAACTGAGGCTTCGCTCCCTTTATCCTTGTTCATTGTGCTTTCTTGACCCGGTCAGTGATGACGTACGAAAGGGCGCCATGCCGGAGGAGATAATGCGTCATGAAACATTGTGTCACTCGGCGGACGTTGCACGTGGCACCACCATGGTTTCAGCATAACGCGTCAGGCAATCAGTAGCCACGATAATCCACTTATTACCAGCTGACGAGAAAAAAAAGGGCTGTGAAATTCCCTACAACCTTGGCCAAATGGTAATAGCAGTGATAGCGGTGTAATGGTACTTTATGGCGGAGTCTTGCGTTGCTGGCAATCGCGGCAACTTCTAACATATCGATGGACGATTACAGCACGTTTGCCCCAGTAGTACGCCTAGCGCACTCTGGTAAGAGTGCGTGCAAAGTCCAAGTGACCAGCTGTGAGCTCATCCTGGCTAGGATGAAGGATTTAATCGCGGAGATCGGCAGAGATGACCAGAAGACAAGCTCGGCCAATGTTGCCGGCGCTTTGCTTGTCGAGGATTTCATTGCGCGTACAGAAGGCTGACAAGTTCTTGGCAAGCAGTCGAGACACTGTAGAATCGAGACCCTTTGTATGATCGTTCACAGTTTTGAGGTCTACATCAGCCCTTTTACAGGGCCTTTAAATAAGTGGAATTGATGATGCAAATAAAATGGGCGTATTCGTCCCTACTGTCATGGGCCAACTCCACAGGTGCTCGAGACAATGTGTCAGCATCTTGGTTTATATACAGATTTATAAACGAAGAAGTAATAAAATTCCTGCATACGGAAACTCTGCCGCGCAAGACGTCCTGATGGGCATTGGAGACTAGCTACCCAAAAAAAAGCATAATAGTCTGTCACAACTTTAAATTCGCGGCTCTGTTGTAAGGTTGCAACTTTATTGTTTCCCAAACGACGGCGAGAAATTCGTATTCGCAAATTGAATAGTTTGCTTCTGCCCGACGAAGGGCGCGACTGGCATTAGTGATAATTTTTCCTCGCCTTGGCACAAGATCAGCACCTAGACCGATGTATCTGGCTTCGGTGTGAATTTCGGTGCCGGCGTCCTCATCGAAGCGTCCGGGGAGGGGGGCTTGTGCAGCCGTTGGGAACGCACTGATTCGAGCCATCATCTGCGAGAAGCTCCAAGCCCTGAAGCCTGTCTGTCGACATGGGTGTGGTCATTCTTCCACACCTTCCAATGACGCTGCTCTCCGCAACATCATTAAAGAAGAGTTACTAACCATCACCCACCTTATGGCATCCGAACCTTCTGCAACTCGTCCAGCGCCGACCTACGCGCATGTCACTGCACTCCCCCTTTCTTTGGTTCCTCTGCTCCGACCGGCACCAACCTACAATCACGTCAATGCAATGGCGACGGCTTAACCTGCACCACGTTATTACTCACCTTGGCGCCCCTCCCGACCAGTGTGTTATAACGGTGGCATTCGAGGACATATATCACGCTCCCATCGTCGCCGCCTGCAGAACGAGCGCCGTGGTTACGACACCTTCGAAAGTGACTTGCCTTCAACTTCATATTATCAATGCCGGTTTATTTTAAGCCCTTCTTGACGATCCTCCCAATCTCCGGAATCCTCGTCAGAGCATCGGGGGAGCCATATATCCTGACGCCGGTCCCCACCTCCATACCGCCGATTAGTTTCCTCTCTCCGACCCGCAACAACTCTCCCTGTCCGCCATGCGAAAAAACTAAGTGTTGCAGTTTTTGGAAATCAAACTGCACTCTGCGAAATTACTAAATATCCTCCTGATCGCCCGTGTAATTCGATTTCGGTTTTCGCGTAAGGATTACCGGTCGAAGCTTTGATTCATACAGGGGCTGCAATTTCTGTCATTCATGCTGATTTGAGCTAACGTTTGCGAAACGTGACTACACCATATGATGAACCTGAACATCATGGAGCAAATGACGTCCCTTTGCACCCCTCAGCGAAGTGCACCATGCGAGTTTTTATCGACGGCGTCCGCCATCATGTGCAGTTTGCTATGCTCCCACCTTGTGCGCATCTGATGATGTTTAGATGGGAGTTTCTGTCAAGCGCTTCGGCGTTAATTTCTTGTGGCAACCGTGTTATCCATATGACACACATCAATTTTTCATCTGACGTTGCTGGATGACGTCATCCCCTCATTGCCGCCACTGATACTGTTTTTTCTCCTCAGTGCGAAGAAATTCTTACTCTTGTTTCTGACCCCATCACTGACGGGGACGTACTAATCGTATCATTTTATCATCATCTTGCACGTGGCATCGCCTTCCCGTCTAGCCGTCTAGTCTCGTCCGGTTCCGCAACGACTCAGCGACAGTAGCGGCCACTAACACTTCACGTGAGCCCCTCATGCTCCCATAAGGAACTTTTCTCCATTGCATAGTGGATGTTCAACCTTTGTCCCTAATGGTACTCACCGCCCTTCTACCTCAGCACCGTGTTTCTTCACACGTCTCTCTTTCTGTTCTCACAAACACTATCAATCCTAACCTCACGCCGAACCAACGCCAAGAACTGCTGACGTTGCTTCGACACCACCAAGCCATTTTTGATGCCCCTTCCCCACAACTGGGACGGACTAGTGTTGCCCACCATCGCATCATTACTGAAGGCAACTCTATCGTTTGCCGATGGCCTTGAAGAAATTAAAGTAATTGAAGAAAATGTCTACTTAGGACAGGTAGTAACCGCAGATCCGGACCATGAAAAGGAAATAACAAGAATAATAAGATTGGGTAGGAGCGCATTTGGCAAGCACTCGCAGATTATGACTAGCAGCTTACCGGTATCGCTCAAGAGGGAAGTATACAACAGTTGCATCTTACCTGTACTCACCTATGGGGCTGAAACGTGGAGGCTAACCAAAAAAGTTCTACTTAAATTGGGGACAACCCAGAGGGCTATGGAACGAAAAATGGTAGGGGTAACATTAAGAGATAGGAAGTGTGCAGAGCGGGTCAGAGAAATACCTCAAGTTACCGACATTCTAATGGAAATTAATAAGAAGAAATGGGCATGGGCAGGACAGGTAGTGCGAAGAGACGATAACCGATGGTCGCTTAGGGTAACAAACTGGACTCCAAGGGAAGGAAAGCGTAGCAGGAGGCGGCAGAAAGTTAGGTGGGCGGATGAGGTTAAGACGTTCGCAGGGGTCAAGTGGATGCAGCTAGCACAGAACCGGGTTAAATGGAGAAATATGGGAGAGGCTTTCCCCCTGCAGTGGGTATAGTCAGGCTGATGATGATGATGTAAATAACATGCTGCGTCGCAATATTATTTGTCCCTCACCGAGCCTATGGTCCTCCCCAATAGTGCTAGTTAAAAAAAAAGGATGGCTCGGCACGCTTTTGTGTTGATTACCGCGCTTTCAACAAAATTGCCCGCAAGGTGTATACCCGATGCCGCTCATTGATCACGCTCTTGACTCTCTCCAAGGCACCGAATATTTCTCGAATTTGGACCTGCGCTCAGGGTATTGGCAAATCCCTATGCACGATGACTACAAAGAAAAAAACCGCTTTCTCAACTCCCGATGGCCTTTACAATTTTAATGTTATGCCTTTCGATTTTTGGAACGCAACAACGACATTTGAAGGAATGATCAATACTTTACTTTGTGGCCTAAAATAAAGAACCTGTTTATGTTACTTGGACGACATCGCTATCTTTTTGTCAACGTTTAACGACCATCTCACCCTCCTGAATGAAGTCCTCACGTGTCTGGCTTCAGGGGGCCTTCAACTCAACACCAAGAAGTGCCACTTTGCGCAGATGGAAATTAAAATATTGGGACATCTGGTAAGACATGACGGCATTCGTCCAGACCACGAAAAAATAATCGCGGTCTTGAAACTTTCTCGTCCACAACGGACTGCAGATTTGCGCAGTTTTGTCTGCCTGAGGGTCCTACGACTGGCGTTTTATATGGAATTTTGCAACTATTGCTGCTCCACTTCATGAACTATTTAATGCACGCAGCCCTTTCGTGTTGACTGAACAGCGCGAAACTGCTTTTAACGACCTGAAGCACGCCCTCATATCTGATGTGGTTCTTGGCCAATTCAGTGACAGCACACTAACTATTCTGCACACTGATGCCAATAGTCACGGTCCTGGCGCTGTACTTGTGCAGTGCGATGCAACTTTGCGTGAGAACGTGATTTCATTCGTCAGTCGGACTATGACTCCAGCTGAGGAAGACTACACCATTAGCGAGCAGGAGTGTCTTGCCTTATCTGGGCTGTCCAAAACATTTCGCCCTTACCTATAGGGTCGGCACTTCACAGTTGTGACCGATCACCATGCTCTTTGCTGGTTGTCTTCGCTCAAAACTTTGACAGGCTGACTTGGTCGTTGGATTCTACGCCTGTCAGAATACCATTTCGACGTCACTCGGGTCGCCAACACCAAGACGCCGACGCTATTTCTCGCTGTCCACTTTCAGAATCAGCTAACGGTTTTTCTGCCCAATGCATTTCCACCTCTGATCACAGCCGACCATCTTATTTTGCGACGTATATCAAAACAGGTTCTTTTGATGACTCTGAGAATTAGCACGCTCTCGGTTCACAGCAGTTAGCCGATGCCTACTGCCGTCCCATCTTTGACCGCTTTACCCGCATTTCGGACCCAATTCTCGGCTTCGCCGACAGCTTCACAATCTCAAGCTCGAAAATGGCATCCTACGCCGCTACGTGTGTTGCCCTGATGGAACTCGCTGGATACCAGTCGTGCCGCGTGTGCTTCGCCCACGTATACTGGCGGCTCTCCACGATGACGCTCCTGCATGTCATTTTGGTTTTGACAATACCTAAGACCACGTGATAAACGATTCCTTTGGCCTGGCCTATCTTCCAGCGTTGCCAAATACGTCGCATCCTGCCCTCTGTGCCAACGTCGCAAACGGCCGACTTCTTCACCCGCTGGCCTTCTACAACCCCTTTCCGGTCCCGCCACGCCATTCGACGTAGTTGCCATTGACTTATATGGTCCCCTACCTCTCTCCGATGGGGTTAACCACTGGGTTATGACAGCTGTCGACCACCTTACACGCTACACTGAGACAGCACCTGTACCAACTGGTTCCGCTCAAGAATTATCAAATTTATTTTCACGGTCAATTGTATTGCGTCATGGCGCTTCTAGGGTGCGCCTAGTGAACGCGGGACGGCGTTTTTATCGACAGTCATTGCCGAAATTCTTCACACGTCATCCACTTTCATAAGACAACCTCAAGCTACCATCCCCCAACTAACGGTCTGACTGAGCGATTTCATCGCACCTTATCGGGTCCATGTACATCACACCAGACCATCGAGATTGGGACACTATAGTTTATAATTTGTCACATTCGTATATAATAGAGCAGTATATCGGACTACCAGTTACTTTCCACTTTTCCTCGTTTATGGCCGTCCTCCCACTTCAATTCTCGACGCTTCCTTCTATTCTACGCCCGACTACTTCACATCAGTACCTACCCAGTTCTTATCTCGTGTGGCCAGGTGGAGTCATCTTGCCTGCTGTAACACAGCAGCGCGCCAGGAAGACCGCAAGAGTCGCTATGATTCTACACATCGCGTGGTCTCTTTTCGTCCTGGTGATGAAGTACTGTTATATACACCACTGCGCACGCCTGGCCTTAGTTACAAATTACACCTCCGCCACCTTGGCCCCTACGAGGTCTTTGGTCAAACTTCCCCAGTGAACTACAAATTCACGCCTGTTGGTCCCCCAGCCGATTGACGCCATCGTGGAACTGAAATTGTTCATTTTTCTCGCTTGAAAAGGGTTGAGCGCCGCGGTGCATCGGTTAGTTGGGAGCGGCCAGGCTGGCTGCTCCGACCTCAAGGGCAGATTGTGAGCATTCCATGGATCTTTTATTTGTGCATGTCTTGATCTTCTTCTTTCATTTCTACATGCCATCGTCATCGTCCCGCACACGCCTGGGTTCGTCACCGGATTAAAACGCTTGACAAAGCATCGGTGGCCTTGCCGTCACAACCTTGCCGTCTCGACCTAGCCTTCTTTTACAATACATTGGCATCCATAAAATACGTTTTTCGTTGGCAAAGTGTCTGAAATACGGCTACGGAATAGTTCCGAAATCATTTACTTTATTGCAATCAAGTAGGATCATTCTTAGATTTTTCGCTAATAGGATAGGTCGAAGCATATATGATTGTATCCCGATAAATCATTATGTTTATGGTGTCGTGAAAATGGGTTCCAGGGGAAATTTTTTTCGTCTCTGAGGGTCAAGGGCGTCTGCGACGAAGGATTTGAAATATGGCTATAGAATAGTATAAAAACAATTTACTTTATCCCATTCGAGTAGAGTATTTCTTTGACTTTTTGCTAATAGGATAGGTCAAAATATATATAATTACATCCTAAATGTTTCTGATTTTGAGCTCCAAACCAACTTTGAATGAACATTCCCGTGCTCGTAACTGTCAATCCTAAAAAAAACACTTAACTAGGAAAGTTTCACGCGCCGTGGGGACCATGTTAAACTCACGCAGCACACCTTACTATTTCCTTGACTGCCATTGCTTCGTGACGCGCTCTTCATGCTTATACATCGCATATCCCTGTTCTTTTACACTTTCGTTCATGATACAAATATCATATGTCTTACCTTGCACATTCATGGCTGTGGTCGCATTCGAAACAATGTGTCTTCAAGATATCAAAGAATAACTTTCCAACGATGCGAGAAGCGGCACTTCCAGCATTCAGAAGGCAGTTGAAGAACTTTCGGTCAGCAGCGCAGGACGTCCTGGAAGTACCACCAAAAGAACAGGCGTTTCACATCATTGGCGAGTGTATGCCAACATTGCATTCACAATTTGTGGGCGAAACTTTTATTCTCCCAGCCGCAACATTGAAGGTAAGAAGAGATGCAGTTTGAGCTCTAAACCGGAGGTGCGCCCTTACTTCATACCATGCGACTCACGTTAGGAGGATAAAAAGCTGTACTTTTGTTTTATCCTGTAGGAGGATAAAAAGCTAGGACTCGTCACGGCTGCGCCGCCACTGCTTCGCTGCAACGCCGCTCGCCTGATCACGTCGCCGACCATGGCGTTTTATGTGACGCACCGCCGCCATAGTGTTCTACTACACTGTATACCACCACTTCGTGGGCAGCCGCAGCTGCAGCTTCACCGTCGTCATGCCACCCCCGTTAGCTGCGCTCACTTCGAGTACTCGCTCCGCACAGCCGTGCAGGCCGGGCCCAGTGACAGAAGGGTTCGGCACAGAAACTTTGCCAAACAATAGGTAACCTTACTTAACTAGAGTTTGGGCTCGTTTCACCAGATATGGCAGCGTCAAACCATTGACCATTTTTCATGAAGCGAGTGAACATGCAGGGTGCACATAGTTCTATTGCGTGCGGGAACTGATGCTGATTCCCCTTCCTAGCGCCTGTCGCTTAAAGCGGCTGCGTATAGAGTGCGGAAAAAAACAGACTATTTAGATTATTTGGCCACGAGCATGGTATCATCAAAACTAGCGCATCCATTTTCAGTTTTCACTTTTGATGGATTATAAGACACAGAGTCAATCCGCTTTCTGCGCGAGGATGTGGCGCCATCATGCGGGAGCGGGCGAGGAACACATTGGACGGCAGTGTAGCAGACGACGCGAAAGCGCACCGTACGAAATGGCCACGCCAACGCAGGTAGAAAGCGAAAGCTTCCCCACTTTTTTGGCCTCGGAGCGGAAAGTAGTGACTGTGATTGCAGCATATCATGTTCATGCAGTATGGGGGAATGTAGAGCGTTTTCACAATCCACTCATGACGCACGTACGCATATACTATCTTCGTATTGTAAGAGCGTGTACTGCGGGCCGTGTTCAAGGTGACAGAATGAGACGCTCTCAGCGTGCAGGTTATCGGCAGACAGGAGAGCGCGGGCAGAAAAAGAGAGAGGGGTATCTCAAAAGGCAAAGCAGCGAGTGGTTTGTTGATGCTGCACAGCTAGGTGGAATCGTCTCCTGTGACTTCTAGCGGCGCATATGGGCGGGGTTTCTTGAGTTACCGAGCACAATGCGGTCACCGCGGCGCCGCCATGGTGCAATGGGCGTCGCTTCCTCCTCGCGTCATCTACAAGCGTGCAGCTTTGGGATTTCATCTACGAAGCTCGGCAGAGAGGCACATATAGACACCCCCAGAAAAGGACATTGTCGCGGCCGGAATGCACACCTGCAGGAAACGCGCTGCATTTTTCTGGTAACGGATGATTCAGCGCTGTAGCCGGTTTCTGCCCTCAGGAGTCAGAACGGATGTGGTCGCAGTGGTGAAAAGGTTCTCGGTGCGCAGATAATGGTCATTCTGTCGTGAAAGGATCCACAACGTTCCTTTCTGCCTCCGCAGTGATTTCAGCGGAATCAACAACTTGGTAACACATGTGCATCTCCTACATATCGGATGCGCATCTCGGTTAGGAACCAAACCTGTTCTACGTCCAGAGCGATTCACTCTGCAAGTGAACGAGCATGAACCCTCCAGGAGACTCATTTATTGTGCCGGGCGGTTTCCTTGCTGTTGCAAACGGTTGGACGAAGACGACGATTATCAAGCTGCCTAACGAAGTGCATCTGATTGCGTACACCAAAGGAACAAAATCCGGATGCTTTGGCGTGCACGAAGGCGAGCCTTTTTTTTTTTTAAATACTGTGCGTCGTGCAAGAGCGTCAAGTGCGTCATATGCTCCGAGCAGCAAAAACAGATACTACAGGTATGTATGCATCTAAACGAAATATGCATGATGAAAAGTACCTACTGGAGTTTTCACCCAGGCTGTAGCGCACCAGTGATAGCTGCAATGAGGATTTCTTCGGTGCGTGATTGCTTTAGTTGCGCCGGGGCCTGAAGACAATGTATTTTGTCCTTTTATTTATGTGCGAAAGTGCTAGGTAGCTTAGATATCACAGGCGGCTGTGTGCGCTAGGCCGCAGTATTTAGCATGTTTTATCGTGACTGCTACCTCACTAACAAGAAAAAAATACGGCGTTTTAATGCACTGCCGTTCGCGAGCCTCATGACCAGCTCAACCTCGCGAACGGCTCGCGAACGGCGGTGCATCACAACAAACGCCCAATATTTTTTTCTTTTTAGTCAGGCGGCAGTCGCGATAAGACATGCTAAATATTACGGTCTAGCGCACACATCCACCTGTGATATCTGCGCTACCCGGCCTCTTCAAACGACAAAATACATCGCCATCAGACGCGCCGAACAAATGCTCATTGCGGCTATCACTGGTGGTTACAGGCTTGGTACAAACTCCGGTAGATCATGCACATTTCCTTTAGATGCATACATACCTGTAACGAAAGGTTTTTGCACAGTCGAGAGTACGCAGTCGGTTGCTAAGGTCGGCCATTCACATCTTGACGCTTGGTGGCCCTAATCGAAGCTTCACGTCGTTGCTGGCTGCGGCTCGGGGAAGGAAACCTGAAAAACCGCGTCTTGCATCTTGGCACGATTAGAGAGTGGCAACCGTACGCGGCAGATGTGGTTGGCATCGCTTTGCCAAGCCTGTGAAGGCCACCGTGCCGCCCGCTGCCGCCAGCCCCCGTTCACTGGCGGCGCCGAGAAACGCCGTCGACGCCGTCCAAAGTGTTTCCATCGGTCGCCGCTACGACTTCGCGCATGCGCAGAAAACTCGCGCAAAAGGCGGATTTAAGACGTTAAGCAATAAAAACAGGTGTACATCAATTCGGTGTTTTAGATTCACTGCATTTTTGTTTTTATAATAGTGAGTTACTTGACCTGCATTACAATCAAATGGTTTCTTTAGTATGCAACGCTGACGCACATGTTTGTTGATCACATGCAAGGCAACACTGAAAAGGAAAAAGAAAACGAAAAACTTATTTTTTAAGGTTTATTTGCAGGGCTGACTCAAGCTTACCCTGGTGCCTGACAGCAGGGCCTGACATTTCCCCCTTCGCAGGCAAAGCACCTGGGCCGTCAGGCAGAGTTTCGATAGTGGCAGAGTTTGTCCAGCCGCGGTGGTGGAGTGGTAAGACGCCTTACTACTGCGCCAGTGTACCGGGGTTTGATCCTGAACGCCGGCGGCGGTGTTTTCACGGAGACGTAACGAAGTGGCGTCCTTGTGCTGTGCGATGTTAGTGCACGTTAAAGATCGCCAGGTTGTCACTACGGAGACCTCCACTACGGCACGTCTTTCTCTCTTTCCGTCTTCACTCCTACCTTCCTTCCTTTCCTTATGGCACGGGATAAGTGTCCACAGGACAATTGTGACAGATACTGCGCCTTCTCTTTCCCGTGAACGTATTATGTACACGATTATAGCTTCATCCTTGCGGCATGGGGGTGGTGGTAATGCTTATTTTATTTATATACAAAAGAAAGGAAAAGATGTTTTGCTGCAGATGTGGGGAACTTGGTCATTGCTCGGATATGTCCGATAGTGAAAAACCTAAGTGCCGAGGCGGTGGGGTGGTATCGCCGCCCGAAGATCACCAGTGCACTCCTCAATGTCGCCTATGTGGAAAGGGCCACCTAACGGGAGACAGACGCTGCAAAGAACTCTTCCGTACACCCTACGTTATCAAGAAGAGAAAGTGGGAAGCAACATTAGCCGCCGAGGAGGCAGCCAAAAAGAAGCTAGCCGCCGAGGAGGAGGCCAAGAAGCTGCAACAGGTCCGCTTTAGTCGCCGCGATGGCCGTAGTGAGTCCCACAACCGGTTCCAGAGCCGTACAAGAACCCGTTCCTCTAAGTTCCACGCGACTGCAGCCGCCGTCGTCCAAGACGATAACGGAGGGCTCTCGACCAAAGCAGCAGCAGCAGCAGCAGCAGCAGCAGCAGCAGCAGCAGCAGCAGCAGCAGCAGCAGCAGCAGCAGCAGCAGCAGCAGCAGCAGCAGCAGCAGCAGCAGCAGCAGCAGCAGCAGCAGCAGCAGCAGCAGCAGCAGCAGCAGCAGCAGCAGCAGCAGCAGCAGCAGCAGCAGCGGCAGCGGCAGCGGCAGCGGCAGCGGCAGCGGCGGCAGCAGCAGCAGCAGCAGCAGCAGCAGCAGCAGCAGCAGCAGCAGCAGCAGCAGCAGCAGCGGCGGCGGCGGCGGCGGCAGCGGCGGCAGCGGCAGCAGCACCGGCAGCAGCAGCGGCGGCAGCAGCAGCAGCAGCAGCGGCGGCAGCAGCGGCGGCGGCGGCGGCAGCAGCAGTAGCAGCAGTAGCTATTCAATGAGCTATTCGCCAAAGCGCGAGTGATCGCGAAAGGAGGACCCCTGTTGATAGTAGGGGACTTTAAGGCGCATCACACGGCATGGGGGTATAGATACACGCAGGTAAAAGGACGCGAACTTGGAACAGCATTCAGCAGAATGGCGTATTGCTTCTGACGGATCCCCTAAACCATCCCGCCAGGGTAACAGCGTTTCGATAGACACATCTCCGGAATTAACTCTAACCGGAGGCTGCATTTACGCCACGTGGTGCAACACAGGTGAAAATTTAGGCAGCGGCCATAAAATTATAGCTGTCGTAGTAGATAACTGCCCACCGGTCGTCCGTACAAAAAGGTAACGTTGGTGAACTGGGAGGCTTTCTGAAATGGCCGCACAGGTGACCAGGAAGGCATAAGTAACATTGACGATTGGAATAAAAAGGTCATTCAGTCGGTCAACGAAGCAACGGAGGAGGTGGAGGTTGAAGAAGGCATTGAAGGAGTAGACCGTCACATGGTCAGGCTCTGGCGTAAGAAGGATCTAGAAATGAGACTCACAAAGAAAATAGGGAATAGGAACTTTCGCAGAGAATTGGTAGCACTTAACAAAGAAATTGAAGAATATGTGCTCTTTTTAACGAGGCTAAACTAGGGCAGCTTTTATGAAAAACTGGACAGGAATATCGGGAAGGCAAGTACGTGGCACTTACTTCGGCATCTTCTAAATTGGAGGCCAGGCAGCAAATTCACAGGCTAATACATACCTTTGATGGGACCGCGGCTACTATCATAGCCCAAGTCCGAGACCGGTATTTGAACTGTGCAGAGGGTATAGGCCAACAAATGCCTGATTACAAGGGCCAGGAAAACCCGGAGCTAGACAGCCCGATAACGGTTGCCGAAGTCCGGGCAGAAATAAATAGACTGAGAACAAAGACTGCTGCAGGTCCGGACAAAGTCAACAATCGAATGCTAAGAAACTTGGACGACGCGTAGATCCGACACCTCGCAGCATTCATGCAGGAGTGTTGGGAGGCCGGTCGGCTGCCGGCGACATGGAAGGCCGCAAACCTCGTATTCCTCCGAAGCCGGGAAGCGGCCGGGTTTCGAGCACTTGCGTCCGATCTCGCTCAGGTCATGCGTGGGGAAACTAATGGAGCTTGTTGTTCAGGCCCGGCTGAACCGGTTTTTGGAGGACAACGATATCTATCCGAATACCATGATAGGATTTAGACCGCATTTGGCCGCATGCGATGTCATGCTGCAGATAAAAGAACAGATTATACACAATTCAACAGTAGACACCAGGGTGATCGTTGGTCTAGACGTGTCAAAAGCTTTTGACAACGTGAAGCACTCGGCTATTCTGCAGAATCTCAGTGCATTGGATGTTGGAATTCGCACGTACAGCTACATACGCGACTTCCTAAGCGATAGGACGGCAACTATCAGTATGGGGGGACACACAGTTATTCGAGTGGGAAACAAAGCCACACCACAGGGATCGGTGTTGACCCCGACGCTGTTTAATATCGCCATGATTGGTGTCCCCGCAAAACTAGAGGAAATCCAAGGGCTACACCATACATTATATGCAGATGACCTGACTCTGTGGATGTGCAGGGACAGTGACGGTGAAATTGAACAGACACTCCAGCGGGCAATCGAAGTTATAGAAAGATACTTAGAACCGATCGGGCTCAGATGTTCGGCCGACAAATCGGAAGCGCTCGTTCTCACGTCAATGCGATCGCCCCATCGTCGGCGTGTAAAGCAGGATAACCCGGAAATAACACTCAGGGTCAACGGTAACGTTATACCAACGGTGGCAACAATTAGAGTTCTGGGATTACGAATTCAGGCCAACGGCAGGAACTCGGAAACGATATAGAGGCTAGACGCTAGCACCAGTCAAACCTGTAGACTCCTGAAGCGGATCGCAAACAAACATGCGGGCATGAAAGAAGCTAACCTCCTTAGGCTAGTCCAGTCTTTTATAATCAGTAGGATAGTCTACGTGGCGCCGTATTTACGGATTCACAAGGCAGAAAAGAAGAAACGTGACGTTCTCATTCGTAAAGGGATAAAAATGGCACTAGGTTTACCACCCAATACATCGACAAACAAGATTATGAGACTAGGGGTCTCCAATACCCTCGAAGAGCTCATTGAAGCTGCAAGGACTTCACAATACCAGAGACTGTTGTGCAGTCGTACTGTTCGGAGCATTTTGGAAAAACTGGGGTATGAGCCGCAAGCATGCTCCAGACGTACAGAAAAAGTACCTAGACAGGTTAGGGCAAATTAAAAATACCTCCGATCCACAAAAATATGCACCCCGTTTACCATGAGAGTCGAAGGAGTGATAGAGCAACAGCGCTGCAAGCCCGTTTTGAGGGAAGACAGGACGTCTTATATACAGATGCCGCACAATGCGCGAACGGTAGGGGACGTGTTTCAGTAGCAACTAGAGAAGACGGGGGCTCGGTAGTTTGCTGCAGCACCAGAAATTCGACCACAACGGAGGCGGAAGAGGTGGCCATCGCGCTAGCTCTAACACAACAGCAGGTCAAAATTATAGTTACAGACTCGAAATCAGCGATTAGAAACTTTGACGCGGGCCGCACTTCGGCCATAGCAGCAAGAGTGTTGGCCAGTCGTCCACCACCGGCAGAGCAGGTCGCGCTCATTTGGACACTGGCGCACCTGGAGTTGAGGGGGAACGAGGAAGCGCGCGTACTGCCCCGAGTATTAGCTACATTCCGGGATCCCAGTGACGACTTATGCGCAACCCCGTACCCCTTGCGCGATGAGGAGCCCCTGCAGTTCGACGATGACCTTAACACCTACCAAGATATCCTAAATCATAACAAATTAGTCAGCGTGTAAGCAACTCACCAAAAGCGAGGAGGTTATGGGGCGTGAGCTACAGACTGGAGTATTCCCGAACACCCAGCTTTACAGCAAGTGGCACCCGGAAATTTTTAGCCCCAGGTGCAAGCGCTGCGATGGCATAGCGGACATGATCCATATGATATGGACGTGTCCTAGATTTGGAGAACCTGACAGAAATGATGAGTTCTGGGAGGCACTACTTCTCAAGCAGGACGAAAAAGGGCAACGAGAAGTCATCCGTCTTGCTCTGGCCGCTGCTCAGATCCAAGGGATCCAGGTCGACGGCTGAGGGGGAGGACATGGTTGGGACAAAGCTTCGCCTCGGATCCTCACCAACCTTTTGACGGCTGCAATAAATGTTATTTCTCTCTCTCTCTCTCTTGCCAGCCCCGGTATCTGCTATCTGATATCCGAAGCCCCTGAACTGGGTGGCGGAAATAAAAGTGGTGAGCGATAGGGAGAAAGGAAATGGTAGGTAAAAATTAAAATATATATACACTATAGAACAATATACAGTAGTTTGCTTGAGGCCCACCCGCAAATGTCTTAGGTGACTAAACACTCGGCACATCGGACGGGCCTCCGCACTAGCTCTGCGTTCATGTAAGTGTTTACGACGCCCAGAGGTGCACACTTTAAAAAGCATTGACGGCCGACATGGGACGATCAACCGTAATCGTCCAGAATGACATACGCGGAGCGATCTGTGACAGCGCGCACTATCCGGCGATGTGAAATAGGCGGGTCATCAAGTCCGCCTGTTCGATATATTCACACAGGCTCACGTGTGTTCACTCGCGGACTCGCGCACTGCCCGGCAACCACAGGAGCACAGCTACGCTGTCCGGAATTACCCCCTGCGCTCTGTATGCCGCCAGCAACTCACGCCGCGGTTCGGCTAAAGCGGCGCAGTGGAGTACAAGATGTTTGAGAGTTTCTACTGCACCACTGACGTCACACACGTCACTGGTGGCAAGTCCGGGGCGCATCCGGTGTTCCCCAGCCCACACACATCCAATGCATGCACGCAGAATCATTGCACGTTGCAACCGAGTCAACGAGCGGCCGATGACACTGTGAATGCGCTATCCTCTCGCGATGCGTAGTTCGAGGTGCTGCGTGCGGAGGTAGTCGTCGATTACCGCACGCCCGTCCTCTAAAGCGAGTTTCTCGTCGCTAGGAGGGAGTTCATCTGCTGCGGTGATTCAAAGGCGGCTGAGGGCGGCGCGGGAGTCGCATAGCACGGCACACCGGGATGGCGGCGGTGTCAGTTCAAGTAGTAGATCCAGCCCTAGGCGTAGGCTCAGCAGCTCCGCCGTGGTGGAAGAACCCAGGAATGACAGGTGCAGAAGTCTGTGCAGTTGCAGGGCAGGGATTGTAGCCGCTCGTTGCCATTACAAGTTCAGGCCACGCAGCGGGCGCTCCGACACATAGATCGCCTACAGCGCGCAGCGGACGGCGGCCCGCTATTACATCGGCTGCGACGATGTGCCACTCGCGCATGGGAGCGGCGCTGCTCGAATGCGAGCAGCTCACCAATGTAACGCCACCTGTGCTCGCCCTGGCCCGCTGCTACGGGGGTTCAGCGAGGTATCGTCAGCATCGCAGGGAAACGCACCACATCGCTCTGTGCAGTGCAGCGGCTACAGGAGCCGTCATCTACGAGGAATTCCAACAGCACCTCCTCGTTTACACCGACGGCCCCGAGGTCAGAGACAGTTGCTCGCTAGCTGCGCCATGCACAACTCGTGTTTCCGGAGATGGGCGGCGAGACACCACTTAGTTCAAGTCATTGATCCGCGCGAGCACAATAAATGAGTCTGTGTAGTGACACGGCAGCTTCTGGGACTAACCACACTTGCGAAGAGGCGTCCAGAGCCATATTAAGCATCCGATAAGGTAACAGACATCCTGATGCCGACGACTGTAGTGCTGCTTTGTGCGGTCCTGCAAGGTCAGAGTGTGCAAACCGGGCGAGCCAACGAGCCTCTTCAGCACAGCAGACTGTGCTGGAAACCGAAGGCTCGATGTCGAGAGAGAGCGGTAAGATGCTGTCAAGAGAACTTCGATGCGGACATGCATTGATAAGAAAAAAATGGGCTATAAGAAGTTCTTTCATACATCAAGGTGTGATAAGCATATGTAATGAAGGGAAGCACGTCATGCCTGTTCTTATAATGAGAGCGGATACACATCGCAACCATGTTCGTCAGTGTCCGGTTTGTGCATTCGAAGAGGCCATTTGTCTCAGGGTGGAACGGTGTAGAGTGCCGGAGTATTCAGAAATCGGGCCAACAAACACAAACACAAGAGAAGATACACAACACACGCGCACGTGTGTTTGTATCTTCTCTTGTGTTTGTGTTTGTTGCGCCACATTTATGAATACTATGGAGCACCAACTATCCCCTGAAGCCGTTATTTTTATAGTGCCGAAATTAGTAAGAACAAAAGCGCAGAAACTATTCCACAACATATGCCGTACACTGGCCGCCACGGTAACTAATAATGACAAGCGGCGGGCCATGACGGAGGACTACGGCGTGAAGAAGAAAGAGTCGTCAGTGGCGGAGGCGGAAGGGATGGCGGCAGTGTCGCAATCTTCTTCTTCTTCTTCGTCTTTGTCTTCTTCGTCTTCATCGTCTTGTGGCTGTTCAAGGTCATTCCTGGTCGCTGCACGGCATACGCGACGAGCTGAAACCTGGCGTAATGTTGCTTTCGCAACAAAAGCCGCCAGAAGTGTCATGTTTTCGGAAAAGCAAACCATCGCTAATGCGATATCGTAGCGGCATCGGCGTGGGTGCTGTGCTCATATAATGGCATGGCGGGAATAAACACGTTGTTGCTTGCGCAAGTCGCCCCCTCAGCAAGTCGGAAGGTAATTATCGATGTCGATGTTCGCAGATGTCGGATCACGAGCTTTATCAAAAAGCGACGTCAAGTCTTCATCTTTACGCTAATCTCGCTGGAAAGTGGCAAGATTTGGAAATTGTAAAGCAACGGCGCCAAAATAGTTGTTAAAGTTGCCATTGCAAAGAGTAGTCGGGAGGGGCCACCGCGAGAGGCAGTCAGCGTCGGCGTGTTGGCGGTCAGATTTCTACGGTAGTGTAAAGTTAACTCCTGAAAGCGTTATGCCCTCGACCGCAGGCGTGGCGCAGATTCACTCGTTGAGGGAAGCGGATGATCGCTGATGGCTGCAAAGGCACGTCCATAAAGGTACGAGCGAAACCGCTGTACGCTGAAAACAATCGCAAGATACTCTTGCTCTGTCACGGTATAATTGCGTTCAGACTTGCTGAGGGCGCGGCTTGTGTAAGCGACAACGTATTGATTTCCGCCATGCCACTGTATGAGCACAGCACCCACGCCGATGCCTCTGGCGTCAGTGCAGAGTTCAGTAGGCGCTGTATAGCGGAAATGACGCAGTATGGGCCACGAGGTAATAAACTTGAGCTGGCCAAACACACAATCATATATATTTTTATATATTCACATTTTTACATATTTTTAGCTCGCACAAATTATTTCCGAACTGTGTCAGATATTTACAGCTAAACATTGAATGGAATAATGAAAGCAGTCAATATACTTCCGTCAGTTCTTTTGATAAGCAAGGGGGAGGGGGGGGGAGGGAGCGATAAACGAGGAACCTTTGAGATGTTTTGTTTACAGCTAAGCGTCCACAAGTAGTTTTTTATAGCAACGGAGGCAAGATAGTGGTCAAAGTTCATCTGCATTGTGCAAATATGTACAAAATTAAGTACGGCTCTTTTAAGTGAATATTGCTTTTATTTTAAGCAGTTAGAAGTTGTGCGGCGGCGTGCCACAGCTGGCTGAATCTCAAGTGTTTTCGACGATACGGCTTACAGCTTGCTCTCAGCAAAACGATGAGGTCTTAGAGAAATTGCTCCCGAATGTTTCAAAGCTATTGTAGTATAGTGTGAAGGACGAATCGTTTTATTAAATTAGTCAAAATCATGCATTGAATGCTGGGGTGTCATATGTTCATGTTCTTGTTGTTTGTGGACCTTTCTTTGCTGTTTAACTGAATTGCATTGTTTATGTTCGCACTCACTGATTTTGATATCCTTACTGCTGGTTCGCGTTCGCCAAAGTAGAGATTTCAGTTAGGGCAGGAAACTCCATTAAAAGCTCATTTTCTCTCATTTAGGACGCTAGAGCCTATTCATTTCGTAGCTGCAGGAGGAAAGCCTAATCAAACGTTGCAAAACAACTTCGTCTTCGAGCGCGAATAGAACCACCTCCTGCGAAAAAGGAGCACTTCGCGATGCCGGTGGTTCAGACAACTTGGCCACCGCCGCCTTTCAACGTGCCCCATGCATAAATCCGAAGACAATCCTTGAAAAACATCAGTTTTCTTCAGTCGCCAAGTGATCTGAGGTTTTTTTTAAAACCGAAACTATTCGGAGTGTCCTACCCCCGCTTGAGGCAACATCAGAGCGCCAGGGCAGTGTTTCCTCCAGCCCTTCGCTATCGTGTATACACTGATGACAGATAAAAGTTGTTGCTATATTTCTATGGTAAAACATAGGCCGTGCCGTAGTGTACTATAGCCACATACGGGTGCGGAGAGTCATCGCCATAACAATTAGGACTCATGCTTCAGCAGCTTAACCTGAGGACACAACGCTCTATACTGATTCTACAAGCCACGGAATTTGTTATTCTCGCTTGCGCGTGTAGCGGTTCCAATCAGGACATTTGTCATTGGCTAAAGCAAAAACGTTTTCCCAGGAATAAAGTGCATTCTCAGATTAGTCTTTAGATAAGCTTGCAATTCTACTTCATCTCACTGAGACTTTCCTGCTAACTTTAAATCGAGCATGAAAAAAGATACCTCCTTGCTCCCCGCGCATGGGAGAGTTTGGTGATGTTCAGTTGATGCAGCATGTCAAGCAGCACACATTACGTGGCCCACCTGGAGCCCGTATGGGCAAGTTGGGCTCAGATAACCATGCTAACAGCCATGAGGGCCCCCTTTAGGGACAAGCGGGCAAGCCCAAATTTGACTTGTCCCTGCTTTTATCACCTGGGCATCATATAGGCTTGGAAAGGGCTAACTAAGTACATATTCCCACATCTTGCCCTCAAGGGTCCCACTTGGAGAATTGTAGGGCCAATGCAAAAAAATTTTAGGCTTGGTGTAGAAAAAGCCTGGGCTAATCTAATTGGGGCTGCCCACTCAAAAGCGCAATAGGTTCCTCATGGGCCACGGCGGGGCTAAATACGGGTATGCCAGCGCATTGCCTACCTTTGAGGGGTTCGTGAGGGATGGTCAAACGGAAATGCAGGCTTCATGGAGAAAATTCCTGGGCTGTACCAAAAGGGCTTCCCATCAAAAACCTAGATTATTTCCGCATGGCTTGTAGCCGGGCAGGAAAGTGCTCCTTACGGCTTCTGCCCGCATCGGTCTCTTGCAGGGTACTTTATAGGGCACATCTGATGCGCAAATGTGGGCCTAAAGTGAATAGTAGACGGGATAGCCCAAATGGGGCTGCGCACTCAAAAACTGAATAGGTCCCGCGTGGTTTGCATGCGGGCTGAAAAGCGGGCATGCCTCCATGGTGCCCACGCGGGTATTTCTTGGATTAATTGCGGGCAAATGCAACATATATTCGTACAACATACGGTAAAAAATACGATAAGCCAAGTTGGGGCTGCCCATGAAAGGCAGTAGTGGGCCCCTATTTGGCCATAGACGGGCTTACCGCTCTGAAACGCCTTCACCCTATCTTTCAGGCACCATTTTATTTATGTAATTCATCTTAAACCGGCCGCTAATTGCGTCTTCTGGATTTTTCACATAACTATTTGATGCATATCAATGCCATGAATAAAGACTATCTAATTTTAGTTTAAAAAGTTAATTACGTTATTTATACAGTATTGGCAGAAAATATGCAGCAGTAACTGTGCCGCTTTAAGAGTATGTACCGAACTACCTCAAACTTTTTCCTGCGCCATTATTATTCCGCACAACACCGAAATAAATATTCGGACCAAAATTTAGAGGATGATGTGGACCAGCCCATAATATTGTACTGTTGGGAATCAATTTTTGTTATGTTACTGAGTGTCGAATACAAGGTAATTAAATAGTGCTCAATGTTTCACACTCCAGCCACGAAAGTGCCAGATTCAACCCATGAGGCTGCCCGTGGGCCAGCCCGAAACGGACTGGCCTTTGCAAAGCCCGCGCCGGTACAAATCGGGTATTGGAGGGATTAATCGACTTAATAATCAAAACCTTGATTAATAGGGCGGCACTGCCTGCACAAACGTAGGACCCATAATTGATTCCGGTATGCTGCCCGCATTCGGCTATCTGGGCTGAATGCGGGCAGCCCTACTTGTGCTGCCCACATGGATGCACATTGGGACCAATCGCGGCAAAATTGGGCAGCGCACGCGGGCCCCCTCTGGGTACGTATTGCAAATCCCGCATGGGGCCCGTATGGACTGCCTCCACGGGCCCAACGCGGGCCCTCACGTCACAGCCCAATTTGTGCTACCTGGGATATTTTCGATACTCATACTTGATTTCATGCACCTTGGAATCACTTGCCCATCAATCCATGGAATCACTTGCCCATCAAACCATGGGTTCCGGCCCGGCCTGTGTGCACAGGCCGGGCCGGAACCCAACCATTTCGTGCGGCCACAGGTCGTCAAGCTCCATGAAACGCGTTAGTCGCGTTTCGACTACCCGCTCCATTAATTTCTCTATACAGGATGTTAGAGAGATTGGTCGTAAGTTCTCTAGTTTAGGGGGTTTGCCTGGCTTCGGTATCAAAATTACGTTTGCCGTCTTCCACTGTTGTGGGAGGCGGCCTCTGTCCCATACGATTCTCATGTATTTGGTGAGCGCGCGGATGGAATTATCGTCCAAATTTCGGAGAACCTTGTTTGTGATTCCGTCTGGGCCGGGAGCCGAATTTGTTTTTAGGCCTAATATTTCGGCGCGAACCTCCGCCTCCGTGATCGGCGCGTCTAGGGCCTCGTTTAAGGGTCCTTCGTAATCCGGCAGGGGCAAGGTTTGTGCGTCGCCTACGTATATGTTAATTAGTTTCGCCATGAGTTCCCCGTCCGTGCCCTCGAACGCGTGTCTGGGTTTCGTCAGTCTTATGCCCAATTGAGTTTTCGAATTGTCAGGATCAAGTAAGTGTCTGAGTAGGCTCATGTTCCCTTCCATCTCGTCACACCTACTACACCAGTTTTGTTCGCAAAGTTTTACTGCGTAATCTTCAATCTCTTTGTTATATCTTGCTATCCTTCGCCTAAGGTTCCTGTTCCATCTTTGCGACCGGAGACGCCTCTCCATGCCGCATTTTGCTTCCCACATATGGAGTTTATTGTCAACCGTCACCGGCGCATCGTCCTCCCGTAGGGTCGTGGTTGCTTTCTCTACTTGTTTCTTAAGCGTCTCTTCCCATTGCTCTATGTTTTGGATTTCATCTCCCGATTCGCAGTTTTCTCTGATTTGCCTAAACCTGTCCCAATCGGTGATTTTTGGTTTTTTGAGGCGACGCGTTTTGACGCCCTTGCTGAGGGTGAGAGCCAGAACAAAGTGGTCGCTGCCCAAATTTTGAGCTGTGTTTTTCCAGACTGCGTCTCCCGTGTTTTTTCCTAGGGTAAGGTCCGGTGTGGTGTCTGCACAGACGCTGTTTCCCATCCTGGACGGACAGCTAGGGTCCGTCAGCAGGGTGAGGCCGAGCTCATGTATGTCCTCCCACAGTTGCCTACCCTTGGGGTCGTGTCTATTGTAGCCCCATTCTTGGTGGGCGGCATTGAAGTCTCCTAGAATTATAAGAGTATTGCTTCCTGCTGTTTTGACCGCTTTGCGGAAGAGGGCGCGGAAACGTACCTTTCTCTGCTGGGGGGTGCTGTACACATTTAAGATGAAGAGACTAGCCTCTTCCTTGCGACCAGTGATAATTTCTATTAATACAGCTTCGATGTCTCGCGAGTTGACCTCATGCTCGACTACCGCTATGTGTCTTTTAACTAGCGTGGAGACGCGGGATTTTTCTCCCCGGTCACCGTGGAACGCCTGATATCCCGATAATTTTGGTAGCCCTTTTCCTGTTTCTTGAAGCGCTATAGCTAAAGGTTTTTCTGCGCTCTGCTCTAAGTGCTGTTGCAAGAGCGCTCGCTTTCGTTGGAAGCCGCGGCAGTCCCACTGCCACACCAGAGAGTCTTCGTTTTTACTGCGCCTGTCCATTTTGTTGAATTTGGGTCACAGTCTTTTCTAATGTAGTTAGCCTCTCGGTAAAGGCGTTCTGCATCGCGGTGAATTGCGTCTGCATTTGATTTACCGCACCCATTAATTGGGTGAGGAGGGTCTCGATTCTTTCAAATCTTGCTTCGTATTTAGCGTCCAGTCTCCTTTCCAATGCCACCAGCCGATCCGTCTCGTCCCCTTTACGTTTTTGCGGGGGTGGCCTGATTGTTTCAGTAATCATTTTCTCCTCGTCATTATCCCTCGGCTCAGGGCGCGCGACTACAACCTTTGTAGGCGGGGAAGAGGGCATCTGTTCCTGTACCTGTTTTTGGGGTACCAGTTGGTTCCTCGGTGGAGGAGGGGGGGGGTACTCTTTTCCATTCTTAAATTTTGAATCTCTGCAGTGAGCGTGCTGAGCATGCTCTTGAGCTCTCGATTCTCTTTTTCTAGTTTTTTAGTTATCTCATCTGCCTCCCTATTTACCTGGGAACTGCTAACCGTGATAATACAGACCTACAAAAATTTATACGCATATGCCCTTTATCGCACCATTCTGAAAATGCAACAAGTGATTCGTTAACGATCCTCAAAGAAATGGATGGCGCTGTATAGGATACAATCGTCGGCATATTTGAGGATTTTTGATTTGACCTTCTTGGGAAGGTCGTTCATATAAAGCAAGAAAAGTAAGGGGCCTAAGACGGATACTTGTAACACACCAGAAGAGACTGGGACGACACTGGATTCACCAGAATTGTATGCCACATATTCAGAGCGGCCAGAAAGAAAGTTAAACATCCAGTTAATCAAGGTTGAATTTTTTAATACAAGGTTTAGTTTGTGCAGGAGCTTTGAATGGATCACGGTGTCAAAATCTTTAGAGAAGTCAATACATATAGCTTCAATTTGGTTACCAGAATTTAGGCTAGAAGAAATGCCATATACAAATTCAGATAATTGTTTTAACGTCCAACACCCCCTCGAAATTCATGCTTAACGTTAAGTAAGATGTTATTTGTTTCCATAAACTCTGTAATATGTTTGTAACTATGTTCTAACATCCTGCACGACGATGACGTTAGCGAAATGAGGCTGCATTTGCAAAGATGTTTGTCACCAGATTTGAATAAAGGAAACACTTTCGCCAGCTTCTAAGAGGCAGGAACAGTACTCGAATTCAGAGATTTACTGAATATAATATTGTAAAGAAGACGATGATAAGAACGCTGCGGCATCACCATCGCCATCGCTTGTCTCCGGCGCCCATCTCTCGCGCTGAAGCTGTGCCCTGCGATTGGCAATTCGATCCGGCTGTGCCCGAACTACTGGTAGCGCTAGACGTTCGACCAAACTGTTAAATCCATATTTCACTTAGTGGAGGTCAATCTGAGGTTCCCTGTACCCGTCTAGTCCTGGAACTTCGCAGTAAAACGTTGACTACCCCAATGATGGAGCCGACTTCATTGCACCTAGCTCCGCTCGTTACCTGCACAGCAGCCCTTCGCCAACGGGGCCCCGCTACCTTCAGTGGAAGCAGCGATGACGACGTCGACGATTGGCTGTCCGCTTACGAACGGATCAGCCGTCTCAATAACTGGAACGACAATCATAAGCTCAACAATGTCACCTTTTATTTGAGCGACGTAGCTAATCTGTGGTTTCGAAACCACGAGTCGGACTTTACCACCTGGGCTAATTTCAAAACCAAATTTTCTGATCTCTTTGGTCGCCCCGCCGTATGAAATCTTTGCGCGGAACAGAGTATTTGGTCGCGAGTGCTGATGACCGGTAAAACGTTCATCAGTTACATTCTAGACATTCTTGATTTTTGTCGCCGCGTTGACCCGACCATGACCGAGACCGTTAAGATACGTCATGTCCTCACACGAATTGATGACATTGCATTCGATATGCTCACCGCCAAAGGCCCCACTACGGTCAAAGAAATCTACGACCTCTGTCAAAGCTATGACGAGCTCCGCAAGGAGCGTGTTTGGATTCGCCAGCCTCACGCTTCGCTCGCAAGACTAGCCGCGGAGAGGGAGTCATCTAACCTCTCCGAAGACATCAAGGATTTTGTACGCCAGGAGGTCCCGCGACAACTGTCGCTGCAGCCATATGTTAAGGAGTCGTCACCAACTGGCCTTGTTCCGGAGCTTCGCCATGAAATCCAGCGGCATGTCTCTGAAGTCGTCCCTAATCCTGCTCCTCAATCAGCTCCGGTCGCACCCTCAATGCCTATCTCCGCGCCCGCAATTTCATCGTTTGGCGTTGGGCCACTGAGCTACGCTTCAGCATTCGCGCCGACTCCTCCTCAGGTACTGCGTCGCACGTAAGCCGAAGTCTTTTCAAGTCCGCCTCCTGGGCCAGCACATGCTTATGCTTCGCCCCCTATGCGTTCGGCACCAACAGCTTTTGCTCCCGCCCTGCTTCAGACAACATCCCCATGGCGCACTTCAGACAACCGGCCTAATTTCTACCACTGTAGTATCCCTGGGCACACTACACGCTACTGCCGCTTAAATATGGCCTTTGTTGCACGGCCTGCGCTACCTTATTTGGCCCCCCAGTTCCTTGTCCCATCGGATCCTCCAACAGCACCCCCTGATGCTCCGGACTCCTTCCTCGTCGTTCGCTATCACCACCTCGCCGCTCGATTTCGCCAATGCACCGACGACCCGCTACTCAGCCGGAAAACTAACCGCCGCAGTTCTCGAGGCAAGAACTTCGTATTCGACAAAATTTTAAAGTCCTCGTCTTAATCCCGCGAATGTTACTGCTGTCATCGTTGAAGGTGTTCATATACTCTTGCGCTCTTTGGCACCGGTGCCGCTGTATCAATTATCAGCCAAAACCTCTGCCGCTCTATCCCAAAGGTGACTATGCCTCTCGAGGGACTATCGCTTAGTATCGCATCCGCTCCCAGTATACAGCCGACAGCTGTTCGTCATTGCTGCAGCCTTCTACATCGTCGAATTCGTCGTTCTCCCCACATGTTCTCATGACGTAATTTCAGGCTGGGATTTCCTGCCCCGCATCATGGTGTCATTGACTGCGCCAGTCCTCAAGTCGAGCTCATTGTACCAAGTGATGCACCGTCTGATGCCCTGCTCCACGAGCCGTGTCCTCGTTCCGAACCCAAACTTCTCGTAGTTCATGACACAACCATATTACCCGTTAGCGCTGTTCTGGCTCATTTCACTGCCTCTTTTACCACCGGCATGACAGTCCTCTTTGTGCCCAACTTGCGTTGTCTGCCACCGCCGCTACTTACCGCTGCCGTTTGCCGTCCTTAACATGAACAACGGCTCTTGCACACTTCTGGTAGCCAATCCTCTTACGTCTCCTGCTTTGTTCATCGAAGGGGAGTGTCTCAGCCGCATCGAGTCCGTGAATCTTCTGTTCGCCTTTGATGATATGTCATTACCTGTGTGCCAAGTTGACGCCGTGATTCCCACTCGTGTGGCTTCCGATCCGCTACAGCGGGACCTTTTGGACCATTCGGTGGACAGCGCTCTAGAGCCGCGCCGCCGGGAGCAACTTCTTGATCTTCTACACCAATTCCGCTCCTCGTTCGACATCCCGAAATCTTCCTTGGGCGGCACGACGACGGTTTCGCACCTCATCGACACTGGCGCTCACCCACCTCTCCATCAGCGGCCGTATCGTGTGTCCCCAACTGACCGCCGTGTTATTGCCCAGCAAGTCGATGACATACTGCAACGCGGAGTAATTAGAGAATCCTGTAGTCCATGGTCACCTCATGTGGTCCTAGTTAAGAAGGAGGATGGCTCAACACGATTGCGTGTTGATATTCGTTGCCTCAACAAAATTAATCGTCGTGATGTGTACCCCTCCCACGAATAGACGATGCCCTCAACTGCTTGCAAGGCGCAGAATTTTTTTCCTCACTCGATTAGCGATCCGAGTATTGCCAGATGCCCATGGCAGAGGCGGATCGTGCTAAGACCGCCTTTATTACTCCAGATAGACTTTACGAATTTAATGTTATGCCATTCGGAGTCTGTAACGCCCCAGTCACATTTGAAAGAATTATGGACAACGTGCTGCGCGGCCTGAAATGTAACATCTGTTTATGCTACCTCGATGATATCGTCATCTTTTCAACCGGCTTCCTGACCCATCTGAATCGGCTTCGCCAGGTCTTCACCTGCCTAACCCGCGCCGGTCTTCAACTGAACCTCAAACGGTGCCGCTTCGGTGCTTGCCAGCTAATACTCAGGCATGTTGTGTCATATATGGAGTTCTGCCTGATACTGAGAAGCTCGCACCGTTGCTGACTTTCCGAAACCGACCACTTCGAAACAACTACGAAGCTTTGTGGGCCTCTGCTCGCACTTTCGTCGTTTTTTTTTTCGGAATTTCGCAACCATCATAGCCCCACTTACACAGCTCTTGAAAGGCACCCCTAACGTCTCCTCTTGGTAACAAGCCTGCGATGATGCATTCGCGAACCTGCGCAATGTTCTGACGTCACCTCCCATCATTCGCCATTACAACCCTACTGCTCCTACAGAACTTCACACCGATGCCAGTGGTGTCGGCCTCGGCGCTGTCCTCGCGCAGCGCAAGCCTGGCTTCTTTGAATGCGTCGTCGCATACGCAAACTGTGCTCTTACCAAAGCCGAGTCCAACTACTCCGTTACCGAAAAAAAGTGCTTAGCAATCGTGTGGGCTATAACGAAGTTCCGTCCTTACTTTTACGGCCACACCTGCGAGGTAGTTACAGATCACAACGCTCTCTGCTGGCTCGCGTCTCTCAAGGATCCGTCTGGCCGTCTCGGGCGCTGAGCTCTCAGGCCTCAGGAATACAACATCCGTGTAGTTTACCGCTCTGGCCACAAGCAGTCAAACGCCGACGCTCTATCTCGGTCACCGGTGCGCCCGCCGGACTCATCGTCCCCTCCATCGTCCTTGACAGCACTCACGATTGAGGATATGTCTTTCGAGCAACGACAAGATCCTTGGGTTTCTAAGCTGTTAGATAGCCCTGACACTACTTCCGCGGCTACGCATCCTCGGGGAATTCGCCGACAGGCCTCCTATTTCACCATTCGGGACGGCCTCCTCTACCAAAGGAACTACAACTCAGACGACAGGAAATGGCTTCGTGTCATTCCGCGCCCCCTCCGCTCCGCGGTTTGTGCCCACCATCATACAGACCCACAAAGCGCTCATACTGGCGTCCTGAATACCTATGATCGAATTCGTCAGAGGTACTACTGGCGGGGAATGTACAATTTTGTACGCCGCTACATTCGCTCTTGTACCGGCTGTCAAGAACGCAAGATTTCTCGCCACCCCGCTGACCCTCTCCAGCCTTTACCGTGTCAAGCTCGCCCGTTTGATCCTGTGAGAATCCGCTACCATACAGTGCCGCTGGTAATGGATGGAGCATCGTCACTGTCGACCACTTGACGCGTTAAGCGGAGACTGCTGCACTTCCCGCAGCGACAGCCCAAGAGGTAGCCCATTTTCTTCTGCACCACTTGATTCTTCGACACGGCGCTCTTTGCGAGCTACTGAGTGATAGAGGTCGTGTCTTTCTTTCCGAAGCAGTCCAAGAGCTCCTGTCGCCTTGCAAATCGATACATCGGGCTACAACCACGTAACACCCGCAAACAAACGGCCTCACGGAACGCTTTAACAGTACGCTTGGGGACACGTTCGCAACGCATCTTACATCTGAATCTGGGAGCTCAAACTAGCACCAGGTACTTACTGGCAATCGTAACGTTCACGTACAACACTACCACCCAAGCAACAACTGGTTTTTCGCCCTTCTTGCTCTTATCCGGCCATGAACCATCTTGTACTCTGGACACAATTTTGCCATACCATCCAGATGCAACTGAGCACAGTGCTTTGTCAGATATTGTACAGAAGGCCGATGAATGCCGTCAGCTAGCGCTCACATTTACCTCCAACACTCAAGGCTATCGCAAAGATCAGCATGATAGCGATAATCCTGCTCCGACGTTCCTGGCCGACAGCTTCGTTTGGCTATGCGTTCCTGCCACCAGCAAACTAGAAATCCAATACCACGGACCTTATCGCGTCTTGGAACGCACATCCCCTGTAAACTAGGCAATCAAGCCAGTCACCCCCTCTTCCGACCACCGCCGTTGCGGCCGCGAGGTTGTTCATGTTAGCCGCCTCAAGCCGTATTACAACCCTCTGGTCGTCTATTGCCCGTGAGTCGCCAGGATGGCGACGTCTTCACGCGGGGGAAATGTAAAGACGACAAAGAAGAGAAAACTCGGCGGCATCGCCATCGCCACCGCTTGTCTCTGGCGCCCATCTCTCGCGCTGAAGCTGTGCCCTGCGGCTGGCAATACGATCCTGCTGTGCCCGAACTACTAGTAGCGCTAGACATTCGACCAAACTAATCAATCTACATTTCAACATGTAAGTAGTGAGCGGTCCATTGAGACGATCAGACTAGAAACACATTCGGAATGTCATCAGAACCAGCATGCTTCTTGATGTCCAAGCCTAGTACAAGATTCAGGACACCTTCTATAGAACTATCGACATTAGCGATTGAAGAGGAAATGCTAACAAACGATGGTAAAATCTGATTATCATTCGTGAAAAGTGACGAAAAGCGTTGAAGGCGTTAGAAATTTTGTTAGGGCACTGTAGTACTTCATTATTTTTCAGGAATATATTAGATACAGTAGTTTTGGACAAAACTGCACACCAAAGGTTCATGGGATTTGAGAATAAAAGATTTTTCAGCTCAACACGAAAAAAGAATTCGTTCACAGACTTTGTGGCGGCGCTAAGTTCTAGCTTTGCTTTACTAAAACGAATCAAACTTTCTAGATTGTTTAGCGATTTTTTACGTCTAAGTCTTCTCACACGACGGGACAAGTGTAAAATATCACGATTTATCCAAGGCAACTTTGCATTTTTCTTTTTTTGTTTTAAGGGGGACAAAACGATCGATTCATGTTTTAACAATTTTTCATGAAGGAATCGAAAAGGGCATCAACATCGTTTGCGGCACTCATTGTCTAGAATTTATCAAAGCAATCAGCCATATAGTCGGTAATTGAAACGTCATCTGCGTTGTTAAAATAACGAAAATATGCAAAATATGATACTGCGGTTTAACAACTTCACACGTAATTAAGATAACAATGGCTTTATGATCAGAGATGCTGTCGATGATTTAATTTGCAACCTTTTCTAAATAAATCAGAAGGCAAGAACACTAGGTCTAAAATAGCATCATTGCTAGTATTATCACTGATAACTTTGGTAAGCCCGAAGATTAATGAAACGTTTAGTAGCTCCCTATAAACGCTAGCTTCTGTGCCATAAAACTGCATAGATGGCCAGTGAATGTGCGGTGCATTAAAATCGGCCATGTAGATAAAATTAGTTGAACCAAAGTAATTCTCAAACATGAATTGATTGAGGCCGTATAGGTTATCAATACTGGAAGCAGGAGCTCGATAAAATTCACACATTACTACAGAGAATTAAGCCGAAATTGGTCTGCACCAGGCAGACTCGATATTACCAGGACTATGTAAAGGTGTTACCCTTAGGTCAGCTCGGATAACTAAGGAAACGCCGTCGCCTTTGCAACTTGGCTATCAACTCTAAATGTGACATAACCTGGTGGAGTGAATTCTGCGTCTAGACCCCCTCATGCAATCAAGTTTTGGTAATGCAGACAGCGTGAGGAGAATACACAGCAATGAGAGCAAATAGATGTGAAGATTTATTAACAATGCTTCTTGCGTTGACATTCAGGAGGGTAAGAGGTTCAACTGAATTCACACTCAGTCAGCGCTGGGTAGGTGACGATGACTGGTGTTGATCATGAGTAGGTGAATAAATGGTAGAAGACAGCGGAGCGGTACGAACATGGTTAGCTGTAGTGGGATCTGCCCTAACTAAAGAGTTGTTCTGATCATCCCAGTTGTATCTTACGCTGTCAATGACGGCATGATCATAGTGTAGACGAACAGTAGAACCATTATTGATTAAAGCGGCCGATGCCTTCAAAAATTTGTCTTATAGAACGAACTCTAAAGGAAAAGTCTTCATTATTAAAAAGAGTCTGAATTTTTCAGTTTTGAGACGTTCTTCAACACAATAGTTTTATCGCGGAAATCTAAAAGCTTAAGAATAACAGGACGCGTTTGTCGGTTGCGACCTCTACTTAGCCTATGACACCGTTCAATTTAGGACATGAAATCTGCAGCTTGTCAACAATTAGTTGAGAGACTTTAGCCAACAGGTAGTCTCTGTTTTCTTCATCGTCATCAGTTAGACCATACAAGATAATGTTGTCGCGCCGCGATCGGTTTTCCAAGTCGTCAGTCTTATTCAATAAGTCTGATACAACACCAGCCGTTGAAGAGACCTGGGAACATAGGTCTTCACAGGCTGAACTGGGCTCCCACCCATGAGGTGATTCGAGGGCGGACACACGTACCTCTAAGGGCTCAAAACGTGCACAAAACTGTAGTTTTATGTCAGCGGTGTCCTGTGCGGTTTGCTTCTGACTGTTAAGTAATTCAGAAAACGTAGACTGAACACTAGCGTTTTTAGGGCTCTCTGAACGCGAACCAGCAGAGCCATCAAGTGCGGAGACCGCAGCATTCGTTTTGG
Source organism: Amblyomma maculatum (assembly GCF_055883805.1). NCBI lineage: Eukaryota > Metazoa > Arthropoda > Arachnida > Ixodida > Ixodidae > Amblyomma > Amblyomma maculatum. The sequence goes on along the minus strand of NC_139345.1, from coordinate 152,312,034 downwards.
AACGAGTAGACATATTCTTATGCGGCCCTGGTTTTTCTTCTACATCACCGTTTAGTAAAAGTCGGCTAAAACAGTGCAGAGCATTTGAACAATAAGAAAGGACTCTTTGTGGGCAAGGTAGCAGTAGCAAGAAGCGGTCATCAGAGCGAACGCAATGCGCATAAGGAAGGTATCATACCTATACAAGAAAGAAGCAACGAGTGAACATTGTGCCGTCACCACTGCCACCAAGCCACCTGGCGAGGGGTGTCTGATCATCCCACTCGCTAAATAAAAAGTACTGAACTTACATTGTGTATGGCCTCCAGTTTTTTATGCCACATCTGTACCCGAAGCCTGGTATGCTGTAGTTAGAAAAGTCATGGCTTCGACAGCAACGATCGGTTTCATGGTGCTTTCCCAAGTCTTCATAGTTTTGCGCAATGTTTCCAGCTCCGCACCATTTTGTTCCTGCGTGTATAAAATATTTGTCCAATTGGCTTGTGTTATCCAGAAAACGTGAAACACTTATCTCAGATGTGGCGCGTCGACAGATTTCAGCTTCGGGTGGATTCAGTTGGCTATAGAACTTCCGCTCTTAAAAATACTTCCGCGTTTGTAGTGAATAGTGTTCAATATGTCTTCGCATTCAAATTAACGCGAGCCTCACAGTACCCTGTGCCGAGTTCAAAGCTGTTCAATCTTGATTTCGTCAGCCTGGTAGATCTGCTATTACAATATGCTAAGGTCTTCAATTGCGCGTTCGATATTTATATTGTGGCATATCACATGCATTCCCAATATTTGCTTGAACGTTCCAAAAGTGGAGCGGTATTGCCACTTTACCTTTGTCTGCACAGCCTGGATACTTTGACTTAGAAGTATGGACGTGTTCGCATAGGATTCGCTCGCAAGGCACAGTCACATACACCGCATGTATCAATCGAGAATCAGTTTTTTACGAGCGAAGCTCTCGCTTTCAGGAAGCAATCATTGAAATATCTATCCCATAGCCCTGCCCCACAACTTCGAAAGAAACTGACTACGCCTTTTCACACTATTTTTCTAGGACGACGTAGTGGGGCGTCTTTCTGCACGCGATGATATAATTATACACTTCGCTATTCATACGCTACCTGTGAGGAAGCTCTGCGGCACTCAATAACATTAGTAGAGCAGCCTGTTTCTGTGCTAGGTTGCCCGATTTCGTTTCGATGGACATATTGTAACAGATTGCAAAGAAGATGAATATGCGCTAGGAATGAAAGTGGAGGAAGTGGCGCGCTGAGCCAGAGACGACTGACTACTGACACGGTGTTCCCGGCGCCAAGTTTTCCACGAAGACTTTCAGCGTAACAACTTGGTGGAGGTGCGGGGTGAAAACCGACCTCATCAGGAACGGCTCTACCACTTGGACCTCGCTGCAGTTGACGCCTGGTCGGTTTGCCGCCTTGTAGTTCTGAAAGGTCCCTGGACGAAGACGCCTCATCCAGGTCAGCATCGAGCACCTTCTGGCCGCATTAACGTTGTAAGCGTGGATGAATGACTGACGCACTATCAACGCGTCAACCGATATAACAGATGGGACGCGGCCGCCCAACTAGCCAACGTGGTGTTCGCGCTCACAAACACGGCGCTTACGTGGTACGAGAACCATGAAGACTCCTTCACGTCGTGGACGCGTTTTGCAGAACAGCTTAGCAAGTTTTTCGGGGACATCGCTGGAAAGAAATGTGCAGAACAGACACTGGCTCACCGAGCTCAGCTTCCTCGTGAGACCTGCACCCAGTACATAGGCGGTCCTGAAGCTTTGCAAAGTCGCTTCACCTCGTATGTCGAACGAATAAAAGGTCGGCCACTTGCTACAAGGCTTCGCTGCGGGCATCTACACCTACCTGTATCTTGTGTCGATTGAAATATTTTATGCCGAAGCGTATTAAAGAAATATTGCATAATGGTTTGTTTTTTTTCTGTTGTTAAGTATTGCTTTTTAGTGTGCGGTACCACGACTTTTACTAATATTAACCGCGTATACCTCCTTAAAAAGAAAGCCGTTAGAAATTATATGAATTTTCCCCGACTTGGACACACTGAACCAATTTTCAATGAACTTTGAATTATCCGCACGCCACAATTTATAAAAATTAACTCTTGCGGCGGTGTGAAGTCGGTGTTCAGAATAACAACTGCCTGCTGATAAAGCTGTCAGGATAACAACGCAAAGAGGCAATATTCATTACATGAACGACACCCAGACGGCTTGTACCTAAGATCCGAACAAATTATGGTTACCAAATGCTGAGCTACACTCTCTTGCAAAAATTAAATAAAAAGTCTGAACAAATGTATAGATAATAAAAAATCGGTTGTTTTATGTTTGTTCTTGTTTGTAAAAGTAATATGTACCACTGCAATACAACGGTAGGGTGTGTCGGCCTCGTCATGCCTTTCCACTGGCTTTTTGCCGGCGCACCCAACATCCTCAAGATGTTAAATAAACATTATTCTATTCTATTCTACCTGATCAGTAAAGAGAACCTGACATCGGTGTCGAACGTGATTGAGCATTGCAGCACGTTTGAGAACCTGATATGCGTAGAATTACTCCCAAGTTTGGTCGCTTGGCTACTGTCCCTACGGTGGAAGCTATTCGATCCACATCCACCAGTGACATTGGTACTACCATTCGCCACATTGTACCCGACGAGCTCACCCGCTGGCAAGATCCAACCGGCCGTCCCATTGAAGAGTCATCTACGTATCCGCTGCCTCAGCCTCAGCCCCTTTCTGTCAATGTAGCGGACTACAATGGGCCCGTACCATGTGCACTAGCAGTCCCGACAATGCCTAGGTTGTCACACTCCACAATCGCACCATGAAACACGTGTGCGCTACACCGAGCCGCCACCAGTCTACTTAGAGGTGAACCTGACGTCTAATGCCGTCCATATGGGTCCTGATAGCGATTATATATTCCCAAGGTGGACTTCTGTTCGTCGGGCATTGGTTTTCTACCGGTGTGGCAATCCTGGGCACATCTCGTTGTTTTGCAACCTTCGCTGCTCACCTCGCTATTGTACCACCACTTATGCTGCAAAGCCGGGCTACCAGCAGCAGTACCGGCGCTCACCTCGCTACTGTACCACCACGTACACTGTACAGCCGGACTACCATCAGCAGTTATTCCACACCGTCCGTCTTTCCACCAGCCCGCTGCACCAACCCATTCCCAGGTCAGCATGAGGACCCCTTCTCCGGCATCGGATCGCTGCGTGGTTCTTCCAGCATTTCTCAAACGTCGGTCTCCATCGCCATGCCGGCGCTCACCCCCGCATCCGGAAAACTAGTCAGCGCGACCGATGGAGGTAAGGTCGTTGAAAGCCTGCTGTCTACCAACGTACCTCCGCCTATTATTTTTATTATCAAAAACAAAGCTAAATTGTGGATGGTGTAGTCACAACGGCTCTTGTGTATACTGGTGCAACTGTTTCAGTAATGAGTTTACGATTTAATCAACTGCTAGGTCGCAAAGTGATATTTCAGTGTGTCCCGACGTCAACATTCTGTGGAGTAAGTGGTGACGCGTTGCAGCCTCAGGGAGTGTGTAGTGTAGAAGTAGAACTGGCGAATCAGTTTTTCAAGCGGAATTTATAGCCGTTCCACCCATGATGTGATTTTAGTCATGAATACCCTGAAATTGTTTCGCGCTACCATTGTCTGTCGAAGTGCGGCCGTTTAGTTTCAGCTGAATCTTGTGCCTAATCTCCTAGAAAGTTCGTGCGATACGGAAACTGTATTTAGCGTCACCAAAGACAAAGTCATACCATCGTGTACTGGTGTGAGCGCCCCAGTTCCCCATCGCCTCCCACTGATGGCACCTTTGAAGCTTTAGTACAGCATGTGTTAAGAGGAACGTACTTGTGCCTTATTTTTTTATTTCAATGGTGAATGGTAGTGCGTGGTTGTGGGCAATCAATTCCTCCCCAGAGCCTGCTGTTCTGCCAGCTGAAATGAAGCTTGCCTCCTTTGGACATGACAGGCCCTCCGCTGTGGTATCGGTAGGAGTCGCTTCAACCGAACCTCTTCCGCCTTCGTCACTACAATCGACAATTGCTAGCATAGTGAACGCGAGTCTCAGTGGTACTGAGCGCCAAGCCCTGGTGGACCTCCTACTGCAATACACATCTGTTTTTGATTTTGACCAGCACTCTAGCCGACTTCTATTCCTGATTGTCGCATCTTTCACATGATCGACACCGGTTCTTCCCGCCCTCTCCGCCAGAATCCTTAGAGTATCAGCACCCGAGCGCAAGATCATCAGTGAACAAATTCGAGAAATACTCACAAGGGGATCATTCAGGAGTCCTGCGGCCCCCGGGCGGCTCCTGTAATTCTGGTGCGCAGGAAGGATGGCACGTGGCGGTTCTGCTTGGATTATCGACGTCTGAACGCCATCACCAACAATCTCGCGTATCCCCTGCCTCGCATAGATGACGCTATAGATTGCCGTTCTGCTGTCTCCTACTTTTTTAAGATCCAGATATCCAGAGGATTTAAGATCCAGATATTGGCAGGTTCCTGTGCACCCTGATAAGAAAAAATAACAGCATTTTTGACTCGAGGCGAACTTTTTGAATTCAATGTGATGCCCTTCGGACTTTGCTACGCGCCCGCAATTTTTGAAAGGTCTATGGACAAGGTGCTCCATGATTTAAAATCGGATATTTGTATGTGCTACCTAGATTACGTAGTTATTTTTGGGAAGAATTTCAGGAAACACAATAAGCGCCTAGCTGTTAGCTGTTGTCCTGGATTGTTTACGACAGGCTGGCCTTATTGCAAATTCCAAGAAGTGCAGATTCGGTGAGCGGTAGGCACTGGTGCTCGATAATCTTGTTGCAGAACACCGGGTGCGATCTGACCCCCAAAAAACGAAGGCTGTCGAATCGTTTAGGACACCCGCTACTTTCAAAGAGCTCTGTAGCTTCTAGGAGGTGTGTTCTTATTGTCATCGTTTTGCGCACCGCTTTGCTGATATCGCCGGCCCACTGAGAAGTCTGTTACACAAAGACTTCTTTCGAGTGGACCTCCGAATGTGAAACCTCCTTTCGTCAGCTCAAGTTTCTGTTGACATCGCACAACATTCTGCACCACTTCGATCTTGCAGTGCCGACAGCGGTTCAAACGGATTTGAGTAGTGTCAGCATTGGTGCTATTTTGATTCAGCACTGCAATGAGCAAGAACATGGTATTGCATACGCCACCCGTACTTTCAGCAAGTCTGAGTGCAGCTACACTGCTACTGAGCTACTGAGCAGGAATGTCTAGCAGTGGCATTCGCCATCTAGCCGTTTCGGTCGTACTTACACGGTCGCCCATAGCATTGTAGCCGACCATCACTCTATCTGCTGGCTCGTAAACCTTCCGTATCCCTATGGTTGTCTCGCGCGATGGGTCCTTCGCCTACAAGAATATATCTTAGAGGTGGTTTATAAGAGCGGCCGACACCCCGCCGAAGCAGGCTGTCTATCACGTCTTTCTCTAGCCACCACTGAGTGCGACGCCGACAGCTTCGACGACTACATTTCGTTTCTGGTTGCAGAAGTTCCGGACATTCAAGTGTTTTGATCGGAACAGCAAAACGATCCGGGCCTCGCGACTCTCTACAATGTTCCGCAGACCCGTCGAAGTGCCTGACGTTTTTATATACGCGATGATGTCCTGTGGAAAAAGAACAATTTTCCAGTGGGACTACGTTTTCTATTTGTAGTTCCCCAAAGCCTCTGTTCGTCTATTTGGCGCGCACTGCACGACAATCCCACGTCTGGTCCTCTAGGATCGGTTCGGATGCACCTCCGTGCACAAGAACGTTTTTGTTGACCGAAGGTGCGATCGACCATCGACTGATATGTGGCCAGTTGCTCAAATTTCAGCGGCACAAATACGTTAGAGTTGCTCCTGCTGGGCTGTTGAACGCTGTGCCACTTCCCAGCGTGACCTTTAAGCAAGTTGAAATCGATCTGCTGGGCCCATTTACAATTTCTTGCTTTGGTAACCGCTGGCTTGGGGTTAGCGTCGATTATCTTACTAGGTTCTTCGAAATGGCGGCTATCTTATCAGCCGTAGCCCATCAGGTTTCGCAGTTTCTGCTCTGTTCAGTTATTTTACGCCATGAACCACCGCGGGTGCTGATAAGTGCCCGGGCTGCCAGCTCACGGTGGATTTTGTCGAGGAGCTCCTGAATATATGTGCTACGAATTTTCGTCACTCCACACCTTCTCACCCGCAAACGAATGGCTGGACAGAGCGCATAAACAGGACGTGGACAAATATGGCCCTAATGTACGTAGCGGAGGAACACAACAACTGCTACACCATCCTGCCTTCTGTCACATATTCCTTCAATACAGACACTCATGAGACTGCGGGTTGAAGCCCTTTTTTTAGTCTCTACGCTCAGTCACCCCGCTACACCCTGGACACTATATTGCCGTTCTTCCTAAGCGATGCACCCTGCATTGCTGAAACCCTGTGCCTCTCAGAAGAAGCTCGGCCACTGGCGCACCTGCGCACCATTGCTTCGCAAGACCGCCCCAATGAACGCTGCGATAAACGCCGTCGGCACGTTACCTACGCTCTGGACGGTGCTGTCTAGCTTTGGCGACCGCTACGCAGACGTGGCTCTAACCAAAAATTGTTGGCTCACTACGATGGGCACTACGTGACCATTAACCGCATATGTGATGTCACCTACGAGCTTGCTCACCTCACTGTGACAGGCCGCCGTTCGAAAAAGACTGAACTATCACATGCTGCGCGCTTGATGTGCCCTGGCCGGTTGCCATGCGGTGGGGCCTCGTGAGACGATATGAATAGGCAAATCTGCCAACACCAGCAATTCAGGCGTCGCTTTGAGATGGCAAGGTGAGAATGGAACAGAGGCTTCATGAATCCATTCGGATGTCAAAGTGAGATTGGAGCTGAGGCTTTATGAAACCACTCGATCCCGATTTAGACTCATTGACCCTAGTCCACGCAGGTGCAAAGCGATGGATTAAAGCGAGTTACATCTATCTCTGTTGATGGTTCACATTATTTGGGGTGTCTTGTTTCTGGGTGTCATTTAGTAGGTCTGTAGAGACCGGAAAGCGTGGCGTGACATGGTCCATGGGGTCACGAAGAGTCGGACACGACTGAACGCCTGAACTGAACTGAATAGAGGCAAAAATTGGAAAACTGAATAAGCCAGGAGTAAAGTGAAAGTATGCGACCGAATTTCCACAATTGTTTCCATGAGGTTTTGAAAGTTGTCACATTGTACAGGCTATTTCAGCCAGGCCTTTCATAATTCCAAAAAATGGGGGCTCAAAACACATCAAAATTTGAAGAAAGCTATTTGCGGCTATGACGCAATATACTACAAAACTCCTCTAATTATCCAGGTAATAAACTAAAACTCCCTAATGAGAGCTTTATCAATACTCTTAGGTGGTTCGTCTCAATGGAAATATCGAAGTCGTCCACTAGACGATTCCCTTGTGACGAATAATGCCTTAATTCATTACCTGAATTTTTCTACTGCTATCAACTGCAGTTTTCATGATATGTGTTGAGTACTTCCTGTTTCTTTTCATTGTCAGTTTTATGAAATTATTCCTTATGTGCAATCATGTGACTAGTCCTGTCAGAGCCTCCGCTGAGGCTAGACGTAAGTGTAAATAAATAATTGGAATGCGAAAATAACACCGCAATAGACGTTTAAATGTATAACGATAAACTTTTCGTTCACATATAGAACATAATTTTAAACTGAGAAAGTGAACTGCAGCTACATTCACACTTTTTGTTCTAATATTGGCACATAATCATAAGGCTGCGGCAAAGCCTTATAAGACATAAAATCACCGTCCCATTGTCACCATATAATATAGGTCTCTAGACTGTGAAATGGTAGAGGAACTTGTAGGCAGTGCAACAGCATAAATTAGGGTGGATCCAAGACATATATAAAAATACTTTTCCAACATGCCTTCCTTTCGCTTGTGCTGCTCCGAAACAGAGACAGCGTCCCTCTACTTTCCCCATCTTTGTGGCGCCGTAGTTTAGACGCTTGACTACTGTGCCCAAGGATGCGGGACCGTATGCCGGCGACAGCGGCCGTTTTTCGGCGGAGGCGTAAGGCAAGGCGCCCGTGTGGTGTGCGATGTCAGTGCACGTGAAGGAACCCCAGGGGATGGTAATTTCTGGAGTGCTCTACTGCGACGCCTCCGAGAGCCTGCGTCGCTTTTGGACGCTAAACGCCCCAAATCAAACTCTCTTCATATAATATGGAGTCCCCTTTTAAAAAAAATGGTTTAAAGAGAAATGAAGCCTTACCTGGAAATATAAAACCTCGGCGAATCCAGTATCCAATGTTCATAAAGGTGGCTGGTTCGTAATTTGTATGTTTCAGATGCATACACAGGTGGATGAGACGATCCATTTTTTCTCTTCTAATGTGCTTTAGTAGCTTCCTCGGGACATTTTCTACCATCATCGTCACTATGTCCCTGTGGTATGCGATAAGGTCAATGAGAATAAATTCCGAGCTATTCTTTTCTGCTTTAAATGAATATAAGTGCATGTTATCACCAAAATAAGGTGGCTTTAATCCCCTATATGAAATGTTCCGGAAAACTTGGTCCGGCTTTTTAAACTATTGAAAATCTAAATGCAAACCCGAAAACATAGAAGTTGCATTGGCCACGTAAAGCAGTTCTTCTTTAAGAGGTTCATATTGGTCCCAGCTTGACTGGTTGGGTTAGACGTCAACTTTTCTTTTCAGCGTTTCCCAGCTCGCTCTGCACCACAATCTAGGAGCATCAGGGTCAGTGCTTCCGTGAACCCGTCAGCAATGCTGTGCCAAGACACACTCGATGAAGTCACTGGAGTTACTTTCCTTCTTCCTTCCTTCTTTTTTTTAGTCAACATTTTTCTGGACTGAAATTACTAGCTTGCGAATTCCCGATATATTTTGACTCTTGCGAAGAACAGAACCTCACCCCTTCTCTGCAAGTTATATATGTTAATGACAATTCATTATTCCTTAATAAGCACCTGCAAGAAATAGTTTTTATCAGTCAGCAATGTCAAACAAAATGTGCTCGACAATTTGTTTTGTCCCCAAAAGGTACCCTCTAAGCCTGTGTTTCTAATCTGGAGAAGCCCGAAATAGTAGAAAGCGCTGAAAAAGAATTGTACTTCACATTCCTGCTAAACAAATATAAACGTACTGGACTTTCTTAAGGTACATTACCAAGGCGCAGTAAGCATATTATTTTCATTTTTTTTATTTTTACGTTGCCGTCACGAAAGTTTGATACATTAATCTTGTATTCAGCAGAACTCTGTAGACATTTAGCCATGGTTGCATGTTTTTTTTTTATCTTACATAACTCAACCTGTTTGTATGAACACGCGAGTTTTAAAGCAGAGAGCAGGGCAACGATAGCAAGGAAAACGAACTCATCGCTTTGAAAGCGACACTGTATTATCCCGTAGAACGTATCCTCGCTTTCGATTTCGCTCTGCACTAGGCTGATATTTCAACAGAAGGGACATTTTCAATTTCCGTTAAAATATCGATATCCGTTAAAATAACCAAGGCGCAGTAAGCATATTATTTTCATTTTTTTATTTTTACGTTGCCGTCACGAAAGTTTGATACATTAATCTTGTATTCAGCAGAATTCTGTAGACATTTAGCCACGGTTGCATGTTTTTTTTTTATCTTACATAACTCAACCTGTTTGTATGAACACGCGAGTTTTAAAGCAGAGAGCAGGGCAACGACAGCAAGGAAAGCGAACTCATCGCTTTGGAAGCGACACTGTATTATCCCGTAGAACGTATCCTCGCTTTCGATTTCGCTCTGCACTAGGCTGATATTTCAACAGAAGGGACATTTTCAATTTCCGTTAAAATATCCATTCCAGACTTTTACGGCGGTAATATAGCTGCCTTTATGCTAACAATGGTCAGAAATGCTTTCCGGGCATATTAAGCATTCCTATAACTCGATAAATACCTTGGACTGGAGCTTATATCTGCCTGACATTAAGAAAAGCACGAAGATAATTGAGGGTAAAATAAAAAATGGATCTCGAATTTCTTAAATATTGTTACGTGGAAACTCGATTTCCGATTTCGATATCGGTTTACAGTGATTATATACTCACATGTCGGTGAAGATATTGCAGTGTGCAACACTGCCAGAGTTCTCGTGTGCTACAAGTTCTGCCACGCGGTTGCCTCCGGAGCTGGCGTCTGTAAACATGCGTAGCCTTCTGCTGTCTCTGCGGATGCCAGGCCAAAAGCTAAAAGTATAAATGCAAGAACATTATGAGATAATACAAAAATGAAAAGAGATGTAGGAGTGAAAGACATTTAGATTCATTGAAGTCTACAAGATGTCTGAAGCTAGAATAGCAGCTTGGGCATGTTGGTTATGCATCTTGAGGTAACAGCGCGGAACGTGGACGGGAGCACAAGATCAGAAGACGACAAAACGAGCGCTGACTTTCAACAAAAATTATTTTAGAAAACCCACAACTTCTTATACCCTTACGCCACACATCACGTATAAGTAACTTGCACATCTCAGCATAGTTATAATAAAAAAATATATAATAATTCACGTGCCGCATAACCTTTTCTTGTGTACAGCGTGGTACACTCTGCACTTCTTCCTACTTACCGTACAGACTCTTTGGTCTGGCTATGGGTGCCTTCCTTCCAGGCCCGGACTTTCATCCAAACTTCTGAGCAAGTATCAGAGCCCAATACCTGTTTTACAATATATATATAACCTGTATGTCATGTAGATATATATATGTGTATGTGTACATATATATGTGTATGTGTACATATATATGTGTATGTGTATATATATATATATATATATATATATATAAGCAGATAAATTAAGGGGAAATGAGATTGCTCGTTATTATACATGAATGAAAGAAGCTAACAGTCGGCGAGGCCAAGGAAAGCGTTGGGGATGGTAATTTTAAATTCCTTTTTTTTTTAATGTTTACTTGGATAATCACAAATTTTAGTAATGTAATCTGATTAGGGGAAGGATAATTAAACACAAAGTAGAAGAAAAAACAACGTGCCGATGGTGGGAACCGAACCCACGACCTCCGAATATCGCGTCCGGTGCTCTTCCAACTGAGCTACATCGGCCGCTGTTCCCCCTGCTACTTTCTTGGGTATTTATGTTGTCTGTATACGAACCTTGAGAGTGTTCACCAGCGCCACCCTCAACCATAGCGGCGGACGTGGAACGTCCTTTGCTACCGCCAGCGTCACGTAGAACGTGATCAAGAGCGAGGGCGAAAGCTGTGCTATATATATATATATATATATATATATATATATGATATACACTGGGTGTTTCTCATAACTTCCGCTAAAGATTTAAAAATATTGTGAAGCTACGCTTGGTGAAACCAACGGCATATCGTTTTCCGTCATGTAGCGCTCCTCAGAGCATTTTCGCATTCCGCTCAATTAATTCTATTACTGAGATAAATTTTGCAAAAAATTTATTGTTTGTTTTGTGAATAAGCGGGTTTAATACAGTTTTGGAGGGGCTTCAGAAACAAGCCCTCCATTTTTTTTTATTCAAAGTGGCTATGTCGGGGCTGTTTTTGCCGGCATTTGAAGAAACCCCACGAAATATTTTTAAACCTTGAAAATCAAGCACTCCGCATACTTGTTTCAGCCCTTACCGTGCATCCGTTTTCAATTATTGTCGCACACATAACATACTGCCATTGTCGCTACAGCTTAATTTTAGGTTGGCATCAATCATCTTTAAAACGCGTAATAAACATGTCGTCCTTAGTGGTTTTGAGTCATCCAAGCTTTTTAACAAAAATAACACCAGATTTGGTGACCATCATAATCTACTACTACCGAAAACCAGGACCAATTATGGGAAACATACTCCATACTTCTCAGGCATATCTGTTTGGAATTCACTGCCTCCTGAAATTAAAGCGCAGCGTACTATTCATTTATTTCATCGTTCATTAAAGAGCTATTTATTTTCTACCTTGTTTTGTTCCATCGAATAAAGATGTTTGTCTGGATCATAGTTTCCGTCTTTACATTTTATTTATTATTGTACTAATAATGCGCTAATTTCTGCAATTCGTGCATTTTTTGTTTGAAGTTCCTGTTTATTTAGAATTTATTTGCACTGTTTCTCGTTAGTATTGTATTATAGTTTTTCTCTGCACGCCTGTATATTCTTTTCTTTACTGCCTAGTATGTTACCTGCTAATCTTATCCATTCTGTCATAGGGGGTCCCCCGGACAGTTTATACTTCGGGACCTCCTTCTGTAATATTGATAATCCATGCACATGTACCTCACAGTGAAAATAAAGATGAAAGATGAAAGATGAAATATAAAAAATGCTCACATGACTGCGCCAGTGTGTTGTAATATTGCAGCGTTCCAAAAGAAGTTTGAACGGCAGACACGTACACAGCGACCACGCCCAATTGAGTGGCCGTCGCAAATTTTACGGGCTCCAGCATGTCACAAATAAAAGATAAACGAGCCAGCCTTGACTTAAGCGCTGTTCCTTCTTTCTTTTGTTTCAACAGTGTGAGAGGTTGATATCTCCGTCAGGGATTGTTGCTGGTGGCTTGCCCATTGCTTATCGCTGATAATGGCTAGGGCTTTATACCACAGAATGTTTTGAGACTCTGTTGATAGTGGCGTCCGTCGGCCGCTCATTTTGATATGGGGAGCATATGTAAGTACACTCTTCGGTATTTTGAAGTGCATTTGGCAGCGCTTAAATACGAAAACGCAAGACCGCAGTCACGTGATATTTTTTATGCTTATCAGACTTTCTTTAAATGCTGGAAAAAATGGTCACGTAGAAGGTAGGTTATAGAAAATGACTACTTATGACTTATAGTGACTACTCTACGGCAGCGCTGTGAGTTTCATGGTCGAAGCAGAGGAAGCATCACGTGCGGTAGTTTTATACTGCTGTACCAGAGTACCCTGATTCGAACCCGATCGTCGGCGGTTTCGTTTCGGTGGAAGCGAAACGATGTGGCGTCAGTCTGCGGTGCGATGTCCGTGGATAATATAAAAAGACGCAGGTGGTCAAAATTTCCGCAGTCCTAAACTACAGCCTCTGTCATAGCCTGAGTCGCTTTGGGACGTTAGAGCATACAAGGCAACAAACCAACCTTGACACGCATGGGCTGTCTTAAGTGCCTCAAGTAATTTTAGGCGAAATGAGCGCGCCAGGAGAGCAAGGGAAAGGGGAGTCAGAGAGAGAGCGTAGAGTGTCTTTGTTGATCATGGGCTTGGTCAAACCCGCAATGTGGTCTGAGGGCCGTCTGGCGCGTCGGACGAGAGCAACGTTTCAAGATGGAGTAGGGTGCGTTGTGTAGCTCGCGGCTCTTCTTTCGCACGATTTCAACATTCCCTTTAACTTGGTTACATCGGCGGCGGCAATGGCGGTGACGACGTGAAGCCGCTCAAGTACCCAAGGGAAAGGCGGACCGACGCATAACACAATACGTTCTATAATAAGCCGATGGGACAAAAGTGCAAGGCTGCCAAAGCTTTATCGCGCACCCTGACACGCGCAGTCTTACGACTGAAACACCTGAAGTTGCGTACGTTTCGACGGCGTGTCCATTTATGGTTTCGAGATTAAAAAAACAAAACACGCGTTAGTTCTGCAGGTGAAAGTGCCAAGCTGCTTTGGGGGCACTGATTACATGGCCTTTCAGACAAAGTTGTCGTGCTCGCTAACGGTGGTAAGCCGGTGTACCTTGAAAAAAGAAAACGCAGGTGGAGGTACGACTGGGTGGCTTTCTGAATCAGACAACTAGGTCAAAGTACTTACTGTGTATAAATGACTGCAACATTTTCAAAGAAAACTACTGAGATGTGGCAAACTACTACCAAATATTCCGTAATGCCTTCGTAACATCATATTTCTTTGCATTTCTGTGGCCATTTGCATTTCTGCAATGTGTGGCACTTTTATATTGTAACCACAGAAACGTCTCACGTATACTACACAGATGTTTCACTACAGGCTGATGGTCAAAATACATTCAGGAATACTCTTGTCGCAACAACGAAAATCTGTAATCCTTTACTACTGCGTGTTTACTCAGTACCACTGTAGGTGATTTAGTTAGTGTCATATAGGAAACTTAGAATATTGGAAGGAAAAGTTCTTGAACATTGACTACAGAGGTATCCGAGCTTCCAGGCTCGAATAAGTTTAATAGCATTGCAACCGGCTGTACTCGGATTTAGGGATGACATCGTTGCTACACTGTGAAATTAGAAAAATGCTTTTATAACCTTTCTCTACATGTATTACTACCGTAGCACCAACGTCGGCGCACCTGGCGGCGTATAAGGCATTTACATTTCTTTAGCTAAAAAGCGTCGACTCAAAAGGGAGGAAATTAAGTACAAAGCTAAGTATAAAAATTCAAGGAACGATGGCAGTGCAATAAAAAGCGTTAAACGACAATAAAATCTCAGAAGGTACATTTTTGATAAGTTTTATAAAGAAGAAAAAAGTGGAGCAATATGTCAAAAATGGAAAAGGCAGATTTGGAAAGAACCTTTCTTTGACACCTCTATAGGCAGTGGCCTACTTTTTGGGGTCGATCTAGGAGCCTTAGAACGCACCGCTAAAAATATAAATTTAACTAAGGAGACGACACATGTACCTTGGATGAAAAATTTATAGAAACAATTGAACATTTTATGCCCGAAAGTTATGGAATCTATCCGGGTCTCGATGCAGGAGCAGCCATTTTCTATGATTCCCTAGAGTTTGACACCAGTGGTCGGGTGAATGAATGAGCGATGCAAATTGGCAAAAATAGATTGTTGGATTTGTAGCTCAGAAGTATGAATATGACATATAAATGGAAGGTTATAAATATAAAAAACTTAGTAACTGAAACGCCCAAGTACTTGGCTGATCTATAACAACATTCAAGACATAAGGTGAAAAAAAGGCGCTAGTTTCGTTAATTTGCCGTTATTTTTGGTTTAGTCCGGAAATCTGGGACTTCCCCATGTCTTTCGTTTTTTTCCTGGTATCCCGCCCATCTGCCTTATTTTATTTGCAGTTTTCAAAACTTATTTGGCCTATTATCACAAGCAGGTGTTTCTGAAGGTATGAACAATGTGTAGAGCTCTTCCTTTCCCGCTTACGATAGAGTATTGACGATATCTGCGATGAAAAACCTGCCGTAGTTGTAAAATAAAAATAAGAATCGAATACTATGACGTCACATTGCAGCGAAAGAAGAATATATTATATGACCCTGTTTCTAATACTAATACATTTTACTCTCACGGCGATTTAAAACTCCTCACTATTTTTCTATCTATTCCGGCGTTATTGTGTGCTCATTTTTGCCAGCAGCTTATGACCAGAATGGGCGAAGTTAGGCCATGGCGAAGCAATCACAGTGGTCATGCTTCGAATTCACTGGAGCAGGGAATTACGGACACGTCTGCAGTCAATGCACAAAAACTTGTCTTTCGCGTCTGTCCGTATCATTGAGTTTCTCATATGACATTAATTAAAGGAATTTTATTGATTCTGAGTAAACAGTCGGTTGAAGAACTTACAAAACATTTTTGTTGTCATAACAGAATTACTGCGCGACTATTCACCACCAGCTTGTTGTGAAACAAACATCTCTGCAATATAAACCAGCATTTTGCGTAGTAACAAGAAAAAAGTGCGACACAGTACAGAAATGTAAATGGCAAGAGCATTACAGAGTTGCACAAACGAAGCTTCAAAACCGCGCATGTCAATCCGGAGTTAGATGTGCACGGAGCCGATACTCAGGGACTGCAGTTCGGAAGCGCACACTAAACACGAACTTCGTAAAATGGGAGCACTAATTGCAGCCAACCGCGTTTTGACTCCGTACCATGGGAACGAATTCCGGTGAAAACGGAGAGCCTCGTGAGCTTTAAAGCCCCTATTTCAGCTATTACACGCAATCAGGGCGGAGCTTTCATCATCAGAGAATAAAAACCAGCCAAGGGACGAGGACGAAGAAAGACGTTGTACACACGGAAGCTGGTGGTGAATAGTCCAGCTTCCGTGTGTACAACGTCTTTCTTCGTCCTCGTCCCTTGGCTGGTTTTTATTCTCTGGCTATGTACCAACTGACCCAGATTTCAACCCTCTTTCATCATCAGCCTGGCTATACCCTTTGCAGGGCGAAAGCCTCTCCCATATTTCTCCAATTAACCCAGTTCTGTGCTAGCTGCATCCACTTGACCCCTGCGAACGTCTTAACCTCATCCGTGCACCTAACTTTCTGCCGCCCCCTGCTACGCTTTCCTTCCCTTGGAATCCAGTTTGTTAGCCTAAGCGACCATCAGTTATAGTCTCTTCGCACTACATGTCGTGCCCATGCCCTGTTCTTCTTCTTGATTTCCACTAGATTGTCAGTAACTTGAGTTATTGCTCTGGCCCACTCTGCACGCTTCCTATCTCTGAATGTTACCCCTACTATTTTTCGTTCCATAGCCCTCTGCGTTACCCTCAACTTAAGTAGAACCCTCTTGGTTAGCCTCCACGTTTCAGCCCCATAGGTGAGTGCAGGTAAGATGCAACTGTTGTATACTTTCCTCTTCACCGATACCGCGCAAGGTGCTAGTCCTAATCGGCGAGTGCTTGCCAAATGCGCTCCATCCCAATCTTATTCTTTTTGGTATTTCCTTTTGATGGTCCGGATCTGCGGTTATTACCTGTCCTAATTGTACATATTCGCCTAATACTTCCAGTGCTTCGCTACATAACGTGAACTGCCGTTCATTCCTGAGGCTGCTGAATATTACCTTCGTCTTCTGCATATTTATTTTCAAGCCTACCTTTCTACTTTTGCCTGTCTAGGTCATCAATCAATATTTGCAGTTCATCTCCCGCGTTACTTAGCAAGATAATGTCATCAGCAAATTGCAGATTACTGAGGTATTCTCCATCTACCCTTATCTCTAACTGCTCCAATTAAAGTCTCTGAATATTTCCTCTAAGCAAGCTGTGAATAGTACTGGGGAGATTGTTACTTAGGATTAGGATTAGAGGTCTGTTACTTTCTTTGTGCAGAACTATGGTTGCGGTGCAGCCACTATATACATCTTCCACCACTTTCACGTTCAGCTCCTCTATCCCCTGATTTCGCAATGCCTGCATCACCGCCGAAGTTTCTACTGAGTCGAATGCTTTTTCGTAATCACGTATAAGGGCTGGTTATATTTCGTGCATTTTTCTATTACCTGGTTGATGGTATGGATATCATCGATAGTAGCGTACTGTTTCCGAAAACCTGCTTGATTTTTTGCTTGATTGCAGTCTAAGGTTGTCCTGATTCTATTAAAGATTACCTTAATAAATTCCTTATATGTAACAGACAGTAAACTGATTGGTTTGTAAATTTTAAGGTTCTTAGCGCGCCTTTTCTTATGAATGAGGATAATGTTTGCATTCTTCTATGGTTCCAGTACCGTCGATGACATCAGGCACTGGGTGTACAGGGTGGCCAGTTTTTCTAGCATGATATCCCCCCCCCCCTTCGTCTTTCAACAAATCTGTAGTTATTTGATCCTCTCCAGCTGCTTTCCCCCTTTTCATAGTTTCAATTGCTTTCTTGACCTCGTCCTTCGTCACTGGTGGAACGTCTGACTGTTTTTCTCTGCCGCCAATCTAATTCCGGTCCTGACTACCTTGGCTACTGTAGAGATCAGAGTAGAATTCCACGGCTAGTTTGACTATATTGCCCATATTCGTGATGACGTTGCCTGCCTGGTCTTTTAGCGCATACATTTGGTTTTTGCCTATTCCCAATTTATTCTTCACCTGTTTAAGGCTTGCCCCGTTCTTTACAGCATGCTCAGTTTTCTCTATGTTATACTTCCTTATATCGTCCCTTTTGCGCTTATTGATTAGCTTTGATATATCGGCCAATTTTATCTGGTCTGTTGCATTGGAAGCTTTTATACTCTGGCGTTTCTTATTCAAATCTTTCGTCTCCTTAGACAGCTTACCGGTATCCTCTCTAACCATCGTACCGTCTACTTTTTTAGCGCACTCAATAATATTGTTACGGGGTAGTTCAGCTTGTAGCAGAGGGCGGACACCGAAGACAAGGCTTTCAAACAGACGTTCTCTGTAGGCACCAGCCGACATTGTTGAACGTTGTCTTCTCACAAAAACTCACGAGAGTCTTCTTCTTCTTTCCTTATGCGTTGCACCGCCTAATGTGACACTACCCCGCCGGCTGAAAAGCACCGTCCCGGTGCGTACTATCGTCCAAACCAGGGACCATGTAGTACGGTTTTAGGCGTGCAACATGGACCGTCTCGGTGCGTGGTGCAGAGCATGGCGGACGGGATGCAAGGGCGCAATTTCGTATGTCACTGGTGTCACTTGTCGTAAAATACGGTAGGGTCCTGTATACCGGGGCAAAAGTTTTTCCGAGAGGCCAACGCGGCGAGCTGGAGTCCAGAGCAGAACGAGAGAGCCGCAAGAATACTCGGTGGTGCGATGACAGGAATCATAGCGACGTTTCTGGGATTGCTGAGAGGCTGCGAGTCGGTTGCGAGCAACAACGCGGGCAGCATCAGCTCGGGCTACGGCGTCACGAGCATATGAGCTGGCAGTGGTGACAGACGGGAGCAGGCTGTCAAAAGGAAGCAGAGGTTCACGGCCGTGTAGAAGATAGAAGGGTGAGTAGCAGGTAGTGTCGTGACGCGACGAATTGTAAGCGAATGTCACAAATGGCAGCGTTATGTCCCAGTCGCGGTGGTCATCAGAAACGTACATAGACAACATGTCAGTCAGTGTCCGATTAAGGCGTTCGGTAAGCCCGTTCGTCTGTGGATGGTAGGCAGTCGTGAAAGAATGACGAACGTTGCACAGCCGTAGGATCTCGTCGACTATACGAGCCAGAAAGCAACGGCCACGGTCGGTGAGCAGTTGGCGGGGAGCTCCATGGACGAGTATAACTTTGTTGAGGAGGAAAGCAGCGACATCAGTTGCACAACTGGTTGGCATTGCTCGTGTGACCGCGTAGCGTGTGGTGTCATCAGTGGCCACCGCAATCCATTTATTCCCCGATGCGGGCAGTGGAAAAGGCCCTAGAAGATCCGGACCCACTCGAGAAAATGGCTCTATGGGGATGTCGATTGGCTGCAGAAGTCCAGCTGGTAAAAGTGATTCCTTTTTCCGGCTTTGACAGCGGTCACAAGCAGCTACGTAATGGCGGACTGAGCGATATAGGCCTGGCCAAAAGAACCGACGACGCACACTGTCGTATGTGCGAGAGACGCCTAAATGACCCGCTGTAGGAACGTCGTGAAGCTGTTGAAGGACGGCTGAGCGTAGGTGCTGAGGGACTACTAGTAGAAGGTTGGGGCCATCAGGTCGCATATTGTGCCGGTATAAGGTGCCGTCGTGGAGCACAAACAAACGAAGGGAAGGGTCATCGCGATCGGCGCTGAGGCGATTGATAATTTCGCGAATCTGAGGGTCCTGGCGTTGCTCATGGCGAATGTTGGAGAAATCAGAAATAGAGAGCACGCAAGCGTCATTCTCACATTCAGGTTGACTTGGCGGGTCGACTGGATGACGGGACAGGCAATCGGCGTCTCGATGCAACTGGCCAGACTTATAAACTACTGAAAAATTGTACTCCTGAAGGCGCAAGGCCCAACGTCCAAGGCGGCCAGTAGGGTCTTTGAGTGTAGAAAGCCAACACACTGCGTGGTGGTCAGTGTCTACTGCGAATGGCCACCCATACAAGTAAGGGCGGAACTTTGTAATGGCCCAAACAAGGGCTAAGCACTCACGTTCAGTGATGGAATAATTTTGTTCGGCCGCAGAGAGGAGTCGGCTGGTATAGGCGATGACGCGGGGTAACCCGAGCTGACGGTGTGCGAGAACAGCACCAATTCCATGACCACTTGCGTCGGTGCGTACTTCTGTGGGCGCTGACGGATTGAAGTGAGCCAACACTGGCGGACCGGTGAGGTGGGCAATAAGAGCGACGAAGGCGACCGATTGTTCGTGGCCCCAGGTAAAGGAGACCTCTTTTTTCAGAAGCTGCGTGAGCGGACGGGCTATTTCTGCGAAGTTTGGTACAAATCACCGGAAATATGAGCAAAGTCCGTGGAAGCTACGCACGTCGCTGCTAGATTTTGGTTTAGGGAAATCCCTTACAGCGCGAATTTTGTCGGGATCCGGCTGGATGCCATGGGTGTTGACTAAATGTCCTAGGACCTTGAGTTCCCGGCGACCAAAGCTACACTTCTTGGAGTTCAACTGAAGGCCAGCTCGCCGGAAAACGCCAAGAATAGACGAAACACGATGGAGGTGGCCTTCAAAGGTTGATGAAAATACGATGACGCCATCGAGGTAGCACAGACATGTGGTCTATTTGAGCCTGCGTAATAGGGAGTCCATCATACGCTCGAATGTCGCAGGGGCATTACATAAGCCGAAAGGCATCACCTTGAATTGGTAGAGGCCATCCGGGGTGACAAAAGCCGTCTTTTCACGATCTCTTTCGTCAACAGAGATCTGCCAATATCCAGAACGGAGATCGATGGAGGAGAAGTAGTTAGCACCATGCAGGCAGTCGAGAGAGTCATCGATCCTTGGAAAAGGGTACACGTCTTTCTTTGTTATCTTGTTTAGGTGTCGATAATCAACGCAAAACCTCCAGCTGTTGTCTTTCTGTTTGACGAGTACTACCGGAGACGTCCAGGGGCTGCTCGACGGCTCAATAATGTTGCTTGCCAACATTTTCTCTACTTCTTCCTGAATGATCCTGCGTTCGGAAAGAGCAACTCTGTAAGGCCGTCGATGAATAGGTCGGGCATCTCCAGTATCAATACGATGTTTGACGACGGACGTTTGGCCCAGGGATCCGTGACCGAAATCAAAAATGTCGCTGAATGACCGCAAAAGGCCGGCAAGGAAGCTGGCATATTCGGGACGCAGGTCAGAGGCAACCATGGCTGAGATGCCGTCCTCCGGACTATGTGATGGGACAGGTTGTGCAGGTACGTCGGCGTGACGGTCGGACAGCACTGCAGAAATGGTAAAGCTGGATAAAGGCGACAGCTCGGCAAGGAAAATGCCCTCCGGGAGAACTTGTGAAGACATGCTGAAGTTGAGTACGGGAATGTAGGTGAGGTTATTCTTGACGTGTACAATGTTATGAGGTAGGACGATGTTGCGCTGTAGAGTGACGTCGGTGATGGGGTTGACAACGTAGTCGCCGTCAGGAAGGGAGCGAAAAGGTGACATGGGCACGTATACTGCCGCCTCGGGAGGTAGGCGAGTAAATGTACTGGAGCGGAGGCGAGGCTGGGATTGGTCAGCACTGGGGTCGTGAACACAATAGGGCAGGGCTAGGCGCAGAAGTCCGGAGGAACAGTCAATGAGAGCGGAATGGGCTATTAAAAAGTCTAGGCCTAAAATCACGTCTTGAGGACAAGTATTAAGGACGGCGAAGAGCACAGGGACGTGGTGGCCGGCGATGCTAACGCGTGCAGTGCACATTCCGATGATGGCAGCAGTATTTCCACCCGCAACACGAACTGTAGAGGTGTTAGTGGGCGTAAGAACTTTTTTGAGGCGCTGGCGGAACGACGAACTAAGAACTGAAATATGGGCTCCAGTGTCAATGAGAGCGGGCACAAGGACTCGATCTACGAGGACATTGATCAGGTTGCAGCGTGGTGCGATGGTCGAAACACAGTTGGCTGTCCGGGTTGGTAACGCAGCGTCACGTCCGGGCGCTGCGTTGCCTAGTTTCCCGAGTAGGTGCCTTGGTACGTTGGGGACAAGCTGCGGCGACGAGTAGGTGATCGGGAATGGTGGGCTTGAGGCGATGGAGAACGGCTAGGACGACGGTCTTGCTCTGTGTTCTCAGTACGAAGATGTGCTGGGGTGACAGAAACGCGTCGAGGTGCATAATAGTTATGGCGGACAAGGCTGAAATAGAGTTGAGAGGGGGGAGCCGGACGGCTGCGGCAATAGCGGGATGTATGGCCAGGTCGACAGCAGACGAAGCAAATAGGCCTATCGTCAGATGTGCGCCACTCCGTAGGATTGCGGGTAGGGTAGCGCGGTGTGTAGGGCGGAGTTGTGGCAGCAGCAGCAACCACTGGGATTGGCTGTGGTGCAGGGGGTGGTGGGGCAGGATTTGAAACGAGGCCCACATTAGCGAATTCTTGGCGGACAACAGCCTGTATCATAGCTATTGTTGCCTGTGCAGGAGGTGACGTATGTGTAACAGGAGTCAAGGCCTCGATTTCTCTGCGGACGATGGTAGTAAGGTTATTCTGACTTGAAGGCTGCTGTAACGTGGGCAAGTCGTCACATGAGGATGTAGTCGCCGTGTTGGGAAGGCGCTGAAACCGATGGACGATGCGGCGCTGCTTCGCCTGTTCGAAACGGCGACAGACTTGCAGGACTGAGTCCACCGTAGAGCAGTCTTTGCAGAGAAGTATATTGAATGCGTCATCAGCGACACCCTTAAGTATATGGCCCACTTTATCATCTTCGGTCATGGAGGTATTCACTTTTGGACGCAATGCGAGAACGTCCTGTATGTAGGCCAGGTATGACTCGGTTGACGATTGAGCCCGAGTAGCCAGGTCTTTTTTGGCTGCCAGAGCTCGCCCAATTGGTTTGCCGAATAAGTCCTGCAGTTTTTGTTTGCAGATGTCCCACGTAGGCATCTCCTGTTCGTGATTGGTAAACCAGGTCTTCGCCGCTCCCGCCAGATAGAAGATGATATTTGCAAGCGTTATGCTACCATCCCAGCGGCTATTCTTGCTGCACCTTTCATACTCGTCGAGCCAATCTTCAACGTCCTTGTTGTCTTCGCCGTTAAAGATAGGCGGATGACGGATTTTGGTTAAAACCATTAGGCGGTGCAACGCATAAGGAAAAAAGAAGAACGCATACGCATAAGGAAAGAAGAAGAAGACTCTCGTGAGTTTTTGTGAGAAGACGACGACGAAATCATGTCAATCAAGGCAGACTGAGGTCTCTCTAACAAGGCTACGCTGTCGTATTCCGCCCCTAAATTTCTATATGCACAGGTCTGGTTTGGCGCTTTCTCCTGTCTGCGCATTCTGCGGGGAACCGGAAACAATAGACCATTTCTTGATATTTTGCCGCCGTTTTACCATGATGAGAAAACGGTACTTAGAGAAGCCGTTACAACAGCTGGGTCTTAATTTGAGCAGCCAAATTTTATTATCGTTCGGTGCCACCATGCTTGGGTACAGCCACAGGTATGTTTTCAACGCCATTCAAAACTTCTTAATAGAAACAAAACGTCTACCTGACTAATATGCTTTGAAGTTTTATTCTGTACATATAAATCTTACTATTCTCTTACTGCGTGCGTTAGTATTTACTATTATATATTTTGGTTTATCATATCTACATTTCCTTTTCTATTCCCTAGCATTTATTATTATTTTTTTTTCCGATGTAGTTATACATCTCAAAATCTAATATCTCTGCACCCCAATTCTTGGCCGATCCCCCTATGTGGGTATGTGCCATCACATTAGAGGAGAACAACAACAACAACAAGTCGGCTGGTGCCTACAGAGAACGTCTGTTTGAAAGCCTTGTCTTCGGTGTCCGCCCTCTGCTACAAGCTGAACTACCCCGTAACAATATATTCTATATATTCTATTATATTTTTCACAATTCGCATGCGCGCGCCGCTGTGACCCCAAGTCGAGTGACACAACTTCTGCTGACATCGCATTCACAGGACATGAAATTGAGTTCTGCATACAACACACCTTGCATCTAACGCCAGTGTAATATGATGCGTTAAGCTGAATGGCGGTCGTGTTCGACGCACGCTCTGTTGCCCACAGCCAAATCTTTCGATCCATTTTCGGTTCAGCAGCGAAGAACCCTTCTAATTTGTAAAACAAAACCATTTCTTGGCTCTTTAGTATGCACAGAATCTGGCCGCAAGTGACCACCTTACCTTCCTGACTTCATGGAAAAAAAGTCACCCTACATCAGGAATCGAACTCCGTTTCTTCTCCGATCACCAGCCGAGCACGCTAACCAACTACGCGACGCCAGGCACGTAATAAGCATATTTTCATTTTCCTTGTCTAGTTTCCTGCCATTTCTACGAGAATGTATGTTGTACGACGATGCCAGCTTTGCCTCCGTGTCAAGGATGGAGCTTGGTACTCCAAGCTCCAAGCTTCGCCTGTCGCCAGCTAAAAAGAACAAGCGGTGTAATAAGCGCGCGCAATCGTCGCCGAATAGAGATACCTCGAATCTTGCACAAAAGTATTGTGCTCTAGAATGTTCTAGAAAGAAGCCGTTCTTCTACACTACAGTAGAACTAGCACGAAAGGTTTTCGCATTATTGCTCTTAAGGGGCTGAAGAGCCTCAATAATTTTTTGTAGATTTGGGACGGTATTCAGGGCGTGGAAGAAGATCGTATACCTACCCGCGGAGCATGGTGATTTCGCGCTCCTGATGCAGGTCTGAACCAAACTGCTTTCTTGCATCGCCAAGGTTGACATTCACAAGGCAGAAATATGCAATAGCGAAAGCCACCCTTTTGTCACGGGACATGTCTGTAACGGAGTGCAAATTTCCAAACGTTAACTTGTTTTTCCAAGAGTATACACAAATTTATAGCCGCACTAATATTCTTGCCGATAACTTTTGCTTCTGGGAAGTAAACTCCAGACGGTGAATGTTTCTATCTACAGGAATGGTAATAACAAAAACGCTCCAAGTACAACCAAATTTAGGCGTCATTTAAAAAAACAAAACAAATATTAACCCCTTCAAATGAAGTTAAAAATAATTTACGCTGCAACCGCTGGACGCCCGAAGTATCTACTTTTGTTTCTTGTTACTTTTGTGGCACTAATTATATTGTGAGAGAAAAAGCCTATTTCGCCTAAGCTTTGGGTAGTGTAAAAATAATATCAGGAATATCATGTTCGCCTTTTCTCTTTTTGCCTTCTGCTCATTACGCAGGAGAATATAGTTCCCTCATAAATTTTGCGGATCCTGCTCAGGAACTTATTGACATTGCAGAAATATTCACGTCATTAGTGCATCACAATTTCACTACAACACAAGTTAATACAGCATTACTTTAGTGCATGTGGAAGTCAGTACACCACCCCGAGAAAACTGGGTCTGCGCCATCTGTCGGGAACCCGTCCAAGCGTACAACGGCTGCTTCTGCTTCTACTAGCCGGCTTGTGTACGGTTTTTCGAAGCGCTTTTCTCGGTAACGTACATAGCGCGTGATATTTAATAACCGCGTAATTAC
Source organism: Amblyomma maculatum (assembly GCF_055883805.1). Classification (NCBI taxonomy): domain Eukaryota; kingdom Metazoa; phylum Arthropoda; class Arachnida; order Ixodida; family Ixodidae; genus Amblyomma; species Amblyomma maculatum. The sequence goes on along the minus strand of NC_139345.1, from coordinate 152,286,618 downwards.
ATTCACTTAGGCCTTAGTTTAAAAGAAGACATTTCAAAACATTTCACGCAGAGGATCACCTGAAAAAGAAACCTGAACTGAGGCGAGGTATTCCACAACTACATGGCGTAGTAAAACCGAGACGAAAACTCCGCCCATGTAACCTTGGCTGCATAGCCATAAAAGGTTGCCGCGAATATAGTACGTTCTCAATTGCGCTAAAATAGGCAATGCGTGATGAAAAGGAACAATCTGTTGAAGTATTTGCACTCAGGAATTAGAATGTTTCCTTTCCTCTTATTGATCTGCAGGGCAGCTCAAATATACTAACCGTATGACATCCAGCGTCAACCTTAAGAAAACGTCTTTTGCGCCAATAGAACTATTTATTCGTGCACTCAGTATGTATCAGAAGGTCATCGATGCAAATAAATTACGATGCTTAAGTGAAATAAATGTATCTAAAGTCATCTTGTCTACAGACGATATACGGAGGTTCGCGATCCCTTTCAGGTTGCAATTGAACTCGTTGATGACTTTGGTATGCCTGCTGACACCGGGGACACCGTGCCTAAGGACGGCCGCCAGGGGTAAGGAGGCTATACTCTCGGGTGACCACTTGCAGCGAACAGTGTGTTCCCTCTTTGCCACTTCCCGACGCTTTTTCACTTCGCCTACTTCCATCTGGATCTCGCGCTCTGCTGCTTTCGTTGCCACCTTCTACACCTCCGCGCCGATTCGCCGCCTTCGCTGCTACACTGTCAACCAGCAAACCAGTGGTTAAGACACTTTAATGCTTTGCCCAAGAATACGAGATCAAATCACGGCAGCATGAACGGCCTCAAAGTTTCAATGGTATGGTCACCAGGGGAACTTTATATTATTTTACAATTAAGCCACAATTTTTCTGCTGACGAATCAGCGACAATTTCAAACTCTAAAGTTCTGAAATCGATGCCCTTAGATGACTAGAGAAGCATAACGGTTAAGCTAGAATAAGTTTTTAAAAATCAGAATTCTACACCTCACTACCCACACGCGGTAGCGCAGTGGTTACGGCGCTCGATATTTGTGTCAAATTGAATGGGTGACTGAATCCTAACCGCGGCAGCCGCTTTTCGATTAAAGCGAAAAGCAAGGCGCCCATCAGCTGTGCGGTGTCAGTGCATATTAAGAAATCCCGGAGGTCAAATTTTGCATAGCTTTCCACTACGGCTTCTCTCAGTCTGAGCCGCTTTAAGACGGTAAACCCCATAAAATATTGTGACATATATGCCCTGCATCGCTGGACGTTAAAGAAGACAACGATCAGAAACAGTGACACAGAAGACGACAAAGTGGTAGCAACGTTCAGTGCTAGAAGAAGGTTAACGCTGCTGTGATTCTGTGCTTTGTGTGCTGCGTCATCCTGGACTAGCCTTCGTGCCCTAACTTTGCCACGTATCATCTTGGTGGAGGTGACTAAAAATCTCCGTGTGCACACATAAATCCATTTAAGCAGCCGGAAGCTGGATTTACGCAGTTGCCGCCTCCTACCTGGGATCACAACGTCAACAACGGTCACTATGACCTCTGAGGAAGCTCCTACCACCTCAACAACATCGGCGCAACCACTCGTCCTCACAAAAATCCGCCACCCTCCCATCTTCAATGGCGAAGACAAGACAGATGTTGACGACTGGCTGGATGAACACGAGCGATGCAGCCGGAACAATCATTGGTACGCGACTATCATGCTGGCCAATCTGATATTCTATTTGGCGGGAACCGCTCACACATGGTTTCAAAATCACGAGCACGAGCTGGTGACCTGGGAAATTTGCAAGCAAAAGCTTTACGACTTGTTCGGGAAGCCCATTAGACGGGCTCTCGCAGCAAAACCCGAACTTTCGTCTCGCGCCCAATCCACCACGGAGTCCTACCTTGCCTACATTCAAGACGTGCTCGCGTTCTGTCGCAAGGCGAACAGCTCCATGCTGGAAAGTGAAAAGGTAAGTCACATCTTCAAGGGCACCGCAGATGACGCGTTCAACATCTTCTGCATGGATTGCTCCTCTCGAGTCAGTGCTTCAAGTTTGCCGAAGATTCGAGCAGGCTAAACAACGCGCCTGGTACATCGCTTTGAGCGCCTTCCGAACACTGCAGCCACATCATCCTGCGATGATCTGGCTCCTCTGCAACCGCCTTCTCAGTCCGCAACAATGATTCGGATCGTCAGGCGAGAACTCGAGGCATTAGCTCCTGCACCATTTCAATCTCCAGTGCCTGACACCGTGGCCATGATACAGGCTGTTGTCCGACAGGAACTTGGCAATGTCGGTCTTTCCTCCAACCCAGTACCGCCCTCGTCACCATCGAATCCTGTTCCTGTAGTGGCTGCTGCAACCACTAGCCAAGCTCCCCCACGTCGCTACGTTAATCGCAATCCTGCAGAGTGGCGCACCTCAGATAACATGCCAATTTGTTTTATTTGCTGTCGAGCCGGCCACACTTCCCGTTATTGCCGCAGTCGCACCTTCCCCACACCTCGTTCCTATTACAACGCTGACCATCGGTACTACTACGGACCTCGACGCTTCCCTGCCCAACCTGAACAGCTCCGCCCCGCATATGATGGACCTGGACACTTCCCTGCTCACCCAGACGAACCTCACACCGAAGCCGTCTCAAGTGTCCGTCACTCCAGCCGATCTCCATCTCCACGGTCTCGTCGATCTCGTTCACCGCTGCCTCGTCGCAACTCCTCCCCATCATACGCCGGCGCCCACTCGGGAAACTAGCGAGTGCAGCGCTCGGGAGTGACGCTGCATTACCGACCCGGACTGTCAACTCGGAACTGACTCTCGCACCCAGACGTAACCTCATTGACCTTTTTGTGGACGGAGTCTCAGTTTCTGCCCTTATTGGCATTGGCACCCACATTTCCGTCCTCAGTTCCTCGCTCCGTCAACCCCTCAACAAAGTCCTCACACCCGCTTTCTCATCTACCGTTCGTGTTGCTGATGGCAATACAGCTACCGTGATTGGTATGTGTACTGCGAGAATTACCATTGCCGACCGCCATATCCCTGTCCTATTTACAGTCCTCACCAGTTGCCCTCACGACGTTATATTAGGACTTGACTTTTTAACTGCACATTCCGCGCTCATTGACTGTTCTTCTGGACTGATTCATCTGGACCTGCCACTCTGTCCTGACAAACAGGCCTCTGATACTTCAACGCTCCGTTTCCGTTCCTCTACATTTACTAGTCTGCCAGCAGAAGCTGCAGACTGTGTGTTCATGTTGCCTTTCCTCTCCGTTCCTGATGGCGACTACGTTGTTTGCTACATAACCGACGTAACTCTGCAGCGTAGAATCGCTCTCCCTCATAACATCGTGCACGTAGAAAATAACAACGCTTATATTTCAGTCTTGAACTTCGGCCTTTTTGTGCACGTTCTTCCTGAGGGCATTACTCTTGCCGAACTGACCCCACTGTCTGACATCACAGTTGCCGCTCTTTTGCCTGACCCTACTGCTAAAGTGTCGACACAATCTGCACCGTCCCCATCTCTGGAGGCCCGCATATCAGGAATGGTTGCATCTAATTTGCGCCCTGACCGTGCTACAGCACTTACGAGTCGTACAGCGATATTTTCGATTTTGGTGACCGCCCGTTAGGCCAAACGTCCCTCGTTACACATCGTATCGACACCGGAGACGCCCGCCCAATTCACAGAAAACCTTATCGAGTCGCCATTTCTGAACGACGCGTCATACTAGATGAAGTGGACACGAGGTTCGAAAAAAAAAACATTATAGAGCCTTCGAGCAGTCCCAGGGCATCGCCTGTCGTGCTTGTTAAAAAGAAAGACAATACCTGGAGATTCTGCGTTGATTACCGACACCTCAACAAAATTACAAAGCAAGACGTTTACCCGCTCCCCAGGATAGATGATGCCCTCGACTGCTTGCACGGTGCCAGCTATTTCTCTTCCATTGAACTTCGTTCCGGTTATAGGCAGATCGCAGTCGACGAACGGGACCGGGAGAAGACCGCCTTCGTCACTCTCGATGGCCTGTATCAATTCAAGGTGATGCCTTTCGGCTTGTTTAATGCGCCCGCAACATTCGAGCGCATGATGGATTCTCTCCTGCGCGGCTTGAAATGGACGACGTGCTTGTGCTATCTCGATGAAGTCATTGTATTTTCTTCTACATTCGAGAGCAATCTTCAAATCCTTGATGCTATTCTTGGTGTCTTCCGAAGAGCTGGCCTTCAGCTGAACTCGAAGAAATGTAGCTTCGGCCGACGTGAACTCAAGGTGCTTGGTCACGTGGTCGACGCCCGTGGCGTTCAACCTGATCCAGATAAAATACGTGCTGTAAGTGCATTTCCTACACCCCGTTGTACCAGTGACGTGCGTAGTTTTCTTGGGCATTGCTCCTATTTTCGGCGGTTTGTATTTAACTTTGCGGAGACGGCTCGTCCACTCACCAATCTTTTGAAGAGCGACGCTCCATTTTTCTGGGACCAAGAAAAATCCCAAGTCTTTTCTGCGCTCACTGCAGCCCTCACCAACCCGCCCGTCCTGGCACACATCAATCCTTCGGCACCAACGGAGGTACGCACCGACGCCAGTGGTCACGGTATTGGTGCCATACTCGCCCAGCAGCAGATGGGTCGCACTCGCGTCATTGCTTATGCCAGTCGCCTCCTTTCTGCGGCTGAACGAAATTACTCGATCACAGAAAGTGAGTGCTTAGCCCTCGTGTGGGCCATTACAAAGTTTCGCCCTTATTTGTTTGGCCGCCCGTTCTCCGTCATCACCGACCACCATGCCTTATGCTGCCTTTCTACGCTGAAGGACCCTACTGATCGCCTGGGTCGTTGGGCCCTCCGCCTTCAGGAATACACTTTTTCTGTCGTCCACAAGTCTGACAGGCTGCACGCTGACGCTGATTGCCTGTCCCGACCCCCGGTAGATCCCCCCCCTGCTAGCGATTGCAACGATGACACATATGTGTTGGCCCAGATTGCCTGTCCCGCAACCCGGTAGATCCCCCCCCTGCTAGCGATTGCAACGATGACACACATGTGTTGGCCATCTCTGACCTTTCAAACATTCGCCATGAGCAGCGCTTAGACCCCAAGCTTTGCAGCATAATCAATCGCCCCAGCACTGATCACCTTGATGCTACCCTTGCTATGTTTGTGCTCCACAACGGCACCTTATACCGACGAAATATGCGACCAGATGGCGCCGACCTTCTGCTCGTAGTCCCCGAACATCTGCGTGCCACCGTTCTTCAACAGCTGCACGACGCACTCGCAGCGGGTCATCTTGGCGTATTTCGTACATACGATAGCGTCCGCCGCCGCTTCTTTTGGCCAGGCCTCCATCGCTCTGTTCGTCGTTACGTTGCTTCTTGTGACCGGTGTCAGCGACGGAAAAAGCCCTCGGCTATGCCTGCTGGATCCCTGCAGCCGATCGACATCCCAGTAGACCCGTTTTTCCGAGTTGGCCTTGACCTCCTCGGGCCTTTTCCACTTTCTGCGTCGGGGAATAAATGGATTGCAGTGGACAAGTATTATACTACGCGCTACGCTGTCACCCGAGCGATACCCACCAGCTGTGCAACTGATGTGGCTGCGTTTCTTCTCCATGACGTCATCCTGCTCCATGGTGCTCCACGCCAGCTGCTCACTGACCGCGGCCGTTGCTTTCTTGCTCGAGTAGTCGACGAAATTCTTTGGTACTGCTCTATTAAGCACTATTTTACCACCGCTTACCATCCCCAAACAAACGGCCTCACCGAACGCCTATACCGCACGCTCACGGACATGATGTCTATGTATGTCTCGGATGATCACCGTGACCGTTATATTAATTTGCCGTTTGTAACGTTCGCGTACAATTCCTCTCATCAGGACACAATGGGCTACTCACAGTTTTATCTTCTATACGGCCGCGACCCTCCCCTTCCTATTGACAGCGTATTGCCTCCCACCGCTAACGCCAGTTGCTACGTTCGTGACGCCATCTCCCGAGCTGACGCCGCCCGTATTATTGCTCGCCGACGACTGGCCTCCTCCCAAAATTCTCACAAACGGCGCCATGATTCTCGCCACCGGGTTGTTCACTACTCTTCGGGCTCTCTCGTCTTGCTCTGGACTCCCGCTCGTAAAGTTGGGCTATGTGAGAAGGGCTTGCCATGCTACGCAGGACCCTACTGTGTTTTACGGCCAGTCACTCCTGTGACATACGAGGTCGCCCCTGTACATCCGCCGCGACAGTCCTCTAAGCCACGCACCGAGATTGTTCATGTCGCCAGAATGAAGCCGTACTGCCCCTGCAGTAGTTCGTCCTAGTGCGCACCGGGACTGTGCTTTTCGTGGGGGGGGGGGGGGGGGGGATGTGACATATATGCCCTGCATCACTGGCTGTTAAAGTAGACAACAATCAGAAACAGTGACACAGAAGACGACAAAGTGGTAGCAACGCTCAGTGCTAGAAGAAGGTTAACGCTGCTGTGATTCTGTCCTTTGTGTGCTGCATCATCCTGGACTAACCTTCGTGTCCTAACCTTGCCACGTATCAATATAAAAAAACCAAATCTACACACGAAGATTCCCTAATTCTTGTTCCTGGACTCAAAGTTTGCAAGATTCTTTACAATCGAAGCATTGTTCCTGTGGCGCTCTGACAATTTACAGATGAAAGTGTCATCCTGTGTTTAATGCCCTAAGTCCTGCTACGGCTGTGGTAGCTGTCGCCGTCACATACTTCTCGCATGTGAATCGACCTTATGACCCGGCGGACAATGCGGCCCACCTGGTCCCCCACCTTGCGGAGTTTAGCCAATGTGGTGTCTGGCTTGCGGTGTTGGTGAATGAAGAGTCCCAGTACTCGGACTTCTTGTGTTTCTAGAATTGGACCTGATTGAAGAGTAAGTTGAATTTTTGGGTTACGAAGCAAGGATGCCTTGCGGCTGGCAAACGCCTTCGTAACCAGTCGAATCCTTTATTCGACTCCATATATCCACCTGCGGAATCAAGATGAGGATGCCCTCGAGGTCATTCTCCGCAAAATCATTAAGCGGGCCCTCGATATTCCGGTGAATACCTCAAACCAGCACCTCATGGCGCTGGCAATGGCGAACACCTTCAGGGAATTGAGGGAAGCGCACCTCACAAATCAATATACGCGTTTGTCGCAGACGCAGTCGGGCCGCCGCCTTCTTGCCCGGCTCCACATTAAACATACGACACTTATGGAAGAACGGGCACGCATTCCAGCGCCGTGGAGATGCGTCCTCCGCGTACGCCCTCTTCCCGCCAAAATGGCACGCGAAGACCATGATGGCAGACGCCTGGCGCGGGCGGAAGCCCTGGCACGCCATTATGGTTCTAAACCCGGCGTTTTTTATGTGGACGCCTCTGGCCCGTACCATGGGGGGTGGTACACGGCCGCAGTCGTCCACGAAGCGAAAACAATCAACGGTCTTAGCTTCAGGGCCCGCAACATAACTCAAGCGGAGTAAGTCGCCATAGCATTTGCTGCTTCCCACTCTGACTCGAAATATATAATTTCCGACTCGCGAGGGGCATGTCGGAATGTCGAACAGGGCTGGACCCCTTATCTAGCCTACCGAATACTTCAACATAGCTCCTACATTGGGGACCCCGCTACCCGATATATTATTTGGGCTCCTGCTCATCAGGGGCTGGCTGGAAACGAGGCCGCCGACGTCGCCGCCCGCACGCTCTCTCTCTCCGGGAAGTTTCCTCCTCCTCCCACTCAGACCAGGACGCTGATCCTAATCCGGCTTATACATTCAAAGATATCGTAAATTACTACCAATCTAGCCACAGCCTTTACCCCCGCCCATGTAAAGGCCTTTCAAAGGCGGATGAGCGGCTCTTACTCCGCCTCTATACCAACACACTGCTGTGCCCGGCAGCTCTAAAACACTTCGACCCTGCTTTCTCTGGCAGCTGCCCGCACTGTGGGGTGGTGTCTTCGGACATCTACCACATGGTGTGGGCCTGCCTCTCAAATCCGGCTATCCCCCCTCACCCCAACCCAACCCGGGAGGACTGGGAGCCGACCCTGCTCGGCTGCTCCGACCTGAAGGCCCAACGGGCCTTAGTCGGGCGAGCCCGAGCGGCGGCAGACGCCACTGGGGTCCAGAACTAGGGACCTCCACCTAGTGTTTGTGAGGATTGGCCCCTTCAGGGTCAGTTCACGCATAACCTCCTATATTTGTATCCTATATAAATCTTTTCTACCACCACCACCTTATGACCTCCAATACACGCGGCCCATTACAGTTGTTGCATAAATGGCGCCCCGTTGACTTCAGCATGTTCTTTATGTTTAGGCTCTCTGCGACAATAAAACTAAAGAGAAATGCGTCGTATCAAACCTTTGCTCGAAATCTGGATGCTTCAACGGGCAGCGCATTCCTGTGGCTGCGGATTGTCGGCGATCACCTACTACTACTATACGTTGATTCTACTACACCGCCGCCGGCACCCATCATGAGGAGCGCATCTTCGTCACAGACAATGCAATTGCTCGCATTAATTGCTAGAACCTTTACTGACGTCAATTTCGTCTTCATATTCTAAAGTCATGGTCCACGTGACATCTAGTCCTCTAGTTTGCCTGCTTATCACCGAAATGCTTGTCTCCTCGGCAATATTGACGAGCTGCATTCCATGGTGGCATGGCTTGCAGCTCATTTCGTCGCTCCTTGGACGAAATTGCCGCGTATTTTTTCAGAACGCTCCTTAACACCCCCTCCACCCCATCATTTCGTTATGCCAGTTATGGCAGCCATTGCTCCACCCTCTCTACAACCCTCCCGCATCCTATTACTATCAGGCCACCAACTACGTGCGAAAAGGTAAAGCGGAACACTGCGCACGACCTGCGCCTTCTGCCAAATCTAGTCTCCTCTTTCTCATGCGCCATGTCACCAGTTCACCCCATATACATAGGATTTTATATTTTCGTCGTCACTTTTGCTTTAGACGAGGTCAACCTGCGGTCAGGCTTTGACAATTATTTTACGTAATGCACCAAGGTGCTATGTTTTACTAATGGTAAGCAAATTTTAACCTTGAAGATATATGTATAAATCATTTGGCCAACATCGAATTCTGTAAGTGTAAAAACTCATTTTATGCCCTAGATGTTCGATGTTGAAGGTTGTGATACTCATATCCTCAAGAGCTTTTCTCGAAGAGCCAATAGTACTTGACAAATAATTTCTTACGTACGTTTTGATTGTTCACTTGCCTTACCTCATTAAAAAAACAAATTTTCTTTCGCAATGCAAATACTTTCGTTTCTTTGTTTTCTGCGATCATGACAAACAAGTACTTTGTCTCTGAAAACCACGAATGTTGTTCATCCTGCAGTCAGCATTTTGGGGATGTTTAGCGGCTAAGATTTATTGCCCACATCTGAGCAATATTGTTACGGGGCGTTCCCGATCGGTAAGAGTCTGAGTTCAACTTCAGGAGCACCTCCGGAACACCAAAGCACACACACAAAAAAACAACAGCTCCAGCTTCCGTGTCGTCGTCCTTTGACCAAGCGTCCAAAATATCATCTTCCGACATGTCGACTATACACCGTAACAATATGGATTATTTACAAACCGTGCCAAATAAAACTCCTGCTGTCGTTGTTTGCTTGGTCATTTGAACAACGGCTTGATATTCTGATACATCAGGTAATATTTATTCATTTCTTTGAGCACGCGATATGCACATATTCCTGCAATAAATATGCTTTTTTTATATTGTCAGGCCGAACACCAATCGCAACAACTTTCAGACGTCCTTTGCTCCGCGCATACGGCTGTTGTAGACTTCTCCAATACCCCAGTGAGCGTTCCTGTCTCACCGGAAAAGAAACAAGATAGCTATAGCGGGTGTTAAAATGGCGTACTCACCATTAACGTATGTACTGCAATCAGCAGGATAAGTTTACTTCTAGCTTCCGTATTGCAGTTAGGTAAAAATCAATGAAAACGACATCAAAACAAGTTATTCGTGATTCTTTGCAATAAAAAGTGAACTACTGAAAGCCATGCATGCAAGTGACAACAGACACATCGACGCTATTACTCACTTTGCATGCGGTGAATAGGCAAGACTGTAGGCTATCTTGCTGTTACTACCTTCAGGACGTGTAAGTCGCAATATATATCGCGAAGCGACGCAATGACATTTACGACGCCAGCCAGGCACGTCATATGCTGGGACAGAGCCGTTTGTTTTCTACGAGTTCTTCGCCGATGACAACGATGGCTGCAAGGTAACAGGTTGCAGGCATGCTCCGCTGACAAGCTAATGGCGCCATCTTTCTCTTAAAAGTTTTTAGTCATCCGCTTAACAGCAGCGGGTGTTGGGGTGCGGGGCAACTCACCAGATAAGCTTTTTGACAGTACTGGAACTTAAATCTCCAGACAAGGCATACTTGAGCAAGGGTAAGAGAAAGAAAGCAGGCTTTCCGATTTGTCGTATGAAAACGATGGACGTTAAACCCCTCGGATCTGGCGCGCAAAAGAGTTCACCCTCGGTTTTGAGTCAGCAACACCCTTTCAACGGTCACTATCGCCTTGATGCGCCACTGTTTTCTTAGTATTGTCTTCCGCTGCAGGCGTTACCTATCTTCCTGGATTATATTCAACAAATCTGAAGTCAAAGGAGGACGCGACAGGTCATTTCAGCAGCAGTGTAAGCCGAAAAAATAGGGGTGCAGTCCATGTTCTGCCTTTATTATTCCAACTTAAACATACATGCATTCTGAGTGAAGTTCTTTGGCCAGTAACAAAATGCACTTTTAGAGGAAATGTACTTTTAATCAACTGCGTGGTTCTGTGCGGTCGTCAAGAACAGCGAGTTATGGGGCGTAGGTGGTAACTGAAGGCACACATTTTATGCCAGTTACATCGACGAGTTGTGCAGAAGGGTAATCAATGCAAAATGCAATTGTAGTAATGGCTTGAAGTGGGTTGTTAAGACTTTTGGTCCCGATCAGTTTACGCATCAATGCAGGCAACCACTGTGATTTCCTAAAGTCAATCCTAATGTCGCTGAAGATGATGAAGGAAGCATCCGGTGCCCTCGCTATGCATATGCTCGTTCGGCCACCTTGCGGACAAGTGGCGCCATCTAGCCACACCACCTTGATTTTGTTTTGGACGACAGTGGCTGCATACTTTGTGCTAAAAACTAGCCCCGACTAACAATCTTGTACCTTCGCAATGTAGTAATTACAAATTACCGTTCACAGATAGTACTATACTTTACCGACATTATTTGAAGTAATACATATAAAAACACCTGAATATTCTGCCTGAAAAAAAAATTGCCGCAAATTACGTTACTTCCTAATGCGAAATTTGAGCGCAGCTCATCAGCTGTTCCACCTTTTCGATAAATTGAGACAAAGAGTTCGAGCAAGACACGTATCTACAATTACAGACAACGTTTTTAATTTTCACACGTATTCCTTCAAGAAACACTCCATTAACAGTTCTTGGCTGTCATGAAAGAAGGTTTCTAGTCGGAGAAATGAAGAGAGCCATTACGCTATCGGAAGGTTGCGGGAGGCAGCGCGTGGGCCCATAGAGAAGTTGCGCGACGAACAGACAGCAGCGACTGACTGATGCCGCTAGCGAGAGAAGAGAACGTGACTCTGCGTTTAGGCTTGAGATGCAAGCACCGTGATTCGCTGATAGCGAGCCGGCGCTTCGGCAACCGGAGAGCACCCTCGCCGCCACGCAGGAAGAGAGGAGGGGGGGGGGGGTTGAAGAGTGCGCGCAGCAATGCGATAACACGCTTGGTCGCCGCCACGGAGGAAGTGCGCGCAGCAATGCGATAACACGATTGGTCGCCGCCACGGAGGAAGCGGGAGGGGGGTGGGGGAAAGAGCGCGCACTACCCCCCAGCTGCAGAGATTGTTACAGGGCCTACGCCGCCGACGCCAAAGACGACGCGAAACGCAGGAACGGGCGCCAAAGATCTGCGCTCTAACAACTTACCAGCCTCACTAGAGTACCTGTGGGTGCCCTGTTGACCTTCTGGACGGAGGCATGACGGACAATGGGAGTTGGAAATGTACCCATTGAATGGTTTCCTTCAATAAACTCTATGGGCATGATAACTTTGCTCGCGTACAATATGTTGGCAAATTTTAACTTCCCTAGCCTTGTATGTAAAGTAACTCACATTCTCGGGGCCGTAATTGTTGAAATTCTGATAGTTTTTCGTGAATAATTTTGTTCTTACAAGAACAGGGGGTGTGGGGGGAAAAGAAGGAGCCCCTGCCATCTGTGGTTGAAGTTCTATTTCTAGCAACCTTTTCCCGAAATTCAGGGAGTGCATTAAATCGCTTTACATAGGATAGTGTCTGGCGTAATTGAACCAGTGACAAGTACTAAACCTAATGATTTCTTCTCATCATAAGGCAGTTTTTTATGGTCTGTAATGGTATAGGAAGGTAATATAAATATAGCGTAGACGTTTACGAAATTTTCAACGTTATCAAAGTGGGCAAAATGTACTCCCTGCTACAAAAGAAGGACGAACGTAGGTTTATTTAAAAAGACAAACAGCGTAGGCTCTGACAAAAGGTCTGCTTCGATGATGTCGCCGTAATGGAAACAATTTCTGTATATTATCTTCCATGTTGCATAATGCTAATAAAATTGGCTCGTACACTGCCACTGCAGATTTTAACCTATTCAAGACGCATAAATTTTTATTGAGAAAACCCAGAATGTCATAGAGTGATACTAAGAACCGCGCACTTCGCTAAATAGCACGATTGGATTAATGAAAAGATACGAAAATACGCACATTTTACACTAATGATTGTTTTATGCCAGAATAAATTATATTTGAGCCCTAACAATTCCTTTTCCGCTCATACGAAGTTTAGTAGCGACCAGGAGACAGACGAGTGTCCTTTCATGAATAATATGCCGGCGTACAATATTATGAAATAATTTCTCTTGTCGAAGCAAAATTTCTGAGCTATTTATAGCCTTGAAACTGTTGTAAGTGCAGATATATTCGTGTAGAACATCAAACGTCTGATCAGTGTAGCTCAGAAAAGTGCTAGAAAAATTATGTAATTGTAAAGTATTTGTGGAGGAACAAAAAGCCACACAACGTACTGGAGACGGTCACGACTTCCCTGCCAAACAAGACAAAATACTTGTGTTTCAGCACAGCCGTCTTTTTTCCGACGAAGACTTCATTAATTGAAAGAGTAAAGCAGTGAAGTGTCATAGAGAACTTCCTAGGCGCTCTGCGCTAACTGGTAGCATCTAACTGTGTCGTTTTTTTCTTAAATCGATTTTTGTCACCACAGGAAATACTCCATCTACTGTGAAATTTCAAATTTAAACAATTTTGTTGAAACGATGGACCACGTATTGAGAAAAAATCTCATTTAATGGCTCCAGTGTACATCTTACCGCACGGGCAGGGATAGTGTCGTTGAGTAGAACGGGGCGCTTTATGATGCTGCATATGCAACAAAAATTAAAACGCTCAGACAACCCAAGCTGGTTACCTGCTAACACGAGCGTGAAAACAAACCATCGCAAGGCCCGAAGGGGTCTTTTGTGTATTGCTCTCAGCGCTCAATGTATACAACCCCTTAAATATTACGCAGCAATACATTGTGCGCATCTTGTTTTCTGTTCGCCTCTGTATGAAAATATGCATTTTAAGGAGCGTACGTAGGCGACGCCAGCCTGGGAGCGCAGCTCTATGCATTCACTGCTAGCGTCACCTCACACTGGTTACGCAAGTATATTTGCTGTGATTATCATTACCGAGGCATGCTGCCAATCTGCGCGATGCAAACCAGAGGAAACGAGCCCATGAACTAGGTCTACAGGTTTTCTTCTCTATCGTTTTCCTAAACTACTTCGGTGTAGTAGCGGTTCCTTTCGAACTCGTCGAACATTTCAATGCAAGTCATCGGCACTCGCATACCACTCAGGCACGAAACGCAAAATTTTTTGCAAGACTAACTCAAATCACTCAAATGTTAGCAGAAGATGACGGTTAAGCATTTGAACACAAGTGTAGATCTATATCTGGCGTTTTCAGAGACATATTCACCTGGGATGCTTGAGGACATTTAGACAAGTGTCGTTGTCGGCGAATTTTGCCGACTTCATTCTGTAGCAGGTGCAGCTTGCAGCACGATGCTCTGCATAGCACCGTTAAACACTGAGCTACACCGGCACGTACGGCATTCTTTGCACTGTGCAACTTAAAATGGCAAGCATTTCTTACTTCTTCTCTGAGAGCATCTGAAGAATCTTGTGGTGTGTATCACAGTCGTGCTTTCTCCATATATTCTACATGAAGATATGAACAGAGGGAAAACTTAGTTTCTCTCTCTTGGTGTGGAAAGCACTTAATCCTAATCCTTAGCTCCATTGAGCACTTTGCCTAAAGTCTGTACTCCGTAGAAGTTCCCTTACTCCACACAATTGATCATCGTGTCATACACAGTGTAAGCTCTATAAAAGAGATTACTTTGCGTTTGGCGCACCAGGCAAAATATTCAAGTGAATAATTTTACAAGCAAGAAAAAAGGCGGTCGCACCATCTAGCATGCAATGGCACAACTTGGCAACATATTTATTATTTAAAGTTTTAATCGCCATTCTCACATCCAGATTTGAGATTTCAGTGTCCTGTTCAGGCTTCCTCTTTTTATTCTACCCCTGCTTCTTTCTCCGTCTTTTCTTCTTCTTCCTTCTTCGCTTCAACCTTGTTAGCTCCTTCTAGGGATCCTCCATTCAATCCGCCTTGCAAAAGATTCGCGGCATTAGATGTTTGGAGCTCCTTCGTGAGTTGAGTCAAAGGGTTACTCTCTAACAATTGCTTGAAGGTATCCAGTTGGTCATCGGCGCGGCACAGGACAGCTGTAAATTGAAACGTGCCGAACCGTTTATTTCCGGCGCCGAACAGAGCGCGAAACCCTGTTAGTCATACCTCTTATTTTATTCACAACTCATATTTTGCTCTTAAGAGCCGTAACAGCCAAAGAGCATCGTAAACAGAACCATTACTATATGCTAGCGTTATGTGACAGCTCAAAATTTGGAAACCGGTAGAAATGAAACATCTCAATAATTTTGCTGATAATGAGGAAGTTATTGTTGCTCAAATGACCATTTGAAGTCGCATGCAGGCTCGTAAACATTTGAATTGGAGAAAAATACTGCTATCCTGTGCAAAGGTTTGATCGAAGTTAGCTCCCACACCAGGTCCCATTTGACCACCTATAATCATTATGCCCATTTAACTGCCTCTCATTTCATAAACACTTTACCTGCTCAATTCATATAGCACTTTTCAAGAAATGTATCCTTAACGTTCGTTGTCATATGCAGTAAAGAAATCGTGGACATATTATCACATCAGAAGGCATCTTAAAGGAGCAATAGCAGGCAGGATTCATGAAAGGCGCGAGGATGATGAGAATAGCAGGTAAGGAGAAAGGTCATAAATGGTAAAGAAAATCCTGCCAGGCCAGACTATCATGGGGCCCAGAGACCTTGCGTAATCACGCGGTTACGGTCAAAATGCCCTTGCAGCCTTTCGCTCACTGACAAGAAGTTTCCGGCATATTTTATGCAATACATATGCGGAGATGACAGCTCCAGCGACTCGAGGAAAATTTTCGGACACACGTGTGTGTGTGTGGGGGGGGGGGGGGGGGAAGAAGGGTGCAGGCGGGTTTTCAAGCCATCCGACTGCATTTATTTTTAATTGGTGGACGTTTCCCAAATTAGTGAAGTTTTGAACCACCTGCTCTAGAGTAAGTATGAAGAGAGTTAAGCAACATATGTGACAAGGATGACTGTGGCTGCTTAAGAAAACTCTCGTTCAGAAAAGAAAGGCAGTTTTTGCAAATATATTGCGTTATCTGACCTCATGAATGTCTGTAGCATAGAAATGAACAGTGGCATCATTTTGCTTAGTTTTTTTACATATTAAAGAAATTCTGCCATAAAAAGAGTTATATTTATTTGCTTCACTACCACCATTGTTTAAGTAATTTTCTATTACAGAAGTTCAGAATAGACTTACTCGGTGCACAGTTTTCTATTCAAACATTTTTCTCTAAATAGCCTCCCTAGTATATAAGAGAAATGCGCAACCACTTAAACAGGACACAGGAAGAAACACACACAACAGTTCACACACAATACTAATTTTATCAAGTAATGACGGAAAGATATTTTTTCTAAGCTTTCATGCTACTGAAACAAAAAAAATCAGGTTGTGTCAAACGAACCCAGAAATCGAACATTCTCCACTCTACTTCTCAAAGTCTAGTGCCCAATAAACCTCTTCAGCAGCATCGGTTATTCATTTGGCTTCATCTATACGCTATTGAGCAGTAGTGGCTTTAAGTTAACGGTTTTTTCTGGTCACCTTTCAGCTCTTTATGTGCTCATGTTCGCACCCCCCCCCCCCCTACACACAATGTAATCTCTATAATTTCGGCAGTGTGTGCGCGACAGGCCACGTCCAGCAAGTCTAAAACAATTTTTGGTTTTTTCCTTCAGCGAAGTGTAAAACAGCAATACTGCAACTGTTTTTGCTGTTGTTATGAGAGAGACAAATGAGAAAGGTCAGCCTGTGCTGCATCGGCCGTTCACTTTTGTGAAGCGGCTTCGTCTACTTGAAGCGCTGCGCGACTCGAACTTAGCAGCTAGTATGCTGCCAACAAATATGTATGTCTTGGGGAAGCCAGAAAAGCAAGCTGACTAGATTGAGCGCTGGATGCGATCAAACTGGCAAAGCAAGACCTTGCATGGCGGGAAATGACCTTTGTGACGTCACGTGCCACTTTTGCGCCAATCGGATCTCAAAGTTTTCTTTCCTAGTCAGTCAGGGCTCTCATTCACAAATTTTTGGTCTTATTCTTCGACTTTCTCCACGTCTCACTCTACGCTCGACAGAAGCGCGCATGCTAGTTAGAAAACGGAAGGAATTATGTTTCAGGCAAAGGTGCACGCTGCAGGCCTGCAGACTATGCGCGGTTTGAAAATGGCTCTCCTGTGCTGTTTCTCTCGGCCAAAAGGGGTGCGACAGCGCCGCCGATATTTCATTAAACGAGAAATCTGCGTTTCTAGCGAACTAATGCGGATAAAATTTTGCTGTGAGGTTATTTCTTGCTCCACCAATGCCAAAGAAGAATAATCTAAGAACGGTATTTTTTTTTTTTTCACAATTGTAATTTTTGCGCAATGTCCCCCTTAAGACAGCACTTATTGCCAAGAACGGTTGGAGTAATTATACAGCTGAAATTGCACCGCTGTAGCGGACGTGTTTTGCTCGGTTTAGAAGGTCACAAGTGCAAAAAGGCAACGAAAGAAGCTGAGATTGTGCCTAGCTAATAAAGGCTGTTTATGGCGTTGGCTCAGCTTGACACAAGGTAAGAAATAAAGGATCCCCTTACCGCATGTTAGTGATGCGACCAATAAAGCAGCAACGGAGGCCTTCAACATCTTGACCTGTTTGAAGGAAAAAAGGGATGACTTCATGGCAACACGAGTGGATTTTCTAGCCCATATTTACAGAAACCCGTCAATGAAATAAAAAGAATTGCGCCAACCATTTAAGAATACCAGCGCTTAATTCGCTCTGCGTTCTCCCAACCTTAGGCCCCCTCGCTAGCCGAAAGTGGTCCCATCCACCGCAGTGCCGAACAACGCGGATCGCAGAGGGAAGCTCCAACGCGCTGCGATTATATATATATATATATATATATATATATATATATATATATATATATATGAAGGAAAGAAGCCAACAGTCGGCGAGGCCAAGGAAAGCGTTGGGGATGGTACTTTGTCTTTTTTTTTTTTTTTCTTAATGTTTACTTGGACAATCACAGAAATTAGTAGTGTAATCTGTTTAGGGGAAAGATATATATATATATATATATATATATATATATATATATATATATATATATAGTACGTTGACTCCTGATAGAGCTGCTAGCTACGGAGCGCGTGAGGAGCGCCGCCGTCGGAAAGAGGGGAGAGTGGCGTCCTAAAATACACAGATTACTTTGTTCATTAGGATGTTTCAGCCCTAGGTGGGGCTCACTGATAGGAACTGAGGTTCGTGAGCACAGGTGAGCGGGGATGATTACAGCCGCGGCGACCACCGCATGATGATGATGATTTGCAACTGGACCGATCAAATGAATTTCTGCGCGTATACTGATGAATATCATATGGTAGAACACTTATTCCGCATTTCAGTACTGGTGAACATGATTTTAGAGTTCAATATGTAAGCTTTGTGTATCCACAGACACTACATAGCTTTGTGTATGTTTGGCTGCTAGTTGGCGCGCCTTGCAGTATTGTGCCTCCCTTGCGCGTAAACCGATAAATTCATGGAGTGGATCTGCTACTTGGAAAGCCGAATGGCTGCAGGCTTGTTGAAAGGCAGGACTTCTTGATACCTTTATTTATATGAAATACGATCAGGAAGGTTAATACCCATATCACGAATCAAAAGTTTTGAATGCGAAAGCAACCTCACTTTGTTTTCATGTGCTTGACTGAGATTTTCAGAGCAAAGTTGTTCAGCCTATATATCAGTAAGCGGTAGCAAGCGTCGCAAGAAATGACAATACAGGTTAATGGCTTTTTTTAGGTGTGCGAATCAAGAACCAAGTGTTGTTGAATTCTCGGGGGAAAATTTCAAAACAACCGACTTAGTGAATGTTACCGAAATCTGACAAAAAAAGAGAATTTTATAATGCCGTAACAAAAATTCCGCCACTGGGGAGTTTATGAACTTGCGTCCAGTAGACGAACAATACTGACACGTGAACACTCATGGAATGTAATGAGCGTGCGTCGTTTCGTATCATCAACAGTACATTACTATTATCGCTGATATGCACTTTATAAGGAACCTAAACATATTAAAACGCGCAATTTTGTAGAGGATAAGACAGAGAATTGTCAGCCCGTCTCTTCTGCCTCACTAATTAGTTATCGCATTGATGCTTAACAGTTCTCTATTCTTGAACAGTGACTTCATATGATCGGGGTACCTCTATATATCCCTTTCTGGCTAGGAAACTCGCATTTTTATCCTGCCCGAAGGTTGCTTTTTGAGGCGTATTCATCAAGTAACGAATTCTCTTACTACACTTCTGCAAATCTATTGCCAACTGGCTGCCTTGTGGTAAAAGCATAATTTTGTAATAGTGAAGTGACCTGGCCCCTGCATATTCTTAAAACGAAAACGGCACACTAGTGGCGGTAGTAAAAATTGAGATTTCCTGGTGCGGAACCATGACCGCGTTTTCATTTCGACAGACCGCAGAGGTGGCTCACCAAACGCAACTTGTTCCAGCACGTTTGAGAGCAACAAATTCAATGTAACGTAGGGTAGCCTTTTATTAATTTTTTATATTATAATTCAAGCGGCCGTGGGCATTATTGTAAGGAGCGAGCAGACACCATAAACAAATCAGTAGGCCAATGAAATCAAAACAGTACACAAACACAATAACAGAACAAAGAAAATGTCGGTCAAGTAAAACGAGTACAGCATGAGGACCACTGCATACAGTTACTCATGTTGATAAGAACAATGAACACTGCCTCAGTGATGTACTCTTATGTGGTGATACCTGATTCCAGACGCGAATCGGTAGTGGAAAAAAATGCTCTCTTATGAGCTTTAGTTTTGAATTTTTCTCTAATTCTCCATCTAGGATGAAATGTATCTGACTGGAAATGCGACTGAAGCAAATGGATGTGTTCGCTCATCTTTATTTTGCCGTCATATACTTTATGTAACATTTCTAAGCCAAAGTTATTCTTTCTTCAGTAGATGAAATCAACCATCCCAGCGTTACTTCAACGCCATCACACTGCTATCTAAGTCACAATTCTGAGAAGCAAATCGCGCGGCACTGTTCTCTGCCTGTTCCACGTGCCGGTCAAATTTAAAGTTTGATTATTCTAAACGCACGGTTGTACACCAATATTTGGCTGAATATAAAGAAAGTATAGAAGTTCTCTAACTTGTAATAGGTTTAAAATTTCGTCTTGAAATTATACATTCTACATATTCTATAGGCAAGGCTCTCGACGTTCTCGTTCCACTCAAGAATGGAGGAAAAGTAAACGCCAAAATATTTATAATCGGACATTCTCTGCTGCACGATTGCATCTAATTTATATTCGGCCAATGAAGGATAATGCCGGTGTATAAAGGAAGAAAAGGGACAATGTTTTGGATTAAGGGACTTTCACTGCAAACACTATTGTTGCAGTGGGCCACACTATTATGGAAATGAAAGAAATTTGAAGAATTTTCGGCTCGATAGGCACACCGCTTTTACCTTCCACCTGTAGGTTCAATGTCGGCAATGAAAATTACCAACAATCCATGCATGATCAAACGCAGGCATGTAAGCAAACTTCAGAGGTATGTTTCATTCAAAATTGTAGCAAAGGCAACAGGAAGGTAGCAGCTGGAAATACTTGTATAAATGCGATTGGAGGACACACAATGTAAAACATACGAACTATTGAAATTCAGGTACTCACTCCTCGTGGCTTTTAGAGGTAATATTGCTGCTTCCAAAAAACGCTCCCTAAGCCCTGCTTTGCTCACATATATAGTATGTCCAGCAACGTGAGGTTTGACGTCAGACGTGTTGCGTGATAAGAATGGCATTCTCAACCCCATCTAAGGCTTTCTTATCGACATATACACTCTTGTATCTATCTAGTGGGCCTGGTAATAACCTCCGTCTGTGCGTCCAGCCAAGGTCGCTATTGCGCGTTCTACACAGCGTCGGCAGGGTGCAGGCAAACAGTTGTAGTGCAGTGTTAGTGTGTCACTACTGCGGCCATAAACGTTCGCAGGACGATGTCATCTTCCCTTTTATACCAGGCCAGCCGTCCGTGGGCCTTTGCGATACCGAGAAAGCTGCATTATCACAGAGATTGTATGGTCTCAAGGAACGCGAATGGGGTTATTCAAAAATTCCTCAGGCAAGCAACATTTGTGTTCGTTGGAAAAATATCGTCCAGTATAAATAGTGCCGCAATTTCAACTCCAAAAAAAAAAAAAAAAATACCAAGAAACTGCAAAAAGAAAAAAAGAGTTGCCCGTAAATATTTCTTGAAGGGTACTGCAACTGTTTAGACAACATAGGACGATTTTAGCTTTTACGCAACGACTGTCAACTCATGGTTCACTCAAATTTATTTGAGTATAGTATGAATCTTAGTACGAATATTGCCTGCCGGCAGTTATTTACCACGAATATGGGGAGCTGCTTTTTTATATTTCGCACAGACAAACACAGCGATGAATGCTATGGCCTGCCGATTCCTTCAGTCGGCCTACTGCACCATGTCGGCATGCAACGTAGTTCATTTCTCAAACACACTTTGAAAGACAGCGTTCATCGGGGTTCCCTTTAAGGATATTGCAGCTGAGGCTGGGGATCTGCTAACAGAATGAAAAGTGAAGCATGCAGCACAGAAATTGCCAAACACTTCAAATACGAGGCTTTATATAGACAAAGTTACCCACAATGTAAATAGTGTAGCAAACATGGGATTGCTGTGTTAAATTATTTTTTTCAGCACTGTGAAATGTTTCCAGGTTATATCGCAATATCCTTGGTCTAAACGCAACCAAGTATGCTTGTTGTCAGGCGACGCACGGTTGTTGTATACGAAATTCCGCTCAAGCGTGGAGAAATTACACTGGCTAGGCGCGGAGCTGTAAAATGAAAAGGAGTACGTCCTGCGAATAAAAAAAAATAAAGAAGACGAGCCGACTTGCCCACTTGCTGTGCTGGCCGCAAACGTATCACAGAGCGAAAATACTGAGATTCTAAGCATAGGCAGAAGTTCAGTGGCATGTGAGAAGCTATAAGTGTACCACGTATGGTGAATATTGACGCTTGGTCAGTGAAAATTAATATCGTTGTATATTTTGTAGAAAACATTGCTGCATTCATTCCCTTCCCATGCACACTGTTTTCACTCTCTGCCCATCTTGCGGTGCTTATTGAAGTGGAAGCTTCACTACGGCAGCCTACTCGAGCCTTCAGCGTCAGTGTCGGTGACTGCCTGAAAGAGGGTCAACTCGGGCCTATCCTTACATGTGGGAAGATGGCATTATAATCAGCCTGCCATGACGTTCTAGTTCACGTTAGGCCTAAGCCACGGGCAAAAACTTCCACCTTCGGTCGCTCCTTTCATAGGTAATGGTGACATCAGAATCAGCATGCCAGAACCCATTTGCATTCGCGTTACCTCTAGTAGACGCAGGTACGCCCATACGACTTAATTAAAGCCTCGGCGGCCGCTTTTCGGTCCAAGCGGAAAGCAAGGCGCCCGTGTACTATGCGATGTCAGTGCACGTCAAAGAACCCCAGGTGGTCGAAATTTCCGGAGTTCTCCACTACGGCCTCTCTCATAGCCTGAGTTGCTTTGGGACGCTAAACCCCACAAATCAAATGAAATCAAATCATATTCTTAAAGGATGAGCTTAAGTGTCCGCAATATTTTAGCGCCCTACACTTATAGGGCGTGATAGGCGAATAATGTATCATGAAAAAGAAGCTCCCGCTTCTATCTAGGTTTAGCCAGAGCGAAACACATAGCTAATTGTTATGAGAACCTATGCAAGCTCCTGTGCTGAAAGAAAAAAAAAAAAAGCAATTCAAAGGTTTGAGCTTGTCTCGTCACACTCGTCTCCGATGCCGGTCTTTCAGGTGTGCGCATTTTTGCAGCTAATAAAATACAAAGCACATAATCGAGGTCAACCGGAATATAGCGTGTTGCACAATTAGAGGCGCGATGTAGAATGCTTCTCCCAGCTAAACCGCGGAATCCTCGCAGTTCACGTTTCGCAAAAAAATAAAATTTTGTCGTTAGTAATTTTTAATACAATGTTTCTAAGATGGCACCACCGGTGTTATCGTTGGGGAGATTGTTTCTTTTCCTTCGCCGACACCGCATACGCTAAAAAAACCCGACTTCTTTTGATTTAATTAGGCAAGTACCCCAAACAAACTAGGCGTTAAATTATACTAACGACAAAATCCCATTTCTGTGCGAAATTTTAACTGCGAGGATTGTGCTGTTTAGCTGGGAGACGCGCCTCTAATTGTGCAACGCGCATTGCACACAAGACATGTGCCGATTATGGGTGGCGAAGTTCGTGCACAAAAGAAGCGCTGGAGAAGTGCAGGGGCAGTATAATTTCAGAGAGCAAACGTCACGTGTCAACAGCGTTAGGGCAGGAAAGCTCACTCATAGCCTCCTGTATTATACATGCCCGGTCAGAGTGACAAGATGAAATGATGTCTACCGTCGCGTTCAAGGCCGCGGTGCTTGCAAAAAAAGTGCTTCATCGGCGCGCCTGCACTGCAGCGAGATAAAGGCCACTAGTGTGCGCCGCTAGTGGCAGTACATAATTTAGTATCCTATGCTTCCCGCAATTAGTGCTGGCAATGACACGCGGGATGAAATTTCGTAGCGTCTGTCAGCATTAAAGCTCTGCAACACACAAATATGTCTGTCTAGTTTGTTAACACTCCAGTATGGACAGGCAGTTAGGAACTTTATTACCGCTGACTGCCCAAATCACCTAATTTCTGAAAGCAGAGACAAGCGCTGTCTGCCCTAGCAACTAAGACGGCACCGCAGAGGCCTCCTGTGGTAGCTGGCCCCATCTAACAAAGAACTGCTTAATAACTGCTTTTCCCGATTCCCGATTCCTGACTGTATGAATGACGTTGTCCAATGACCAACTCACTCATTACCTTCAACTGTAACTCTAGACTGGTACCTTAATCAACTGTCTTGAATATTTTGGGCATTTGGTCACGGCAAAAACAGCATAACTATACGCTGACTGGAAAGAATGCTTTCTAATTTGTGGCAGCCGGGACAAGTGCCCAGCAGGGAAAAGGTATCACCATTCTAGCCCTCCTAAAAACTGAATCTGTGTCCACGTCTATAAAAGAACGTTCCTGCTGCCAAACAAAATCGTTTAATTTTTGCGGGCATAATTTATACTGATGTAGCATTATAGCATCACGTATGAAGTGCGCGTGGAAGATGTACTGTAGAAACGCGTTTCAAAAGAGGGACAATAAGCGTCCCTAGTAATTACGCTATCTGGTGGTCGAGACTCGTAAATGTTGCAGAGTTTTGAAGGACTCTGGTTACACTAAGTGGCTGCGCCTCGTCGCTCTGTCGACTCGCCTCCTTCAATGTACCTGAAGGAGCCCGAGTGGGTGGGTGGCAGCCCCAAAGTTTTAAGCGCCGCTTCACGCAAGCTACGAAATTTGGTTTTCGTCGCGTTGATAAGATTTTCCGAACCGTTCTGCTCTCATCATAATGCTTGCTGTCGCGCGCGAGCAGCGAGAAGTGCTATTGTGCTCATCTACTGATTGCCCTTCTTATGCCAAGGCCGGTCGCGAGGGGAGCAGAAGAGCGAGCGCTCTACACGACCAGTCAATATTGTCACGTAGTGGTGACAAGGCCGTTGACACCAAAAGAAGACACAGGCTTGATGGTACTGAAATTAACTCTTTATTGGGCTGACTTGCGCCCGCAAAAGAACTAAGCAACTCGGCAGTGGCGATAGCAACAAACGTGCTCGTCGATTGTCGAACAAAGAATGCCCGCCGAACTCGTCAACGCTCAATTTAAAAGCTGTTCAGAACAATCTAGATAACGTCGCAAACTGCTGGTAGAACAACCTGGAAGATTGTAGAAACCCACGCGAGCGATCGGAATCTTCGAGGCAGATCTCGGCGCATCATTCGCGACAAAGAAAATGATAACGCGTCCTATCGCGACAACCAGCATGAACAAACATGGAATACACAATTGATAAGTGCGCTCGAATAACAATGATAAGGCCCCGTGCCAGCGGCTGTCGAACAGGAGCAAATAAAGATTTAAACAGTTCGCGGCAATATGCATCTACGTGGCGATCCGTTGCCCGCAGCCTTCTGTGCGCCAACGTCAATGCCCATTCAGGTGCTCTATTAATACCGTTCGGCAAATACGCGGCAATAACGTCCTGTACGCTACGCCTTAACGTGGGGCATATGTGGTTTTATTTTCCTGCATGTTTGCGTCCTTTTTTTCATGTTCAGCAACTGTAATGTATGTGTGCATCACCCTCAACTGTATCAAGTGCTTAAGGACCTGATTGGTATCTAAAGTAACATCTTTATGAGAGCAGTTGTTATTGTTATTGAAGCAACATGTGTGTGTAGGGCCGCATAAGACTTAAACCCACGCGGGGATTTTAACATATTAACCGAGAGCTGCCGCGTCGCTTGATTAAGTTTAAACAGTCGTTTATTCCGCACAACAAAAAAGTAGATTTTACATATGGCTATTCAAACCTTCTTTTTTTTTTTTTCATTTTCCCAGCGCGCGTTTTGGCCCCCTATTTCCAGCATTTCATCTAATTTTGCGCGTTGCTTTCATAAACTGGTCCTTTTGTATGTACCCAAATAGTCTGCATTAATTTGCTAGCGCCCGTGCAGCAATATTCCCCTCGTCTTAAAGCCGCGAACGCTGGGGCATAGCAGGTTTATGTGGTTGTGGCTTGAATCAATACGCAAAATTTTGCTCAATGCATGCAGCGGGAGCCTTGTGGTGCTAGCGCATTTATTCTTCTTTCGATAATAGCTGCAACTGCGTGCCAAATACCCAAGCTTACTGATCGCTTTACTGCAACGGAAATTAATGTTTCGACTGGGACATGTTAAGGGAAAATATGACGCCAATATACCTATACTCCGAAACCATGTGCAATGATAAGCCAATGAAATTATAATTGAAAACGAAGGAAACGCGCTATAGAAAATGACATAAACTTTTAGTAAAATATATTTTTATTTACCAAGTGTTACAGCGTGCAGAGAACCTGAAATAAAGAGCAATTCAGGATTTCAAGCTAGTGAGGATATATAGAGTTCGCGAGCTTAGCGATCAGGCAGTTCTTTTCCAGAAATCACGCTGCGTGCCGGAGACCGACCGCATTTTGTTTTCACTGTGTTGTATGATCAGAGAAAACTGTTTTTATCGCTTTTTATGAGTACATGGAATGCCGAAATGAGGCGTATTGAGGGTTGAAGGGGAATTCTGTGGACGTCTGTGCTCTGAAATCTAGTCCATCTTTCATTATGTTATGAATGTTCCCTTTCTTAATTACCTAAAGGATTATATACGAAATGAAGCACCACGGTTAAGCAAGATATTGCCTACCCTTGCAATACGAGCAAAAAGGATGACAGGTGTTCAGACACTTGCGCAGGCAAAGGATAAACAGGCTTACCTTACTTCGTGCGCCTGGAAGCGATCAAAGCGGTGCTGGCATAAGCCTTGAGCAGGGTATATGAGTAAAGCTAGTAGAAAATGCATAGCCCTGAGACAATACGGCTGTTTGTTACGTTTGTAAAGCGATCATTTTGTTTTAGTTCCGAGAAATGTGCAGAATGAAAGTGAGCTGAATAGATGAACCTAACCACGCGGTTTTCTTTTCCTTCAAGGATGTTAGAAATGTTGCTTTCCTGAGGGTCCCAAACAGCACTCGCATTATCCAGTTTAGGCCGAAAAAATGGCAATAAAAACTGTTACGAAGTGCAACTGCTCCTGTCTCATCACTGAAGTGAAATATTTCTTTGCTTGTTCGGTTAATTATAATACTGATCATGATTGTATAATTTAGTAGTACGTAAGCATATACAGTCGATACAAAAGGCCTTCGTTTACATAGGTGATGAATAAGCGCAGATTTGTAACAAAGTGTCAGGATCAGGATTGTAGCCGATGCACAGAGCCTAGTTCAAGTATTAGCAGCTACTAGGTGGAAAAATTGAAAACAGTAGCTTATTTTGCAGAAAGAAAAGCTACAACTGTGGCTGCCTAGTGGTTAAGATGTTCGACTGCAGAACCCAAAAAAACGGGAGCAAAGCCCAGCAGCGGCGACCACATTTCAATGGAAGCAAAAATTACAAGTTTTTAAGCTTATGGCTTGAATTTAGTAATACAGCGGAAGCTGAGCATAGCAGCGGTAGATTGCTTAATACCCGCTTTACAATCTGCCGTTTATTTAATGCGAAAGCAATACTACGAAAGCAAAAGCGAGACCTCGGTTGGCCGCAGCTAAGCCTTGAAGAGGCGTAGCTATAGTTTCACCCAAAGAACAAAATCAGTTTGACACTGACGTTAGATTTCACGATACCCGGGAATGAGCTGCAACTCGGGTCGCTCCTTTCATATGGGAGGGTGATATCAGAATCAGCCTACCAGAACCGTTTGCATTCTCGTTAGTCTTACGACACGCAGGCATGTCCATACGGCTTGGTTGAAGCGTGACTTTATATTTCGGCTGGTAGCTTACTCACTCGCGACATGTCCTTAACGAAGGAAACGGCATATAATTCTCCTCACTGACTGGGACAGATTCCGCACCTTCCCTGACCAAACAGCACTGTAGTGATGTCGGCACCTCGGCAATGGGAGATTCTCCTCCGCCGATTGGGCCCCGATGCGCCCACTTGAAGCCCATATACAACAGCCGTGTTTCCCCGGAGACAGAGCACCGGGGCGGAAGGAATGCATCGCTCTCCGGTTTCGCATGTGTCTGCAAAGAGCGGAACTTCTCGGAAGAAACCGCCAGACTAAACATTGCTAACGGCGGGCAATGCCCCCGCGGGGAGAGGCGATGATCTCGGCTGTCTGCCGCGTGAAAGTAAAGCGTACACGAGTGACACGGCTCGTAAAACAGAGAGAGGGAGCGCTGCGCATCGGGGGGCTACGCTCCGGCGGGGAGGGAACTCGAGTTAGAACGGAGCCGCGTCTGTGAGCAGTCGCGTGGTTTGAAGGTCCCGCGGTCGCCCGAGGGCTCCGCGTATTTACGGGCAGTCGTGCGCGCCTGGCCCGATTTTTAACGGCTTGCGAGCCGTGAGTGTACCGTGCGCGGTACTACTAGTAAGTACGTTGTCGCGTACAGCGTAACAGTTAGTCTTTTGCGTGTGTGTTGTATTATGTCCAAGGCAACCAAATACACGCCTGTTGTGCTATCTTGAATGGCACCGTCTGCTGAGTACCTTCTTGGAAGCCGCTCTCATCCACGAGCGGACACCAAAACACAGAAGAGAACATTACTAGCACCATCCACGTTCGAGAACCTGGACGAATGAGTAGCCGCCCTTCGAGAGGATATTCCCCACCACACTGAGGAGACCCCAGAAGAAATAAACGAAACAACACCAGACAAACATATCCTGCACCTGTGGCAGGCCCGAAATCCAATCCAAGTATGCTCGAAGTCGCAGAGGCACAGCCACGCCCTGAAATTGAAAATTGCGCAGTTTGACCAACGCATTGAGGAGTACACCCTAAAGCTAGCCTACCAACAATGGGGACAAGTATGCGATAATATGCAAGGGCAGTTAGGACTTGCTCGTACTTGGAACTTGCTCCGGTACATTCTTGACCCAGCCAACTCCAAATCTATCCAATTAGACAGCCTGGAAACCCTAATGCACAAATTCCCGGGAACGGACGGAGATCTTCTCCGAGACTTAGAAACAATATACATAAGCTCCCATCTCTCGGTCACCCTTGCAACGTATGCGGGGCCTGCAAATACATAACTTGACGCCACCATCACTGAGGCCGAAGTACGCTTCTCCATAACACAGTTTCGCGTAAACTCTGCCCCCGGTGCGGACGGTGTTACCAACAAATCTCTACGAAACTTGCACGATGTGTCAATTACAGCACTTACAAATTACATGAATGAATGTTGAGTGGAAGGCCGAAATTCCTGCAGGAGGGAAGCATGCGAAGGTAACATTCATACCTAAACCGGGCAAACGGCTAGCCCTTGAAAAGCTTAGGCCCATCGCTTTAATTTCATGTATAGGATAACTAATGGAGCTTGTTATCCTCAATCGCCTCCACACCTATGTCGAGGATTGCCATCTCCTACCACTCACAATGTTGGGCTTCCGTTCTCGACTCTGAGCACAAGATGTCATGCAGCAACATTCTAACCACATAATACAACCACCAATTATTGGCTATAGCACCAAAGCTATCCTAGGTCTAGACTTAGCCAAGGCATTTGATAATGTAGCACTTTCAGCTATACTTTACAGCCTCCACACAATAAATCCCGGTCCGAGGACCTTCAACTACGTAAGAATATTTCCCATAAGTCGAACAGCCGAACTAAATTTTGGAACCCTCAAATCTGACACTATATCACTTGGCAGAGGCGGCACCCCACAGGATTCCGTGCTGTCCCCCTTCCACTTAAACAATTGGAAGGGGAACAGCACGGACCCCTGTGGGATGCCGGGGCTGCCTAGTGATATAGTGTCAGATTTGAGGGTTCCAAAATTTAGTTCGGTTGTTCGACCTGTGAGAAAATCCAATACGTAGTTGAAGGGCCTCGGACCGGGATTTATTTCGTGGAGGCTGTTAAGTATAGCTCCATGTCCTACATTATCGAATGCCTTGGCTAAGTCTAGACCTATGAAGCTTCTACTTAAACAAATACCCCACCAGGGTGGCGAAGTGGTTAATGCGCTCGACTACTGTTCCCAAGGACGTGGGATTGAATCCCAGCCTCGGTGGCCGCTTTTCGATCGAGGCGAAAAGCAAGGCGCCCGTGTGCTGTGCGATGTCAGTGCACGTTAAAGAACCTCAGGTGGTCGAAATTTCTGGAGTCCTCCACTACGGCGTCTCTCATAGCCTGAGTTGCTTTGGGACGTTAAACCCCACAAACCAACTTAAACAATTGTCCCTCTTGTCACTCCCGGACGAACGGAACAGTATACCCTATCTATCTCATACGTATACGCTGATGACATAAAGCTGTGGGTCACATCAGGAAATGACGCAGAAATAGAAGAAACCCTACAACTAGCAGTGGACACCGTTACCGAATGCGTAGAGAAGGCGAGTCTACCAGCTCCCTGACAAAATCAGAACTTCTGCTCATGCGTGGTAACCCAGGCACAGGGGGCCATACCCAAGTCGAGGTGCACGTTAACGGATAACTTATGCTGGAGGTGTCCGTCATAAGTGTTCTTAGAATTTACATACAGAACAGCTGCCGAAACACGGTGTTCCTCAATCGCCTCAAGGCTAACGTCTCTCAGACAGTGCGTCTCATACATTGAATCTCTAACTTCTATTCGGGTATGAAGGAAACTGATCTCTTCCGCGTGGTCCAGGCATGTTTAATTAGTAAATTTAACTACATGCTCCCCTCCTACGACTTGACGCAGCAGAAACACAACGCGTCGATTGCCTCATCATACGGGCGTTCAAGTCCGCACTTGGTTTCCCCATAAACACATCCACGAAGCGCTTCAATGGAGACTCCGCAAAAAAACAGGACAAAGTGTCAGTTCCAATAAACCTGCGAATTCACATGAAAATCCTACCTCTCTCGAAGAATACGCACCCTGAATTTCATTCAGACAAGAGAGTAGAAAACGCCAAAGCCCTACACAAGCAATACCAGTCCAATCAAGACGTGGTCTATGTTGATGCAGCCGAACATACGGTCCGTAATGCATTAACGATTGTGACTGTAAATTATCAGGGCCAACAACTCACGGCTGGTTCGGTCATTACCAACGACCCGAAGGAAGCGGAGGAGGCTGCGAT
The DNA here is from genome assembly GCF_055883805.1 of Amblyomma maculatum. Lineage (NCBI taxonomy): Eukaryota > Metazoa > Arthropoda > Arachnida > Ixodida > Ixodidae > Amblyomma > Amblyomma maculatum. Next base: position 152,255,864 of record NC_139345.1, on the reverse strand, counting down.
CGCCATCGCGATAAGCTCAACCTCAGCCCTTCATATTATTAGCGACTAGAAAACCGCAGTAAGGAATTACAGCAAAGGCAGGATATCCCCTATAGCACTTAAATTGCTGCTTGCCTCTCAGACAACTCACTGTTGATTACAGGTAATCTGGACACCAGCACATTCCTCCGTTCCTGGTAATGATGCTGCCCACAATTTCGCCCGAGGACTCGTCAGCCGGGTGACGGAACAACCCCTCATGAGGTGGCGACTGACCACATGGTTCCCTATCAAGGAATTACACTACACTTCCGTCAAACGCGTGCCCTACATCCTCCCGGACACAAATCTCTTACGAAGCCACAGGAGGTCACCTGGCGAAAATTACAGACGCATACCTTCCCAAATCCAGTCACCGACGCCGATGTATACACTACATTATACACACTGTACTGTAACTTATGCCACCAGAGGGTAAGCTTACACCACATAGTATGGCGTGCCCACGAGACCCCCCTCCGCGGTATCTGCAGCTCTCCACCTGCGAGCAGTGGGAGGCCGCTATGCTCAGCTCGGACCCGGTAATCCAACTGTGGGCATACGAGCATGGAACCCCGGTCGCAGAGCTTAAGGGCTCCTGGCCATCTAGCGGGGAAGCTCCTGCCTGCCTGACTTCCTCAAATAATAATTTTTTATTATTACGTCTTTATTTCTGCTTTAGGTAGGCGTTTATCTTGCGGCAGAACTAAGTTACGTCATGGATGTAGGGGTGGGGGAGCGGTTAAGTGTGGAGGTGAGGGTATGGGTGGGGGTGGGGGTGAAGGTTGGGATAGATATGAGGGGCCGGTGTCCACTTCTTCCTCGAGGTAGGGTCGTCCCGAGGTCGGCTCCGCGAAGTAATGGCCTGGTCCTTCTTCTTCCTTGAAGTAGGAAAGAAAAGTTCGCCAGAGCCGGGTTGCGTCTGATGGCCCGATGTGCGATGGGAATCGACCCATGCCTGCAGGGTTGCAGGTCGAAGCCCACCCAGGGACTTGAGTGCTCTCTCCCGTACTGCGTCAAAAGCAGGGCAGCTCCACAGGAGATGTTCGGGCGTGCCTCTGGCCGGGCATGTCGGGCACTGAGGAGAAGGGTATACCTGCGGGTTTATGAGGTGCAGCTTCGCGGGTGACAGAAGCTGACCAGTCTCCTCTTCCTCCTTAAAGGATGAGCTTAAATGTCCACAATAAGGTAGCCCCTTAAATAATAGGACATGATAGAGGAAAACTGTAGCAGCAAAAGACCGTTACTTCACAATTCAACTTGGGTTGACCAGAGCTAAGCCACAACTAATGTTTTCTTTCATAATTTTTATAATAAATAAGTTTGTTGGAAGGAAGGAACCTCATGCTTTTGAGTGGACTCCAGGGAATTGTGGACACCTACACCTAACCAAGTCAAGATTCGTATTCGTCTTGTATATCGTACATTGGTTTACAAGAAAGGAACGTCGCTGTATCTGTCTTGACTATGGTCCCTCCAGGATCCATACTTTGAAAACCTCCGTGACACTGACGGCATCTCGACCTCTGGTTGATGTACTTCCAGGTACCTGCATTGCATATACGGACGCATCAATTATAAAAAATGGCGGTAGAACAGCAGTTACTAGTCCAACGCACAGCGAACTAAAGGTACATAAAGAATATGTTTCAGAATACCCGGACCCGCTTGTGATGGAACTCTATGCAATCCACGATGCTATGGAGGCCATAAATAAAATAGATTCCACAACAGAAGCCCACATCTATACAGACTCCTTAGCCGACATAAAACAACTGAAGAAAGGGACGAAGACGCTATGTGTTACCCAGGAAAACCACACAGTCAATAAAAAAACAAAGATAAGCATCCAGATACATTGGACACAAGACGATGCTGAGAACGCTGAGCAGAGAAAAGCTGACCACCTCACACACGAAGTTCCAAACAATAATGCGCCCCCTACCAGGCTCTCCTTCGATGCCCGCTCCGCTGTTCCCATCTTAGCATCCTCTTTAAGGAAACGTACACGTGCCCTCATTCCCCCGTGTACATACCCACTCCCTCGTAACTTAACGAGATTGGAGGAGGTTTCCCTTAGAAGGATAAGAGCTGGGACGGCCCTTATCCCGTCGGCAAAATGCCGATGGGAATCACAAGCAGACATCGGACATAGCACATGCCCGAAATGTTCCACACCAGCTGCAAAAGTGGATGTTCGCCACCTGCTATGGACTTGTGCAGGGAAAAGGGCATCAAGGACACAGATTCTTCGCGAAGTGGGACTAACCACAACAAGGGAAGAGGACTTTTCTAAATGGCTCAACGACAACGCTAAGAGCGGGAGGCTGCTCCGGTTCCTCACGGAAAACCATTTACATGAGTTTATATAATATGCCTTATGGCAAGCTTGCGTACAAAAAAAAAAATAGGTTCGATGGAGGCGAAACGAAGCGGCGTACGTGTGCCGTGCAATGTTACTGCAGGTTAAAGATTCCCAGGAGGTCGAATTACTGCGGAGCCCTCCACTATAGAGTCCGTTTCTCTCTTTCCGCTTTAACTTCAATCATCCTCCCTTCCCTTACGCCAGCCCCGCGGGAGTGCTGCTGTGGTAAGACGCCCGACTACTAAGGGAAAGGCGCGGTAACTGTATCACTTCTTTTCTGTGGACACCTCACCCGCGCCGTAAGGGAAGGGAGGAAAGGGGCAGTGAAAGTGAAAAGAAAGAAGGAGGAGCCGTAGTGGAGGGCTGATTTATTTATAGGAAGGGAAAGGCGCGGTAACTGTCTCACTTGATTTCTGTGGACACCGCAACAGCGCCGTAAGGGAAGGGAGGAAGATGGGAGTGAAAGTGGAAAGAGAGAAAGAGGAGCCGTAGTGGAGGGCTACGGAGTAATTTCGACCACCTGGGGATCTTTAACGTGCGCTGACATCGCACAGCACACTACGCCTCGTCGTTTCGCCTCCATCGAAACGCAGCCGCCGAGGTCGGGTTCGAACCCGGGTACTCCGGCACAGTAATCGGGCGTCTTAACGCTGCACCACCCCGGCGGGGCTAGTGGAGGGCTACGGAGCAAGATAGGAGAGAAAAGAGGGAAGAAAGAAAAGGAAGAGGTAGAGAAAAACGCGCGCCGCAACAACAGCGGTCGTCAACCAACGAAACGGTGGCGCGTGCAATGACGGCCTGCAATACAGGGTGTTGCACAATTAGACCCGCGCTGTAGAATGCTTCTCCCAGCTAAACCGCGGAATCCTTGCAGTTCAGATTTCGCACAGAAATCGCATTTTGTCGCTAGTATTTTTTAATACTAAATTTGTTTGTGGTACTTGCCTGATTCGATCAGAAGAAGTAAAATATTCCCATCGCCTGCGGCGGCGGCGACGCCAGACGAACCGCCGCCCCAGCGATGGGACTGGTGGCGCCACCTCATGCTGCTAACAACAACTCTGTAGCAGGAAAAGAGGGGGCGAGCGTTTCTGGCAGAAGGTTTGAGTTGTTGTAAGCAGCATGAGGTGGCGCCACCAGTCCCATCACTGGGGCAGCGGTTCGTCTGGCGTCGCCGCCGCCGCAGGCGATGGGAATATTTTACTTCTTCTGATCGAATCAGGCAAGTACCACAAACAAATTTAGTATTAAAAAATACTAGCGACAAAATGCGATTTCTGTGCGAAATCTGAACTGCAAGGATTCCGCGGTTTAGCTGGGAGAAGCATTCTACAGCGCGGGTCTAATTGTGCAACACCCTGTAGATAAAAATTCTGGGGCAGGCTAGCCCCCGCCTCAAGCGGCGTTGACCTACCTGTCTCAGCCGCATACATTCTGAGGGTATTAGGGACCTATCTAGAGGTGGATAGATCAATCTGTTTATTCTGGGAGTCTCAAAGAGCTCCTTGTAGGCAATGAGCTAGGGCCTTTGTCTCCGGGTAGCGGGGTCTCTATGGCCGCTCGGGTGTAGACATCTCGAGCGAGGCGATGGGCAGCCTTATTGCCTGGTAGACCCCCTTGAGGTGGAACCCAGAGGACTGAAACCTCCCGGTTTAGCGGGTGCTTTCTCAGTAGACTGGCCGCCTGCTTGGAAATTAGGCCTTTGCCGAAGTTCCAAACAACCGCCTTATTATCTGAAAGGATAATTTTGGCTTTAGTGCCTTTACATGCTAGCGCTATCGCAGCCTCTTCAGCAATTAAAGTGTTACGCGTATTAATGGATCCAATCACTTTCTGGGAGTGGTTCCCATCTACCAATGTTCTGACCGCGGCCTCTTTTAGCCCGCAGGCAGCATCGCAATAGACTGATTCCTCAGGAAGGTCGTTTATTAGTTCGCTCTGAATAAATTTTTCTATATGCTGTCTTCGTTCCTTGTCATGAATCCACGGTGTAAGAAGTAGCATGAATCAGGTGCATATCTTTAGGGATCGGTGCAATTTTGAATAGTGTCGGCGTCTCAAGTTCGAGGAGCTCAACGACATAAGGTGGTTCACCTGACTAAAGCGGTAGTTCTTGTAGTATTTTTCGGCCAACTAGAGTGGAGTTGAGCAGCCCAATCTGGGCCTCCCTGACCGCTTTGGCAATCTCTTACCAGGTAGTATGCATTTCCAAAGCTAGAAGCTTCTCTGTCAACGAGTTGGGGGGATACCTAAAGCCCTTTTGAATGACATTCTGATCATTTTCTCTAACTTCTCCACTATCACCAGGATTAAGCTTCTGAAAGTGGGTGGCATAAGCTATTCTGCTGATAAGAAAGGTACGAAGAAGGTTTATTAGGCAGCGTTCTTTGAGGCCTTTGCTCCTGATAGAGATTCGCCTGAATGTTCCCGTTACCTGATCGACATACGTCGGAAGCGTTTTCAGGATGGTGGTGTTTTTTCTATTCTGCGGTAGGAAATACCCCAGGATTGTAATGGTGCTGACTCTCGGTACCTTGCTCCCTCCCACGTATACCTCCACTGGATTGTATAGGTGCAGTAGGTGGGATTCTCTGGTTAGTTGTGCTTTGCTGCATATTGAAGAAAGTTCGAATTTGTTGAGGAAAGCAAGATAGTCCTCTCTCTAGGGCGTAGTTTTCAACTATATACGCCGCATCCTGTAGCCTATGCGATATATCGGGAGTTACCTATTTTGGCCCAAACAAACAGACCGGTAGTCATAGCACTTCAAGAGACGAATACAGAAGTAAACCTTGCAGGGTATACAGCATACAATGAGAAAGTGTCGGCTGAGCGCCGGCCGATCACAGCTACACTTGTACACCGTAATCTAACTGCAAACCAACTAGATTCGGAAACACCGGAGGTCTCTCGTACATTTATACAAATCCTGCCAAACAAACGAACACAATCTCCCCTATACATTCTAAACATTCGCCTCGGATCCTCACCAACCTTTTGACGGGTGCAATAAATGTTATTTCTCTTTCTCTCTCTGCTGACTGTTGGAGACTTTAACGCACCCCATGCAGAATGGGGCTACTCAGTTAAGAGTAGAAAGGGAACTAAACTATGGGAGACAGCCCAGGCGCTAGGGCATACCTTACTCGTCGACCCTGATAAACCTACGCGCATTGGTAACAGTGTAACCAGGGATACGTGCCCTGACCTTACCTTTGCCAGAAATATCCCCGATGCGAGATGGGAAAACCTAAATACATAGAAAGCGACAACTATGTACTATGTACCGCTTTCCGGGCCACGCATTGCAAAATGCGTCGCCAGGAAGTAAAGCACACGAACTGGGACGCCATTAGATATATGTCCACTCGCAAAGGCCAGCGGAAGGTATAGTAGATTTAAGACAATGGACGGAGCGTCTGTTGCAAGACGCCGAAAACACTTCAAAAACTGTTACCCTGGAGGACAGCAGTCCCAGCCCGGACGCTAAGCTAGTGCACATGATTGAAGCACAAGGAAGTATCCATGCCCGATGGCGTAAAAATAAGCACAACCGACGTTTAAAAATTCGGCTAACCCGGCTTGAAACGGAAATCAAGGCTTACTCGTGGGAACTTAGCAGAGAACAGTGGCATCAGACTTGCGACCGCCTTAATGGGCAACTGGGCAACAAGAACACGTGGTTTTTACTCGGATATTTACTGGATCCTACGAGAACTAAGGCCTAATCCCACAAGAACCTACATAGGATCTCGCAATCTTTCCAAGGCACCGACGAAGAGCTCATCACCACATTAAAAGATAAATACATTAACACCTGCCAGGATATACCCAGGCCAGATGGGTACTCAGGATTGGATAAACCTCGCATGGATAGCGTCTTTACCGTAGCAGAGATCAGAGCTGCTCTTAACCAAATTAACACCACCTCGGCACCAGGGGAAGATTGCATCACCAATAAGATGTTGCGAAATTTAGAGGACCTAGTCAGTAGAGGCTCTTACGGACCTCTTCAACAGGTACTGGACAGAGGGCAGCGTCCTTGAGGAATGGAAGCACGCTAAAATTATTTTCATACCTAAATCGGGCAAAAGACTCGAGATGGGGAACCTCCGCCCAATATCGCTAACGTCATGTCTCGGGAAGATAATGGAACACGTTGTCTTAAACAGGCTCCTTATGCACACCGATGCGGAAGGCACGTTTCCCCCGTCCATGATTGGGTTTCGAGCAGGTCTTTCGACTCAGGACACTATGTGGCAAATTCAATGAGACATTCTAGATACAAATCACATAAGAGCCACGCGAACCATCCTGGGACTCGATGCGAGTAAGGCCTTCGACAATGTGTCACCAGCTTCCACCCTCACTCACCTCTCACAGTTAAACGTAGGCAAACGGACATATGACTACATCGCTGCCTTTCTGAATGCGCGTACGGCTACGCTCCATTTCGTTGACAAAGCTAGCGACAAACTTACATTAGGGACGAGAGGAACACCGCAAGGCGCCGTACTTACACCTTTTCTCTTCAACATCGCAATGAGCGGCCTACCACGTCTGTTAGATGATATCCCACACATACAGTATTCCATATACGACGACGACATCGCCATATGGACCAATTTTGGCTCCGATGGAGATATTACAGAGTCATTACAACGAGCTATCGACACGGTACAGTCTTATGTGCAGGAAATCGGCCTTACCTGTTCACCGGCTAAATCAGAACTATTAGTTATAAGGAACAAACAAGCTTCACAGGCAGAACCAGATTCTCTAGAACCTATCCAGTTACACATTGACAACCATCCGATAGCCCCGGTAGCCACGATCAGAGTTCTTGGAATGTTGATTCAGAATAATACGCAGAACACAGAAGCTACACGCCGGCTACGCGTCACGGCGCATCAGATAGGTGGGCTGGTGAGACGCATTGCTACACGTCGCAGGGGTACGAGAGAAGCCGACCTGTGCAGGATCATTCAAGCCTTTATGATAAGAAGAATCATGTACGCTTGCCTGCACTATCATCTGCGTCGTAGGGACGAAGATGCACTAAATAGCATAATTAGAACAGCATACAAAGCGGCCCTTGGCTTGCCAGTATACGCTAACTCAGATCGGCTACTTCAGTTGGGAATTTTTAACACGCTATCTGAACTAATTGAAGACAGCAAAAGTGACCCGCTTGTCACGCAGCCTTGCGGGACACGTAATTCTCGACAAGCTCCACATACACCCCACCGAGGAGGTGTGCGCAACATCCCATTTATCGACTGACATAACTAGTAGACCAGTTGTTAAACCAAAAGCCAAAAACATACTACCAGGCGGACATGATGACCGCAGGAAGACAAGGGCACAGACCCTTTAGAAACAGTACGAGGACGATCCAAAAGCAGTGTACGTGGATGCAGCTCAACACATCAAAAACGGAGCATACGTGGCATGTATGGCCACTCCAAAGTCAACCTTCATTAACGCCATAACATTTCATGCTAGCTCTATATGCGAGGCAGAGGAAGTAGCTATCGCACTGGCCATCGCGGATCCCAGCACCAAAACTATTCTAAGCGACTCAAAAAGCGCCGTTAAGAATTTCGCCAAAAATTCTGTAAGCGCACTCGCGGCGCGAATTCTGCGCAGCCGATTTCTCAATCACAACATCAATCTCGTATGGGTTCCGGCTCACGCGGGTAACTCCGGAAACGAAGGGGTCGACCGTCTAGCCCGAGACTTAACCAACAGAGAGACGGGAGATCTATCGGGAACGGACGCGCCTGTCGAAGCGCCGCGCACATACGAGGAGATAACAAACTTTTATCTCGAGCAAAGATGCACGTACTCCGCCCCTCACCCCGACCTCGACCGGGCGCAAGCCACGACACTCAGACGCCTACAAACAAAGGCCATTCTTAGCCCCTACCGATTATCGGTAATTACGAACGGAGAATTCAATCCTGCATGCCGGCACTGCGGTGACGGGACGCAGGCCACTCAAGACCATATACTTTGGGAATGCGCCAGCGATCCCCCTCCAAAGACACTCTTGCCAGCTCCCTCAGCGGAGGAATGGGACAAGCCGTTGGCCAGCCCAAGAAAAACTACGCAACTGGCCCTCGTCACACGAGCTCGAGAGGTCGCTCCTGACTGGAGGCTACCCTATACTCGCCCCAGACCGAAATAAATCCTTTCATTTTGTGGCAATAAAAGTTGTTACCACCACCTATTTTAGTCTTTGGTACTTTCAAATTGCGCTCCAATCGCAGTATCTGTCACGCGCGGAATCCCGCTATCATCCTCACGGTACACAAGCGGAATTATCAGTAGCGCTTTACGACCCTTGGCGTGGTCGTAACGAATGGAACGAGTGAATGTTGGTTCTGTAGTACTGAAGGGGGAGCAACTTTGCTATAGAAATTGTTCGACTCGCCTAATTATAAATGGCCACCTATCAAGCACCGTGCCAATCAACTCTTCTGTGAAGCAAGACTATCCGATGTCTCCGCTGCTGTTTGCTCTTCACTTGAAGCCACTTTGTTTGAGCGTTTTACATCACAGTAGTATCCACGGATTCCCTCTCCTTAGAAATGAGGTTAAAGTGCTTGCATATGAGGATGATCTTGTGTTATTCTGCACTGACAAACCAAGCATAGAAAGGTTATTTGGCATTGTTTCTGGTGCTCAGATGAATCACTTCAAGAGTTCCGGCCTTTGGTTTGGTTCGTGGTGATCAATACCGCCCCTATATGAAGGAGTTGAATGGTCATGTGTGCCCCCTAAATATCTAGGCGTTCCACTGCATGCATTTAAGTCAAGTGCAAATTACTGGAAAGAGCGCGTTCCAGTCGTACAGCGTTATGCTAATACATTTGTCCCCTATCAGTTTTCAATATTCGGTCGGATCAAGCCTGCAGCATGTTTTTGGCGACAAAACTTTATTATGTGCTTCAGGTCCTCCACTGTGCTAGGCATTACATCCAGCGTTTTCACCGAATATTTGCGACGTTCATTTGGTCATCCAATTTTGAATCGATTCGGCGTGATAACCTATTCAGACCTGTTTGTGCAGGGGGGCTCGGCTTATTGCATCTGTATGTAAGGCAGTTAGTTGCCCGTTTCTTCTTTTTTCGAGATTGTTCGCATCCGATTATTAGAGCATTCCTACAAGCTAATTTCTTGAATCTGCTACCCGACTTAGTGGTTTCTTCACATTTTACTGATCGCCCGCAGTTACTAGGATTTATGCAGGAAGTTTATGCTTCGGTGAGTTTTTTGACAGTACGATTCTCGAATGAGTACTTATATTCTGTTTCGCGCAAGATACTATACAAAGATTTGGCAGCAATGCTTTTTTCGCTACCACTGTATCGTTCTTTATACTTTGGCTTTAAGGGTCATGATGTTTTAAAAAGGGTGCGCAAAATGCAGGTTTCTCCTTGCACGGAAACATTTTTCTTTAAATTACACACCGAAGCTCTACCTCTTAACACATGGCTCCATAGAAAAAATATTTTTGTATCTTCTGTTAACTGCCGTCTGTGTGAAGTGCCTGAAACAATTGAGCACTGATCATTAATTTCAAAGACAATTCTTTTTTCGGATGTGCTAGCAAGAACTCTAAAGTAATAATTTGTTCTAAATTCGTACAGTGTGCGGTATCTTGCTATTACACAATCTGATTACGAACCATATGACCCGGTTTTCCTTATTGGACTTCATAGCTTGTGGAAGACATGCATGTCGGATCGTAACGCTGAACCTGTTGTTCCACCTAGACTCCATTTTAGCAGAATGATGCTGCAACTGAAGGACGCTTATGATGAAAATAATTTCAACCTGATTGGTTTCCGCTGTTGACACGGTGCTTATCTCTGCCTGCCTTTTAGTTTTGTTTTCTGTTGTGCATCTCAGCAACGGCTGGGTGCATTGTAAATATTATGTGTACATAACCCTTTCTGTAAATAACCACGTGTAATACATACCATGCCGGAAAAAATTACCGTGGGTATTTTTTTCCGTGGATCGAATACTGTGGGATACCGGATACCGTGGGAATCGAATTGTCTATCTGTCGTGGCGGGAAGCGCTTCACGATGCTCTCCGCTACAAAGGTTCAATCGGCCTCAGGCCGAGGTACTGCTCAGGTTAATGCCAGCAGTAATGATTACCGTGTTGTCCTTCCCCGTTTCCCAACTGGTAAGCTTGTCGTCAATTCTGTTTTTCTTCATGCTGACCTCGCCGGTAGCCCCTACCATGCCCAACACTTCAGGGACGCCCTTCGGAACGTGGTGGATTTGGAAGAAATAAGTTCTATCGGACAATTTCAAATGTCGCATGTCTCGATGGTTACATGTAAATCGGCGCCCTCTATAGCAAAACTAGTCTCATGTGGCGATTTATTGGTTAAGGACCGTCGCTGTGTTGTTGTGCATCCAGAACCGAAGGAGATAAAGGCGAAACTTCTCTGGCTGCCTGAACGCTTGGATGACTCCTTTATTTGTGAAGCTCTACAAGCTTATGGCAAAGTCACCTCCATTTCGACGGAAAACTGGAAAGTTGCTGATATGGAACAGATGAAGACGCTCAGTCGAGCTGTGACTTTGACTCTTGCCGAAGGGGTTAGCTTCGGTGACGTTCCACATCAGCTAACTGTGTGTGGAGTGCAGAGCCTCGTTTTGGTACCTGGCCGACCACCTCTCTGTCTCCGCTGCAACCGTGTAGGACACATTCGTCGGCACTGCCGTACGCCGCGTTGCGAAGATTGCCGGCATCTCGGCCACACTGCAGAGGAGTGTGTGGTTACATACGCGGACAAGCTTCGGCACCGAGTCCGGTCTCCTGACGAAGCATTACGGGAGCACATCATGGACGCGTGAGATAATTGATGCGTCTGGCGACCTTCCTGTCGGCGTTGTGGCCGAGTCCTCAAGTGCTACTACAAAGGATACTGAGGAACAAAATACTGCTCATGCGTCCGAGTGTAATGAGAACAACTTAGCGTCTCAGGCCTTGGAAGAGATGTAGTGTCAAGCTTCGGACAAGGAGCCAACCGCAGATGATCCACCCGTTCCCGAACACCCAGCGAATGTCACCGCGGATATTGTGACCCCTGTAGCCGTTGCTGTGCAACAACCTCCAGACCAGGGCCAAGTTCCTGTGGCTGACGGGCTCGCGGCTGCCGACGAGCCAGTCTTGAAACGCCGTGCATCATGTGCCTCCGAGTCCAGTGAGGAGGACGATCAAGCTGGCAACAAGCATCGTCGTCGCGGTCGAGCGTCGAAGCACAGAGGGAAGTGCCGGCGTTCGCGGTCGAGGAGGCCTGGCGGTGGTTCGGAGGCGGCTTCGCCATCTTCCGAGAGATAAATGGAATTGTAGACAAAACTATGTGCTGTCACCATGGCGGTCTCTGAAGAGATAGTGCTTGCAACTCTCAATGTACGGGGTCTTAGGTCTCGCCAGAGACAGATGCAACTTCGCCGACTTTTGCACGGCAGGCGTCTAGATATTGTGGCAGTCCAAGAGACGAAGATAGAGAGAGAGGAGGAAACCGAGAGGGCGCTACAGCCCTTTTTGGCCGATTTTAATGTCATTGTTGCGCATGCTGTGGGCTTGTCAGCAGGTTGTTTTCTGTTTCTGCGAAAGACGCTGCCTTGTACTGGCCTAACTTATAATATCGACGCCGAGGGTCGGTTGATATGTTGCGATCTTCTGCTCTTTAGGAAGCCATGGCGGATAATTAATGTTTATGCTTTTAATACTGTGACACAGCGCATAAGTTTTTTTTTTTAACACATAGCAAGCTTACTTGACTGTCACCGACATCTTGTGCTAATGGGTGACTTCAACTGTGTTTGCAACCCCATAGATCGTTCTAGTCCAGACGCACGCAGTGACAGGAGTGGGGAACTTTTGTTCCGTGTTGCAGAAGATGCGGGACTGGTTGGCACAGGGGCGTCCTGCCGTGCTTTTAGATCATTCACCCACATTCAGGGGCATTCTCACGCTCGTCTAGACCGGATCTATGCATCTAGTACATTAGTTTCCCGCTGGCTTGTTTGCGAAACTATACCGGTTTCGTTTTCTGATCACAGCATGGTAGTAGCCCGGCTCGGTGGCAATGACCATTGAAAATTTAGGCCGCAGTGGGAACTTTGGAAGTTAAACTCATCGCTGGTAAATGATCAAGAATTTATCATTCGTGTTCGCTCACAGCTCCAATCATGTTTTTCCAGAAATCTACCATTGTTCGCCGCTTGGGAAATGTTCAAGCAGGAAGTACGTGCGATAGCAACTGAACTTGGCTCAATTAAATCTTTCTACAGGAAACATCAGGAGGAGACACTTAACAAAAACTTGTGTAACCTGTATGAGCCCCTTCATGGATCACTGCCTTGTCGTGGCGGAGGGGCTTGCGAAACTCGATGAAGTCGTGAGCTCTGCTGTGTAGGGCCACCCAAGATAGACAGGTCACGGCAGAGAGTTCTGACAAAATGTGAGTCACTGGAGAAGGTAATGGCAACCCACTCCAGTATTTCCTGCCAAGAAAACCCTATGGCCAGTCACAATACCATTAATGATATGGCGCCGGAAGATGAGCCCCCCAGGTTGGAAGGCGTCCCACATGTTACTGGGGATGAACAAAAGGCGATTCCTAGTAGCTCTAGGACGAATGCAGCGGCTGGGCTAAAGCCAAAAGGACGCTCAGTTGTGAATGTGTCGGAAAAGTCCGATGTTGCAAGTTAGGAAGATAGTGAGAGACCGCAAAGCGTGGCGTGAAATGGTCCATAGGGTCACGAAGAGTCGGACACGACTGAACGACTGAACTGAACTGAACCGATGAGCTAGAATGTGAATCCCCTGGAGCATATACGGACGAAATTGCTAGTGTCAAAAGTGAGTTACAAAGGCATGATGCGGAACGATACAGGGGTGCCTTAATTCGATCTCGTGTCAAGCGTGCTTTGCACTGCGAACGGCCGACGCGGCAAGCTTTGCTTGATGAACGTCATCATGCGACTGCAAAGCTGATTCCGGGAATTATGCGTAATGGCACATTGGTTACGAGTACGAATGAGGTTACGTCCGCATTCGTGGATTATTACTCGATGTTGTTTAGTGCCACTCCTCCTGTAAGAAATTCTAACATCTCGCGTTTCACATCCCTGGTGACCCCTTTATCAGAAGATGATTGTTCTGTAATTAGTAGCTCTTTCACGCAGCAAGAGGTAGAAGTGGCAATTGATCAATTACCTCTCTCAAAAACGCCTGGTCCTGAAGGCATTTCCTCTGAATTTTACAAAGCTTTTAAAACTGTTGCTCCTATCCTGCTAGATGTCTTCGCGATAAGTTTTGATCTAGAAGCCCTTCCCGAGGCTTTTACAAAATGCCACACAGTCCTAATTCCAAAGAGTACTGATGAAGAAAAATCACGCTCAGTGGAAGGCTATAGACCATCACACTGGCAAAAGTGGATTACAAGATTTTCGCCAAAATTTTATCAAACCGCCTACAGTTCGCATTGTCGGTTTTCATTGGCCCTCACCAGACGTGCGGCTTGAGGGGCTGAGCCATACAAAGTAATGTACATATTGCGCGCACAGTCCTCGAATCGTGCTCCTGCTCTCATGATCAGGTTGCTGATTCCGTCATTCTTTCCTGTTTTCTCATTTTGGAACGAGCGAACGTTGGTTCTGTAGTACTGAAGGGGGTGCAACTTTGCTATAGAAATTGTTCGACTCGCCTAATTGTAAATGGACACCTATCAAGCCCCATACCAATCAACTCTTCTGTGAAGCAAGGCTGTCCGATGTCTCCACTGCTTTTTGCTCTTTACTTGGAACCACTTTGTCAGAGTGTTTTACATAACAGTAGTATCCATGGCTTCCCTCTCCTTGGAAATTAGGTTAAAGTGCTTGCATATGCGGGTGATCTTGCGTTTTTCTGCACTGACAAACCAAGCACAGAAAAAGTTATATCCAGCATAGAAGAATTTGGCGTTGTTTCTGGTGCTCAGAGTTCCGGCCTTTGGTTTGGTTCGTGGGGCTCAACAACCCCACAAACCAACCAACCAACCTATATGACGGAGTTGAATGGTCATGTGTGCCCCCTAAATATCTAGGCGTTCCACTGCATGCATTTAGGTCAAGTTCAAATTACAGGAACGAGCGTGTTCCAGTAGTCCAGCGTTATGGTATTACATTTGTCCGATATCGGCTTTCAATATTCGGTCGGCCTCAGGCCTGCAACATGTTTTTGGCGACAAAACTTTATTATGTGCTTCAGGTCCTCCACTATATGCTAGGCATTACATCCAGCGTTTTCACCGAATATTTGCGACGTTTATTTGGTCATCCAATTTTGAATCGATTCTGCGTGATAACCTATTCAGACCTGTTTGTGCTGGGGGGCTCGGTTTAGTGCATCTGTATGTAAGGCAGTTAGTTGCCCGTTTCTTCTTTTTTCGTGATTGTTCACATCCGATTATTAGAGCATTCCTACAAGTTAATTTCATAAATCTGCTTCCCGACTTAGTGGTTTCTTCACATTTTACTGATCGCCCGCAGTTACTAGGATTTATGCAGGAAGTTTATGCTTCGGTGAGGTTTTAGACAGTACGATTCTCGAATGAGTACTTATATTCTGTTTCGCGTAAGATACTATACAAAGATTTGGTAGCAATGCTTTTTCCGCTACCACTGTATCGTTCTTTATACTTTGGCTTTAAGGGTCATGATGTTTTAAAAAGGGTGCGCAAAATGCAGATTTCTCCTTGCACGAAAACATGTTTCTTTAAATTACACACCGAAGCTCTACCTGTTAACACATGGCTCCATAGAAAAAATATTTTTGTATCTTCTGTAAACTGCCGTCTGTGTGATGTGCCCGAAACAATTGAGCACTGTTTCATTAATTGCAAAGACGCAATTCTTTTTTGGGATGTGCTGCAAAGAACTCTACAGAAATAATTTGTTCTAAATTCGTACAGTGTGCGGTATCTTGCTGTTACACAATCTGATGACGAACCATATGACATGTTTTTCCTTATTGAACTTCATAGCTTGTGGAAGACACGCATGTCGGATCGCAACGCTGAGCCTGTTGTTCCACCTAGACTCTATTTTAGCAGAATGATGCTGCAACTGAAGGACGCTTATGATGAAAATGTCTTTCAACCTGATTGGTTTCCACTGGTGACACGGTGATTATTTTTGCCTGCCTTTTAAAAAGTTGTGTCTTCTGTTATGCATCTCAGCAATGGCTGAAGAAATTGTAAATAGTCAGTGTTCATAACCCTTTCTGTATAATAAATACCATGTCAGGAAAAAAAATACCGTGGGGTGGTACAGCCTTTTTAAGAGTTCTTTGTAGTATGTCCCAAAAGAACATAGCATCACGGCACAGAATAAAGCAATGATCAATTGTCTCAGGCACGTTACAGAGACGACAATTTACCGACCAGGGCACAAACATCTCCTTATTGTGAAGAAATGTCTTGACAGGCAACGTCGCTGTATGTAATTTGAAAAAGAACGTTTTTGCAGCTGCCTGAATGCACATTTGCCTAACACGCTTTAGAACAGTGGTGTCCAAAAACCTCAGATAAGGCTGCCGATACAGCGGTGTAGGGAACAAAGACTCAGTGAGAGCCTGGGTCATCTGCTTTCTCGAGAGACTATACAGGTAATCTACAGAGAAACGCACAGTGAGAAAATTGAAAGTGTCAGCAACCTCCTTAAGGAATCCCCATAAACGCCCCTCACGAGCCTGCCCGGTTGGTGCGAATAAGTAAGGCAAATGTGGACTAAGACGCCTAATGAGCACAGTTACAAGAAACGGATGGTTTGCCAATTTTAAAAAGAAAAACTCTTAAAATGGACATTGAAATTACGCCTTATACAATTAGATTTTTGCCTCCTGACAAAAACTCTGTCGTGCCTTACGATCTATTTGTGTTGATGGGACTGTTCAGCTTTTGGAAAAGCCGCATGATCGACAGGCATGCAGAGCCACCAAGATCGTCCAAATCCGTGTTTCGGGAGCAGTGTGCTTTGGTTGAAAGTGTATATGCTGCACGTGAAGAACCTCCAAACTGGATGCCGTATCTAGACGCATGTGTATGTCTCCCAGACTTTTGATGTTCTGATGATTGTGCATTGTCGGGCTGGGGATATGACGGGCTCGTATTAAGCAGCCCGGTAACGTTAGACACGGACATGTTTATGTAAGTGGAGTTGTTCCTTTTTACGGAAGGTTTTCCATGCAATAAAAAAAAATACCGTGGGGTGGTACAGCGGTAAAGCGCTCGGCTGTGGATCCAAGAAATGGTGGTTCGATTCCCGGAAGGCTACTATTTTTTTTAATGACGAGAGGAGCATTTGGTACTGGCTGTGACGTCACAGCATACGACATATGGCATACGCGAAGCACAGCTCTGGCCCTTGTAGTGAAGCTTTTCGCTTCACACGCCTGCGCCTCTCCTAGTGACGACACTCAGAGAGCTCCCACATGCGCAGCGGTGGCTTTTTTGGACGACGATGCCATGGTGTTGGCTAGCCTAGTGAAGCTTTTCGCTTCAAAAAGCAAAGGCGCAGATTGTCTTTGAAATTCATAGTTGTTCATGTTGAAAACGCACTACCCAGGGCTATAAATAATAAATAATTGGTTCATAGGAAGGGAAAGGTGCAGTATCTGTCACGTTAAAGAACCCCAGGTGGTCGATTTTTTCCGGAGTCCTCCACCGTGGCGTCTCTCATAGCCTGAGTTGCTTTGGGGCGTTAAACCCTACAAACCAAACCAAACCAATCTTGCTCTGTGGATAAATGAACCGCGCCGTAATGGAAAGGAGGAAGGTGGGAGTGAAAGTGGATAGAGAGAACGGGGAGTCGTAGTGGAGGGCTAAGGAGTAATTTCTACCACCTGGGGCTGCATCTCCGTTTTTGTAATTGGTCATAGAAAAGGAAAGGTGCCGTATCTGTCACACTTGTTCTGTGGATATCTGCACGGCGCCGTAAGAGAATGGAGGAAGGTTGGTCTGGCTTGGTTTGGTTTGTGAGGTGTAACGTCCCAAAACGACTCACGCTATGAGAGACGCCGTAGTGGAGGACTCCGGACATTTTGACACCTGGGGTTATTTAACGTGCAAGACATCGCACAGCACACGGGCAGGCCTTGCTTGAGTGAAAGTTCAAAGAACGTGCAACCCCGGGGAAAATTGGTGCCACGGCTAAATCGCTGCATCGCGACCAATGAAGCTTTGGCCTCAAAACCAAGATGTCCATGTACTGTGCGATGTCATAGTACGTCAACGATCAGCAGATGTTCGAGATTGCCAGAGCTCGGAACTGCGGAATCTCTCATAGCCTGAGACGCTTTGGGGTGATAAAAAATTACCGACGATTACATTACTTCCTAATGCGAAATTTGAGCGCAGCAAATAAGCTGTTTCACCTTTTCGATAGATTGAGGCAAAGAAATCGAGCAACACATGTATGCGCTATCACATAATTTTTTTTTATTTTTCACACGTATTCCTTTAACAAAGACTCCACTAACAGTTCTTGACAGTCATGAAGGAAGCTTTGTGGTCGGAGAAATAGACTGATATATGTTCGACTTGGTACACCAATGCTTGATTCTCAAAGACGAGATCTATACAAGTGCCTAGCGAGGTTGTCACAGCCGTGGGACGCGTTACGAGCGAGAGGAACGGGATACGAAGAGGCGTCCGTGTGCTGTGCGATGTCAGCGCACGTTAAAGATCCCCAGGTGGTCGAAATTACTCCCGTAGCCCTCCACTACGACTCCTCTTTATCTCTTTCCACTTTCACTCTCGCCTTCCTCCCTTCCCTTATGGCTTGGTTGCGGTGTCCACAGAAAACAAGTGAGACAGTTACCGCGCCTTTCCCTTCCTATAAAAAATAAATCAGTTTTTCTACGCGGTCATGTCCCGCCGGGGTGGTACTGTGGTAAGACGCCCGACTACTGTCCGAAATACCCGGGTTCGAACCCGACCTCGGCGGCTGCGTTTCGATGGAGGCGAAACGAAGAGGCGTCCGTGTGCTGTGCGATGTCAGCGCACGTTAGTGGTCGAAATTACTCCGTAGCCCTCCACTACGGCTCCTCTTTCTCTCTTTACACCTTAACTCCCACCTTCCTCCCTTCCCTTACGGCACGGTTCAGGTGTCCACAAACTCATGTGACAGATACTGCGCCGTTCCCTTCCTGTGAACCAATTATTATTATTATCTACGCGGTCACGTTGTCTTGACTCGCTAGCGGCGGCAGCGGCATCAGACAGTCGCTGCTAGCGCTTCCTCCGGCGACCCCTCCCCCCCCCCCAAACCCCCTTCCTTTCCTTGTGTTCTCCGGCTGCTCCGCACTTCCTGCGAGGCTTCGGTTGCCAAGCGCCGGCTCGAACTGCGGGGATGAAAGTGGGGAGGCGCTGGTTACGAGGCCGACGCCGACGCGAAACCCAGGAACGAGCACCAAAGAGCTGCGCTCTAAAATGCCTAAAGCACTGCAGAGTCTGCAGGGGAGAAATGCGAAAACCTGAACGTTGCTGCTGCGCACGGCCCATCGCGCGTGCACGTTAAATCCTTGTTGAAAGCAGACAGCGTTCCGTTGAACTCATCAAAATTCACAGGCATTCTTTAATTGATTTACAGGAAAGGAAAGGTGCAGAACCTTTCATTCACTGAATCCCGCTAGTGTCATCCTCCTCACGGTAGTGAACAAGAATTATGATCAGCGTCTCACTATCCCCGGCGCGTAGCAGTTGGTTAAAGCGCTCGGCTGGGTATCCGAGCGATGGAGGTTCGAGGTTGGATTTTTGTATTTGTGATGACTTCATCAGGATGATTTACAAGTGCAATCTCACGGTACCCCGCGGAATCTCGCGAAGACACTTTTTGCGGACGCACAGACCGACACGCTGGCGAGTCATGAGACTTAAAAGGCTTTCGCCTCAAAACCATCCACGCGATTCCTATTGCCCTGTGTTCGACTCCGAAGACCTCCGGCGCTGCATGGTTATACACACAAAAAAAAAAAACAATACACACACATTAGAATTGAACCAGGACGTTAACACAGATGATGCGCTCGCTACCAACTGCCAGTTTTTTGGGGTACGAAGAAGAAGAAGAAAGCTTCACACAAAACGTGGGGTTGCGATATGAAGAAAAAGTAAACAAAATATTCAGAAAAAATAAACGAAAATAAAATTAAAAGAATGACAAATTAGGTCGAACTTTTTGTCACATTGTCCAAACGTCTTGTAAAATTGTCCAAACCTCCGGAGAAGTATAATCTCCTTGCTGTTGAGCGCCACCGACGAAACACTCACGCATTCTCCTTCTCCCTAAATGGTTGGTTGGTTGGTTTGTGGGGTTTAACGTCCCAAAGCAACTCAGGCTATGAGAGACGCCGTAGTGGAGGACTCCGGAAATTTCGACCACCTGGGGTTCTTTAACGTGCACTGACATCATCTTGAAAGCTAAAATAATCTCTCTTTTAAAACTGTCTTTTGGCATTCAGCCGTTAAGAATATATGAATATGGACTCGGTTAATTAGCTATTCATCAGCCATATATTTTCCCTGATCAGATGCATTTCCAATCGCATTTACTTTGTTCGGCGCCTTTCCTCTGGTTTTTCCCCAGTGGCAGAAAAGAAATCATTATTGATGCTTTCTTTTTATATTCTTCTTGGTTGCGTTCAAATCAATACATTTATTTCAGACGTTTGAGAGGAATTTGCGGTTATCTTTTTAAAATGGAGCTTTCTAATCAGCAGGACCTATATTGACAGCACCTTTTTTGTCGCAGTGAAGCGCTGCATGAACCATACAAAAAAGAAAGAGAAACTTCTTTTGCGTTCAAATCAATAATTTATTTCAGACGTTTGCAAGGAATTTGCGGTTATCTTTTTAAAATGGAGCTTTCTAATCAGCAGGACCTATATTGACAGCACCTTTTTTGTCGCAGTGAAGCGCTGCATGAAATATACAAAAAAGAAAGAGAAACTTCTGACGCGCAATGTAGCATAATCATCGGGTGCATATCGAATTCTATCAATCTGAACTGCTCTTTTTCTTCTATTTACTATAACTAGACACATAAATAAACATGTTTTGTCCTCCTCAATCAACATTAGGAGCGGGAGCTTGTTTGCTCAAGAAAATAGACTTCGACTTATTTAAGGTAAAGACATCCCCATTTTATGTCACGTGGCAACCCTTCGAAAAATAAAAAGGCATGATGAGTTTAATTTTGAAAACAGGCTGGAGTGCGATCCGCACAGTCTCGCAGACAGCGGCTGCATTGCAGAGCTTCAAGTGCGCATTCTCGCACAGCTCGCTGATTAGGATTGCGTATTTCCAGATTTAAAAAAAATGCCCACGATTATGTTACTTCCTAATGCGAAATTTGAGCGCAGCTCATAAGCTGTTTCATCTTTTCGATAAATTGAGGCAAAATGAAGAGGCGTCCGTGTGCTGTGCGATGTCAGGGCACGTTAAAGATCCCCAGGGGGTCAAAATTACTCCGTAGCCCTCCACTACGGCTCCCCTTTCTGTCTTTCCACTTTCACTCCTACCTTCCTCCCTTCCCTTACGGCGCGGTTCAGGTGTCCACAGAGCAAATGTGACAAATACTGCGCCTTTCCTTTCCCGTGAACCAATAGAGAAAGAAAAGAGGCAAGGATTTCGAGCAAGGCACATAAGCACAATTACATACTTCTTTTTTTTTTAATTTTTCACACGTATTCCTCCAAGAAACACTCCACTAACAGTTCTTGGCTGTCATGAAAGAAGCTTTGTTGTCCGAGAAATGAAGAGAGCAGTTGAGTTATCGGGAGGTTGCGGGAGGCAGCGCGTGGGTCCCTAGGAACGTTGCGCAACGAACAGATAGCAGCGACTCGCTGACGCCGCTAGCGAGTGAAGCGAGCCTGGAAGCGAGTGAGAACGGGATACACGCACCGTGATCCGCCGCTGTACGGTTGCTTTCTGCGGATGAAGGATGCGAGCGCTATTGTATCCCCCTCCGGACCGGTCGTCTCGGTGCGCCCGCATACTTGCGGAGCGGGTCGGCGTTTCCGCAACCGGAGAGCACCCTCGCCTCCACTCAGGAAGAGGGCGGGGTCTCCTCCTTCTGCATGGCGGCGACGGTGTTCTACGCAGCACGTTGTGTTTACTAGCTAGCGACGTCAGTCAGTCGCTGCTAGCGCTGCCTCCGGCGACCCCCTTTTTTTTTCCTCGTGTGCTCCGGTAGCTGCGCGCGCTCCTGCCCCCATCAATCGCCGCTGAGTGTACCCCCCCCCCTCCTCCTGCGAGGCTCCGGTGGCCAAAGCGCCGGCTCGAACGGGGGGGGGGCTGAAAGGGGGGCGGAACTGGTTACGAGGCCGACGCCGACGCCGCCGCGAAACCCAGGAACGGCCGCCAAAGAGCTGCGCTCTAAAAATATTTTTGATTCTAGAGCTCATCTGCCATAATTACAAAGGTTACGTTATCTCAGGCTGCATCCCTCTGCCATCGACTGAATACATTATTATATTTAGCGCCGCATTCAGCATATTGTAAATAATGGCTGCCACATCGGCTAGGTAAATCCCTAGCAATGTTTGGTTGGATTCCTTCTTTTCGTCATTTATAACAATGATATTGTTCTTCACCTTACTTGCAAAGTTTGGCTATATGTTGACGATTGTGTCATGATTCATGTTGTGGAATATTGTTTTGGTGCGTTAAAACTTCAGCGAGACAGATTCTAATCAGCGTTGGTGCTCGAAAAGCAAATGTGTTTTAACACTACAAAATGCCAACTTATTTCTTTCCAATCGTTCCCCTGTTACTCGTTATTACTCGTTAAATAACGTTCACTTTCAAAGATATTCCCAATATAAGTATCAGCGCATATTTCAAATATAACCTTACGAGGACGAGGCAAGCTGTTCACATTGTGTCCAAACTATGCAGAAATTAAATTTTTTAAACCGTAATCTTAATAAAGCACAGCCTATTGCTAAGCAGCTCCTGTATTTCGCTTGCATTAGGCCAATGTCTGAATTGCATGCCTTGCGTGGGACCCCAGTTTGCTTATATCACATGTCCGAATGCGTCCTAAATATCGCCGCACCCCGGCGGGGTGGCGCAGTGGTTATACGGCACTCGACTTCTGTTCCCAAAGACACGGAATCGAATCCCGGCCTCGGCGGCCGATTTTCGATCAAGGCGAAAAGCAAGGCGCCCGTGTGCTGTGCGATGTCAATGCACGTTAAAGAACCACAGGTGGTCGAAATTTCTGGAGTCCTCCACTACGGTCCACGATACTCCCGTACCACAAACCCCCAACCTCCGCATTCTTGGTCTGAACTTACAGGACACGGGAAAAAATGACCTTACCTTGAAGGCACTAAAGCAGTCTACTTACTCCGTCATCCATCTTTTGAGAAGGGTTTCACACTCACGAGCCGGCCTGGTTGAAGCTGACAATTTAAAGGTACTACATGCCTTTGTGCTCAGTCGCATTCTTTACACCTCTCCTTA
Organism: Amblyomma maculatum; assembly: GCF_055883805.1. Lineage (NCBI taxonomy): Eukaryota > Metazoa > Arthropoda > Arachnida > Ixodida > Ixodidae > Amblyomma > Amblyomma maculatum. The sequence continues at coordinate 152,232,933 of NC_139345.1, read as the reverse complement.
CCTGAACCTCTCCTGTGCAGACAAAGATAAAATCAACGCCTTAATCCGCATGACTACCAAAGCAGCGCTCAACCTACCGAAGACCACTAGCACGGACAGGCTCTTAAAACTAGGAATGCACAACAATATACAAGAACTTATAGAGGCACATCGGTACACACAGTACCTTCTGTTGGCTGGCACGCAAACAGGACGACATATACTGGATACTCTCGGCATTCGCATACCCGCACATGCTGAAGATTTAAACCCTCTCCCTCAGGCCGTGCATTCAGCGCTCATCTTCTAACCTCTTCCTAAGAACGTCCACCCAGAACACCATCAATCCCGCCGCGCCGCGCGAGCCAAAGCTCTCCATAAACACTATGGGACTGCAGAGGACGTCCGCTGGGTGGACGCCGCATGTGGTTCAGACCGTTCGGTAGCTGTGGCCTACAATCCAGCAGCCCCCCCACTCACTCACTTCATAGACCCTCCCTGTAACTCGGAAGAAGCAGAGGAAGTGGCTATAGCCTTAGCAATCGCCCAAACAGATGCGGCTTACATACTTAGCGACTCCAAAACAGCCATACTTAACTTTGCCCGCGGACGCGTCCATCCTCCCGCGTGGCAAATATTGAGAATGTGCACCCTGAATTCTGACAGGCGTATTGAGCTTATATGGGTGCCGGCTCACTCTGGCAATCCTGGAAATGAGGCCGCCGATAACATAGCCCGAGGACTTATTAGCCGGGCAAATGGCGACCCATGCCGGGATTTCTCGAGGGAGCGGGCACATACATTTTCGGAGCTCACACAGCAAGCACGCCTTGCCCGTCGACTCTACCCCCCTCCCCACCCCCAGCTGTCTCACTCCCAACAAATCCTCTGGAGGCGTCTTCAAACCCGAACGCTTCTCACCCCTCAACGCCAATCCTACTACCGACCGGTTTCCCCTGAGTGCACTCTCTGTGGAGAGTTGCACGCCACCTTGGATCACATTCTTTTCGGCTGCCCTGCCGATCCTCCCCCGCAGGGACAGCCCGCCATCGGATCATGGGAGGAATGGGAGGCCCTCCTTACGTCGCAGGACCTGGACATACAACTTCGCTGTGTGGACCGGGGTGCCAGTGCCATGGCCCTACGTGACCTGGACACATGCGCGTAATGTGAGGGCCGTGCGGTGGCCCTGGGCCCTTGAAGGGTCCAAACTCGCTCGTTTAATAAAGTTTTTTTCCCCTCCTCCTCCTCCACTACGGCGTCTCTCATAGCCTATGTCGCTTTGGGACGTTAAACCCCACAAACCAACCTAAATAACGCCGCCAGATTTGTTTCTATCCATTATACCTTTTCAACTATTGTCACGTATCTAAAACCCATCTAGATTGAAAATCTTTACCTCACCGCAGAAAACATTGCATATTACATACCATGCGTCACATATATTTTCGAAGGTTGAGAATTAACAAACGCCGCTATGTGCTTGAATCTCTCTTTTTTCTAGACAACTTGACCATCACTAGAAGATACGAGAACCTGAATGCCAAAAAGAAGTGAGTAAAACCTCATTCTTTCCACTGACAAGAAATGAGTAAAGCAGGCGGTAAGTTGGCATCACAGTACGCTGCACGCAAAATTTTTTGAAATATGTGACGCGGCCCGCGCATCGCTTCCGCGTGCCTTCGTCATTATACGTGCAATTGTATTTTTGGCGCACAGTTATCTACCTTCGGTGGATGTATTTTCATTGTTCTTTATCAGTTCTGATATTTTGTATATTATTGGTCTATTGCACTTTTTGTCTTTTCAGGGAATGATTTTGTCATCATCCGGGCGCTCCTGGACTCTGTAATAAATAAATTCGCTCCGCCTGTAGACACTGTGCTTGCGTCTGCCATTGCCAGATGTGCAGAACAGTCTTGCGGTGAGGCTAAAGTTCTTTTCGGCGATTTTGCGACAGTCAGCCGCAAAAACAACTAATGTAATAAGTCCAAGCGCTACGTATGCCCGTGGCCGCCTCGTTTGAAAGTAGTACAATACCGTCGTTCCGTTGCGGCGGCTGTATATTGCGCTACAGCGCACTTAAAATGAAAAACAAACAAATGAACAGCATATACTCCTGTCTGATAGTAGCCATCCCGATATCGATACAGGACCAATCCCCCTCCATGAGGTCGAAGGTTTTTAGACACTTTGGTGCGTGGTTGCTCCAAACTTCAAAGTATCGTAAAAACCAAATTGATGGTCCCACCTTTTAGAGAGTTGGTTCCACTTGATCCTCGGGACTGAAAATCGGTCCGACGTGAGATGTTGCTGGGTGCACCCAAAATCCGCAGAAAAAAAACATTAACAGCAGAGCTCGACGCGGCAGCGTCTTCACTCCTCGGCACCACCTGGCGACCTCCTAACATAAGGAAAGAAACGATTTGCCTTAATGTTTCGCCAGAACCATTCTGTTCTTCTACACTTTGATCTTAGCCAAAAGGCTCGAAATTTCCGCTGTCCTCCACTACGGCGTCTCTCATAGCCTGAGTTGCCTTGGGGCGTTAAAATCCCCAAAACCAAAAACCAAACCATTCTGTTCTTGTTGTTGTTGCTTCAGAAAGAAGGAAAATAAAATGCATGGGCCTGATACTGGCTCTGTAGCTGAGCCACCTCCGCTGCCTCGTGCAGACAGATGGTTGATTTATAGGAAGGGAAAGGCGCGGTTACTATCTCACTTGTTTTCTGCGGACACCTCAACCGAACCGTAAGGGAAGGGAGGAAGGTGGGAGTGAAAGTGGAAAGATAGAAAGAGGAGCCGTAGTGGAAGGCTACGGAGCCAGGCAGAAGAGAAAATAGGGAAGAAAGAAAAGAATGTGGCAGAGAAAGACGCGCACCGCCACAACAGCCGTCGTCCACCACCGAAACGGTGGCACGTGCAATGACGGTCTACAGTAGATAAAAATTCTGTGGCAGGCTAGCCCCCGCCGCAAGCGGCGGTGACCTACCTGTCCCAGCCCCATACATTCTGCGGTATTGGGGACCTATCTGGTGGTGGATAGATCAATCTGTATAGTCTGGGAGTCTCAGAGAGCTCCTTGTAGGCAATGAGGCCCCGCCTGGGTGGTGCAGTGGTAAGACGCCCGACTACTGTGCCGGAGTACCCGGGTTCGAACCCGACCTCGGCGGCTGCGTTTCGATGGAGGCGAAACGAAGAGGCGTCCGTGTGCTGTGCGATGTCAGCGCACGTTAAAGATCCCCAAGTGGTCGAAATTACTCCGCAGCCCTCCACTACGGCTCCTCTTTCTCTCTTTCCACTTTCTCTCCGACCTTTCTCCCTTCCCTTACGGCGCGGTTGAGGTGTCCACAGAAAACAAGTGAGGCAGTTACCGCGCCTTTCCCTTCCTATGAATGAATAAGTTTTTTTTGTAGGCAATGAGCTGAGGCCTTTGCCCCCGGGTAGCGTGGTGTCTATGGCCGCTCGCGTGTAGACATCTCGAGCGAGGCGATAATCAGCCTCATTGCCTGGTAGACGCTCGTGAGCTGGAACACAGAGGACTTAAATCTCCCGGTTTAGCGGGTGCTTTCTCAGTAGACTGGCCGCCTGCTTGGAAATTAGGCCTTTGCTGAAGTTCCTAACAGCCGTCTTATTATCTGAAAGAATAGTTTTTGGCTTTAGTTTCTGTACATGCTAGCGCTATCGCAGCCTCTTCAGCTGTTAAAGCGTTACGCATATTAATAGATCCAATTACTTTCTGGGAGTGGTTCCCATCTACCACTGCTATGACCGCGGTCCCTTCTAGCCCGCAGGCAGCATCGCAATAGGCTGAAGCCTCAGGAAGGTCGTTTATTAGTTTGCTTTAAATAAATTTTGCTATATGCTGTCTTCGTTCCTTGTCATGAATCGGCCGCATATTTTTAGGGACCGGTGCAATTTTGAATAGTTTCCGCGTCTCAAGCTCCAGGAGTTCAACGACATTACAGTGTACTAGAAATAACGACATAGGGTGGCTCACCTGACTGAAGCGGTAGTTCTTGTAGTATTTGTCGGCCAGCTAGAGGGGAGTTGAGCTGCCAAATCTGGGCCTCCCTGACCGCTTTGGCAATCTCTTTCCAGGTATTATGCATTTTCAATGCAAGAAGCTTCTCTGTCGACGAGTTGGGGGATACCTAAAGCCCTTTTGAATGACGTTCTGATCATTTTCTCTAACGTCTCTACTATCACCAGGATTAAGATTGTTAAAGGGGTTGACATAAGCTATTCTGCTGATTACAAAGGCACGAAGCAGTCTTATTAGGCAGTGTTCTCTGAGGCCTTTGTTCCTGGGAGAGATTCGCCTGAATATCCCCGTTACCTGGTCGACATACGTCTGACGCTTTTACAAGATGGTGGTGTTTTTTTTATTCTGCTGTAGGAAACACCCTAGGATCGTAGTGGTGCTGACTCTCAGTACCTTGCTCCCTCCCACATGTACCTCCACTGGATTGTATAGGCGCAGTAGGTGGGATTCTCTGGTTAGTTGTGCTTTGCTGCACATTGAGAAAAGTTCACAATTGTTGAGGAGAGCAAGATAGTCATCTCTCTAGGGCATAGTTTTCAACTATATACACCGCTTCCTGCAGCCTATCCGACATATCGGCAGTTACCTATTTCGCTCTTTGGTACTTTCGAATTGCACGACAATCGCAGTATCTGTCACGCGCGGAATCCCGCTATCGTCCTGACGATACACAAGCGGAATTACTACCCGTGGCATGGTCGTAACGAATGGAACGAGCTAATGTTGGTTCTGTAGTACTGAAGGGGGGAGGGGCAACTTTGGTATAGAAATTTTTCGACTCGCTTAATTATAAATGGTCACGTATCAAGCCCCACACCAATCAACTCTTTTGTGAAGCAACGCTGTCCGATCGATGTCTCCGCTGCTTTTTGCTCTTTACTTGGGACCATTTTGAGTGTTTTACATAGCAGTAGTATCCATGGCTTCCCTCTCTTTGGAAATGATGTTAAAGTGCTTGCATATGCGGATGATCTTGCGTTTTTCTGCAGTGACAAACCAAGCATAGAAAACGTTATATCCACCATAGAACAATTTGGCATTGTTTCTAGTGCTCAGATGAGTCACTCCAAGAGTTCCCGCCGTTGGTTTGGTTCGTGGGGTTCAACACCGCCCCTATATGCAGGAGTTGAATGTTCAGGTGTGCACTCTAAACATCTAGGCGTTCCACTGCATGCATTTAAGTCAAGTGCAAATTACTGGAAAGAGCGTGTTCCAGTCGTGCAGCGTTATGCTAATACATTTGTCCCCTATCAGTTTTCAATACTCGGTCGGACTCGGGCCTGCAACATGTTTTTGGCGACAAAACTTTATTATGTGCATTAGGTCCTTCACTCTGCGAGGCATTACATCCAGCGTTTTCACCGAATATTTGCGACATTTATTTCGTCATCCAATTTTGAACCGATTCGGCGTGATAACCTATTCAGACCAGTTTGTGCAGGGGGGCTCGGCTTAGTGCATCTGTATGTAAGGCGGTTAGTTGCCCGTTTCTTCTTTTTTCGTGATTGTTCACATCCGATTATTAGAGCATTCCTACAAGGTAATTTCTTGAATCTACTTCCCGACTTAGTTGTGTCTTCAGATTTTACTGACCGCCCGCATTTACTAGGATTTATGCAGGAAGTTTATGCTTCGGTAATGTTTTTGACACTACGATTCTCAAATGAATACTTATATTCTGTTTCGCGCAAGGTACTATACAAGGAAATAATAGCAATGCTTTTTCCGCCACCACTGTATCGTTCTTTATACTTTGGTCTTAACGGTCATGATGTGTTAGAGAGGGTGCGCAAAATGCAGGTTTCTCATTGCACGAAAATATGCTTCTTTAAATTACACACCCAAGCTCTACCTGTTAACACATGGCTCCATAGTAAAAATATTTTTGTATCTTCTGTAAACTGCCGTCTGTGTGATGTGCCTGAGACAATTGAGCACTGATCATTAATTGCAAAGACGCAATTCTTTTTTGGGATGTGCTGGCAAGAACTCTGTAAAATGGACAATGGACAATCGCTATACTGCCAACCTTCTCGAATACATAAGCACAACTGGACTTCACTCCTTCTTTTAACTTTATATCTCCTACATCCAATTCCCCCTTTCTCAACTTATGCCTTGTGGCAAACTCTTCGAAAAAAAAAGAACTCTAAAGAAAGAATTTGTTCTAAATTCGTACAGTGTGCGGTATCTTGTTGTTACACAATCTGATTACGAACCATATGACATAGTTTTCCTTATTGGACTTCATAGCTTGTGGAACACACGCATGTCGGATCGTAACGCTGAACCTGTTGTTCCACCTAGACTCCATTTTAGCAGAATGATGCTGCAACTGAAGGACGCTTATTATGAAAATGAATTTCAACCTGATTGGTTTCCGCTGGTGACAGGGTGCTTATCTCTGCCTGCCTTTTAGTTGTGTTTTCTGTTGTGCATCTCAGCAACGGCTGAGTGCATTGTAAATATTATGTGTGCATAACCCTTTCTGCAAATAACCCCGTGTAATACATACCATTGCGGAAAAAAATACCGTGGGGTGGTACAGCGGTTTTTTCGAAATCAACTTGAACCATCGTGTGTCTCATGAAATATTGTACTGTTTGTTGGAACATATTGGTGTTGGTGCGGTTGTATTGAAAGGAGTTAAATGGCTTATGTATGTTGTTCTACACGCCTTATGATTAACAAAGTGTTATCTGAAAGAATTGATGTAAGAGCATCTGTGCGGCAGGGATGTCCACTGTCTCCTCTCCTCTTTGCTATATATTTGGAACCATTGTGTAGAATGGTAATTGCTAACGAATACATCCGTGGTTTTAAGCTGGGAGTATGTGAAGTGAAACTATTGGCATACGCTGATGATGTGGCGCTTTTTTGTGAAGATCGCGAAAGCGTTTCGGAAGCTTTGAAAGTAACACGAAGGTTTTGCAGGCAGACTGGTAGTGCTGTTAATTTAAAGAAAAGTCTCGGAGTCTGGCACGGGGAATGGGAAGAGGAACCGGAAAGTTTCTGTGGAGTAAGATGGGCTACAAAGCCCGGAGTTTACTTGGGAGTCCCATTGGACAAATACGGAGAAAATATGAATTACTGGAATGAAAAACTGGAAGAAATACGGGAAAGGACGAAAGAATGGATGGGACGTAACCTCTCTATTTTCGCCCGTGCGACTGTATGCGATACCTTTTAGGTGGCAAGAATAATGTATTTACTTCAAGTATTGTATTGTGCTCGAAGCAATATACAAAGGTTCCATCGTGTATTTGCGGTCTTCATTTGGTCGTCCGGAACGAATTAGCAGAGATAATCTCTTTCGGCGAGTTAAAGACGGAAGGGGTTCTCTAATGCATCTATATGTGCGGCAGATGGTTTTAAGGTTTTGTTTCCTACGTGACCAAAAAGATGCATTCCTGAGAACCTTTATGCAAATCATGCTATCCAGTGCAATTCCAGAGTTTATAGTCTCTTCATGCTCTGCTCGGGGATACACTGTGTCACGCTTCCTGCTAGAAGTGGTGTGGTCGTTCAAGTTTTTGCGCGTGAGGTACTCTGTAGAGTATTTAGCGACGCTACCACCTAAGCGACTGTGCGAGGATCTTATTTCACAATTGTTCCCAGCTGCATTGTGCAGAACCTTATACTGTGAAGGCCCAGGGAAAGATGTGCTCAAAAGAGTTAAAAACATGACTGTTGCACCGGGCATAAAAACATTCTTTTTTAAATTGCATACAGGAACCCTCCTAGTCAAAACGCCACGTGGAATTCGGTACTTGACAACTATTAATGATGATTTTCAGTATGACCTCATCATGCTATTGGGCCTTCACAGTATTTGGAGGAGTAGGATGGCTTATAGACATTGTGATGTCGATGCACGATCTGTATGTGATTATTTTGTTGAACAAGTATATAAACTACAAGGAATTTTGAAGAAGCAAGACGCTGCGGAGGAGGTCTTGAGTCTGATGGGCGAACTTGTGGTAATGAAAGTCCATTAGACACGGTTGTCAGCCAAGGGGCATGGCAACCACGATCTTTTACTGATGTATTTGTACCAATTCGTGCAATAAAGAAAAAAAAGTGGGGTGGTACAGCGGTAAAGCGCTCGGCTGTGGATCCAAGAAATGGAGTTTCTATTCCCGGAAGGCTACTATTTTTTTTAATGACGAGAGGAGCATTTGGTATTGGCTGTGACGTCACGGCATACGGCATATGGCATACGCGAAGCTCGGCTCTGACCCTCGTAGTGAAGCTTTTCGCTTCAAACACGTGCGCCTCTCCTAGTGACGACACTCAGAGAGTTCCCACATGCGCAGCGCTGGCTTTTTTGGACGACGATGCCATGGTGTTCGCTAGCCTAGTGAAGCTTTTCGCTTCAAAAAGGAAAGGCGCAGATTGTCTTTGAAATTCAGGGTTGTTCATGTTGACAACGCATAACCCAGGGCTATAAATATTAAATAATTGGTTCATAGAAAGGGAAAGGCGCAGTATCTGTCACACTTGCTCTGTGGATAAATGAACCGCGCCGTAATGGAAAGGAGGAAGGTGGGAGTGAAAGTGGATAGAGAGAAAGCGGAGTCGTAGCGGAGGGCTAAGGAGTAATTTCGACCACCTGGGGCTGCATCTCCGTTTTTGTGATTGGTCATAGAAAAGGAAAGGTGCCGTATCTATCACACTTGTTCTGTGGATATCTGAACGGCGCCGTAAGAGAATGGAGGAAGGTTGGTTTGGCTTGGTTTGGTTTGTTAGGTGTAACGTCCCAAAACGACTCAGGCTATGACAGACGCCGTAGTGGAGGACTCCGGAAATTTTGACCACCTGGGGTTATTTAACGTACACGGACATCGTACAGAACACGGGCAGGCCTTGCTTGAGTGAAAGTGCAAAGAACGTGCAGCCCCGGGAAAAACTGTTGCCATGGCTAAATCGCTGCATCGCGACGAATGAAACTTTCGTTTCAAAGCCAAGACGCCCATGTACTGTGCGATGTCATAGTACGTCAACGATCACCAGATGGTCGAGATTGCCAGAGCTCGGAACTGCGGAATCTCTCATAGCCTGAGACGCTTTGGGGCGATAAAATTGCTGAAAGCACTGCAGAGTCTGCAGTGGAGAAATGCGAAAACCTGAACGTTGCTGCTGCGCACGGCACATCGCACGTGCACATTAAATTCTTGTCGAAAGCAGACAGCGTTCCGTTGAACGCATCACAATTCACAGGCATCCTATATTTGATTTACAGGAAAGGAAAGGCGCAGAACCTTTCATTCACTGAATCCCGCTGGTGGTGGTGAAAAACTTTATATTTGGGGGCCTTAAGTGATTACATGCTATTGAAGGGTCGGCTCTTGGGTGCGTGTTGTGGCCGGAAGCTGGTGCTTCCCAGCGATACCCACAGCCCAGTCTGTCAGCCGCTTTTGAACGGCCTGGTCAGAGCTGGACACCGCAGCCTCCCATCGCTCGAGGTCGGAGAGTTGCCAAGTGGTTGGAGGGTTCGATTCCGAGCATTTGATCATAATGTGCTCAAAATCAGCTTTAGGTGCCCCACACAGGGTGCACTGCGGCGAGAACAGTCCGGGATGGATCAAAGCTAAGAAAGCAGGGGATGGGAATGTACGGGACTGAAGCTGGCGCCACGTCACCTGTTGTAGCTTAGTCATAAATTTATCAGGAGGAGGGTAAATGGTTGGTTGATCACGGTAATGGAGAGAGATTTGGTGGTAGGATACCATGCTCTCGCGAGCATCTCCCCAGGCAGTGGAACTCCCTGCTCGGCTGACGTATCCTCGAGCAAGAGTGAGCTCCTTCGTTGCCCGAGTGACCCGTGTGAGCGGACACCCATATTAATTGAATAGGGTGTACGAGTGGGGGGAGGGAGGCGAGGAACCGGAACGCTGGGCTAGAGACCCGACCGCGAGCGAAGTTCCGTACGGCGGATTTAGAATCACTAAAGATGGTTGTAGCTCGGGTAGTAGCTATGACAAGGGCAACCGCCGCCTCTTCCGCCTCCAAGGAAGTGGAGGCAAAAGTTTTACCTGCCGCTACCAGTTGCGAAGATTTGGAAACAACGCTGAGGGCGAACGCAGGGCGGGAGCGGTTTGAGGCAGCGTCTACGTAAACGGTCTCCGGCTGGAAGCCATAGTGTTTTTGAAGAGCTTCTGCACGTGCCTTGCGGCGAGCGACATGGTGCTCTGGGTGCATATTCTTTGACAGGTGATGCACCTTAAGAACGCGGTGTATCGCAGGGGGAAGTGTACGTTGTGCAGAGCAGTGACCGGGAGGGGAGAGATGGATGCGAGCAAGGATGTTCCGGCCGGTGAGGGTAGATGATAATCGCTCCAACTGGGCTGAGCGGTGGGCTTCCGTGAGCTCAGCTAGGGAGTTCTGGATGCCCATGTGAAGAAGGTGTTCATTGGAGGTGTAGCGGGGTAAGTTGAGGGTGACCTTGTATGCCTGTCGGATAAGGGTGTTAACCTTGTCTTCCTCCACCCGCGTGAGGAAAAGGTAGGGGAGCGAGTACACAACACGGCTCAGGACAAATGCCTGTACCAGGCGTCTGAGGTCATGCTCGCGCATGCCACGATGGCGATTGGCTATGCTGCGAATGAGGCGGATTGTTTGATGAACCATCACCGTCAGCTTAGTGATGGTTGCGGTATTCTTTCCATTGTTTTGTATCAGGATACCAAGAATACAGATGTTGTCCACTTATGGTATGCGGGTGTTGATAATTGTCAAGAAGATGGGAGGAGGAGGGCCTTTATCGGGTTTGGTTTGGTTTGGTTTGGTTTGTGGGGTTTAACGTCCCAAAGCAACTCAGGCTATGAGAGACGCCGTAGTGGAGGACTCCGGAAATTTCGACCACCTGGGGATCTTTAACGTGCGCTGACATCGCACAGCACACGGACGCCACTTCGTTTCGCCTGCATCGAAACGCAGCCGCCGTGGTCGGGATTCGATCCCGGGAACTCCGGCTCAGTAGTCGGGCGTCTTACCACTGCACCACCCCGGCGGGGGCCTTTATCTGTACGACATCTAGGATGTCGGAGTATGAGAAGCTCCGATTTGGTAGGGGAACAAGCCAAGCCGACATTTGCGGCAAAAGATACTACAATGTCTGCTCCGGTATGTAATGTATCTTCCATGGCGCCAATGCTACCTGTGGTGGTCAACAGTGTAATATCATAGGCGTATAAGGATTGGGACAGGGCAGGGATTTGGCTGAGGGCGTGTGCCATGGGGATAAGGGTAATATTACAGAGCAGTGGGGAGAGGACAGAACCCTGTGGGGTGCCAATGCTACCGAGTTTGAAAGATGGAGATGAGAGTGATCCGATGGTGATTTCTGCTGTGCGGTGACTAAGAAAGGCGGATATGTACTGGTGGACACGCGAGCCGACTTGAAGCGATGAGAGAGCATCTAAAATGACTGCGCGACGGACATTATCGAAGGCCTTTGCGAGATCTAAGGCAAGAATTGCTCGGGTGCGCTTTGCGTGGCGGTGGTGAAGGACATCTTCCGACAGTTGCAGCATACCATCCTGTGTGGAGAGATGTGGCCGGAAGCCGACCATTGCGTCAGGGAAGAGGTTGTGGTCGTCTATGTGGTTATGGAGGCGTGCGAGCACAACATGTTCAAAGAGTTTGCCAAGACAGGAAGTGAGAGATATGGGTCGGAGATTCTTGATGTCGAGTGGTTTGCCGGATTTAGGGATAAATGTGATACGGGCGTGTGTCCACTGGGCCGGAAGGGTTCCTGTGCGCCAGCATTGGTTGAAGAGGTCCGTGACCGCATCGACAGACGGGTCATCCAAGTTACGAAGCATCTTATTTGTGACTCGGTCCGTCCCCGGAGCTGATGTCGTCCTGAGGCGGTGCATCGCTGCCCTGACTTCAGCTGAAGAGATTTCCCCATCAAGGGCAGGGTTGGGAGAACCGGTGTAGGAAGGGAGGGGGGTAGAGGGGCTTTTAGTGATGTACTCATTTTTTAAGGTTTGAAGGAGGGCGTCATCGTCTAGGGGAAGCTGATGAATAATGCGGGAAATATTCTTACGCTACGTGGCCTTGGTGTGCCCAGGATCAAGGAGGTAGCGTAAAAGCGACCAGGTGTCTTCAAGGCCTAGATTACTGTTCATGCTATAACAGACCTGCCCCCACTGTTGGGGAGCGAGGTCCCTTGTATGAGCTTCAATTTCTTTCACAAGGTGGAAATTTCGCCGTTTGAGAGCGCGATAATGCTTTTGGGACAGTCAACGTTTCTGATGGCTGGAGTGTGCCTTCCACATGTGGATAAGGCGACTATCCGCAGCCGAAGTGTCCTGTGGTTCCCGGGATAGTGGCTGTCGCCCACTCCACCTCCTGTGTGAGGGAAGCCACCCAGGTCTCCGGGTCCACAATGGTGTCCGGGGCATTTTGCCTGATGCGGCGAAATCGATCCCAATCAACAACGCAGGCCTGATTGCGTTTGGGTGGGGTGAGGGAAGAGATGGGGAGCTCGCTGCATAAAATTTAATGACCACTGCCTAATGAGTGAGTGGTAATCGTCCAGCAACTTCTCGAACGCATTTTGAGAGAGCCAAGTCTGGGCTTGAGTTGTGCTGAACGCTAGATCCGAGTCGGGTTGGATAGGAGGTGTCGTTGAGAATACAAAGCCCTTTGTCCTGAACGAAGGACAAAATCTATTGTCATCCTCCTCACGGTAGTGAAAGAGAATTATGATCAGCATCTCACTATCCCCGGCGCTCCGCAGTTGGTTAAAGCGCTGGGCTGGGGATCCGAGCAATGGAGGTTCAATTCCCGTTGGAGACTAGATTTTTGTGTTTATGATGACTTCATCAGGATGATATACAGGTGCAATCTCACGGTATCCCGCAGAATCTCGCGGAGAAGTATGACACTTCTTGAGGACGCACGGACGGACACGCCGGCGAGTCGTGAGACTTAAAAGGTTTTCGCTTTAAAACCATCCACGTGATTCCTTTTGTTCTGTGTTCGATCTCTTTTCGTCCATTTGACGGCAATGCTTATGTGCGCGCTAAAATACTCATACAAAGAAGGAAAACATGAGGCATTCAGCCGTTAAGAATATATGGATATGGACTCGGTTAATTAGCTATTCATCAGCCATATAATTTCCCTGATCAGAAGCATTTCCAATCGCCATTTATCTTGTTCAGTGCCTTTGTTCTGCTTTTTCCCCAATGCCAGAAAAGAAATCATTATTGATGCTTTCTTTTTATATTCTTCTTGGTTCCGTTCCAATCAATACATTTATTTCAGACATTTGCAAGGAATTTGCGGTAATCTTTTTAAAATGGAAGCTTCTAATCAGCGAGACTTATACTGACAGCACCTCTTTTGTCGCAGTGAAGCGCTGCATGAACCATACAAAAAAGGGCGAAACTTCTGACACGCAATGTAGCATAATCATCGGGTGCATATCGAATTCCATCAAGCTGAACTGCTCTTTTTCTTCTCTTTACTTCCTCAATCAACATTACGAGCGGGAGCTTGTTTCTTGAAGAAAATATACTCCGACTTATTTAAGGTAAAGACAGCCCCATTTTATGCCACGTGTCAACCCTTGGAATAAAAAGAAAATAAAAAAGCATGATGACGAGTTTAAATTTGAAAACAAGCTGGAGTGCGATCCGGCAAGTCTCACAGACAGCAGCTGCATTGCACAGCTTCAAGTGCGCATTCTTGCACAGGTCGCTGATTAGGATTGTGTATTTCTAGATTAAAAAAATATATATATAGTTTTGATTCTATAGCTCATGTGCCATAATTACATAAGTTACGTTATTTCAGGCTGCATCCCTCTGTCATCGACTGACTACATTGTTATATTTAAGGCCGCATTCAGCATATTGTGAATTATCCATCGGCTATGTAAATGTCTTCTCAGGGACGCATTAGTCTGTCCTTGGATTCCTTCTTTATATCATTTATATCAATGATATGGTTCTCCACCTTACTTAAAAAGCTCGGATATATCTTGACGTCTGAGTCTCGATTCATGTTCTGGAATGTCGTTTCGATGCGTTAAAACGTCAGCGAGACAGATTCTAATCAGCGTTGGTGTTTGAAAAGCAAATGTATTTTAACACTTTAAAATGCCAATTCATTTCATTCACTTGAAATCACTCTCCTGTTACTCAGGTAGAACGAAAGGAAGAAGATGGTTTGCACGGTATAAAAAAGAACTGAACAAGGGTAAATAGGGTACGCCTCAGGTCGCAGATGAGCCAACGTTTGACAAGTGGACTTGTCTTCGTCTGGGCATAGCGATCATCACTGGTAGGGGTTTAAATACGCTTTTGCTTCGGAAGTATAAAAGCTGGGGAGGGGAAATTGGGTGCGAAAAGTGAGGAGGAGAGGATGGGTGAGAAGAAAGTGGGTCATAAAGTGGGAAAAAAAAAGAAAAAAAAGAACACCATCTTGAGTATGTACTTATCAGCCATGGAACAAGGGATTCTGTAGCCTGGAAAAGAAGTAAAAGCGGCAGTACCAGGAAAAAAACTACAATGCCGGTTAGGTGATTAGTCACCACTAAAGACGGTTTGGTGAAGATACACCTTACAAAGGGAGGCTATGCAAAGGGCCCTGATAAGGCATATATCTAGGGGGAATTCTTAAAAGGAGGGGGTAGGGCGGGGAGTACATAGTCACAGGATAATAACCGCATAGTGAAAAATAATAATAACCTTAAGTATTTATCTGAACCTGGAACCGGAGATCCTGTGGCCTACAAAAGAAGTAAAAGCAGCAGTACCAGGAAAAAAAAATCACAGTACCGGGTAGATGATTAGTCACCACTTAGGCGGGTTTGGTGCAGATACACCTTACAAATGGAGGGTTTGCGAAGGACCCTGATAAAGCATATACCTAAGGGGGACAATTCTTAAAACTTTCTGCAAAGGGGGGGGGGGGGGGAATACAAAGTCACAGGATAATAAGCGCACAGGGAACCACAACTGACATGAGAAAATAAAAAAAGAAAGAGTAAAATAATATTAAAAGAATAAAAAAAAATGTTTGAGGACAAATTCAAGCAACAAGTGATAAGGAGGAAATGTGTTTAGAGGAACGTGTAGGGTTATGCTATTGCGGAAGGGAATAGGGTGTACATGCGTTGTGAATAAACTGTACACTTAAGGCTATGTGATATTGTTTTCCCGAATAGTTATGATGGAGAGGGAATATACCTGAGGGATTCTAACGCTCCCTTAGATATATTTATTCCTGCTGGTTCCAATGTTCTAAATTTATGATTTAGATACGCCTCTCTATATTTTCTGCCCCTTGCAGATTTAAAGCCTGACTGGAGAATATATAATTTAATTTATTTCGTTATTTCTCGTTACATATTGTTCACTTTCAAAAATGTTCCTAATATATCTTGGCGTATATTTCAAATGTACGCTTACGAGGATGAGGCAAGCTGAGCACATTCTGTAAACTTTTTTAAACCGTAATCTTAAGGAAGCGCAGTCTATTTATTGTCAAGCAGCTACTGCATTTCGCTTGCATTAGGCCAATGTCTGAATTGCAGGCCTTGCGTGGGAACCCAGTTTGCTTATATCACATGTCCGAATGCGTCCTAAATAACGCCGCACCCCGCTGGGGTTGCGCAGTGGTTATACAGCGCTCGACTTCTGTTCCCAAAGACGCGGGATGAAATCCCGGCTTCGGCGGCCGCTTTCCGATGGAGGCGAAAAGCAAGGCGCCCGTCTGCTGTGCGATGTCAGTGCACGGTAAAGAACCCCAGGTGGTCGAAATTTCCGGAGTCCTCCACTACGGCGTCTCTCATAGCCTATGTCGCTTTGGGACGTTAAAACCAACCTCAATAACGCCGCCAGATTTGTTTCTATCAATTATAAGTATTATTACATATCTAAAAGCCATCTTGATTGGAAATCTTTACCTCAATGCAGGAAACATTGCATATTACAGACCATGCGTCACATCTATTTTGGAAAGTTGAGAAATAACAAAGGCCGCGATGTGCTTGAATCTGTCTTTTTTCTGACAGCTTGACCATCACTTGAAGACACGAGAAATTAAATCCGAAAATAAATGCGTTAAACCTCATTCTTTCAACTGATAAGAAATGAGTAAAGCAGGCTGTGGCATCGCTGTACGCTGCACGAAAAATGTTTTTAGATATGTGACGTGGCCCGCGCATCGCTTGCGCGTGCCTTCGTCATTACATGTGCCATTGTATTTGTGGCGCACGGTTATCTTCCTTCGGTGGATGTATTTTCATCGTTCGTTATCAGTTCTGATATTTTCTATATTATTGGTCTACTGCACTTTTGACCTTTTCAGGAAATGATTTTGTCATCCTCCGGGCGGTCCTGGACTCTGTAATAAATAAATTCGCTCCGCCTGTAGACACTGTGCTTGCGTCGGCCATTGCCTGATGTACAGAACAGTCTTGCCGTGAGGCTCATGTTCTTTTCGGCGCTTTTGCGACAGTCAGCCGCGAAAACGACAAAAGCAAAAAATCCAAGCGCTACGTATACCTATGGTCGCCTCGTTTGAAAGCAGTACAATGCTGTCGTTCCGTTGCGGCGGCTGTATATTGCGCTACAGCGCACTTAAAATGAAGAACAGACAAATGAACAGCATATACTCGAGTCTGATAGCAGCCATCCCGATGTCGATGCAGGACCAATCCCCCTCCATGAGGTCGTAGGTTTTTAGAAAATATAGTGCGTGGTTCCTCCAAACTTCAAAGTATCGTAAAAACCAAATTGATGGTCCAACCTTATAGAGAGTTGGTTCCACTTGATCCTCGGGACTTAGCAAATCGGTCAGAAGTGAGATGTTGCTGGGAGCACCCAAAAGCCGCCGAAAAAGGCCATTAACAGCAGAGCTCGACGCCACAGCGTATTCACTCCTCGGCACCACCTGACGACCTCCCAACATAAGGAAAGAAACCATTGACCTTAATATTTCGCCAGGCCCTGCATTCTGTTCCTGTTGTTGTGGCTTCAGAAAGAAGGAAAAGAAAATACACGGGCCTGCTACTGGCTCTGTATCTGAGCCACCTCCGCTGCCTCGTGCAGACAGATGATTGATTGATTTATAGGAAGGGAAAGACGAGGTAACTGTCTCACTTGTTTTCTGTGGACACCTCAACCGCGCCGTAAGGAAAGGGAGGAAGGTGGGAGTGAAGGTGGAAAGAGAGAAAGAGGAGCCGTAGTTAGAGCTACGGAGCAAGGCAGAAGAGAAAATAGGGAAGAAAGAAAAGGATGAGGGAGGAATAGACGCGCGCCGCCACAACAGCCGTCGTCCACCACCGAAACGGTGGCGGGTAAAATGACGGTCTACAATAGATAAAATTTCAGTGGCAGGCTAGGCCCCGCCGCAAGCGGCAGTGACCTGCCTGTCCCACCCCCATACATTCTGAGGGTATTAGGGACTTATCTGGTGGTGGATAGATCCTTCTGTTAAGTCTGGGAGTCTCACAGAGCTCCTTGTAGGCAATGAGCTGGGGTCTTTGTCTCCGGGTAGCGAGGTCTCTATGGCCGCTCGGGTGTAGACATCTCGAACGAGGCGATGGGCAGCCTCATTGCCTGGTAGACCCTCGTGAGCTGGAACCCAGAGGACTGAAACCTCCCGGTTTAGCGGGTGCTTTCTCAGTAGACTGGCCGCCTGCTTGGAAATAAGGCCTTTGCCGAAGTTCCTAACAGCCGCCTTATTATCTGAAAGGATAGTTATTGGCTTTAGCGCCTGTATATGCTAGCGCTATCGCAGCCTTTTCAGCTGTTAAAGCTTTACGCATATTAATGGATCCAACTACTTTCTGGGAGCGGTTCCCATCTACCACTGCTATGACCGCGGCCCCTTCTAGCCCGCAGGCAGCATCGCAATAGGCTGATTCCTCAGGAGGGTCGTTCATTAGTTTGATTTGAATAAATTTTGTTACATGCTGTCTTCGTTCCTTGTCATGAATCGGGTGCATATTCTTAGGGATAGGTGCAATTTTGAATAGTGTGGGCGTCTCAAGCTCCAGGATTTCAACGACATAGGATGGCTCACCTGACTGAAGCGGTAGTTCTTGTAGTATTTTTCGGCCAATTAGAGTGGAGTTGAGCTGCCAAATCTAGGTCTCCCTGACCGCTTTGGCAACCTCTTTTCAGGTAATTGTGCGTTCCCTTAGCTAGAAGCTTCTCTGTCGACGAGTTGGGGGTGCCTAAAGCCCTTTTGAATGATATTCTGATCATTTTGTCTAATTTCTTTACTATCATCAGGATTAAGATTGAGCAAGGGGGTGGCATAAGCTATTCTGTTTATTACAAAGGCACGAAGCAGTCTTATTAGGCAGTGTTCTCTGAGGCCTTTGTTCCTGAGAGAGATTCGCCTGAATATCCCCGTTACCTGATCGACATACGTCTGAAGCATTTTCAGGATGGTGGTGTTTTTTCTATTCTGCTGTAGGAAACACTCTAGGATCGTAATGGTGCTGACTCTCAGTACCTTGCTCCCTCCCACGTGTACCTGCACTGGATTGTATAGGTGCAGTAGGTGGGATTCTCTGGTTAGTTGTGCTTTGCTGCACATTGAGAAAAGTTCCCATTTGTTGAGGAGAGCAAGATAGTCTTCTCTCTAGGGCATAGTTTTCAACTATGTACGCCGCTTCCTGCAGCTTATGCGATATATCGGCAGTTACCTATTTCAGTCTTTGGTACTTTCGAATTGCACGACAATCGCAACATCTGTCACGGGCGGAATCCCGCTATCATCCTCACGGTACACAAGCGGAATTATGAGTAGCGCTTTACGACCCGTGGCATGGTCGTAACGAATGGAACGAGCTAATGTTGTTTCTGTAGTACTGAAGGGGTGGGGGGGGGGGGGGGCAAATTTGCTATAGAAATTTTTCGACTCGCCTAATTATAAATGGCCACCTATCAAGCCCCGCACGAATCAACTCTTTTGTGAAGCAACGCTGTCCGATCGATGTCTCCGCTGATTTTTTGTTCTTTACTTGGAACCATTTTAAGTTTTTACATAACAGTAGTATCCATGGCTTCCCTCTCTTTGGAAATGAGGTTAAAGGGCTTGCATATACGGATGATCTTGCGTTTTTCTGCAGTGACAAACCAAGCATAGAAAACGTTATATCCACCATAGAACAATTTGGCATTGTTTCTGGTGCTAAGATGTATCCCTCCAAGAGTTCCGTCCTTTGGTTTGGTTCGTGGGGTTCAACACCGCCCCTATATGCAGGAGTTGAATGGTCATGTGTGCCCCCTGAATATGTAGGCATTCCTCTGCATGCATTTAAGCCAAGTGCAAATTACTGGAAAGAGTGTGTTCCAGTCGTCCAGCGCTATGCTAATACATTTGTCCCCTATTGGCTTTCAATATTCGGTCGGACTCAAGCCTGCAACATGTTTTTGGCGACAAAACTTCATTATGTGCTTCAGGTCCCTGTGCAAGTCATTACATCCGGCGTTTTCACCGAATATTTGCGGCGTTTATTTCGGCATCCAATTTTGAACCGATTCGACGGGATAACCTACTCATACCTGTTTTAGGAGGGGGGCTCGGCTTAGTGCATCTGTATGTAAGGAAGTTAGTTGCCCGTTTCTTCTTTTTGCGTGATTGTTCGCATCCGATTATTAGAGCATTCCTACAAGGTAATTTCTTGAATCTGCTTCCAGACTTAGTGGTTTCTTCAGATTTTACGGACCGCCCGCAGTTACTAGGATTTATGCAGGACGTTTTTGCTTCGGTGAGGTTTTTGACAGTACGATTCTCGAATGAGTACTTATATTCTGTTTCGCGCAAGATACTATACAAGCATTTGGTAGCAATGCATTTTCCATCACAACTGTATTGCTCTTTATACTTTAGTCTTAAGGATCATGATGTTTTAGAGAGGGTGCTCGAAATGCAGATTTCTCATTGCACGAAAACAATTTTCTTTAAATTACACACCGAAGCTCTACCTGTTAACACATGGCTCCATAGTAAAAATATTTTTGCATCTTCTGTAAACTGCCGTCTGTGTGATGTGCCTGAATCAATTGAGCACTGATCATAATTTGCAAAGACGCAATTCTTTTTTGGGATGTGCTGGAAGGAACTCTGAAGAAAGAATTTTTTCTAAATTCGTACAGTGTGCGGTATCTTGCTGTTACACAATCTGATTACGAACGATATGACATGGTTTTCCTTATTGGACTTCATAGCTTGTGGAAGACACGCATGTTTGATCGTAATGCTGAACCTGTTGTTCCAACTAGACTCCATTTTAGCAGAATGATGCTGCAACTGAAGGACGCTTATGATTGGTTGGTTGGTTGGTTCACAGGAGGGGAAAGGCGCAGGTATATGTCACACATGCTCTGTGGACACCTGAACCGCGCTGTAAGGGAAGGGAGGAATGTGGGAGTGAAAGTAGAAAGATCGCTTCTCGGCCTTTTGGCTAAGATCAAAGTGAAGGACGCTTATGATGAAAATGAATTTCAACCTGATTGGTTTCCGCTGGTGATACGGTGCTTATCTTTGCCTGCCTTTTAGTTGTGTTTTCTGTTATGCATCATAGCAACGGCTGCGTGCATTTTAAATAGCATGTGTACATAACCCTTTCTGTAAATAACCACGTGTAATACATACCATGCCAGAAAAAAGAAACCGTGGGGTGGTACAGCGGTAAAGCGCTCGGCTGTGGATCCAAGAAATGGAGGTTCGATTCCCGGAAGGCTGCTATTTTTTTTAATGACGAGAGGAGCATTTGGCCTTGGCTGTGACGTCACGGCATACGGCATATGACATACGCGAAGCACGGCTCTGACCCTCGTAGTGAAGCTTTTCGCTTCAAACACGTGCGCCTCTCCTAGTGTCGTCACTCAGAGAGTTCCCACATGCGCAGCGGTGGCTTTTTTTGGATGACGATGCCATGGTGTTGGCCAGCCTAGTGAAGCTTTTCGCTTCAAATAGGAAAGGCGCAGACTGTCTTTGAAATTCAAGGTTGTTCATGTAGACAACGCACAACCCAGGGCTATAAATAATAAATAATTGGTTCAAAGGAAGGGAAAGGCGCACTATCTGTCACACTTGCTCTGTGGATAAATGAACCGCGCCGTAATGAAAAGGAGGAAGGTGGGAGTGAAAGTGGATAGAGAGAAAGGGGAGTCGTAGTGGAGGTCTAAGGAGTAATTTCGACCACCTGGGCTGCATCTCCGTTTTGGTAATTGGTCATAGAAAAGGAAAGGTGCCGAATCTGTCACGTTCTGTGGATATCTGAACGGCGCCGTAAGAGAATGGAGGAAGGTTGGTTTGGCTTGGTTTGGTTTGTGAGGTGTAACGTCCCAAAACGACTCAGGCTATGAGAGACGCCGTAGTGGAGGTCTCCGGAAATTTTGACCACCTGGAGTATTTGACGTGCACGACATCGCACAGCACACGGGCAGGCCTTGCTTGAGTGAAAGTGCAAAGAACGTGCACCGCCGGGGAAAATTGTTGCCACGGCTGAATCCCTGCATCGCGACGAATGAAGCTTTCGCTTCAAAGCCAAGACGCCTATGTACTGCGTGATGTCATAGTACGTCAATGATCAGCAGATGGTCCGAGATTGCCAGAACTCGGAACAGCGGAATCTCTCATAGCCTGAGACGCTTTGGGGTGATAAAAATGCCGAAAGCACTGCAGGGTCTGCACTGGAGAAATGCGAAAACCTTAACGTTCCTGCTGCACACGGCACGTCGCGCGTGCACGTTAAATCCTTGTTGAAAGCAGACAGCGTTCCGTTGAACGCATCAAAACTCACAGGCATTCTATATTTGATTTACAGGAAAGGAAAGGCGCAGAACCTTTCATTCACTGAATCCCGCTGGTGGTGGTCAAAAACGTTATTTTTGGGAGCATTAAGTGATTCATGCTAATGACGGGTCGGCTCTTGGTTGCGTGTTGTGGCCGGAAGCTGGTGCTTCCCAGCGACACCCAAAGCCCAGTCCGTCAGCCGCTTTTGAACAGCTGGGTGAGAGCTGGACACCGCAGCCTCCCATCGCTCGAGGTCGGAGGGTTGCCAAGTGGTTGGAGGGTGGAATTCCGAGCATTTGATGATAATGTGCTCAAAATAAGCTTTAGGGGCCCCACACACGGTGCACTGCGGCGAGAACAGTCCTGGATAGATCAAAGCTAAGAAAGCAGGGGATGCGAATGTACGCGACTGAAGCTGGCGCCACGTCACCTGTTGTAGCTTAGTCATAGATTTATCAGGAGGAGTTTGTTGATCACGGTAATGGAGAGAGATTTCGTGACAGGATACCATGCGCTCGCGAGCATCTCCCCAGGCAGTGGCAGTCCCTGCTCGGCTGACATATCCTCGAGCAAAAGAGTGAGCTGCTTCGTTGCCTGGGTAACCCGTGCGAGCGGGCACCCATATTAAATGAATAGAGTGTTAGGGGGGGGGGGGGAGGCGAGGAACCGGAAGGCTGGGCTAGAGATCCGACCGCGAGCGAAGTTCCGTACGGCGGATTTAGAACCGCTAAAGATGGTTGTGGCTCGGGTAGTTGCTATGGCGAGGGCAACCGCCGCCTCCTCCGCCTCCAGGGAAGTGGAGGCAAAAGTTGTACCGGCCGCGACCAGTTGCAAAGAGTTGGACACAGCGCTGAGGGCGAACGCAGGGCGGGAGCGGTATGAGGCAGCGTCTACGTAACCGGTCTCTGGCTGGAAGCCATAGTGTTTTTGAAGAACTTCTGCGCGTATCTTGCGTATCTTGCGGCGAGCGACGTGTTGCTCAGGGTGCATATTCTTTGACAGGCGATGCACCTTAAGAACGCGGTGTATCGCAGGGGGAAGTGTATGTTGTGCAGAGCAGTGACCGGGAGGGGAGAAATGGATGCGAGCAAGGATGTTCCGGCCGGTGAGGGTAGATGATGATCGCTCCAACTGGGCTGAGCGGTGGACTTCCGTGAGGTCAACTAGGGAGTTATGGATGCCCGTGTGAAGAATGCGTTCATTGGAGGTGTAGCGGGGTAAGTTGATGGCGGCCTTGTACGCCTGTCGGATAAGGATGTTAACCTTCAAGGGTATTAACCTTGTCCTCCTCCACCCGCGTGAGGAAAAGGTAGGGGAGCGAGTACACAACACGGCTCAGGACAAATGCCTGTACCAGGCATCTGAGGTCATGCTCGCGTATGCCACGATGGCGATTGGTTATGGGGCGAATGAGGCGGATTGTTTGATGAACCATCTCCGTCACCTTAGTGACGGTTGCGGTATTCTTGTCATTGTTTTGTATCAGGATACCAAGAATCCTGATGTTGTTCACTTCTGGTATGCGGATGGTGATAATTGAAAAGAAGATGGGAGGAGGAGGGCCTTTATCTGTACGACATCTAGGATGTCGGAGTATGAGAAGCTCCGATTTGGTAGGGGAACAAGCCAAGCCGACATTTGCGGCAAAAGATACTACAATGTCTGCTCCGGTTTGTAATGTATCTTCCATGGCGCCAATGCTACCTGTGGTGGTCAACAGTGTAATATCATAGGCGTATAAGGATTGGGACAGGGCAGGGATTTGGTTGAGGGCGTGTGCCATGGGGATAAGGGTAATATTAAAGAGCAGTGGGGTGAGGACAAAACCCTGTGGGGTGCCAATGCTACCGAGTTTGAAAGATGGAGATGAGAGCGAGCCGATGGTGATTTCTGCTGTGCGGTGACTAAGAAAGGCGGATACGTACTGGTGGACACGCGAGCCGACTTGAAGCGATGAGAGAGCATCTAAAATGACTGCGCGACGCACATTATCAAAGGCCTTTGTGAGATCTAAGGCAAGAATTGCTCGGGTGCGCTTTGCGTGGCGGTGGTGAAGGACATCTTCTGACAGTTGCCGCATAATATCCTGTGTGGAGAGATGTGGCCGGAGCCGACCATTGCGTCAGGGAAGAAGTTGTGGTCGTTTATATGGTTCTGGAGGCGTGCGAGCACAACATGTTCAAAGAGTTTGCCAAGACAGGAAGTGAGAGATATGGGACGGAGATTCTTGATGTCGAGTGGTTTGCCGGGTTTAGGGATAAATGTGATACGGGCGTGTGTCCACTAGGCCGGAAGGGTTCCCGTGTGCCAGCATTGGTTGAAGAGGTCCGTGACCGCATCGACAGACGGGTCATCCAAGTTACGAAGCATCTTATTTGTGACTCGGTCCGTCCCCGGAGCTGATGTCGTCCTGAGGCGGTGCATCGCTGCCCTGACTTCAGCTGAAGAGATTTCCCCATCAAGGGCAGGGTTGGGAGAACCGGTGTAGGAAGGGAGGGGGGTAGAGGCGGTTGTAGTGATGTACTCATCTTTTAAGGTCTGAAGGAGGGCGTCATCGCATAGGGGAAGCTGACGAATAAAGCGGCAAATATTCGTACTCTGCATGGTCTTGGTGTGCCCAGGATCAAGGAGGTAGCGTAAAAGCGACCAGGGCCCGCTTGCACAAAACAATCTTAAGACTATCTTAGCTAAGTCCAGACTTAACTGGAGTCTAAAGAATAGCCACTAGCATGGCCGCTTAAGACTGGAGTCAAGACTGGGCTTCAGTCCTGACTTGAATAAGTCGCTTGTATGGTAACGACTCTAGTGCTGTCTTGGTTAAGACACAAGGACGCCAGGTGTCTAGGTAGAGAAATTAGGGAAATACAGGGATGCGCTGGCACTGTCCCTGCTGTAAGATGTACACATTCCGTCAATTTTGCGTTGTGTAAAATCCGTGCCATTGCTTTTTGCGGCTTAAGATTCTGTTACGAGGAAAAATGCCCTAAGTGGTTGCTGAGGCCGTTCTGGGAAGCCACTCTAGTGAGCATGAACCCGAAGCGTTCGACGTTCGGAACACGAGCCGTCTTATATAAGCTTGGTCTTTCTAAAGACACCACTTAAGTCTGGACTTAGCTCGGACTTTATCGTGCAAGCCGGCCCAGGTGTCTTTAAGGCCTAGATTACTGTTCATGCGATCACAGACCTGCCCCCACTGTTGGTGAGCGAGGTCCCTTGTATGAGCCTCAATTTCTTTCACAAGGCGGAAAATTCGCCGTTTGAGAGCGCGATAATGCTTTTGGGACAGTCAACGTTTCTGATGGCTGGAGTGTGCATCCCACATGTGGAGAAGGCGCCTATCCGCAGCCGAAGTGTCTTTTGGTTCCGGGATAGTGGCTGTCACCGACTCCACATCCTGTGTGATAGAAGCCACCCAGGCCTCCAGGTCCACAATGGTGTCCGGGGCATTTTGCCTGATGCGGCGAAATCGATCCCAATCAACAACGCAGGCCTGATTGCGTTTGGGTGGGGTGAGGGAAGAGATGGGGAGCTCGCTGCATAAAATTTAATGATCACTGCCTAATGAGTGAGTGGTATTAGTCCAGCGGCTTTCTCGAATGCATTTTGAGAGAGCCAAGTCTGGGCTTGAGTCGTGCTGAACGCTAGATCCAATTCGGGTAGGATAGGAGGTGTCGTTGAGAATACAAAGCCCTTTGTCCTGAACGAAGGACAAAATCTAGTGTCATCCTCCTCACGGTAGAAGAACAAGAATTATGATCAGCATCTCACTATCCCCGGCGCGCCGCAGTTGGTTAAAGCGCTGGGCTGGGGATCCGAGCGATGGAGGTTCAATTCCCGTTGGAGACTAGATTTCTGTGTTTATGATGACTTCATCAGGATAATATACAGGTGCAATCTCACGGTATCCCGCAGAATCTCGCGGAGAAGTGAGACACTTCTTGCGGACGCATGGACGGACACGCCGGCGAGTCATGAGACTTAAAAGGTTTTCGCTTTAAAACCATCCACGTGATTCCTTTTGTTCTGTGTTCGATCTCTTTTCGTCCATTTGACGGCAATGCTTATGTGCGCGCCAAAATACTCATACAAAAAAGGAAAACATGAGGCATTCAGCCGTTAAGAATATATGGATATGGACTCGGTTAATTAGCTATTCATCAGCCACATAATTTCCCTGATCAGAAGCATTTCCAATCGCAATTTATCTTGTTCAGCGCCCTTTTTCTGCTTTTTCCCAGTGCCAGAAAAGAAATCAATATTGATGCTTTCTTTTTATATTCTTCTTGGTCCCGTTCCAATCAATACATTTATTTCAGACATTTGGAAGGAATTTGCGGTAATCTTTTTAAAATGAAAGTTTCTAATCAGCGAGACTTATATTGAAAACACATCTTTTGTCGCAGTGAAGCGCTGCATGAACCATACAAAAAAGGGAGAAACTTCTGACACGCAATGTAGCATAATCATCGGGTGCATATCGAATTCTATTAAGCTGAACTGCTCTTTTTCTTCTCTTTACTATAACTTGACAAATAAAACAAATGTTTTGTCCTCCTCAATCAACATTACGAGCGGGAGCTTGTTTCTTGAAGAAAATAGACTCCGACTTATTTAAGGTAAAGACAGCTTCATTTTATGCCACGTGTCAACTCTTGGAATAAAAAGAAAATAAAAAAGCATGATGACGAGTTTAATTTTGAAAACAAGCTGGAGTGCGATCCGGCAAGTCTCGCAGACAGCAGCTGCATTGCAGAGCTTCAAGTGCGCATTCTCGCACAGGTCGCTGATTAGGATAGTGTATTTGTAGTTTTAAAAAAATATATTTTTGATTCTATAGCTCATGTGCCATAATTACATAAGTTACGTTATCTCAGGCTGCATCCCTCTGTCATCGACTGACTACATTGTTATATTTAAGGCCGCATTCAGCATATTGTGAATTATGGGGGCCCCATCGGCTATGCAAATGTCTTCTCAGCGACCCATTAGAGTGCGAATGGATTCCTTCTATATATCAATTATATCAAGGATATGGTTCTCCACCTTACTTAAAAAGCTCGGCTATATGTTGACGACTGAGTCTTGATTCATGTTCTGGAATGTCGTTTTGATGAGTTAAATCGTCAGCGAGACAGATTCTAATCAGCGTTGGTGCTTGAAAAGCAGATGTATTTTAACACCTTAAAATGTCAATTCATTTCGTTCACTTGAAATCACTCTACTGTTACTCGTTATTTCTCGTTAAATCATGTTCACTTTCAAAAATGTTCCAAATATATCTTGGCGTATATTTCAAATGTAGCCTTACGAGGATGAGGCAAGCTGAGCACATTGTCAAAATTTTTAAACCGCAATCTTAAGGAAGCGCAGTCTATTGTCAAGCAGCTCCTGCATTTCGCTTGCATTAGGCCGATGTGTGAATTGCAGGCCTTGCGTGGGAACCCAGTTTGCTTATATCACATGTCCGAATGCGTCCTAAATAACGCCGCACCCCGCCGGGGTGGCGCAGTGGTTATACAGCACTCGACTTCTGTTCCCACAGACGCGGGATCAAATCCCGGCCTCGGCGGCCGCTTTTCGTTGGCGGCGAAAAGCAAGGCGCCCGTGTGCTGTGCTATGTCAGTGCACGTTAAAGACCCCCAGGTGGTCGAAGTTTCCGGAGTCCTCCACTACGGCGTCTCTCATAGCCTATGTCTCTTTGGGACGTTAAAACCAACCTAAATAACGCCGCCAGATTTGTTTCTATCAATTATAACTATTGTTACATATCTAAAAGCCATCTTGTTTGGAAATCTTTACCTCAATGCAGAAAACATTGCATATTACAGACCATGCGTCACATCTATTTTGGAAAGTTGAAAATTAACAAAAAGCCGCAATGTGCTTGAATCTGTCTTTTTTCTAGACAGCTTGACCATCACTGGAATATACGGGAAATTAAATCCGAAAAGAAATGCGTAAAACCTCATTCTTTCCACTGATAAAAAATGAGTAAAGCAGGCGGTGAGTTGGCATCGCTGTACGCTGCACGAAATATTTTTTTAGATATGTGACGTGGCCCGCGCATCGCTTGTGCGTGCCTTCCTCATTACATGTGCCGTCGTATTTGTGGCGCACAGTTATCTTCCTTCGGTGGATGTATTTTCATTGTTCTTTATCAGTTCTGATATTTTCTATATTATTGGTCTATTGCACTTTTGACCTTTTCAGGAAATGATTTTGTCATCCTCCGTGCGGTCCTGGACTGTGTAATAAATAAATTCGCTCCTCCTGTAGACACTGTGCTTGCGTCGGCCATTGCCAGATGTGCAGAACAGTCTTGCCGTAAGGCTCAAGTTCTTTTCGGCGATTTTGCGACAGTCAGCCGCGAAAACGACAAATGTATTAAGTCCAAGCACTACGTATACCCGTGGCCGCCTGTTTGAAAGTAGTACAATGCTGTCGTGCTGCAAATCGGTCCGAAGTGAGATGTTTGCTGGGTGCACCGAAAAGGCGCCGAAAAAGGCCATTAACAGCAGAGCTCGACGCCACAGCGTATTCACTCCTCGGCACCACCTGACGACCTCCCAACATAAGGAAAGAAACCATTGACCTTAATATTTCGCCAGGCCCTGCATTCTGTTCCTGTTGTTGTGGCTTCAGAAAGAAGGAAAAGAAAATACACGGGCCTGCTACTGGCTCTGTATCTGAGCCACCTCCGCTGCCTCGTGCAGACAGATGATTGATTGATTTATAGGAAGGGAAAGACGAGGTAACTGTCTCACTTGTTTTCTGTGGACACCTCAACCGCGCCGTAAGGAAAGGGAGGAAGGTGGGAGTGAAGGTGGAAAGAGAGAAAGAGGAGCCGTAGTTAGAGCTACGGAGCAAGGCAGAAGAGAAAATAGGGAAGAAAGAAAAGGATGAGGGAGGAATAGACGCGCGCCGCCACAACAGCCGTCGTCCACCACCGAAACGGTGGCGGGTAAAATGACGGTCTACAATAGATAAAATTTCAGTGGCAGGCTAGGCCCCGCCGCAAGCGGCAGTGACCTGCCTGTCCCACCCCCATACATTCTGAGGGTATTAGGGACCTATCTGGTGGTGGATAGATCCTTCTGTTTAGTCTGGGAGTCTCACAGAGCTCCTAGTAGGCAATGAGCTGGGGTCTTTGTCTCCGGGTAGCGAGGTCTCTATGGCCGCTCTGGTGTAGACATCTAGAACGCGGCGATGGGCAGCCTCATTGTCTTGTAGACCATCAAGAGCTGGAACCCAGAGGACTGAAATATCCCGGTTTAGCGGATGCTTTCTCAGTAGACTGGCCGCCTGCTTGGAAATTAGGCCTTTGCCGAAGTTCCTAACAGCCGCCTTATTATCTGAAAGGATAGTTTTTGGGTTTAGTGCCTGTATATGCTAGCGCTATCGCAGCCTCTCCAGCTGTTAAAGCGTTACGTATATTAATGGATCCAAGTACTTGCTGGGAGTGGTTCCCATCTACCACTGCTATGACCGCGGCCGGCGTCTCATGCTCCAGGATTTCAACGACATAGGGTAGCTCACCTGACTGAAGCGGTAGTTCTTGTAGTATTTTTCGGCCAACTAGAGTGGAGTTGAGCTGCCAAATCTGGGCCTCCCTGACCGCTTTGGCAACCTCTTTCCAGGTAATGTGCATTTCCATAGCCAGAAGCTTCTCTGTCGACGAGTTGGGGGATGCCTAAAGCTGTTTTGAATGACGTTCTGATCATTTTCTCTAACGTCTCTTCTATCGCCAGGATTGAGATTGTTAAAGGTGTTGGCATAAGCTATTCTGCTGATTACAAAGGTTCTCTGAGGCCTTTCTTCCTGATGGAGATTAGCCTGAATATCCCCTTTACCTCATCGGCATACGTCTGAAGCGTTTTCAGGATGGTGGTGTTTTTTCTATTCTGCTGTAGGAAACACCCTAGAATAGTAATGCTGCTCATTCTCGGTACCTTGCTCCCTCCCACGTATACCTCCGCTGGTTTGTATAGGTGCAGTAGGTGGGATTCTCTGGTTAGTTGTGCTTTGCTGCACATTGAGAAAAGTTCAGATTTGTTGAAGAGAGCAAGATAGTCCTCTCTCTAGGGCGTAGTTTTCAACTATATACGCCGCTTCCTGCAGCTTATGCGATGTATCGGTAGTTACCTATTTCAGTCTTTCGTACTTTCGAATTGCGCGCCAATCGCAGTATCTGTCACGCGCGGAATCCCACTATCATCCTCACGGTACACAAGCGGAATTATCAGTAGCGCTTTACGACCCGTGGCATGGTCGTAACGAATGGAACGAGCTAATGTTGGTTCTGTAGTATTAAGGGGGGGGGGGAACTTTGCTATAGAAATTTTTCGACTCGCCTAATTATAAATGGCCACCTATCAAGCCCCGTACGAATCAACTCTTTTGTGAAGCAACGCTGTCCGATCGATGTCTCCGCTGATTTTTTGCTCTTTACTTGGAACCATTTTAAGTTTTTACATAACAGTAGTATCCATGGCTTCCCTCTCCTTGGAAATGATGTTAAACTGCTTGCATATGCGGTTGATCTTGCGTGTTTCTGTACTGACAAAACAAGCATAGAAAAAGTTATATCCAGCATAGAACAATTTGGCATTGTTTGTGGTGCTAAGATGAATCCCTCCAAGAGTTCCATCCTTTGGTTTGGTTCGTGGGGTTCAACACCGCCCCTATACGCAGGAGTTGAATGGTCATGTGTGCCCCTAAATATGTAGGCATTCCTCTGCATGCATTTAAGTCAAGTGCAAATTACTGGAAAGAGTGTGTTCCTGTCGTCCAGCTTTATGCGAATACATTTGTCCCCTATCGGCTTTCAATATTCGGTTGGACTCAAGCCTGCAACATGTTTTTGACGACAAAACTTTATTATGTGCTTCAGGTTCTCCACTGTGCTAGGCATTACATCCAGCGTTTTCACCGAATATTTGCGGCGTTTATTTCGGCATCTAATTTTGAACCGATTAGACGCGATAACCTATTCAGACCAGTTTGAGGAGGGGGGCTCGGCTTAGTGCATCTGTATGTAAGGCAGTTAGTTGCCCGTTTCTTCTTTTTTCGAGATTGTTCACATCCGATTATTAGAGCATTCCTATAAGTTATTTTCTTGAATCTGCTTCCCAAATTAGTGGTTTCTTCAGATTTTAGTGACCGCCCGCAGTTGCTAGGATTTATGAAGGAAGTTTATGCTTCGGTGAGGTTTTTGATAGTACGATTCTCGAATGAGTACTTATATTCTGTTTCGCGCAAGATGCTATACAAGGAATTGATAGCAATGCCTTTTCCGCCACCACTGTATCGTTCTTTATACTTTGGTCTTAACGGTCATGACGTGCTAAAGAGGGTGCGCAAAATGCAGATTTCTCGTTGCACGAAAACATTTTCCTTTAAACTACACACGTAAGCTCTACCTGTTAACACGTGGCTCCATAGAAAAAAATATTTTTGTATCTTCTGTAAACTGCCGTCTGTGTGACGTGCCTGATACAATTGAGCACCGTTTCATAAATTGCAAAGACGAAATTCTTTTTTGGGATGTGCTGCAAAGAACTATAAAGAAAGAATTTGTTCTAAATTCGTACAGTGTGCGGTATCTTGCTGTTACACAATCTGATTACGAACGATATGACATGGTTTTCCTTATTGGACTTCATAGCTTGTGGAAGACACGCATGTTTGATCGTAATGCTGAACCTGTTGTTCCACCTAGACTCCATTTTAGCAGAATGATGCTGCAACTGAAGGACACTTATGATGAAAATGACTTTCAACCTGATTGGTTTCCGCTGGTGACACGGTTCTTATCTTTGCCTGCCTTTTTGTTGTGTTTTCTGTTATGCATCACAGCAACGGCTGAGTGCATTATAAATAGTATGTGTGCATAACCCTTTCTGTAAATAATCACGTGTAATAAATACCATGTCAGAAATAAAAAGCCCGTGGCGTGGTTTAGCGGTAAAGCGCTCGGCTGTGGATCCAAGAAGTGGAGGTTCGATTCCAGGAAGGCTAATATTTTTTTTAATGAGGAGAGGAGCATTTGGCATTGGCTGTGACGTCACGGCATACGGCGTATGGCATACGCAAAGCTCAGCTCTGACCCTCGTAGTGCAGCTTTTCGCTAGAAACACCTGCGCCTCTCCTAGTGACGTCATTCAGCGACTTCCCGCATGCGCATTAGTTTGCGCCAACAGGGCGTGCCAACGGGCCGTTACGGAATGGGATAAATTTAGAGAAATCAGCGCAACCGCGCAATTAAAACTGATTGGGAACATTGAGGAATGGACGGAGGCACTGAAACCCCACGTTGGTGAGGCGTCAAAGACACTGGTAGGAGACGACGCACATGGTATAGCAGATAGCCGACTGCTCCACATGTGGGACGCTAAACAAAGCATGGAACGCAGGCTGAAGAAACAAAAGTGGAACAAGAATCTTAGAAGACGAATCGCGAGTCTTAACAAGGCAATTGAAAGCTACACGATCAAATTGTGCGAACAAAACTGGCTCAGCAGATGCGACGAAATGAGGGAGGCTTGAATCTCTCCAAAACGTGGGGCATGCCCCGGCATCTGCTGGACCCAACAAATTCAAAACTCAATCGGGAATAAGATTGGCAAAAGTCAGACACGCCTTTCAAGGAGACGATGCGGCGTTTGAGAATACGTTAGTAAAAACGTATGTTGCAGACAACCAGCGTTCCCCACTCCCGAGATACGGTGGCACGCCCAACGAGGCGCTTGACGCCCCCATCACGGAGGCAGAGGTAAGGGCGGAAATTATAAAAATAAAACCCAAATCAGCCCCGGGCCCCGATGGGATCACCAGTAAAATGCTAAGGAATCTGGACGATGAATCTATCAGTCTTCTAACGGAATTCATTGGAAAAATTGGGGAACGAGCCAGTTGCCAGATCAGTGGAAAACGGCAAACATAATACTAATACCCAAGCCGGGAAAACCCCCGCAATTGGAAAATTTGAAATCGATTTCCCTAACTTCATGCGTAAGGAAGTTGGTGGAGCACGTAATACAGACATGATTAACGTGCTTCATGGAGAAAAACAACCTGTGGCCGCACGAAATGGTTTGTTTCCGACCACACATCTGCACGCAGGACGTAATGCTCCGATTAAAGCATGATATCATAGACTCGCGATCGAGAGATGCCAAAGTGATCCTGGGCCTAGACCTCACCAAGGCCTTCGACAATGTCAGGCACGAGGCTATCCTCGAAGGGCTCGAAGTGCTCAGAGTAGGGGAGAGAACGTACAACTACATAAAAGACTTCTTACCGGGCAGAAAAGCCTGCATGATGTTTCAAAATTTAGAATCTGCTACGATAGAGTTAGGAAGCAAAGGCACACCGCAGGGCTCAGTGCTATCGCCTCTCCTATTCAACGTGGCAGTGAGAGGCCTCCCAGGTAAACTTAACCAAATCAAGGGGCTAACTTTTAGCATGTATGCGGACGATATTAACCTCTGGTTTAACCATGGGAGCAATGCGAGTACGGAGGAATGCCTGCAGGCAGCGACCAACATCATTGTAGATTACTCGGCTAAAAGGGGACTTTCGTGTTCCCCGCATAAATCTGAGTTGTTCGTTTATAACCCAAAGTACCTCCGCTACAAGAATAGCGGGGAGTTTCATATTCAGGTGGAGGGCAAACCGGTGCCAAAAGTGGATCGGATCAAAATTTTGGGGATGGTCATTCAATCCCACAGTCATAACGGAGAGGTCCTGAAAAAAATAGAAAGTTACGAGATGCAAACCCTCGAACTCTTGAGGAGGGTCGCCACTAAAGGAAGAGGCCTCAGGGAGAGACATTTGCTCAAACTAATTCAGGCATACGTAATAAGCCGAATCAGTTACGCCACGCCCTACCTGGACATCAAGGCCGGCGAAAAAGAGACGTTAGACTCCCTGATTCGAAGATGCGTTAAGAAGGCGCTAGAACTAACTGCCCATGGGTGCATAACTGCCCCGAGTTCGAGCAGTCGCGCGAACGACTGCTCGAACTCGGGGTGCATAACACGTGGAGGCAGTGCGAGTCTCCCAATTATAGAGCCTAAGCACGACCGAGACGGGCAGGGTAATCCTTGCAAAAGTAGGTCTGGACCCAGACAGAGGAGTTAAAAAAAAAGTCACAATTAATAGTGATATAGGAATGCCTTGGTAGTCCCCCCCCCCCCCCCATTCCCTAGAAATATGCATCCAGAATTTAATGTCGACAGAAGGGCCAAACGAGCCGAAGCTCTAGAGCGACGGTTCAAGAACATGGGAGCAAAGGAAGTAGTCTATGTTGATGCCGCAAGTGGCAGAACAGGTGCGGCGGTAGCTTCGGTAGTCGATGGCCGAGGGGCACCGGTATCCGCGGCAGCCATCAGAGGCCGCAAAACAGAGACTGCGGAGGAAGTTGCGATAGCGCTATCTTGCGTAGGAACACAAGCCAAGTTCTAAATTAGCGACAGCAAAACTGCCATTCAAAAGGGGAGGATATCGCCGGAGGCGGCGAAAATCCTCACACAAAGAACGATGAATAGAAAAATTCAGTTAATTTGGACACCCGCACACGCTGCCGTCCCAGGTAAACGAGGCGGGTGCACGAGCTAGCCCGAGCTCTCTACTTCCGGGTAGCCGTCGAGCCCCATGAACACTGTGCATACGACGAGCGTCTGCAAAATTACGGGGAAATCATCGACCATTTTAAATTGGGACGTAGACTGGTACCCCCGCCAGATGTTAGACTAAATAATAGAGAAGCTGTCGCGTGGTGGCGACTACAAACTAATACGTTCATGAACCCGGTCTGGGCGTTTCACGCGCTACCAGACTTTAGTGACAAAGATCTCTGCAAACACTGTGGGGCGAGAGGGACCCTCGACCACATAATTTGGGAGTGCCCACAATCTCCAGGGATAGGGCAAAATATTACAAGAAGAGAAGCCTGGGATACCCTGCTCTGAAGCGCGGACCTTGTGATCCGGCACCGCACCGTCCATCTGGCGGAAGAAGCCGCAACAAGCCAAGGGCTACCTGCCAGTCTCTAATCCGCGGGCGCGCGACTCCCCGTCTTCCCCGGCACGCATGCGTGGGACGGGGAAGAGGACGCCCATTTCCGAAGGAATTAAAAGTTGTGCAACCAACCAACCCGCATGCGCAGCGGTGGCTATTTTTGACGACAATGCCACGGTGTTGGCTAGTCTAGTGAAGCTTTTCGCTTCAAAAAGGAAAGGCGCAGATTGTCTTTTAATTTCAAGGTTGTTCATGGTGGCAACGCACAACCCCGGGCTATAAATAATAAATAATTGGTTCATAGGAAGGGGACGGCGCAGTATCTGTCACTCTCTGTAGATACATGAACCACGCCCTAAGGGAAAGGAGAAAGTGGGAGTGAAAGTGGAAAGAGAGAAAGGGGAACCGTAGTGGAGGGCTACGCAGTAATTTCGACCACCTGGGGCTGCATCTGTTTTTTTAATTGTTCATAGGAAAGGAAAGGTGCCGTATCTGTCACACTTGTTCTGTGGACACCTGAACGGCGCCGTAAGAGAATGAAGGTTGGTTTGGCTTGGCTTGGTTTGTGAGGTGTAACGTTCCAAAACGACTCAGGTTATGAGAGACGCCGTAGTGGAAGACTCCGTACATTTCGACCACCTGGCGTTATTTAGCGTGCGCGGACATCGCACAGCACACGGGCGCCTTGCTTGTGTGAAAGGGCAAAGAGTGTGCAACCCCGGGGAAAATTGGTGCCACGGCGAAATCGCTGCATCGCGACCAATGAAGCTTTCGTTTCAAAGCCAAGACGCCCATGTACGGTGTGATGTCATAGTACGTCAACGATCAGCAGATGGTCGAGATTGCCAGAACTCGGAACTGCGGAATCTCTCATAGCCTGAGACGCTTTGGGGTGATAAAAATGCCGAAAGCAATGCAGAGTCTGCAGTGGAGAAATGCGAAAACCTGAACGTTGCTGCTGCGCACGGCACATCGCGCATGCGCGTTAAATCCTTGTTGAAAACAGACAGCGTTCCGTTGAACGCATCAAAACTCACAGCCATTCTGTATTTGATTTACAGGAAAGGAAAGGCGCAGAACCTTTCATTCACTGAATACCGCTAGTGTCCTCCTCCTCACGGTAGTGAACAAGAATTACGATGAGCGTCCCACTATCCCCGGCGCGCCGCAGTTGGTTAAAGCGCTCGGCTGGGGATCCGAGCGATGAAGGTTCAATTACCGTTCGAGACTGTATTTTGGTGTTTGTGATGACTTCATCAGGATGATTTACAAGTGCAATCTTCCGGTATCCTGCGGAATCTCGCGAAGAAGTAAGACACTTGCGGATGCACGGACGGACAGGCTTGGCGAGTCATGAGTCTTATACGGCTTTCGCTTTAAAACCATCTACGCGATTCCTAATGTTCTGTGTTCGATTTGTTTTCGTCCATGTGACGGCAATGCTTATGTGCGTGCCAAAATACTCATACAAAGCAGAAAAACATGAGGCATTCAGCCATTAAGAATATAAGGATATGGTCTCGGGTAATTAGCTATTCATCAGCCATATATTTTCCGTGATCAGAAGCATTTCCAATCGCGATTTACCTTGTTCAGCGCGTTTTTTCTGCATTTTCGCCAGTGCAAGAAAAGAAATGATTATTGATGCTTTCTTTTTATATTCTCCTTGGCCCCGTTCAAATCAATACAATTATTCCAGATATTTGCAAGGAATTTGCGGTTATCTTTTTAAAATGGAAGTTTCTAATCAACAGGACTTATACTGACAGAACCTTTTCAGTCGCAGTGAAGCGCTGCATGAACCCTACAAAAAAGAAAGAGAAACTTCTGACAAGAAATGTAGCATAATCATCGGGTGCATATCAAATTCGATCAAGCTGAACTGCTTTTTCTTCTGTTCTCTATAACTTGACAAAAAATAAAGATTTTTTGTCGTCCTCAATCAACATCAGGAGCGGGAGCTTATTTTTGGAAAAAAATAGACTTCGATTTATTTAAGGTAAAGACAGCCCCATTTTATGCCACGTGGCAACCATTCGAATAAAAAGAAAATAAAAAGCATGATGACTAGTTTAATTTTGAAAACAAGCTGGAGTGCGATCCGCACAGTCTCGCAGACAGCAGCTGCATTGCAGAACTTCAAGTGCGCATTCTCGCACAGGTCGCCGCCATGCACCATTATACGGCGCTAAGGATTATGTATTTCCAGATTTAAAGAATGTTTTTGATTCTATAGCGCACGTTGCATAATTACAGAAGTTATGTTATCACAGGCTACATCCCTCTGTCATCGACTGGCTACATTATTATATTTAGCGCCGCATTCAGCATATTGTAAATAATGGCTGCCACATCGGCTAGGTAAATCCCTAGCAATGTTTGGTTGGATTCCTTCTTTTCGTCATTTATAACAATGATATTGTTCTCCACCTTACTTGCAAAGTTTGGCTATATGTTGACTATTGTGTCATGATTCATTTTGTGGAATGTTGTTTTGATGCGTTAAAACCTCTGCGAGACAGATTCTAATCAGCGTTGGTGCTCGAAAAGCAAATGTGTTTTAACACTTCAAAATGCCAACTTATTTCTTTCACTTGAAATCGTTCCCCTGTTACTCGTTATTACTCGTTAAATAACGTTCACTTTGAAAGATATTCCTAATATAAATATCTTGGCGTATATTTCAAATATAACCTTACGAGGCCGAGGCAAGCTGTGCACATTGTGTCCAAACCCTGCAGAGTTTAAAATTTTCAAACCTTAATCTCAATGAAGCGCAGTCTATTGTCAAGCAGCTCGTGCATTTCGCTTGCATTAGGCCAATATCTGAATTGCAGGCCTTGTGTGGGAACCCAGTTTGCTTATATCACATGTCCGAATGCGTCCTAAATAACGCCGCAGCCCTCCGGGGTGGCGCAGTGGTTACGGCGCTCGACTACTGTTTCCAAAGACACGGAATTGAATCCCGGCCTCGGCGGCCACTTTTAGATGGAGGCGAAAAGCAAGGCGCCCGTGTGCTGTGCGATGTCAGTGCACGGTAAAGAACCCCAGGTGGTCGAAATTTCTGGAGCCCTCCACTACGGCGTCTCTCATAGGCTGTGTCGCTTTGGGACGTTAAAGCGCACAAACCAACCTAAATAACGCCGCCAGATTTGTTTCTATCAATTATACCTTTTCAACTATTGTTACGTATCTAAAACCTACCTAGATTGAAAATCTTTACCTCACCGCAGAAAACATTGCATATTACATACCATGCGTCACATATATTTTGAAAAGTTGAGAATTAACAAACGCCGCTATGTGCTTGAATCTCTTTTTTTTCTAGACAACTTGACCATCACTAGAAGATACGAGAACTTGAATGCCAAAAAGAACTGAGTAAAAGCTCATTCTTTCCACTGACAAAAAATGAGAAAAGCAGGCTGTAAGTTGGCATCACTGTAGGCTGCACCCAAACCTTTTGAGATGTCTGACGTGGCCCGCACATCGCTCGCGCGTGCCTTCGTCATTACATGTGCCATATTGTATTTGTGGCGCACAGTTGTCTCCCTTTGGTGGATGTATTTTCATTGTTCGTTATCAATTCTGATATTTTCTATATTATTGGTCTATTGCACTTTTGGCCTTTCCAAGAAATGTTTTGTCATCCTCCGGGCGCTGCAGGACTCTACAATAAATTTGCTCCTCCTGTGGACGCTGTGCTTGCGTCTGCCCTTGACAGATGTGCGGAACAGTCTTTCTGTGAGGCTAATGTTCCCTTCCGGCGATTTTGCGACAGTCAGCCGCGAAAACGTGAAATGTAAAAAGTCCAAGCGATACGTTTGCCCGTGGCCACCTCGTTTGAAAGTAGTACAATGCTGTCGTTCTGATGCGACGGCTGTATATTGCGCTACAGCGCTCTTAAAATGAAAAGCAAACAAATGAACAGCATATACTCGAGTGTGATAGCAACCATCCGGATGTAGATGCTAACCCAATCACCCTCCATGAGGTCGTAGGTTTTTAGACACTATAGTACTCGGGTGAATGAATCTGCGGTGCAAATTAGCATAAAGCGATTGGAAGATTAGGGGATGAAAAGCAGCAACATGATATAAGACTAGAAGGATAGAAATAAAATAAAAATTATAACGGAAATAGTTTGTACCTAAGTTAGTGATACAAACTAGAGCTGTGCTAAGCATGCTGTGCATTGTTTATCAAGTTTGTACACGGTTTATGCAGAAATAGCAATTACGAGTGCGCAGGCTACCATACCATTCTGGTGCATCAAGTTCATTGCACATCTCCATAGTATCCCAATTTCATCCATAAAAACCGCAGTTGTGGTTGGGTTTGCCACAGTGTATGGATAATTTGCGTCATATTCACTCAAAAACTGCCTACAGCAAATACGGAGTCTTGAATTTAAATGAGAGCTCAGATGTCGACACTAATAATACTGAACGCCACCGACTCTTAATACTTTCAAGAATAATATTTGCTTTATTAACAAATTTATGCTAATCAGGAACACATGTTTTCTGCGGTAAGATTCTAAGCTCATTATGCCGATACAAATGAGGCTGCTGTAGAGCAGAAAAGATGACTGTAATCTCTTCCAAGGCTAAAAACAAAAATGTGGTATTCCAGAAAATCTGGGGAATATCCAGCATAGCTAAAAGGCGGTGTGAAAAAAGCGGGGAATCATCAGCTCCCATGTCACATAACTAAAATGAAATAATGCCATGTCTTTAGGCGACTAAGGACGGTAAACTGCTTGGCTAGTTTGTACATATTGCATAGAAAGGAAACCAGCGAATACAGACGCAGGACAAGAGCAAAGAAGGCGCACACCGCAACGCTGATTTTAAAGAGGAAGTATACAATGTTAAAGCTTTGATGCTATCTGGGAGAATCAAACTGAAATATTAGAGGAGATTAAAAGACTATCAGGTTGAAGTGAAAGTCTTGCCACGACTTGTCTTTACCTGCAGATTAATGCACTCTAAAAAATTTCGCATTTTCTCTTCGCATTCATATAAGACGTGACCTCGCACCCAAATGCACGCATAAATTCGTCAGTGTTCATGAGTGGCACGTTGCAACGCATTTGGGGAGGTGAATATTTCTTCAGAATATCCTCAGATATCACGCTGTCCCGCGATCTATGCTCGGGCTTGCACCACTTGTGGCAGCTGCTGATGAAGAAGAGTTGCTCGGGAAAATACGAGCGCTCCCCAAGCCTCTGGGAGCCCTGAGGCGCGATCGCCTTGAAGGCGTCCAGAGCCTTGCGTATCCCACCGGCGTCGGCGAAGTTCTCTTCTTTGGCCGTGTCGCCGAAGCGTATTCCTGTGACCGCGACGCTGGCATTGTTGTACAGCTCCCGAAGGCAGGCAACCCTTGATTTGAACCCGTCCCATGACTCCTTCGACCACCAGTCGTTGTACTGACCACGGCTGTCGAAGACGCTGAACCGAAGATCGAGACCGTGAGTCAGTTCGTGGGCAATAATGTGTCCCAGGCCACCGTAGTTCATGGGTGCGGGAGCGCGCTGGTCGAAGAAAGGCGCAAACATTATGCCAGGTGGGATGACTACTGCATGATGCAAAGGCAAATAGAAAGCATCTGAAGTGACCATGGGAATTAGGAAACGAACAGGCGGGAATATGGGGCGTGTTGTGCCGAGCAGCTTAAATGCTTTCTTTGCCCGAGATCGCTTGAAGGAAGATAGCATCTCGGGGAAGCTACCACGAAGTGTCGGGCAATATGAGTAGTAAGCGTCGAGCTGTGCCAACGTCGATAGGTTACTCGGCCTGCCGAGGAGCACATCGAAGCTGCGGATGTATTCCAAGCCCAGAGAGCGCGTAGCGCTGTCGACCCACGGGAGTCCACGCCAGCCTTTTTCTGTGGCGTTGAATACGCGCGAAGCTATCTCTCTGACTGCCGCCATCTTGTCTGGTGCGAAAAACCAGCGACTCAGCATGTCACCTGTCGCGTACGAGAAGTCCTCCAAGGCTAACGCTGTGCACTGGCTTGCTGCAAAAGTGACCGCCCATATATATTTCCCATGGTCACTAAACTGTGCACGCGTGAGTACTGCCGACGAGAAAGGCGCCAGGAGACGGGCCAGCATAATCGCGGCGTAGCCCCGCACGGTCTGTGACTCTTGATGCCCCAGAAGCAGGCGGCCCAGAGGACGCAGCTCTTCTATTCCTGTCACACCCAGCTCGTTCTGATCCGAGAGTCGCAGGCCCGTCGGCAAGACACGGTTTATGGCTGTCAGCAGCTCACGAGTGGAGTAGAACTCGCCCAAGAGCTCCTTCACGCTGCCAAAGAGAACGTATTCGAATGTTTCGTCGGCTTCTTTGGCAAGCGCCGGCAGCACTGATGTGGCCACCATGCTGTCCAAGGCGGTGAGACGCTCGATGAGCTGCGGATCAGGCTCTCTGCAAGAGACAGGTAATTGTGCACCTGATAATTCTATCCCTGGCATTTGTCTAATGCTGAGGGAGATGCAAGGAAGTAGGAAAGTTATTAGTGTAGAGGAGGAGGCTAAAAGAGGGGGCAAAGCGCTGGTAAAATGACCAAAGAGGCAAAGAGAGCAATAAATCACCTTTTAAATTACGCTGCTCGCGCTATTGTGAATTGAACAGAAATAAAGTTCCTTTTCCAGAAGACTGAAAACCAGCCAGCGACTAAAGGCCAAGACGATAGCTTTGTTTTGCGGGCTCTTTTCATAGACCAGTAGTTCAGCGTACCAGATGTCGCATTATATTCGGATTTTGTTTGCAAAATTTAGGGCGAAAGCCTTTATAAGCTCATCGTTCAAACATTTTGCATTCGCGAGGTGTTCGCGATTTTCACGAGATGTGTCGCGAGACATCCGAGAGGTCCTTGCGTCGACATAATTTCATCAATCGACACGGCGCACTAGGTTCGGACTTCGACCTAAATTCCCCTTTCGGGTAGGTATGCCTTTATTGTCGCATGTTTCATTTCATTGATTAATACTGTCAGCCACCATAAGGGGCTGTAACAGGAGTGGAAAATACAAAACGAAAAATGAGCAATATAGAACACGATGAAAATAAATAGGTAATCAAAAATTGTCTCTAAATGCACACACAAACAAAACAAAAATGAATTACACAGAAATCGGAACAACAGCCATCCTACACAACAGCAATAGAACCTCATCACCCTGTGGTAGTGCCATAGATGAAATTTTCTAAATGGCGTACAAATTCAGATAATGATGATGATCGAACAGCAGAATCTGGAAGAGAGTTCCAGTCCTCACAAGTTCGCGGGAAAAAACTAAACTTTTTATAGCAGGCAATGGAATGAACCTACTATGACGATGCCTTGATGTCTCATTAGTTTTCATCTCAAAGTAGTCTGATTTATTAATTTTAGATAATTATCGATAATGAGGTAAAGAGTTTTTAGTCTTTCAATTGTGTGAAAGCCGGCAAAGAAGCCAAAAAAAAGAAAGAAATGAAATGATAACAAGTGCACAAACACGTACGGTAGAGATAGAGTGTAAAAATTAAATATAAGAGGTACAAGGAAGAGGTAGAAGAGAAGGATGTGAACAGGCTCTCCCATTAAGGTCTTACCGAAGCTAAGTAAAATCTTGTAATATTTGTTTGAGTGATACATCACACAGTTGTATAAGATTCGTAAGCAAAAAAGACTGCCCCGCAAAGCATGTTGAGCGAAAGGTTTCAGCAAGCACTATGGCTTTTCGCTATGTCAATTTAACGTATTGCTTGTCATTGAAGAAAGAGTACAAGAACCGCCCCCAGTATAAACTTACTGTTGTTTCGAAACCTGCCACCATTGCGCTCGAAATATAGTTTACAAGATGCACTAACTTCACGTTGCCGTACGTATTTCCAGGTGTTTTCCTAGTTTTAAATTAATGTCTTTTTTTGTGTGAATATCGCCATCACAAAATAGATGTTCGGTAACACAGAAGGCATCTCAAGCAATCTGAGCCATTGCCGTAAAAACGCAGCAGCGTAAAAACGCAGCTTGGTCCAAGCAATTGCCTGTTCTTAGGCGTCCTGTAGAGGTTCTGCGATATTTTCAACCGATGCCTAATAGTTCATAATTTGCACCAATTGTGCCAAACCTTTGTATTTCATCTTGATGACAAGCAGACATGAGTTAATCTCCTGAAAAGGCCGAAGAGCGAATTTGGTTTTGCATTTATTCGTAGCAGTCTACTGCCTGCGCACTTCTTACTTTCGGCATTTAAATGATACCTGCGATAATTCGAAGAGACCTCGAGTTGACTGCGCTAAGTTTTCACCATGTTTGCAGTGCAACCTACAGGTATTTGAAGAAAGAAAATATACCAACTGATAGCGCTTATATCAGCAGTCCCGGATCACAAAAATAAGAAAACAGAGGTTGCCTTCAACATCACTTTACTGATTTTCATTATTTTTCTTTTTCCCTGAAGAAAGTAAAATCTGTGTTTGGATACAATTCATTTTGTATGCGCATCACGCCTGTGTTCGTTTTTTATAATTGGAACTATGTGAACCCATACACGACCAACAGCGCTATGCTTTGCCCGCCCTCATTGAGGCTCGGTGCGTGCAAGCTTAGTAAGTTCAAAACTCGTTCAGCAGTGCTTCCGTAAAAGAGAGATATATTGGTTTCCTTATTCCCATGTTTCCCTCTGATGCCGCAAATAAAAGCACCACCTCAGAACAGTGTTACAAAATATTACTCAGCTCTTTCACCTGGAATGAACGAGTTGCGCATATGAATTAAACAAATAAAAAACATCTACAAATATATAAAAATAAATATTTCTTTAACAATTTCGCATATACTGGCGGTT
The DNA here is from genome assembly GCF_055883805.1 of Amblyomma maculatum. Lineage (NCBI taxonomy): Eukaryota > Metazoa > Arthropoda > Arachnida > Ixodida > Ixodidae > Amblyomma > Amblyomma maculatum. The sequence continues at coordinate 152,189,268 of NC_139345.1, read as the reverse complement.
GCAAAACGCCTACAAACGCAATAACATGTCGATTGAGCTTACATACGCTTCGGTGCCACGTTTCAGATGGCACAATGTAGCCGCAGGAACGCTAGTAGGCTATGAATGATTCTACCTCGCTGTGGTAATGATGCGAGGATATTCGAATGCTGTTGTAGCAAGAAAGTGTACCTGCCGTTAAAAACCCGGTGGCGTGTGTAACGAAATTCAGTTGTGGGAAGACAGAGGTCCAATGGTCTCGAGACGTCAAACACTTCGCCGACCATCCATGATTCGGCCGCTTTATATGAATATGTGATATGAACAACCTCTCGCACAATTAAAGGTTTTCTTCCACAGTCTATGGGTCTTCTGCCAGGTGGTAGATGGCAGGTATCATAAACAAGCTGTGTATGCTCGGCTTGTGTGTGGCGTTATAAGAACACGTGAAGATACCTATTAGCCGAAGCCTGTGGCGGAGGAATATAAATGGTTGTCACGTTATCAACAGTGTCGAAATCTAAGTCAAATAGCGTCGCAAAATGTCTCTGATGATGTGAATACACATTCAAGTAACGGAGAGATGCATGGTCAAGCTGAACAAAACAGCTGCTGTTTCGGCCTCAAGTCTAGTGAACTACCTTTATCGCACGGAGGACCGCTTCTAGGTGAATTTGTTTAGGCTCCTACAAAGGATCAAGCTACCGCCTTACTTGTCCTAACCACAACAAATACGTATTGTATTACATAAACATTTGAAGAAAACTGAAGCCCTTATTTAGATTTACTAAGGGGTTCTCCAAAGTAGCGCTGCTAATTAACTCTTATACTTAACACTGGCAGTTACCTCTAACGCACCGCGCCTCTCACGACTTGTACTATCAAATTCAAAGTCATCACATAGCAGCGGTACATAATGCCCATTCAGCAATGATATTTCATCAGACCTTGACAACTGTTCCCGAATTTTTTATTAAGACCTTGTGATGTCTGCTGCTGACAGCTCATACGAACATAAGTAATCATTCCCCTTTAAAACTTTCTGTGCACTCCTACGGCAGCTGATTCTCAGATACTTAACCCATTCCGTTAATTTCCATATTAGGTTGAAATTAGTGAGCGCGCAGTCTCCGCTCGAGAAAAATTGTGTGTCGGGTGTTAAAGTACAATTATCGTGATATCTTTGAGACTTGCTTAAATAACCCGAAATATGAAACTTCTTTATAATAATAGAGTTTAACATTGAGCTAATTGGTCACACATCTCTTGGACAAAGGCAGAAGAGCACGTAACAACACAAAACATAAGCACACACAAATATAGAGATTTGAGATAGTTGGTTCATCTTCGAGGCTGTGATCTAAAGACGCAGGTGGATGAAGTTTTAAATACCTTTACCCGTAATGGCTTCGGTCTTAAATTTACCTATGAAACACCGGAAAGAAATCATCTCCAGTTCTTGGATATGAGACTAGAAGAAAAAGGGGGCCATGTGTGCTGGTCATTTCAACAGAGGTCTCAAAGCCCTTATTAAATTACAATTCAGCACATTCGAAAATAGTCAAGTGCGGCATAGTTGTGTCGTGTTTGGGTTCGGCTATCACAAAATCCTGTGTCCACACTGTCGACAGCAGTTTGAATCAGCAGCTTCGGAGATTAAGGTTAGCAGGCTTCCCGAAGGAAGTGGTAATACTGGCCTGCAATAAAATCCTAAAAACGTTAAGGTCATTTGCTGATCTATCGGGCACAACAATTAAAAATGAAAAGAATTATGCGGTAATACCGTACGTTCACAAACTATCCCACGGGCTCAAACAAGTTGGCAATAGATATGGGGTTAAAGTGTTGTTTTCAGCTCCCAATCGGCTGGGAAAAATTTGTGCTATGGTGGATAGGAGATGCAAAGAACAAAAACAAAAAACTAGCAAAGGATGTCAAGTAAAACATGAGCTGCGTTTAGTGCCATGTGCAGAATGAGTAGTCTGCGATATTCGCCTTACATGGGGGAAGAGGTATATAGGGCGAACAGGGAAGTGCATCAACACGCCCCTGCGCCAGCATAAAACGTCCTTGAAAGGAGTTCCCTCATCCAACTTAGCACTACATTACAGAGAGTGTAATTTTAATGATCCTGATTCGTCGAAGGTGTCCAAAAAAGCATGCACTTCGATCCTTGATAAAGGTAAGAATATTTTCAGGAATCAAAATAAATTGACCAGAGAACTAAGTGAAGCCTATCACATCCATAAAAATAGTAACACGTGCGTTAGCACACCATCAGTAATTATCAATGATTGGGAACTGTCATGTTTAGATCATTAGCTGTATGATTTTTTTTCTTGATGGGAATGGATAGCGCATGCACTTCTGGTTGTCATGCGAGAATATATTTCCTTGTATGTTTCTTAAAATTTCAGTTGTTAGTCCGAGCGCTTGTCTTCTCGTCTCTTCTTGTTCCTCGTCCCCTGTCGCAGCGCTGGTAAAATATCGAACACAAACAGAAGCAGCGTTGTCCTTATGTTTGTGCGTGCTTCTCTGCTGCCTTCTTCCAAAAGATGTTCTTTATTATTCACCCTTAGAATCCCAGCGCTGGATAAGGCATCTCCCAAATCTTTCCAGCTCCCCCCAGACCCGTGCCAGATGCCTTTATCCTATCCCCATACCTGATCCCGTGTCACCGTTACTGTGTTTCCTTGTCTAGGAAATGTTTGTGTTTTCTGAGAGGTCAATTAGTCGAAGTCACTGTGACTTCTTATTACCCATCATCTTCATGCCCATTTATCAATGCGCAAGCATTGTCACTGTACCCACCATATGCAGGTAAACGAGTAAGTGACCGAAACTTCATCGCCATAACCAAAAGCAGGGCTTAAACATTAGGCAGAGTGAAACACTCCACCGGAAGTAGGGGAGGAAAAAATATCAATATGTGGAGGGCGCCGCGCTATTAACGATAGTGCGAGGCGCAGTCTATATTCCAAAAGGCTCTGCTTTCGTGTTCAGGTTTCAAGAACTCCAAAATGCTGCGTACCGCGTTTCTTGCATCCTCCCTCAATTTCACAACCACCAACCAAACCATGCAGTGAGATACTCAAACTGCTATTTCTCCAATTATGAGGCGACGGTATGCAAGTGCAACCCTATAAAACACCAGCAAATGAATAGCACAGATTTACTGAGTGGTTGACAGCGCAATCAATTACATTAGCTTACACGGGTGGTGGCTGCCCGTAATGATTTCGCACGTATGAACTTGGCGAGCGCAGCCAAAAATAACACGACAGGAACCAATGCGAGGTTCATGCGTAAAGCTGCAGCACATTCAAAACATTATATTAGGGAAATGCTTAATTTAGAGAAGCTTTATTACCGCAAGCTTGAAAAAAAAACAAGGGCGTCTTGAAAATGTTCGTTGAATCACACTGTGTGATCACTGCGTGAGATTGTCTTTCGATTTCTACTATAGTATCATTAAGGCGATACTGTCGAATAAATTTCTATTTAAGTCTACATCGCTCCGCGGTGGCCGAGGGGAGAAAAAGCTGGACCTTTGAGCCCGAAGACCGCGGGTTCAATCCGGGCCGTCGCGTAGTGTTTTGAAGGGAGCTGAATGCGAGGCATTGGAGTATGATGATAGTGCAGGTTAAACACCCGCATGGGTTAGGAACTACCACAGCCCTCGACAAACGTGTTCACGGCCTATGACGTCGCTTGGGGATGCTAAATAATATATGACAAATTTTAGATCACGACAGCTATCCGGCTAAGGTTAAAAAATATCAGCCATTTTTGGTCACAAGTGATTTCCCTCTTAAGGTGAAATCCTTTCATGGCTCATATGCCCGGCTCCTGACCGCCCCACCAATGTGTGAGAAACGTATCTTAGTTCTCCTTGTCTAGCGTCATGCCAATACGGTTTACCTTTAAAGCTGTCAGTGAAGAACTTTAGTCAGTGGTAGACAGTAGCCGATAATGGTAGCGGTAGTGAGTGTGATTATGCCAATGACCGACATGAGTGTGACGTCATCACATGAGCACCTCATGACCGCATGTGACGCCACCATATCATATTCGGTCATCTCTAATACTGAGAACTGACGTCATGATGACGTCACGTTTGTTCATGACGTCATTCACACACACATATGTTGCCGCGAAACCTACAGAACTGTGTCTTTCGGCAGCCGCCGGCATGCGGCCTTATCACTCTGATGCTGGATCGCGTATCAGTTCTGTATTCTTTGTTTGTGAACGCTCGATTTCGCGAGACGCACCTTTATCAGTTTCGTCGTCGCGAAAAATGTGCCTAGATCTGTCTCAAAGATTCCAATCACTCGTGTACGTTTCTACAATGTTCCAGGTTGTCCTAGTTGCAGTTTGCGACTTTATCTAGATTGTTCTGAGCAGCCTTTAAATTGAGCGTTGACGAGCGAGGCGGGCATTCTTTTTTTCGACGATTGACGAGCACGTTTGTTGCTATCGCCGCCACCGAACTGCTTAGGTCTTTTGCGGGCGCAAGTCAGCCCAACAAAGAGTTTCTTCAGTGCAATCATCGACTCTTCATTTGTGTCATTGACCTTGTCACCAACTCGTGACATCTCGTGGAGGTGCTGCCTTTGATCCTTCAAGCGAAGACCCCAGCCTTGTTCCTGTCGCCCTGTGTTGACCAGCCTACTGGTCACCGAGCCAGCCGCCGACTTCAAGGGCTCCAACCTGAACACGGTGTGCTGCCTGACCCCATTCGACGCCGGAAGACATCAACTTTGGAAATGGTCCAGTCAACGTCATCGGTTGTCTTCGTGCAACCGCGCGAGCCTCCCACCTTCCAAGGACCGCCCACTGAAGCTGCGGAAGACTGGATGGACCTTCTCGACCGTGCCGCAGAATTCAACTGCTGGTACGACGAAGCGAAGGTAACGAAGCGAACGCTTAACGTTGATAGCGGAGAAGTGTCACTTCGCCTATGCAGATATGTTGTTCTCGGGTCACATAGTCAGCAAAGAGGGAGTTCGTACCTACCCACAGAAAACAGCTGCGATCGCGCCGTTTCCACATAACGGTGACAAGAAAGCTGTGTGCCGATTCTTCGGACTGCACGCATAGCACCGACGATTCGTCAAGAACTTTTCGCGCCTCGCAGAACCTTTGACGCAGCTTATAAATGCAGGCGTGCCATTTCAATGGGAACCACCGCAAGCGGAAGCCTTCGAGGAACTTAAACACCGCCTATAGTGCCCTGCTGTGCTAGGCAACTTTGATAAGAACGCCGAGACTGAGATACCAATGCGAGCAGTCTTGGCCTCGGCGCCGTTCTCATTCAGAAGAATGCCGGACAGGACAAAGTAATCGCCTACGCAAGCCGGTCCCGCTCGAAAGCTGAAGCCAATTACTCGACAACCGAGAAGCAGTGTCTTGCGATCATCTGGGTCACCTCAAAGTTCCGCCCGTACTTATAAGGCCGGCCATCCAATGTGGTAAGCGATCACCACGCGCTCTGCTGGCTGGCAAATTTAAAAGACCCCTCCGACCGCCTTGCCCGATGGCGCCTACGTCCTAAAGAATTCGACATCACAGACGTCTACAAGTCAGGCCACAAACTGTAGTAGTTGCACGCCTACTTGTCTTGTGCGCCACGCCCCTCAGTGATAACGGCTATATATACCGCAGCGCCGCGTGCTGCTGGCACTTCGCCCTGGCTTATCACGGACAGCGCCCAGCTCTGCTGGCGCTCGCCAGTAACTTGTTTCCGGGAATAAAGAAATTCCCACCGCGTGCTTCACCGTTTCCTGCCTGCACGGAAAAACACCACATAATGGCGGCGAGAATCAACGCATCGACTGCGGGACCCTGGAGCTAAGCCCTGGTGCCGATACTGCAAGATGGCCTCCCAGCTCGGACTAATGAAACCTTTTGACGACTCGCCGAGTGACTGGACTTCATACGACGAACGCCTCGCATCGTACTTGAAGGCGAACAAGGTTCCGGACGACCTTCAAGTCGACGTATTCGTGAGTCTCATCGGTCCCAAAACTTACCAACTCTTAAAGTCTTTGACTGCTCCTGATAAGCCTAGTTCGAAGTCACTAACCGAGTTTAGGAAATTTTGAGCAAGCATCTGCCACCGAAGCCATCCGTTATTGCTGAGAGAGCGATGTGTTATCGCGCCGTGCAGCGTGAAGCGCAGACGATAGCCCAGTTTGTGGAAGATATTGATACGAAGATGACGAAGCGGGCAGTGGCGCGGGGCGGAGCGCTCGCGCCAGGCCCGCTGGCCATTAAAGCATATTTCATCGTCATGTCATCACATCGTTCTCTTTCTGTTGTGTCGCCGTGTTCCATCGCTTGTCATGCCACCACGTAACATTTGGTTGGAGGTGCGGTTCATCCCCATCCTCGCCTTGCACCGTCGAAGCTTCCAACCATACGCCGGGTCTATCGGCCGAGAGCCCGTGAAGATGGCCGCCCAGCTTTGCCCCAGCCCTTTGTGCTCAGACCCGACCAGCCGCTCTCCCCAGCCCTGACCACAACACATGACGACCAGGAAGAGCGCAAAGCCGACCCGACAGACCCCACGACCAAGCGACCTCACGACCACTCGAGCGAAGACAGCACCCACGCCCAAGCCGTTATGCGTGTCCATGAGCCTTGGCCTTCGGCAAACAGTGAAGATTGGACTTGATGCTCCGGTGCAAACATTTCATCCCATCCTCGCATTCATTGTGGTGTCCAGCGTTTCATGTCCCAATCCTTTGTCCGTATTCATCGTCACGTCATGGATTGGATTTCTAGCAATCGGTCGGGACGATCGCTCGGTGGCCCCGGGTAATGATACGAAGATGACGAAGCGGGCAGTGGCGCGGGGCGGAGCGCTCGCGCCAGTCCCGCTGGCCATTAAAGCATATTTCATCGTCATGTCATCACGTCGTTCTGTTTCTGTTGTGTCGCCGTGTTCCATCGCTTGTCATGCCAAAACGTAACAATATACGCAGGCTGGCTCAAACTTGCGAATTCGGCTCTTTTCTGGACGATGCGCTCCGCGACAAATTTGCCTGTGGCTTGCGGCGAATTGACATTCAGAGGCAGGTGTTTGTTGAGGACAAGCACCTAACATTTCAGAAGGCAATTGACCGTGTTTGGCCGCCGAGGCTGCAATGAGCAATGCAGCGACAGCACATGACTTATCGGATAGCACTGAAAACGTTTACCGAATGCAGGGCGGGAAACAGAAGCCTAAGTAAGCTAGCAAAAGTGGCAAATCCCAGCCGTGTTATCGTTGTGGTTCTTTCAAGCATGATGTACCAGCATGCCCGCACGTACGAGCTACTTGCTTAGAATGCAGCCGACAAGGGCACATACGAAGAATGTGCAAAGCTAGAACAGAACAGAAAAAAACAGAAGCAGTGCATGCGCACCCTTGAGTGCAAGGCTCAGCTCGACCTAACTGAGCTAAATAGTGTCGACGTGTCCAGAACGTCACCCATAATGGTTGGAGTGAATGTAGAAGGAACTACCATACGAATGGATCTTGACACAGGAGCAGCAGTGTCGGCTATGTCGCACCATCAGGCTTAAGAGTGATTTCCTGGTATCCGTTTGCAACGTACAACAATGCAATTGAAAACATACACAGGGGAAACTGTAAAACCTTTTGGCGTAGTGGATGTGCTCGTCCGCCACAACAACCAAGAGGCACGTCTGCCGCTGTACATTCGTCCGCAAAACGGGACACCGCTCTTAGGGCGCAACTGGCTACAGCATATCAGACTAGACTGGAGGGGAATTCAATGTATTTGTAAGGTGTCCGCTACCCCAGGCAGTACGCCGGCAGCATTGGAAGCGCTGCTACGGAGAAACGCAGACTTGCTCAGTGACGAGCTAGGAACTATACAGGGAGAAAAGGCAAGTCTCCAGTTCAAAGATGACCAAATACCACGTTTTCTGAAAGCACGAAGTGTACCTTTCGCTATTGTGGAACGGGTAGAGGCAGAGCTAGAAAAGCTCGAGAGGTTGAGAATCATTTCTCGCGTCGCCAGTAGCAGGTACGCTACACCAATTGTTCCTGTGATAAAGCGTGACGGATCAATTAGAATTTGTGGCGATTACAAGCTCACTTTGAATCCGATTCTAGACGTCGAGACATACCCGCTTCCTAAGTTGGATGAGCTTTTGGCAGCATTAGCCGGAGGTCAGAAATTCTCGAAAATTGATCTTAATCGGGCTTGTCAACAAGTCGAGATGGACGAGGAGTCAAAAGCCTACCTAACCTTGAACACGCACAAGGGCCTGTATGTTGTTAACCGGTTGCCTTTTGGCATCGCCTCAGCACCGGCGATCTTTCAGAAAATCATGGACAATATATTGAAAGGACTTGAAGGCGTTACTTGCTACGTCGACGACATAATGGTCACCGGAAACACTGAAGAGGAGCATCTAAGAAATTTACAGGCAGTATTGAAAAGATTGTCTGAGAGGCATCAAAATAAAGAAGGAAAAATGAGATTTTTTCAAAGACAAGCTGCAGTACTTGGGACATGTCAAGAGCGCGCACGGAATTGAGCCGGCTACTGACAAGCTAGAAGCTATAGCACAGGCTCCGCGTCCTACAGACAAGCAGCAATTGCGTTCGCTGCTGGGCTTGATCAACTACTACGGGAAGTTTGTTCCTAACCTGTCAAGGGTTGTTTTGCCCCTCAACAGGTTGCTACGCCTCAATGTTCCCTGGTCCTGGAATGACGAGTGCGAAGAAGCCTTCTCGAACATCAAGGAGTTGCTGTCCCAGCCACCAGTTCTCACTCACTACAACCCCGGTGCGCCCCTGCAGCTGTCGTGTGATGCATCGGCATACGGTATAGGAGCTGTCATCTCTCATGTGCAGCCAAACGGTCACTGTCATCCTGTGGCGTACGCATCTCGCACCTTATCTGCAGCAGAAGTCAATTATAGTCAGGTAGAAAAAGAGGCACTAGCTTTAGTTTTTGGCGTGAAACGCTTCCACTACTACATCTTTGGTCGTTCTTTTGTTTTAGTTACGGACCACAAGCGCTTGCAGACAATTTTTGGTCCCAAAACGGGCATACCAACTATCGCCGCAGCACGACTACAACGCTGGGCTTTAGTTTTGTCCGCTTACAACTTCACTTCGAAGTATAAGCCGTCGTGTCAAAACGCCGACGCAGACTGCTTATCTCGACTGCCTCTGCAAAGTGAAAGCGAAGAATGCTCGGATGATCAAGTTTATCTCCTACACTTGCAGTCCTTGCCAATCAACTATCGTGACGTTGCACGCGAAACGTCACGATAGTTGATTGGCAAGGACTGCAAGCAGACGCTGTGAACTTTCGTCACAACTAGGATGTCTCGTTATAGGTATGCGTGTCGTTATTCCTGCTAACTACCAGCCTCAGATGCTCGATGAATTGCATCAGGGACACCCTGGAATCGTGAAAATGAAAGAGCTAGCAGGCAGTAACGTCTGGTGGCCAGGAATTGATCGCGACATTGAGACTGAAGTCCGTTCGTGCAATGGTTGTTTAACGCAAGCGCAATGTCTTGTCCTGCCCCTTTGCACCCATGGGCATGGCCATCCAAACCATGGCAGCGCCTGCACATCGATTTTGCAGGACCTTTCAAGGGAACCATGTTCTTGGTGGTTGTTGACGCTCACTCCAAGTGGCCGGAGGTGTGCCAGATGCGCGACACATCTGCGGAAAGCGCAGTCAATCGACTCCACGAACTCTTCTGCAGGTTTGGTTACCCTGAAGTCTTGGTATCTGATAATGTGCCGCAATTTACCTGAGCGGTGTTTTCAGAGTATCTTAAGAGCATTGGCACAGGTCATGTACGAACATCAGCCTACCATCTTATTAGTAATGAACAAGCTGAACGATTTGTCTAAACTTTGAAAGCGGCACCACGGAAAAGTACTGCTGCAAGTTTAACCACAACATTGGGAGAGTTTTTGCTGTCTTACAGAATCACCCCACACCGGGCGACGGGCGAGGCGCCGGCTACTATTCTGCTCAACAGGCGACTGCGCACCCGGTTGGACGCAGTCAAGCCCTCGCTGCAGCAGACTGTTTCGACAAGGCAGTCCGTGCAGACAGTGCGTCGCAAGCAGCGCACACGTGAATTTTCTGTTGGTGACAGTATCCTAGTGCGCAATTTTAGGCGGGGTGAAAAGTGGTTGCCTGCTGTCGTGTTAGAGCGAACGGGACCTGTTTCGTACCGACTTCAAGTGGAAACCGTTCAAGGAGTGTTCATCTGGAAGCGCCACCAGAACCACATCATTCAGGCCGTGGGCTTGGACTCTCGCTACACTCCTGAAGAGCAGGGTAACTCTGAGCAGCCACGTCCAGCGACGACGCCGGTTCAGCCAACTTCGTCCCGTCTGCCATCTACGACACAACGGCGGTATCCGGAAAGGCAGCGCCGCCCTGCAGACCGCTATGTGCCTTGAACTAGTCTGTGTTGATTTTTCCTTATTGACTGTATGTACCCTATTCAAAATAAGACTGGGGGAGTGTAGTAGTTGCGCGCCTACTTGTTCTGTGCGCCACGCCCCTCAGTGATAACGGCAATATATGCCGCAGCGCAGCGCCGCGTGCTGCCTGCACTTCGCCCTGGCTTATCACGGACAGCGCCCAGCTCTGCTGGCGCTCGCCAGTAACTTGTTTCCGGGAATAAAGAAATTCCCGCCGCGTGCTTCACGGCTGCTGTCTTCGTTTCCTGCCTGCACGGAAAAACACCACACAAACCATCCGATGCAGACTGCTTGTCACGAGCCCGCGTTGATGCGCCGGCGAAAGACGACGACAAAGACGCTTTTTGGGACCGGGAAGCGCCAGCAGTTTTGCAGAACAATTGCGGTCAGACCCTGAGCTGAAAGCGCTAGCCGATTACTTATAAGGAAAGACCTCTTCCCCTCCTGCTGCGTTCAGGCGACATTTATCATCGTTCGCATTAAGTAATGGCTTCCTTGTTAAGAAGACCTTGGCCCCCAACAGGACTGCGCAGCTTCAAGTTGTGCCTAGAACTCTCCGGCAGGAAATTCTGCAGGCGTTGCACGAAGAGCCCACAGCAGGCCATCTCGGGTTTGCACGCACGTTGCGTCGAATCCAGCAGAAGTACTACGGGCCACGACTGCCTGCCGAAGTTGCCCACTACGTAAAGACATGTCGCGAGTGTCAACGACACAAGACGCCGCCTATCAGACCAGCAGGACTACTAAACCCGATTCCGCCCCCAGACCTGCCCTTTCAAAAAATTGGGATGGATCTCCAAGGCCCCTTTCCAGCTTCCTCTATGGGTAACAAGTGGATTATCGTGGCCACTTACTATCTTACCCGTTACGCTGAAGCAAAAGCACTGCCCAATGGTACCGCGGCAGAAGTCGCCAAATTTTTTGTCGAACAAATTCTCTTGCGACACGGCGCCCCAGAAGTGCTCATCACGGACAGGGGAACGGCGTTTACGGCAGAGTTGGCGCAAGCCATCCTGGAATACAGTCATACAAGCCATCGACGAACAACTGCATACCATCCCCAGACCAATGGCCTTACGCAGCGCTTGAATAAAACGATCGCGGACATGATCGCTATGTACGTCGACGCTGAACACAAGACCTGGGACGCCATCTTGCCGTACGTGATCTTCGCGTATAACACGGCAGTCCAGGAGACGACCGGAGCGACCCCGTTCAAGCTTGTGTTAGGCAGGGAGGCCGCGACGACGCTCGACGCAATGCTGTCGCACGTAACACAACGAGGACAACTTTGACGTCGCCGCCTACCTGCAGCGTGCCGAAGAAGCCCGACGACTCGCACGGCTTCGTATTAGAGACCAAGAGCGCACCTACACCCAACGATACAACTTACGACTACGCCACGCAGAGTGCAGTCGAGGAGACCAAGTGTGGGTTTGGACTCCAATTCGCCGCCGTGGACTAAGTGGAAAGTTACTGCGTCGATGCTTTGGGCCATAAAAATTCCTTCGCCGCTTCGGACAACTCGACTATGGAGTCAATCCCCACGGTACGACAGCATCACAACGGCGACGTACGCGCCCAGAAATCGTACACGCTGTTCGTCTGAAGCCTTATTACACGCGTTAAATAGTCCGGATTGTTTAAACTTTGTAATGTTTCTATATAAGTTGCTTTGTTTATTTGTGAACATCGGGGTGATGTTTTTTTTTAAGGGGGAGTAATGCCGTGGAACCTACAAAAACAGTTGCTTTTGGCAGCCGCCGGCATGCGGCATTACAATTCTGATTCTGGATCGCGTATCAATTCTGTGTTCTTTGTTTGTTAATGCTCGATGTCGCGAGACGCACCTTTATCAGTTTCGTTGTCACGCAACGTGCGCCGAGATCTGTCTGGAAGATTCCGATCACTTTCGTGTGTTTTTACAATGTTCTAGGTTGTGGTAGTAGCAGTTTGTAACGATATCTAGATTGTTCCGAGTAGCCTTTAAATTGAGCGGTGACGAGTGCAACGGGCATTCTTTTTTCGGTGATCGACGAGCCCGTTTGTTGCTATCGCCATCGGCGAATTGCTTAGTTCTTTTGCGGGCGCAAGTCAGCCCAATAGAGTTTTTTCAGTGCAATCACTGACTCTTCATTTGTATCATCGACCCTGTCACCACCACGTGACACAGACACACATATATAACGTCGCAAAGCGACTCAAGCTATGAGAGACGCCGTAGTGGAGGACTCTGGAAATTTCGACCACCTGGGGTTCTTTAACGTGCACTGACATCACATAACACACGGACCCCACTCCGTTTCGCCGCCAACGAAACGCAGATATATATATATTATATATATATATATATATATATATATATATATATATATATATATATATATATATATATATATTGTGTGAGGCTTCCGTGGATGTTCTTTAAGTTGTTCATTCCATGATCTTTTTCTTTCATTTGTACATACCATCATCATCGTCCCGCGCACATCATACCCAGCACCTCCACCACTTGTGGCAAAAGGCCAGGTCGAGACGGCAAAGCAAGGGATGCCGAGTCTGGCGTTTTACTCCGATGACAAAGCCCAGGCGCGCGCCGGAGCCGGCGCCGCTGGACGATGATGATGGTATGTACAAATGAAAGAAAAAGATCATGGAATGAACAAATTAAAGAACATCCACGGAAGGCTCACACAATATATATATATATATATATATATATATATATATATATATATATATATATATATATATATATATATATATATATATATATATGAAATTGACCCAGCCAGGCATCTGATCCAGGCATCCGTGCTGCATCTTTCATTGGACGCTTCTTCGCAGGCTGCACCAAAGAGCATGCAGAAGAGGACGTACTAAAGTAGGAATCAACGACGTTTCAAATTGGTTTACAGGAATGAAACATCTCAGTATCTGTCACAATTTTCCGCCGACACTTGAACCGCGCCCTAAGAAAAGGGAGGAAGTTGGGAGTGAGAAAAGAAAAAAAGGGGTGCCGTTTTGAAGCGCTTCGCACCACAGCACAATAAATATTATTACTCACAGCACTTTGCTAGAGTCACTCAATTATTTTCAGAGTACCGCAAAGGTCCTATTGCGTGCTAGACACCATGACCGGCGATACCGTAAAGCTTCCAAATGCTCGAGGCGCGCCTCGAGCATTTCCGATAGCTCGAACACTTTCGCCTCGAGCCTTTTCGTGGTATTGTGGTCACTCGCATTTTCTCGTCTTCCTCGATTACCACCATAAATTGTTTGGTTTGGTTTGTGAGGTTTGACGTCCCAAAGCGACTCAGGCTATGAGAGACGCCGTAGTGGAGGACTCCGGAATTTTAGACCCCCTGGGGTTCTTTAAAGTGACCACATAAATGATCACATTGAATGTTTCTCTATGGCAATGGAGATGCCAATTAATTGTAGGTCGCCGCAAATGCGTGGACACACTTTGACGCCAGCTAAGTTGTGCTTGCTTGTTAAACATCGTTGTTGCCGCAATCAAAATTATAATCATTAATCATCGCTAATCGCTTAACATTGTTACTTGTTTCCAGTCAGTTGCTGTCATTAAAGTCTTCGTTTACCGCGTCATAATGAATATTGCCTAGTCACTGTAATCATTATCACTCATCGCTACGTTTTACTCGTTACCAGTCAATGCGGCCATTGAAATCATCATTTGAAAGTATGGTCCCTTCGTAGTCACGATGAGTCCTGCCTAGTCATTGTAATTATTATCACTCATCGCTAAGTTTTACTTGTTTCCAGTCAGTGGCGGCCTTTCAAGTCGTCGTTTAACGTTTTGGTCCTTTCGTAGTCATGATGAGTGATTCCTAGTCACACAGTCATTACCACTGATACTTACGCATTTTTACTCATTTGCAATCATTTGCGGTTATTACAAGTCCTCATTTGCCACATTAACCATTTCGTAGTCATTAGCAGTCATGATGGCTCATACCTAGCCAATTTACGCATTTCCAGTCAGTTCCGTTCATTTAAAGTCATTGTTTGATATATTTGTTGCTTTTTAGTTATGAATTATACCTATTCAGTTTAGTCATTACCACTCATATCTAAGAATTTTTATTGGTTTCTAATCAGTTGTGGTAATTACAAGACATCGTTTAACATATTAGTCTATTTGTAGTCATCAGAAGTCATGATGATTGGTTGGTTGGGTGGTTAGTGGTGCTTAACGTCCCAAATCGACTCCGGCTATGAGAGACGCAGTAGTGGAGGACTCCAGAAGTTTCGACCACCTGGGGTTCTTTAACGTGCACTGACATCGTGAAGTCATGATGAGACATACCTAGTCCTTCTAGTCATTACCACTCATCGCCAAGCATTGTTACCCATTTACAATCAGTTGCGGTTATTGAAGTGGCATTTTGATGTACTTGTCATTACAAGTATTTATTAATCATCATTCTTAGTCATAAGCATTAGTTGATGTTTATATTGAGTCGGAACTATTTCGATGTCACCATTAATCATTTTTATTCTTATCTCCCATCAGGCACATCCGCTATTTGCGAGCGACACTTAGAGCACAAATGTGACGCACACATTTCCGCTAGACGAGCTAGCCTAGACAGGCTTCCGCCTTAAAAATCTTTCCGGATTCATTCAGCTGCTGCAGCCGAAGGCGCTGTAGCTTGGCATTCGTCCGCTCAGAACTTACAAGAAACATTGGCGATGATTACGCCCCTTCCTAATGCGAAATTTGAGCGCAGATCATCAGCTGTTTCACCTTTTCGATAGTTTGAGGCAAAGATTTCGAGCAAGACACGTATGTGCAATTACAGACAAGATATCGAGCAAGACACGTATGTACAATTGCAGACAACATTTTTAAATTTTTCACACATATTCCTTCAAGAAACACTCCACTAACAGTTCTTGGCTGACATGAAAGAAGCTTTGTAGTACGAGAAATGAAAAGAGCAATTAAGTTATCGGGAGGTTGCGGGAGGCAGCGCGTGGGCCCATAGTGATGTTGCGCGACGAACAGATAGCAGCGACTGACTGAACCGCTGATGCCGCTAGTGAGTTAAGAGAACGTGACACTGCGTTGCGGCTTGGGATGCATGCACTGTGATCCGCTGATAACGAGCCGGCATTTCGGCAACCGGAGAGCACCCTCGCCACCACGCAAGAAGAGGGGGGGGGGGGGGTGCGCAGCCATCAGATAACACGCATGGTCGCCGCCACGGAGGAAGCGGGAGGGGGTGGGGAAAGGAGCGCGCTCTGCCCAGCTGCGGAGCTGGTTACAGGGACAATGTCTACGTTGCCCATGCGGGCCAACAAACTGATCCTACCGACCGATTTGCGCATCTGCCGGTTTTCCAGAAGTTGCACCCCGCCATGTTTGTCGTAGTCGAGTGTCGGCTGGCCAGCGCGTTCACATGTGACTACACCCTCCGCAATCTCGGCTCCACAGGAACTGAACGCGCATTTCCAATACCGCACTGCCGAGAAAAATTCGTTGTCATTATTTCACAAATTTACAGTGACTGTTGATGCAAAGCAAGCGATCAAGGAGAATTAAAATTGTTTTTGTTTTTTTAACTAGTAGCCTCGTTCAGTTGTGAAGAGCTTGTCGGAAATAATCGAGGGCTGTGTACAAAACATTGTATCACGATAATGTACGGTTCTGGTGATTGATGGTCGATTGGTGTATGATAGGCGATGGCGAGATAAACATGTCATTGATTGATGAATTAAAGATAAGAAAAATAAATGAAATGGATAAAGAGGGGTTCAATGAGTCAAAATGCTCAGAATAAAAGACGATGTATGATGATGGTGACAGAAATGTTAGATTATATAATTGATAAATTAATTAGTTGAATTATTAAAAAAATTAGAAATTGGAAAAGGAATTTCAAAGGTGTCAAATGCTCACAATGAAAAGCCAAAGTTCGATTATCTAATAAAGAAAATTTAATGTGCGTATTTGATCAAATAATTGAAATCACAAAAAGAAAAAAAGAGAAGTGGGGTTCAATGGTGCCAAATTGCATGAAAAGTAAATGCTTGATATACTAAACAAAAAAAAATTTTAGAGGGGGACATTGACCAATTATTTATTCGAACTGGAGGAATAACTGAAAAATTGTGAAGATGGGTCAAATAGATGAAATGAAGGGTACATTCTTGATCACGATAATGAAAAGATTAAAGCATAAGTGGCAAACTAAATATTTCAATGATTGTATGAAATAAAATAAAATGAATTTAGCGATGTCAAATTGATTTTGACATCTTTGAACCACATTTTTTATAACACAAGATTTTCCACTATTTAAATTATTTTCTGATGAATTACCCTCTACATTTTCTTATTTACCACCCTTTAGCATTGACTTTCCGTCCCGGGACTTTTGACACTTGTGAACTCCCTTTTTCGGATTTTTACTTTTCTTCAATAGTTTCAGGTAATAAACCAATTACACACTTTAAAGTTTCTTAATTAGTATCATCACGAGTTGTTGGCTTTCCGTTCCGAGCATTTTGACACCTTTCAACTCCCTTTTTTTGATTCTTCAGTTTTGAAACATTTCAACTACCAACTGATAAATTAGTCTAACTCTTCTTCCTTAAATTCATCAAGGATTGGCTTTGTGGCCTTAGAATTTTTGCACCTTTGAAACCCGTTTTTTACAATTATTTACTTTTTCATTTAAGAAATTTCTTAATCACTTACAAACTAAATTTGCTTAATTCGCATGATCAAGCATTGGGTTTATTTTACAAATAATTCTGACATCTTGTTTTTCAATTTAACTACATATTTTAAATTTTTCATAAAAGGCACCATCTAGCACTGGCTGTTCATTCAGATAATAGGACACACAAGTTTTCATTTTTCAATTATTTCAACTAATTAGGTGGCAAATTATGATATATTTTCTAAGTACTGTCCAATTGTCTTTTCATTATAAGACTATTGCATCACCCATTTTTCAATTTTTATTCCCTAATTTATACCATTAATCCCAATGGTACCATTAGCTCATCGTCGCCTATAAAACACCAATCAGTTATCAATCAGCAGAAAGATGAATTACTAGGGTACGGTGTTTGATGCAGCCCTCCTTATTTCCGACATGTGGTGCCATCAACTACTACTTCAAATACTGCAACAACGCCGAAGTCTTTTCGGACGAACGAGCTGTATAATCTGTTGCATAAATACATAAAACTCGAGTAATATACGCGCCACGTGCTGTTATAGCGCCCAGGAAGAAGACAAAAGAATTTTTCCAGTGCACTCTGGCATTACAAACGAGCTAAAAATTGTTCGCAACGCGACGAGCAGGCAGTCCGGGCAGCTGAAGCAGTCGGTTGACTACATATACCAGCATGCACCGCGACAGCGGTGGCGTCGTGAAACTGGCCGGTGGGATCGGTCTATTGGTGGCGTAGCGGCGCGGGGAAAAGAATCGCGGTTCTCTGAAATTTATCGAGTGACATCATGACCGGATGTGTCGTCATCGTGACATCATATTTGGTCATGTTTAATACTTATAACAGACGTCATCATGACGTCACATCCGGTCATGGCGTTATTCATATATATATATATATATGATGCGAGAACATTTAACGTACGGGGCCGCTTAAAAAATTATAGAGTGAAGTTACGCTGCATTTAAAGAAACATTTTGTTGGACTCGATGTTTCGACCAGAAGCTGCAGGAGCCCTGATGAAGACCATTTCGTGGTCTAAACGTCGAGTCCAGTAAAATCTTTCTTTAAATGAAGCGTAACTTCGCTCTCTCTCTCAATATATATATATGTATATTGTAGTGTGGTAATCTTCGTTTTCGTAGCCACTGCCATGCATCGCGTGCTGGCACACTCGAGGACGAAGAAGTTGGTTGCTGCCTAGTTAATTCGCCATGCCTGACGCTCCACAGCGAGTTCCTCCTGAGCGGCTAGATCCCACCTGGGTTTACCGTATAAACACACCCGTACCATTGGTGCAGGTGCTGCTGGGTACGTTCCCGTACACACTGGAACTAAGAAGCCGCACATTACCATCTGCTTCCACCATGCCGGACAACACTGCCTCAACATCGCCGCTCCTCCCAACCACGGTCCTGTGTTCTGGAGCTCTACGGCAGTGTGACCCATATCTCTTCAGTGGCACGGCGGATCAAGACGTCGACGATTGGTTGTCGGCGTACGATCGTTTCAGTACTTACAACCGATGGGACGACACTACCAAATTAGGTAACGTTATCTTTTACCTGACTGACGTGGCGAACTTCTGGTTTCGCAACCAGGAGGCAGACCTGCCATCTTGGTCTGCATTTAAGATGAATTTTGCGGAAGTGTTCGGCTGCCCTGCAGTTCGCAAGCTTCGAGCAGAACAACGCTTGCGCGAGCGCACTCAGCAGGCCGAAGAGTCGTTCACGAGTTACATTGAAGACATAGTTGACCTGTGCAAGCGTGTTGACCCCTTAATGTCCGAAGCGGATAAGATAGAAAACATCATGAAAAGCATCTCTGACGACGCGTGCCAGATGCTATGAGTGAAAAATCCTGCCACGGTCAGGGACGTAATCAAACTTTGCCAGAGCTACGACGTGTTTCGTAAGAAGCGCGCTACTACCCGGTGGTGCGGTGTTAGAGGCGACACCATCTGTGCACTAGCTCTGGGCGGTTCTACTGTGTCAGAGGACAGCCCTTTGATTCAACAAATCAAAGCCTTCGTTCGAGAAGAGGTCGCCCGCTAGCTATCACTGGTCCCTCAGTTACAAGATACTGGCCGCCTTGTTCTTGACATGGCTCCGTCTTTGGCACCTACCATACGGCGTGCCGTGCAAGACCACATCGCTGATGTTCTTCCGCCCAGTTCCGTGCTCCCGCCCAGCCCAGTTCTGCCGACCAGCCCCGTGCCAGCGCAAGTAACGGCACAACTAACGTTCGCCCAGGTTGCGGCCAGACCGCTAATGCCATCAGGACCTCTTTCCTACCAGGCTGCTCCTTCTAACCTTCCTTTGCCTTTGGCTGGGTCTGCATTCAATGTCCCTATTCCAAGGGTACGCCAACGCCCTACGAACCCTTGGCGTACCGCGGACAACCGGCCAATCTGCTACTCTTGTGGGCTGCCGGGTCATGTCGCACGCCTTTGCCGCCAACGCCTTCCACCTTCTCGCCCTAACCATTGGAACTACTCTTACGATACCGACCAGCCCTCGCCGAGAACTCCGCCCGGTTCTGACTTTGTATCTCGGGGCAATTAAACGTACACCACTCGCCGATCATCTTCCCCTCGTCGCCGTTCGCCATCTCCGCTATGGCGTTCTACCGGCACTGTTGAGGGAAACTAGCAGTCGCTGTTCCCGGGGCAAGAACTGCGCTTGGTTCGAACTCGTCAAGTCATCCGTGTTCTTCCGCCAACGTAATACGAGTGTTTGTCGATGGCATCGTAATACTCGCTCTTGTCGACACAGGTGCTGCCGTATCCGTCACCAGTGAAGCTCTTTGCCGTCGTCTTCGCAAGGTGACCACCGCGCTTTCCGACTTCTCGCTTCGCGCCGCCTCATTACAGCGCATTCATCCCTCAGCGGCGTGCATGGCCCGTGTTCTCATCGAAGACGTCTTGTACACCATCGCGTTTATTGTACTGTCTGACTGCTCACACGACGTCATCCTGGGCTACGATTTTCTTTCCACTCATCGTGCCGTTATTGACTGCGCCCGCGCGGAAGTTTCCTTTTTGCCTCTTTGTGATACCGTCTTGTGTGATGCCCCTACCCAGTCCGCAAAACTGCTTGTCGCCAATGACACAGATATTCCTCCATTTTCTGCTGCCCTCGTTCCACTCTCCTGTGAAAGCGTTACTACTTCGACTGTCTTCTTCACACCTTCCGACGCCGCTTCACGTCATCCCTGCCTCCTGCTCCCATTTGCTGTTCTGAAGTTCGAAGGATGGCCTTAGTGCAACGTACGTCTCAAATCCATTTTCGTGCCCGTCCGTCCTGCTACGCGGCGAGTGTCTCGGTCGTATTGAGGAACTTGATCCTGCGCTTGTAAATACTCTTCCTGCCCCACCTACTTCATTAGACGTTAATGTTCTCAGCTCTTGCGATATAGCGACCGCTTCGACGCCAACCGATGTTCTTCAACAAGCTATTGACGCAGATATTCCACCCACACAACGCGATCAACTCGCTACTCTTCTACAGAACTTCACTTCTGCCTTCAACCTTCCTCACACCTCGCTGGGTCCCACGTCTGTCGTTACGCACACAATCGACACTGGTACAAACGCACCTTTACGGCAGCGTCCTTATCGCGTGTCAGCGTCTGAGCGCTAAGTCATTGCTGATAACGTGGACGACATGCTTCGCCGGGGCGCCATACAGCCATCTAACAGTCCATGGGCTTCTCCGGTTGTTTTGGTCACAAAGAAAGATGGTTCCGTCCGGTTTTGCGTCGATTACTGTAGGCTAAACAAAATCACGCGCAAAGATGTCTATCCTCTGCCGCGAATCGACGATGCCTTGGACTGTTTACAGGGAGCCGAGTATTTTTCCTCTTTGGATTTGCGCTCCGCCTACCGGCAGGTACCGATGGCTGATGATGACCACTCGAAAACTGCCTTTATAACACCGGACGGCTTATACGAGTTCAACGTTATGCCCTTTGGCCTTTGCAATGCCCCGGCTACTTTCGAGCGCCTGATGGACACTGTTCTTCGTGGACTCAAGTGGCAGACCTGTCTTTGTTATCTAGATGACATCGAAGTTTTCTCTACCGACTTTTCGTCTCACCTTCTCCGTCTAAAGCATGTCCTCACGTGTCTCGCCGATGCTGGGCTTCTGTTGAATTTGAAGTGCCACTTTGCCGCTCGAAAACTCAGAATTTTAGGCCACGTAGTCCCTAAAGGCCCCAATATAGTCCGACGTTTTCGACGCGACTGGCTGAGTCGGTGACGTCGGCCACGGCACGTCGGCTACGACGGGCGCGTCAAAAAACTGCCGCTTCTACAGTCTGGCGCGGCTGGCGTGCCTGGTGCCGCGTCGCGCATGCGCACAAGACGCCCTCGAGGGCTGGTACTTTTTCGGTGTGCATTTTCGAGCAGACGACAGGTCACCTACAGGGACGAACTGGCTGCCTATTGAGGCACTAATTATTGTTGTGATCAAGGCAATGATGCGATGTGTTTACTGCAAATGTTCAAATGGCACAAAGCATGTACAGCCAGCCGTGGAGACGTCCGGCCCAGCAACGGTCTGAGCCCGCGGCGACGACGGCTACAGACGGGACGATGATTGTGTGCGTGCGTGTTTTACTGAAAACTAATCATAATTCAAGTATTTATACGAATACAGAAGAGTTATAGATTACACAGTAATGAGGATCACTTTCTAGGCCGGCCGCAGTTCCTGTAGAATTCCATAAATTTCGCGAATTCCCTGGTTGTTGAGCCGCTGACGTTCCGTGTGGCCAAATCGAGTACGGCCTTCGATTCCGGCGCGTACAGGTCACAACTCTATGCGAAGCCGCTTCCGCAGATTTTGGTATTCTTCCACTGAATGTACTGCAGATAAGTGAAACAACACCATCGTTACACCTCCTAGAGCAATGCATTAAAACGTGTATGGCACACGCACCGCAGCGAAGAACTCACAGGTGTGCCCGGCCGCTCTACTGACAGTTTGCATCCCAGGCATTTTTCTTTCCTCTGAACGTCTCTGTAGTCAATCCGCTTGGTATCATAGACGCAGGGCTGCCCTCGAATGCCTTCTAGCAGCTTTTCCGCAACAGTGTCTGAAATGCGCGCGCGGTCGCTGTCTACATGCAAGCCGCCATCTTCACTGCGCGTGAGGAATGCTGGGATGCGTGGCCGACGCGGCTGACGCGGTCGGCGAGAAATAGGCGAGATTCTATTTGCGCGTCGGCGACGTTGGCCCGCGTCGGCTCGCGCTCGCTACGTCCATCACGCCGTGACGTTGGACTATAGACCTCGGTTTTTCGCCAACGTAACGTCGCGGAGGCCGACGTGCGCGCGCGCGCGCGTTACGTCGGACTATATTGGGGCCTTAAGGACGGCATTTTTCCCGACCCCACCAAACTTCGCGCAGTTTCAGAGTTCCCGAAGCCAACCTCCCTGAAACAGCTTCGGAGCTTTATCGGCCTCTGCTCCTACTTTCGACGCTTCATCTTGAACTTCGCCTCTATCACTGCTCCTCTGACCCGGCTCCTCTCCGGCAGCTCCGACCTTTCCGCCTGGACTCCAGCCTGCGATAAAGCCTTCGACACTCTACGCCGCCTTTTGGTTTCGCCTCCCATTCTACGCCACTTTGATGCGACTGCGCCTACGGAGATCCACACTGATGACAGCAGTATCGGGCTTGGTGCCGTCCTTACACAACGTAAGCCTGGTTACAGCGAGTATGTTGTGGCATACGCCAGCCGAACATTGACGAAAGCAGAGTCCAATTATTCAGTCACAGAAAGGGAATGTTTGGCCATTATATGGGCCATTGGAAAATTTCATCCTTATGTGTACGGCCGACCGTTTTATGTTGTGACCGATCAAGACGCTTTGTGCTGGCTGGCCGCTCTGAAAGACCCATCCGGTCGCCTTGCTCGCTGGGCTCTCCGCCTCCAGGAGTATGACATCCGGGTCATTTATCGATCAGGCCTGAAGCATACGGACGCGGATGCTCTTTCCCGCTCGCCATTGCCTAGTGATATCTCGTCTGACCACGTCTGTGCTTACGATTTGTCGACTCTTGCTACTATCTACATGGCTACCGAGCAGCGGAATGACCCCTGGATCAATGCACCTTTGGATTTTCTCTCAAGTCCTACTCCCGGTCATTCATCCAAAGCACTCATCCTGCAAGCCCACCACTTCCCTATTCGTGACGGTCTTCTCTATCGCCGCAAGTATTTGCTTCATCGACGGAAGTGGCTTCTAGTCATCCCGCGTCATTTCCGTGCCGACATTTGTGCTGCGTACCATGGTGACCCACAATGTGCTCACGGTGGCGTATTGAAAACCTACACGCGCCTACGTCTGCGATTTTACTGGCGTGTAATGTACCGCTTTGTGCGACATTTCCTGCGCGCTTGTGAACCTTGTCAACGCCGAAAAACTCCTCAGAATTCCCCTGTTTCGTTGCAGCCGCTACCCTGTCCTGCTCGTCCATTTGACCGCGTCGGCATAGATCTCTATGGCCCTCTTTCTACTACTCCCGCTGGAAACCGGTGGATTATCGTGGCAGTAGACCATCTTACTCGTTACACTGAAACATCACCGTTACCCTCCGCCACAGCAAGAGACGTTGCTTTGTTCCTTATCAACAACTTGATTCTTCGCCACGGGACTCCGAAGGAACTGCTCAGTGACCGCGGACGCGTTTTCTTGTCCGACGCTCTTGAGGCCCTACTGAAAAATGCCGCATCATTCATCGCACCGCTACTTCTTACCACCCTCAGACGAATGGCCTGACAGAACGCTTCAACCGTACTCTGACATGCTGGCCATGTACGTCAACAACGCTCATTCCAACTGGGACCAGGTTCTTCCCTTCGTAACCTACGCGTACGAAACTGCGATAGAGACAACCACTGGATTCTTTCCCTTCTTCCTTCTATACGGGCGTGAGACAACCTGCACAATGGACGCGCTTTTTCCCTACCACCCTGTTGTTTCTGAATCGATGCCACTCTCGGACGCCGACCAGTACGCAGAAGAATGCCGTCAGCTCGCTTGTTCGCTTACAAAGGAAAAACAGTGGCAACAAAAACACCATCTTGACACTGGCGAGGCGCCTTCATATGCACCCAACTCCCTGGTGTGGTTCTGGTTTCCTACCACAACCACCGGCCTTTTAAAGAAGCTTCTTCCTCGGTATCACGGTCCATACCGAGTCCTTCAAAAAACTCCTGTCAACTACGTAGTTGTGCCTGTTACGCCCTCTGAGGACTTGCGTCGCCGTGGACGCGAAACAGTTCATGTGAACCGAATTAAGCCCTACTACAATCCGTCTGTTCTTTCGGCTCCATAAGTCGCCAGGATGGCTCCTTCTCTACCTGGGGGGAAAATGTAGTGTGGTATTCTTCGTCTTCATAGCCACTGCCATGCATCGCGTGCTGGCACACTCGAGGACGAGGAGGAGGAGGAGGAAAAACTTTATTTAGTCCTATATTATTTGGCGGTTTTTGGACGTCTTCAGAGATGTCTGCTTGTTGTATCCACAAGAGTCTTCTCCGTCGACTTCGTCCACTTTTTACAATGGTCGGTTGCCCTCAGTCCAGGGCTCCGCTGGCTGCTGCCGCCCGTTGGGCTCGCTGTACCAGACCTTTCTGGTCTTCGCAGCGGTCGCTGGACAGCAGAGTCTCCCATTGCTCCGCACTCGGGTTTCGAATTTTGGGGACCACATCTATGTTTTGACATGCCCATGTGATGTGATAGTGTTGGTTTTTCATAGCACCACGGACATCTGTCAGCGTATAAGGTAGGGTGCATTTTGTTTAGTATGTGTAGGTTTCGGTATGAACCCGTCTGTAATTGTCTCCATATGACAGTTTCCTCTCTGGTGAGAGAACTGTGCGGTGGGGGATATCGCATTCTTCTTCCTCTATAGTTTTCTAGTATGGCCGAGTATGCCTTGGGTGCTGGCAAAAGTTCCGCGGACCCGTCGGATGCTCGGAAAGTAGTGTATGCTCGAGCTATCCTGTCAGCCTCTTGGTTCCCTGCCACCCCCATGTGCCCCGGTATCCATATAATTTTGTGTCTGGTCTTGTTTTCTTCGTGGTTTTTAAATCTGTCGCTCGCTTCGAGGAGTATACGAAGCGCGTGACGACCAATCCTACCATTCATGAAATTTCGACAGGCTGTTTGAGAGTCCGTGAGTATCGTTAGCGACCGCCCAGCTCTATAGCCCTCCGCCACCGCTAGAGAAATGGCTACTTCCTCGGCCTCTGCTGCTGTGCAGTGTCGGATAGAGGCGCTGGTCACTTCGCGTAGAGACGAATTGACCACCGTGGCCACTGCAATTTTGTTCTGTCCTCCTCTCGAGGACGCGTCTGCATACACAGTCGTGTCTTCAGGAGCGTATGTTTTTTGAATAAAATTGGCCCTTGCTTCTCTTCTACCTTGGTGGAGGTTAGGGTCCATGTTTCTCGGGATTGGAGCTACCTTGAGGGACTTGCGAAGTTCGTCGGGGATCGTTACCGTCCTCGCTATTTCTCGCATCTGCTCACAGTATCCGAGTCTCTGTAAAAGCGCTCTTCCAGTCGTTGTCTGCAGCAGCCTGAGTTTTTGCGACTCAAGCTGCGCCTCGCGTAGTTCTTCGAATGTGTTTTGCAATCCAAGCGCCATGAGCTTTTCTGTAGACGTGTTGCGCGGTAATCGGAGCGCCGTCTTATACGCTTTGCGTAGCAGGGCATCAGCTTGTTGTATTTCACTCTTGTTGAGGCACTGGTAGGGCAGGCTGTACATAATTCGGCTCACTACCAGGTTTCTAACTAGTTTTAGTGTGTCCTCTTCGCGCATGCCATGCCGCCTGTTGGTGATGCGGGTGATCATGCGTGTCACTTGTAGCGTTGTAGTTTTGAGCATGGTAAAAGTGTGACTACTGCGTTGGTTCGATTGAACCCACATACCTAATATTCTTATTTTTGTCTTTTCAGGGATGGGCATTCCTTCCAGGTAGATGTTGAGTTTCAGGCTCTCACTGGTTGGGACGGTCCGGTTTTGTTTGCCTCTCCACAATCGAAGCAGTTCCGATTTCTCGGTCGAGCATGCGAGTCCTCTTTCTCCGAGATATTTCTGTACACAGGAGGCCGCTTCCTGTAGTTTTCCTTCCTTCTCCCCGAGGGAACCGGTGTTCGTCCAGACTGTTATGTCGTCTGCATACATGGCGTGCCTGATGCTTTCGATCTTCTCTAGTTTTCGTGCTAGACCTATCATAGCTATATTGAAGAGGATAGGTGAGATGACTGATCCTTGTGGTGTTCCTTTGTTTGGCGCGTGAATTTTGTTCGATCGAAGGTCTCCCATGCCGATGGTGGCAGTTCTATCTGACAGGAAGGCTTTGACGTACCCGTGGATTCTGCGTCCGCAGTTCAGGTCGTCTAGACCTCTAAGGATCGCTTCGTGACTGACGTTATCAAATGCTCCCTTGATGTCAAGGGCCATTATGACATTTTCACCTGTTCGGGGTACGTTGCGGAGCACATCTTCTTGTATTTGAAGCAGCACGTCCTGCGTCGAGAGTTTTGCTCTGAAGCCGAACATGGTATGGGGTACATGTTCATTATCTTCCATGAAATTTTGCAGTCTTTGCAGCACCACCCGCTCGTAAAGCTTGCCGAGGCACGACGTGAGCGATATGGGCCTGAGATTTTCAATTTGGAGCTGTTTGCCAGGTTTAGGTATCATAATTACTTCGGCGTGTTTCCACTCTTCGGGAACCGTCTCCGCCTCCCAGTGTTTGTTTAGAAAACTTACGAGCTCTTGTATGAGGTCGTCACTCAGGTTTCGGATCAGGGTATTGTCGATTCTGTCGGCTCCTGCTGCCGTGTTTCTGGTCGTATTCCTTATGGCCGCATAAACTTCTTCCACAGTTATTGGGCGGTCGAGTCTCTCGTTTTCGGCTCCGCGATAGTTTCCTTGGTATCGTGAGGGGTTGCGATCACCGAAACATTTTTTTCGTGCCTTCTCTAAAAGGTCGGTGTCCGAGCCCTTGAAGGAGTGGATGAATCTGTGGATGCTTTTATTGTTTTCTGATTTTGTTTTGGTCGGATCGATTAGTGCTCTTAGGAGATTCCAGGTTCTGGCCGTACCTAAGGTTCCCTTAAGCGAGTCGCTGAATTGTTCCCAATTTTGTCTCGCGAGTTGCGCTGCGTATTCTTCAGCTTTTGCCGTAACTTCTGCTATCTTTAGTTTTAGTTTCCTGTTGTGTTTTTGCTTCCGCCATCTTTTGGTGAGACAGCGTCTGGCTTCCTATAGTCGCAGAAGGTGCCCGTCTACTTCGGGCGTTGTTGTTGTTCGTCTTACACTTTTTGTGCATTTGTCTCGCGTTTCTGTCAACATGCCGCTCCAGTCTTCTAGTGATTGAATGCCGCCTTCAGATTTTTTGCAAGCCCCGCGGAACGCGTTCCAGTCCGTGAGTTTTGCTTGTCCGATCCGGCATCTTACCCTTTCCGATGCTATTCGCGTCCGGAGGATAAAATGATCGCTACCTAGGTTTTCCATCATGTTTTCCCACTGTGACTCCTTGCTCTTCCTTACGAACGTGAGGTCCGGGCAAGTGTCCGTGCTCACACTATTACCGATTCTCGTTGGGGTCGCGGGATCTGTGATTAGCTTACAGCCAAAATATTCGGCTACGTCCGCTAATGTTCTTCCCTTGATATCTTGTTTCCGGTATCCCCAACTCGTGTCCATGGCGTTGAAATCTCCCACGATAATGAGTGCATTTTCTTTGGCCAGCTTGTGCGCTCCGTGGAAGAGTTCGAAGAATTTGGCTTTTCTTTGTCTTGGCGGGCTGTACACGTTTAGTACGAATGTGCTCCTTTCCTTTCGCTTTTTCGGAATGATTTCGACAAGCGCGTGCTCGATGTCCGTGTCGGCGATGTATCGTGCCTGATTGCGGTGATGGCTTTGATGACTAGAACGGCTGCTTTACCTCCGTTTTGGCTCTCGTAAACATCGTACCCCTGTAGAGAGGGCCTGGTTCCAGTCTCTTGGAGCGCAATCACATCGGGGGGTGTGAGCTGTGTGTTTATGTATTGTTTTAGTAGGGCCTGTTTTTTGCGGTAGCCTCTGCAGTTCCATTGCCAAATTTCTAAGTTTTCTTGGTCTTGGTGACGCGTCTTGGTCATGTTTACGTGTTCGTGCTATTGCCTTGTTCGACAGCGAACGCCGTTAACGCTGGACGGTTGTACGCTCTTTCCCTAATGTTTTCGTTATGTCTTTGTTTTCGAAAAGCACTTTTGATTTCTGAGATCTGCCCCTGAAATTGTGCTTGCATCTGTTGCATTTGAGATTGGATTTGCCGCATCATATCCTGCATCATCTGCTGCATCATCTGTTGCATTCGTGATTCAAGTTCTCCATTGTTGGATGCTTGTGGCTGTTTTGGAAAGGCTCTAGTGATTTCAAGCTCCCGCTGTTGTGCCTTTAGTGTTTTTGTTAGTTCCTCGACCTTGCGTTCGAGCTCATTTTGTTTGAGTCGAGCGAGTTCAAGCTCGCGTCTGAGTGCATCACTGCTCGCGTCTTTAGCTTCTTTGACAGGAATATTTTTGTTGTTTGTATTGTTTGTGTTACTATTTTCTACCGAGTGCGGATCAATGGTAGATGCCCAGCTTACCTTGCTGCCGCCTTTCTGGGAAAGCTTCGTTTTCTGCTTTTCTTCTTTGTTCCCCTCCTGTGAACCGGCCGGCGACAGAGATGGGAAGGAATTGGACCTTGATCGGCTCCTTGAGGTCTCTCCTTCTGAGCTGAACCATCGCTTGCGTGGTCGCCCGCGTTGGCCACTGCGCCCTCTTTCCCCGCTGGGCTTTGGTCTTGCTTTTTTCAGTCTCTCGGGGCACTCTTTGGATCCGGTGCGATGTGCCTCACCGCATATTAGGCACTTGAGCTCACACACATGGTCTTTCGTCGGATTTTTATCTCCGCACAGTCCGCACACAATAATGTCCGGTGTGGGGCACACGTCGGAGCGGTGTCCTTGCTGGAAACAGACGTAGCACACTTGCCTCGTGGGGCGGTACTGGTAGCACGGTAGTTCACCTCCGTAGTATATTACGAATTTCGGCAAGATCGGGCCGTCGAACGTGATCACGGCGGTCTTGGATTTTCCAAGCATCCTTGCCTGGAGAATGGTTACTCCTTGAGTTCTGACTCGTAGGTGTGCTTTCAGCTCTTCGGGAGACGTACCTGGGTCAACACCGTGAATTACGCCGCGAAAGACGTCCTCCGGAGCTGCCACGTAAGCGTTGACCTCGTACGACTTTCCGGCGAACTTAAGGCGGGTAATGCGCCGCACCAGGTGAGCCGTTTCTTCATGTGGGGTGCTAACGATAATGATATTTGATCCTGTGCGAAGCCTTACAAGTATGTCCTCGTCCTTGCATTGTTGGCCGCACGCCATGATAACGGCGCGCGCTACTTGGTGTGTGGTGAGTGATTTCACCATGAGTCCTTTCTTGGGTCGAAAAATTATT
This sequence comes from Amblyomma maculatum, assembly GCF_055883805.1. NCBI lineage: Eukaryota > Metazoa > Arthropoda > Arachnida > Ixodida > Ixodidae > Amblyomma > Amblyomma maculatum. Next base: position 152,159,582 of record NC_139345.1, on the reverse strand, counting down.
TTGATGTCATTTTTGGGGAGTGGCGGCAGTCTTCGCCTAGGCCTCCTCTGCTCCACCTCTCCGGTCTTGTTGCAGCCGGTCGCATTACCCTGTGATTTTCGATCATGAGGTTGGGCGTCCGGGCCGGTTCCCGTGCCTTTCCGTTGTCCTTGTCTCTGAAGTTTTTTTTTCTGGCGCTTGGATTGAACAAGCTCCCAACTGGCATCGTTGTTGTACCCGACGCGCTCCGATGAGGAATCTGACGGCATTCCGTCTTCGCTTCCTGACTCGGCGTCTCCAAAGTCGTCTTCATCCATCCCTTGGAATTCGTCAAGGAGGGCATTTGGTGGTTGTGGCGACGCACTTGGGGCTTGGCTTGGCCCTGCCATATGGTCTCCCTTTGAAGAAGAGTCGGTGCTAGGCGCCGCCGTGGTCAATAAGCCTAGCGTCCCATTCTCTCCCGATGTCGTGCTGGGCGTCCCGTCAGGGTTAGCGGGCTGGCGCCCGCTTTGGAACTTTCAAGTCCGGTAAAGATCCGAAAAAATGGTCCTACCGCTTGAAATATGGCATCCAGGGGATCCAGCACTTGATGTCTTCCAGTTCCGAATGAAATCCGGTGGCGAAAAAGCGTTGGTCCGGTGAAATCGGTCAAAATTTGCGCAGCTGAAGTGACGCGTGTCCGCCTGCTTCAACCGCCATGAAGGATTCTCCTCGAGGACGAAGAAGTTGGTCGCTGCCTTGGTGATTCGCCACGCCTGACGCTCCACAGCGAGTTCCTCCTGAGCGGCTTGATCCCACTTGGGTTTACCGAATAAACACATGCCTACAATATATATATATATATATATATATATATATATATATATATATATATATATATATATATATATATATACCTCGTATGGCCTCATATCCAGGCATCCGTGCTGTGTACCCCGTCGCGGAGGTGCGGTGGGTAAGACGCGCGACTACTGTGCCGGAGTACTCGCGTTTGACATCCCGACCGTGGTTGCTGCGTTTCGCTGGAGGCAAAATGAAGCGGTGGCTCCGCGATGTCTACAGAGCCAGTAGCAAGCCCGTGAAAACAACAACCACCAGTTGCCCTTGGTGATTCTAGCCCAGGACATTCTCGACGCTTAATAGTGCGTTGATAAAGTTGTTTCCTTCTCCTCCACAGCTCTGCGATGCCAGCGCACGTTAAAGACCTCCATCGAAACGCAACCCGACCTCGGCGGCTGCCTTTCGATGGAGGCGAAACGAAGAGGCGTCCGTGTGCTGTGCGATATCAGCACACGTTAAAGATCCCCAGGTGGTCAAAATTACTCCGTAGCCCTCCACTACGGCTCCTCGTTCTCTCTTTCCACTTTAACTCCAACCTTCCTCATTTTCCTTACGGTGCGGTTCACGTGTCCACAGACTCAAGTGTGACAGATACTGCGCTTTTCCCTTCCTGTGAACCAATTATGAACCAATTATAAAGGCCCGCAGGGCCCCGCCGGGGTGGTGTAGTGGTAAGACGCCCGACTACTGTGCCGGAGCACCCGGGTTCGAACCCGACCTCGGCGGCTGCGTTTCGATGAAGGTGAACCGAAGAGGCGTGCGTGTGCTGTGCGATGTCAGCGCACGTTAAAGATCACCAGGTGGTCGAAATTACTCAACAACCATCCACTACGGCTCCGCTTTATCTCTTTCCACCTTCCCTCCCACCTTTCTTTCATCCCTTACGGCGCGGTTGAGGTGTCCACAGAAAACAAGTGAGACAGTTCGCCTTTCCCTTCCTAAAAATCAATAAATCCCTGCGCTTACGGTGAGGTTCAGGTGTGCACAGAAACAAGTGTAACAGATACTGCGCCTTTCCTTTCCTGTGAACCAATTATTTATTATTACTATCCATGCTGCATCTCATTTGGCGCTTCCTCGCAGGTGGTGGTGGAAAGCATTTATTACAAAAAGAGATGTTGCTTGGAGAGCCATCCCTAGTGGGCCGCTCCCCTTACAATACTAGGTGGAGTCCCTTATTCCGTGACTCCATTGGTCTGGGCCGCCACACGCGCTCGCTGGACCATGCGCTTGTTGTGCCGCTAGATCCAGGCAGCCGAGCAGGGCCGCCTCGCAGTCCTTTAGGGTAGGGGAAAGGGTTATGGGTAAAAGAGAAGGATTTAGCTGGCATGCCCAGACCATGTGAAAGGTGTCAGCCACCTCTCCACAGAAAGGGCAGAGGCCAGAAAAGGAAGGGTCGAAATGTTTGAGTATGGCCGGGCCCAGTAGAGTGTTAGTAAAAAGTGTTAGTATTTGCACCGAACAGTTTGCAGAAGCAGTAAAGTATGAATCAGTGGCGTTTCCAATTGGTTTACAGAACGAAAAAGTGCACTATCTGTCACAGTTCTCCGTGGATACGTGAATCACACCTTCAGGGAAAGAAGGAAGGTGGGAGTGAGAAAGGAAAGTGATGCCGTATTGACCACTACGCAATAAATAAAACCTTTCGCTCATCGCGCTTCACTGGTTCAAAGTATTTCCCCAAGTCGCGAAAATTTTGTAACACATGTACATTCGTTTTCTAGTACCCGGGTTACCAGTTTCGTGGTACAACTAAATAGAATTCCATCTTTCACGTCCTGCACAAGAAGGTTTCTCGTCAGAACTAGCTGCTAATCTAGCTGTACATGCCACAATCGACAACGCCCACCGCTTCAATTTATCGCTTGTGCCTACGCTTCTCTTGAGTTATTCTAAAAGATGTGTTAAGCACGCATCTTTAACAAAATTCGGTTTAAAGTCGTCAATGGTCATTTAAAGAAGAGCGCCAATTTACAAATTTTCTTTTTTTTTTCTTTAGGCTTCATAGTAGACTAGAGTACACGAAGCCGATAGGCGCAATCGCGGCTGCGCGCTTTTGCCTGTGTCATGATCGAAGTCTGTGCGGCGCGCAGCACTCACTTCGAGCTGAGGAGCAGAGCCATGTCGACGAAGAAGTCGCCCAGTGCGCCGTCGTGAACGAGGCGCGAGCGCAGCGAGTTCCACTTGTTTAAGGCGACGAGGCCGACGCTCAAATGGAGGGCGTAAAATCCAGGCCGTTTCAGGAAAGGGCCCACTTGAATTTGCAGCAACGGGTGAAGGCCACTTGTCAGGCTCAGCTGGACCAGGCTCTCGAGCACCGACCGGTGAGAACGCTTCTCCGGTGGCCAGGACAGGCCATGCTTGTCCATCACACTGCGCACAAAGTCTGCGACGGCGCACAGTCCTTTCACATCAGCAAGGTTTGGTCGACCATTTGGGATATCTTTGTGCATTACATCAGTTCGCGGGCCGTAGCCACAGTAACCCCGCCCGGCCCCGCTCCCTATCAGATCAGTTTTGATTGCCAACTTATTGCTCAAGCCGAGCATGAGAATTTTGAATAACAAAAACTGGTTGATTGATTTATATTGAAGCGGTAAGTGAAACTGCGCAAATATAACAACAGCGAAGTACAGATAATGGCACTACGGTTAAAAACATTCGACGCAGAGTCGCAATCATTTTGATGCTTTTTTATAGGATGTATTGAAAGTCATGGTCGCTTTTTGTGGTGCAAAGCTCAGCTTCGGCGGAGCAATCCAGAACAGGCGACGATAATGCGATTAGATAGCACTGCAGCGTTTCGCCATGCACAATGCAGCACAAAATGGCAACCTCTGTAACGTGAGTGCATAATTCCTATATTTGTGTAGCTGAGCCATTCTCAGCAATGGTACAATGCAGCAAAAAAGAACAAATCCAGAGTCCCAGTCGAGATTGCAGTCGTAAGTGTAGTTGTTTGGGTAGATAACAGTAGAACTCTCAGACATAAAGGCGTCTGCTTTCCCTCATTTATTGATCAAGTTCACTAACTCCAAAGGATGGCGACTTATTTGACAAGGACTAGCTTAGCGTGGGTTACATATTACCAGGGAAACACTCAAGCTGCTACCCCAGCCTGCACTTTGAGCAATATATCACTGAAGCCAACTGGCAGCTAGATGCTTTGTAAAGATTTGCAAGGATCGGCTCAATGGTTAGAAATAGATGGGTTTCCTCACCATTGGCGTATTGTGCGAATTTATTCCTGACTGCCTGAGCGCAGCAGAAATCAAGGGCTGTTTGCTGCGGTGGAAGGTGGAACTAGTGAGTGGCCAGAGAAACTGGCTTGAAGTTTCAAGATACCTTCTTTCATGTCTAAAAAGGAAACAACGAGTGCAGTAGACAGGCATGTTCATAGGTGGTGGGCGTGGCTGTGAGAATTAGTAATTAGCAATGAGTTATGCATACCTCACGAAGAGCAAAAATACATAATCAAAAGGTGTCATATGGCTACTAGAGTACGCAGGTTTCATAAAACAATAGTTTACCTTTCTTCTCCTTCGAAAAATGGGAGAAAAGCAGAGCTCCACAGAACTTTAAAACGCACGGAAAAACTGATGCACTGAGTAGTGGGTATTACGTGACAGAGTTAGTGGGTTGATTCAGCACTTTCCCTAAGCACAGAATCGTACAAGCATTAGGCTTCAGTAATGCCAACATCAAACATACGTACGTTCCCCCTTCCCATGCACCCGATACAAGTCAATTTGCCCGCATGGCCTAGACCGTTGCGCGCATGGATGGCGACCGAGGGATCATGTGGTCCAATCAGGCATAAATGTGGATATATTTATTCACGTCAAATTATTTCATTTACAAATTTGCTTCCGTTAAGACATAAGGCATCCTCCTCTTAGGGTAAAATTCGAATATTTGTTATTTTATTCCAGTACGAGACAGCATGCGAAATGTGTGTTTCTAGAAACGTTGACACCGCTCGTACGAAGCTTTGTTTTCCGCCTAGCGTAAGCCTTAACTTTGTCTCGCTAGAATTTATTACCTTAAATAAACTTCAATACCATGTAAATAAGGGCCAGCTGCAAACTTTCAATGGGTTTGGTTTATAAATGTGTTTTTTGGCTTAGAGAAGTTTGAGCGAAAACACTAATTATATATTAGACAGTATTCACACTTCACTAACCCTCGCATCTCTGCGCTCGAATCTGTGAACAGTGCTTGTCGAGATAGTGTCTCATTTTCGCCGCACAGAACAAGCGTCAATGTTCAGTGGTTTTCAAAAATACACAGCCCACGGCTTCGGTAAGCGGAGCGGCTGCTGGCCCGCACCGCGTCGCTGCTATCTTTGCTCGGCGCTCGGCGCGAGGGTGCCATATGTGACGATAGCTATCTCCCTCCCTCTCGCGCTTTCAAGTTAAACGCCGTCTGAACACTTAGTGCGGCGTTCGTCTGTTTCGCCGCTGCCGCTCGCTACGAAAGAGGGCGTCTGGACACTGGATGTTCGTAGGATGTTCGCGTCATCAGGAGGATTGTGTGGGCAGGCCCACACCATGTGGTGCAGGTATGCCTTCTCCCCGCAATATTTGCATTTGGGGGCTCCAGATGACACAAATACAGTGCTAAGAATTGAGGGGTGGGAGGCTGCCCTATACAGCTCTGGACTAGAGGCCTAACGAGCCCTCGTGACACGGGCGCGGACAGCAGCGGCAGCCGCTTTAGTCCTGGACTAGGGATCCACCCCCTACACATCCCCCTCCCTTATCTCTACTCAATAAAGTTTGTCACTCACTCACTGAGGATGTTCGCATCGCCGGTCTCGGCGCTCACCACGTGGGCGATTGGCGCGCGTTTGCAAATACTGGCGCCTTGCTACCTTGCTACAAAATACGTTCATAGGGGGGCGTGCATCGAGACGTGAAAAACGAGTTCCGTGGCTCTCTCGCCGCGCCGTTATGCGGACCTATGTCCACGAAGCGCTGAGATGCCGCACTCTGTAGTGGCGAGATCATGCTTCTCAGTCCGCTTCTCTTGGGCAGTTGTGGCGAAATTCAGTATGACTTTTCTAGAAAAGATTTCTCTCCTCAATGCAAACTCTTCGAATAAAGAAATACCAAGTTTAATGGGAACAAGTGTTCTATCATTAGTATACTTGCACTGGACAAATCGGAGATCTTAAACATCTACCGTGAATTATCTCAGTGTGAATGAATTTGAACATTATGCTACATTTAATGATATATCACTAGATAGCTTACGTCAAGTACGATTACACAGTATTAACTGTTGGTACTAATGAGTTGTCACTGATATGTAAATTGCGAATAAATAATTTGCTACACCTTGAAGTCATAAATTGTTGGATAGTAATTGCGCTGGACTAGCTAATAGTACTTTTCAGATTATCGCCCTCTATTTAATTGTCACTAAATATGTAATATGCATGCTTGGAAAACTTATATAAAGGAGTATATGATGTAAATTATGGGAGGCGTTAATTAATTATCAATAATTTGTTAATTGCGAATATATATATATATATATATATATATATAATCATTAATTTGTTAATTGCGAATATATAGCTTGGATAGCTTATGGATAGCTTATGTCGAGTATTATTGCACATAACTAATAATATGAGTCATTTATTTATCGTATCGCCATAGACATAGTTCGCCACAATACATCAGATTTAGCCTAATTCAGAGCAAGATACTGTAATCGTTACTAATTTTTCTTGACAGGAGGGTACAATTATACACAACATAGGCTATTCAAATATATTTACCTTGAACATTTAGCACGGCACTCAATGTTTAATTGCAATTAACAATTTAGGGATAATTACGTAACACCCTTTATAACTTGTGTGCACTAATACTCGGCATAAGCTATCCAATGATATATAAATTCAGGTTGTAGTGCAACATATATATTTAATCGCAATTAACAAATAAGCAATAATAATTAACACCTACTAGTAGCTCTGTGCAATGATACTCAACATAAGTTATCAAGTTATATATAAGTTGAGGTTTTAGTGTATTATAAATTTAATCGCAATTAACAAATTAGGGATAAATAATTAACCCATATTATTTGTTCTGTGCAATAATACTCGACATAAGCTACCCAATGATACGAATTTTGAGGTTTTAGTGTAATATATATATATTTATTCGCAATTAGCAAATTAACACTAAATAGTTAACGCCTATTATTAGTTCTGCGCAAGAATACTCGATATAAGCTATATAATGATACGTAACTTGAGGTAGTAGTGCAATATATATTTATTCGCTATTAACAAATTAGCAATAATAGTTTAGCACCTACCAATCATTATTTGCTATCATACTTCACACAAGTTTTCCAGCCATGCATGACTTCATGGTGTAGCATATTTCATACTTAGTTGCAATTAACAAAAGAGAGATGATTAATTGAACAGTAGCTATCCAACAATTTATGACTTGAAGGTATAGTGAAATATTTAATCGCAAATCACAAATTAGTGACAGCTTATAAATACCCACAATTAGTACAGTGTTATCATACTTGACAAGCTATCCAGTGATATATCTATAAATGCAGCATAATGTTCAAATTTATTCCCACTGATATAATTCACAGTAGATGTTTAAGGTCAGCGATTTGTCAAATGCAACTATGCTAGACAAAATGGCCAATGGTAAAACATTTGTTCCCATTAAACTTGGTATTTATTCTTTCGAAGAGTTTGCATTGAGGAGAGCAGACTTTTCTAAAAACGTCATACTGAGTGTCGCCACAACTGCACAAGAGAAGTGGACTGAGTAGCAAGGTCTCGCCAATGAAGAGCGCGGCATCTGAACGCTCTTTGGACATAGGTCCGATAACAGCGCGGCGAGAGAGAGGCACGACACTCGTTTTTCTCGTTTCGATGCACTTACGGCGATGAACGTATGTTGGAGGAAGGTAGCAGGCCGCCAGTAATAGTAAACGCGCGCCGAGACTGGTGATACAAATATCCAGAGTTCAGACGCCCTCTTTCGTAGCGAGTGGCAGCGGCGAAGCCATAGGGAAGAAAGGCGAAACGGACGAACGCTGCACATAGAGTTCCGAAGGCGTGTTACTTTACAGCGCGAGAGGGAGGAAAAAGCCGTCGTCACGTACCGAGCGCCGGGCAGAGATAGAAGCGCCGCGGTGCGGCCCGGCAGCCGTTCCACGGACTGAAGCCGTGGGCCGTGTATTTTTGAAAACCACAATACATGCACTTTTTTAAATTGAAATTTGAATTTTCAAGCCCATTGATCGAACGAGCCGTCGGTCCAAAGCGCACAGCTTTAACAGGCCGTTGGGATGCAGCAATGCGAATAGAGCCGAACCATGTGAAAAGTGAAAGGTGCGGCCTCGAAGCATACGTGGGAGGATGTGTCGATTCTCGGAGCATGAGTCCGTGAGTCTGTTTTCTGAACCATAGGGTCTTCTTAGCAGCGTCATCTGGCGTAATAGCAGAAATATTTTTAAAGCGAAGAGTACCGCAAATAAAGCCCGCTGCTCTCGTCGCTTCTATGACGCAATGAAATAACGTTTTTTTTCGTACCCCGAAACAACGACTCGAATCCAATTTTTGCATCATTTTTCCTGTCCTTTTTTTTCGCATTTATTATGGGTTGTGTTCCTTTTTAGGTTGCATTAAGTCATGTTTTTATTACAAGTAGCCGTAAACCCACCTGTGTAGGAGCCGAGAGGTAATATCAGTTGTTGTCGTATGGCAGGGCTCGCACTTTTTAATACCGTTACAGAGTGCTATCGTAGTCTGGCCGCAGAAGACGACAAAATCCTCAGCACGCCTGCCAAACACACGCGCAGATTGGATTTCGTGACTGGTGAACTGAATGCCGACGGCGCGCTCTCCGGTCCTGCCAAATATGTTTGTGAAGACCCGACAACGGCATGTGTCCGTGATTATTTTCAGCCCTATGACAGAGGTCAACAAGCTGCACTTGCGTCAAGTGCTCGCAAGCCTAAGCCGCTTTGGTCTTGTGGTCAACGGCCCGAAAAGCGAGTTCGTAGGTGCAGAGTTCTTTCTCGACCATCGTGTCAACAACCATCTCTATTGAAAAAAACTTTATATAGGACCTATTCATATCGGGTTATTGGACATGGGAGTTGTGGGAGTTGAGGGAGTAAAAGGAGTAGTAGGAGCAGTAGGAGTCGAAGGGTATGTGCGTTGCAGAATGTGGTCAGCGCCCCTCGTTGTGGGGAAAATGCGGATGCAGGCTACAATGACGTTCAGGTAAATAAAAATGGACGTAAATAAAAAAAAATTAAAAAAACCTTAGCCCGCCAGGAATAGAACCCTAATCTCACGGGCTACACCGCATACCGGCCCAACACGCTAACCACTATACAACGGCGACAAATGGTTTGTATGCTTATATTTGCCATTTTCTATTGCGATTTTCTGTTTCGAACTTGGTATCTTTTTCGTAAGTGCGGTCGTCCTTCGACGATTGCCCTGTAAACACGCTGAACCTTTTTCTTTTCTATCAATACAGGTAGGCAATATCATCTTTCATTCAAACGTATCAGTGTTTAGCACGTACACCTAAGAATATGCTAATGTGTTACATACTGGCTATTTTTTTCGCCGTGTTTGAGCACATTTTTCTTTCTACTACAGATATCTCGCACGGAGCCGCTTGCCATATATTACCTTTTAACTTCACATGCTGCCAGCGGAGCAGCGGCGGAGTATTTTACTTACCATCACTCCTTTTGCATATGCAAACCCATAAATAAACATCGCTGTTTATATGCAGGTATCAATGAATGGTTCAGTGGGCGGCGACATGTATTTTGAGTTATGCTCGAGCATACTTATGTTCATGTGGAAAGGCGAATTTATTCCCTGCCCTTCCGTATTGCAGACTCGCCATCAGTTACAGATATGAACGTGCGCCATAAGGTCGGAAGACATGCAGCGATTGTTGATTGTAAATTCCGCATGCGCTCACAGGAGTGCATGCAGAGATCGAAATGCAAAATAAACTTTCATGTTTATTTCATTCAAATTTGAGAAAGGCTTTCTTGTTTTTAATTCTTGATTCAATTTAGCTGGGACACCGCATGCGTATATCAAACTTTGCCTTTTCAAACTTGCCTAAACAAATCCTGATTAAGGAGCCCAGCCAACTCCTGTATCATGGTCAACAGGACCTATTCACAACTCCGATAACACCTAATATATATCCCATATGTGATATACAAGAGGTAAAGGAGTCTGAAAAGGAGAAACAGGACCTATAAGCGTATCCTGTGCGTCCTCATACTAGTCCTGAATGCTTCTTTATGGGTCCTTTATGCCCCATTTTGGCTCCTACATACTCCCATATTATTTCATACAGCACCTATTAAAACCGCAAATAGGTGTTTTCAATAGGGATGGATTTCGCCCGTTACCGGCCCGTGGCACCGCTATCACTAAATTTCCCCTGCGCCCCACCACCCGACAACTGAGCGAATTTCTTGGTCTCTCCAACTATTACAGGCGCTTTATTTCTCGCTGCGCTGCAATACTGCAGCCTGTTCACGACCTTCTCTTGGCCCGGAGTAAGCGGACAGCCCTTGTTCATTAGACCAATAACACTGAGAGTGCGTTGATGGGCATCAAAGCACCCATTATCGGTGCAACGCTCTGGTTCATAATAAATGTGACGCGCCACGTGTGTCATGGTTGATGCATCGGACACTGCTGTCAGCCGGTTTTGTAACAGTACGTCGCTGGAGCTTGGCAGCCAATCGCCTTCTTTTTCTACATCACCTTCGGCCGAGAGCTGCTGGGAGTATACTCAGCCGTGAAGCACTTAAGACATTTTCTCGAAGGACACATCGGTCATATCCTTAATGACCACAAGCCACTGGCGTTCACACTGGCATCCATTAGTATCTCCAGTGCTCCACGCAGGCAGCTCGCCTGCATTTCCAAATTTACCTGCGACATTCTTTACGTTAGCAGCAAGTTGAACATAGTTGCCGACGCTCTTTATCGTGAAAAAGTCAATGCGACAGAAAGTGGATGGCCAATTATTGACTTCATGGCTATGGCTGCCGCACCGCGAGCCGATGCCTAGCTGCAACGGCTTCGCACGCGCGACATCTCTCTGGTGTTGGAGGACGTCTTGCTCCATGACTGCGCCGTTCCCCTCGTTTGTGATACGTCAACCGGTTGCCCTCGCCCTACTTGCCTCCACCTTACCATTGAACCGTCTTTGACGCCCTCCATTATTTGGCCCATCCTGGCATCCTCGGTACCCAGCGCCTTGTCACGGCTCGCTATGTCTGGCCTCTCATCAACGTCGATGTTCGCCGCTGGTCGCGCACGTGCGTCAGCTATCAGCGTAGCAAGGTGCATCGACACACTGCGACTCCTTCCCGTCCCCGGACACCCCCGTCAGCCCCCTGCTAGTCGATACTGTCGGTCTGTTATCTCCCTGCGAGAACCACCGGTAAATGTTAACCTACATGACAGGATCACGAGATGGCCTGAAGCGATGCATCTTCTGGACATAACGCGGAGTCGATCACAAGAACATTCATCCCACTCTGTATAAGCCGCTACGGTGTCCCTTCCGCCATTACGAGTGATCGTGGTCGTCAGTTTGACTCCACATAATTTGCCAACCTGTCTCGGCCCGTAGGCTTCAATCACATCAAGACTACCTCTTACCACCCGATTTCGAGCGGTGTCATCTAGCATTTTCACCGGCAGTTGAAGCTTCACTTATGGCGGTCGCTTTCTCTTTACCATGAACTGAACCCCTATCCTTCCTCCTGCTTGGTGTCCGCACCGTAGTTCACAGTGCCCCTTCAACTTCTGCAGCAGAGCTAACGTTTGACACTACTCTCCGTGTCCCTGGCGAATTCTTCGACCCTCGCCAACCACGCCTGCTGGCGTCACAGATTACGGCTGCCGTATACTTAGCGGTATGAACACTGCCTTTCCACCACGTGAGCGCCAGTATTTTCGTCGTGTCTACGTCCCCCCCCCCCCCCTCTGTCCTTCAGTGGTGCACTCACGTGTTGTTTTCCACAACGCCGTGCGCCCACCCTTACGGCCACCATATGATGGTTCAATCCAGTTGCTCCGTCGTGCTCCTCAGCACTTTCTCCTGCTCATAAACGGTCGGCAGGACAGGAACTCCGTTGACCGTCTTAAACCCGCCTACCTTGACTTCGACGTCCTCACCAACTGTGCAGCTGCATCCTCTCAAGACCGTGCTAGTCTTCAGAGCGTACGATTCATGCCAACAGTATCCGTGTTTTGCCATTCACCTTTGCTCATAGCTTTATTGCTAAAGGAGAGGCCTATAGCGTGCCATCGTGGTCCCGCCGCAGAGGATGACAACTCCAGCACGCCTGCCAAGCACGCGCAGATTGGATTTCGTGCGCGCTCAACTGAATGCCGGCGGCTTACTGCCTGTTCCTGCCTGGCCGAGCAGCTCCGGCTAAATATATTTCTGGAGACCAGACAACAACTTGTGTTTGTGATTCATATCCACACCGTAATTATTTGTATAGTTATTTCCAGCCTTAAATCGCTGGGTATTACCTCTGGTTGCTGTGAGAGTTACTTCTGCGCCGGAATACACGTTAAAAGCGCTGTCATACAGCCAGTGAGGAAGAAATGAGGGGACCCTACTGTTGAGAGATCAGAATTTCTCCTTCTCGGGTGCCCGACGAGCGATCAGCGCGTAGCTGGAAGTAGAAATACAGCCTAAGGTATTTATTCCGTGCAGGTCGGCGCGTCCCCTATAGTCATACTGGGTTGACATGCGTGCTATTTTGAAGAAATGTGTGCGTTCTTATAGATTCCAGCGTGTGAGTACTTCATGAACACCGGGGTGGTCGACGTGATTGTGCTGTAAGGTGCAACATGAAGGGGCTTCTGTGGCTTTTGGGGACGTGTCCATGCTTTTGCATTGTTATACATAGCAACCTTAAGTATCGCGATCGAACTTTGTTACCCGTCAGCATAAAAGCAAATTTGATCTTGAAATTTTTGAAGGTAAAAACTAAACGTTTCAAAAATGGAAGAAGCCCTAACAAGACATTCACAAGAAAGGGAACACGGACTAGTGCTTTGCCCTGTCCCCTTTCTTGTGAATTTCTTGTAGCGCTTCGTCCTTTTTTGAAATGTTGCACCAACTAGACCAGCAAAACGTTCTTGAAAAACTAAACAGTTGCCATGCAGTGCCGGTTCAGGTGTCCACAGAAAATGTATGACAAGTTTTCCGTTGTTCCTTTCATGTGGACCAATTATAAGAAAAATTATGAAAAGACCGTTAATTGAAAATGCGGCGTTACACAGTCTATCGCTGCAGCGCACAGAGCGTTTGCTCTATTGCTTGGTTCAAACTCCCGCAATTTTGCTTCAATAAGCGAAACACATCCAAGGTCACTGCGGCTCCTGAGGAACTTCAAAAATATTTCGAGGTCAAGTTGGCTTGTTGCGGGGGGCGCTCGAGTGGCCGCCATGTGCGGACACAGTTTTCATGGGCTCTGTGAATTTTCGCCACCTGTCGCGGAAATTGACCAGCTACCCTCAAGATTCTTCGTCAGGGAACGAAGAAAGCTACAAGGACCACGCGGAGTGACCTGTTTCGGCAAGTGAACTTTGTTTCCCGCCGATTTTTCGGTTTCTCGTTTTCACGGACCACGTCGATCAGCTAACCATAGAGAGCCGCCATTACCGAGCTGCCGCGGCGAACTCTGCGGCAGAGTCACTGACGCCGACGCCGCACATCTACGGCACGGCGCGGGAAGTAGGGCAGACTCTAAGGAAATGACAAACATTGAGATCGTTGACGGAGAGAATATAAGCCCCGAGGATATGATACAAGGCTCATGGTTCACCGTGAGGAAGTCGAAGGCGCTACAACTCGAGATCGCGGAGGCGCAGACAGACGAAGGAAAATGCGACACGAAGCAAACGTCTACGGCGAAGGAAGGCAGGCGCTTAGCACGACAATCAATAGAGACGCTGCGTACGCATTTGGAACTTGTTGGAAGGTCAAGGTCAAAGGTCAACTGATGTGGGAAGTAGCTTAACGCCTGAGCAGCTGTGTGGCTAGACACATGATAGATGACGTGAATATCAAGTGCGTAGCCCCGCCACGGACTCGGAAAACGTGAAGTCCAAACCAAGACGAAGTTTACTTTACCAATTACCGCAGTCTCTTCCTAGCCATAACAAAAAAATTGAGAGCACTGTGGAATCTACACTGCAGAAATGCAAAAGCTGGAGTTTTGGTGCTGCATACGGTGCATTACGTTTGCTCTGATCATTATTATCAACTAAATGAACCGTCATTATCAATGCTACTGTCATACAGCTGTATAACGTCACAACACCTGTGGCGCTCCTGGAGGAGAGAGCGGGAGTTAGGCCGCCGTTCATGCCCACCGCCGTCTCTCACGGATGGCGCTAGTTGGTCACCCAGCTTAGTGTTCCTGTATATGCTGGGAGCATATACAGGAACACTAGCCCAGCTTTGAGGCGTGACGTCACACAGAGGTCATGCGAAAGGCCATTTCATGTGCACCGCCGTCGCACAGCAAAGGCTTGAATCTAAAAGTAGTATTGCTTTCGCAAAAAAAAACCCAACCCTCTGCTCAATAAAGAGCTTTACAATGTGCAACCATGCTTCAGCTTTCTCTTCACACTAGGTTTCACCGACGCTAAACCACAGCCAATTTTTCTCTTGTTAAAGGCTGCGTTTCTTACAAGCGTTCGCATATTGCTTAGACATGGCACAGCAGAAATGAAGCAAAGGAAGGATCAAGCTTAGTGTCCGCCGGTTTTGTACCCCTTTTGCTTTCGTTCTCCCTTGCTATAGTGCTTTAGAAGAGGCTTTTATATAAGGGACGAGGCTTTCAAAAAACAAATTGGCAGGGGCTTAGCTTTTAAGCCTGGTACGTTGCGAAAACAATACATGTTGGCTACGCCTTAGCACGGCTTGTGGTTCTTCCTTGCTGAATGAACACGCGACTGAACACGGAATAAGCCACTGCGCCGGGGTAGCGCAGTGGTTACGGCGCTCGACTGCTGTTCCCAAGGACGCGAGATCAAATCCCGGCCTCGGCAGCCGCTTTTCGGGGCAGGCGAAAAGCAAGGCGCCCGTGTGCTGTGCGATTTCAGTGCACGTTAAAGAACCCCAGGTGGTCTAAATTTCCGGCGTCCTCCACTACAGCGTGTATCATAGCCTGAGTTGCTTTGGGACGTTAAACCACACAAACCAAACCAAACCAAACACGTGGATACAGAGTCAGCTTCCCTGTTCAGAGCATCCATCATTCTCCAGTCTGGATTATTGTCAGATGAGTAGGATTCACGAGAAGATCGACGTGGCCGCTTAGCTGCACCTTGTGCACGCCGTAGAGCAAGACGCCGTGCACGCTGTTCATCTGTCTCCGTAGCTCGTCGTTGCTTCCTAGCAGCAGCTAGGCGACGCGTCTGCTCCTGCGGAGGCATGGCGACTGACTTGGCAGACGGTGAACGCGAGTATATACCCCCGGCTCCGCCACCTACCTCTCTATTGTGACCTCAAAGCGAGCGGAGCGCCTCTAACAGAAGGAACGCAATGCGCCGCGTCTTCACGCGATGCTACCGCCCGCATCTACGCGACGACTCGACATGCTAGCCCGTCTCTCGCTCCTGGTATGACGTCAGAGGCCTAGCACGCAGCACCTCTTACGGGAGGAGCGTGGCTGCCGGCCGCAGCTACGCGACTACTCGGCTTGGTAGCCCGTCTCGTAGCCTATTACGATGTCAGAGGTTATTTTACAGGTTAAACGTGGCTATCGGCCGCCGCTACGTGAAAGGCCGTTCAGTATTGCTTTCGTAATAAAATTCTACGGGGCTGTGGCTTACCTAGGTGGTCTATCCTATTGAGCGCATGCTGAAAACAGCGCTGCACAAGGTGGGCCACCTGTCTATGGGTGCGACTCGGCGTTGCCTTCGAGTCCTCGTGGTCCAGAATAAGCAGACGCTTGAAGAAGGAAAGGTGAACGCTTCTCGATAGCTCATGGAACGAGTACATCTGCGAAGGACATTGATAGCAGAAGGTCAGTACGATTAGTCATGGTGACCAGATGTGTTTAAACCAATATGCGGGCAAACTGGAACCCCCGACGCCTATTGACTGCATTCTTTCAATTCGAAATACGATGTAAACGCATGCCTATGTCAGCGTGCGTAGACGTCGTATGCGACGGCGAAAGAGGAATATGTATAAGTACTGTTTAGAAACAGTCAGTATATTGCACCGCAAAGACCAATTGACTAACCTGGATTGAGTACACGCTTCCATATAACGACCAGCTGTTGCAAGGTGGTGAACAGTTCTTGTTGAGCGGAATTTTTTCGAAGCGAATGAGGATCGCATGGGAACCAATGCTTGCACCCAATGTGCGTAATTAGACAAACATTTTATTGTCCTTCTGTGATGCGGCATACGGGCATCCTAGTGCTTTAGATGATGGCGATTTATCAGCGATTGGCTCTCACTTACCAGCACTGCCGAAACGCACTTACGCTTTATTGTGTTTTAGCATATGACGTCTCACACATGTTACAAGCACATTTCTACGACATTGATGCATCAGCAACAAATGCATCTTAGTCGGCGAGAAAGGTTCAACACGTCATGAGCTAAAATGCCGAAGGTGCCTCGGAGTCTTGAGCTTGACTAGCATAATAATAATATTGTTACGAGGAGGCATGACAAGCGATGTAACACGGCGACACAACAGAAACAGAACGACGTATGACCTAGCGATGCAATATGCTTTAATCGCCAGCGGGCCTAGCGCGAGCACTCCGCCCCGCGCCACTGCTCGCTTCGTCATCTTCGTAGCACTACCCCGGGCCACCGAGCGATCGTCCCGATCGATTACTAGAAATCTATTGCATGAAGTGACAATGAAGACAGACACAAGATTAGGACATGAAACGCTGAAGACCACAGTGAATGCAAAGATGGGATGAATGCTTGCCCCGGAGCATCAGGTCCAATCGTCACCGTTTGCCGAAGGCCATGGCTCATGGACACGCCGAACGGCTTGGGCGGGCGTGCTGTCTTCGCTCTAGTGTTCATGAGGTCGCTTCGCCGTGGGGTTGGTCGGGTCGGCTTTGGGCTCTTCCTGGTCGTTGTGTGTTGTGGTCAGGGCTGGGGACGGGGCTGGGGGGAGCCGCTGGTCGGGTCTGAACACAAAGAGCTGAGACAACGCTGGGCAGCGATCTCCACGGACTCTCAGCCGATGGACCCGGCGTACTGTTGGCTTCGACGGTGCAAGGCGAGGATAGGGATGAACCGCACCTCCAACCAAATGTTACGAGGCGGCATGACAAGCAATGTACCACGGCGAAACAACAGAAACAGAACGACGTGATGACATGACAATGAAATTTGCTTTAATGGCCAGCGGGCCTAGCGCGAGCACTCCGCCCCGCGCCACTGCCCACTTTGTCATCTTCGTAGCAATATTAATAATCCGTTCAAGGAAAGGAAAGGCGCAGCATTTGTCACACTTATTCTGTGGGTACCTGAACCACGCCGTAAGGGAAGCTAGGAATGTGGGAGTGAAAGTGAAATCAGAGAAAGGGGGCCGTAGTGGAGGTCTTAGGAGTAATTTCGACCACCTGGAGATCTTTAACGTGCACTGACATTTGATGGGGGAGGTGGTGAAGGGTGGCAGTTCCTGGCCCTACGGGGCTGGGACGGTAGGTCAACGCCGCTTGCGGCGAGGGCTAGCCAGCCACCGAATTGTTGTTGTGGCTGTAGGAAGAAAGGAAAGAAAATGCACTGGCCTGCTACTGGCTCTGTAGCTGAGCCAGCTCCGCTGCCTCGTGCGGACAGAAGAGTGAAGTCACTGATTTATTTATAGGAAGGGAAAGGCGCGGTAACTGTCTCACTTGATTTCTGTGGACACCGCAACCGCGCCGTAAGGGAAGGGAGGAAGATGGGAGTGAAAGTGGAAAGAGAGAAAGAGGAGCCGTAGTGGAGGGCTACGGAGTAATTTCGACCACCTGGGGATCTTTAACGTGCGCTGACATCGCACAGCACACGACGCCTCTTCGTTTCGCCTCCATCGAAACGCAGCCGCCGAGGTCGGGTTCGAACCCGGGTACTCCGGCACAGTAGTCGGGCGTCTTACCACTGCACCACCCCGGCGGGGCGCGGACAGAAGAGAAAATAGACAAGAAACAAAAAGAAGAGGGAAAGAAAGACGCGCGCCACAACAACAGCCATCGTCCGCCACCACCGACGCGGTGGCGAGTGCAATGACGGCCTACAAAGAATCAGTGGCTGGCGAGCTCCCTCCGCAAGCGGCGTTGACCTACCATTCCAGCCCCGTAGGACCAGGAACTGTCACCCTTCCCAGCCACCGAATTTCATCTGTTGTAGGCCGTGCGAAAGACGCGCCCTGCAACAACAGCCGTCGTCCACTACCGAAGCGTTGGCGCGTGCAATAACGGCCTGCAACAGATAAAAATTCGGTCCTGTCCTGTCCTGTCCCAGCCCCATCAGGGGACGGCAGTCACCTACCTGTCGCAGCCCCATCAGGGAACCCCGACGGGCCCCCTGACGGGGCTAGGATAGGTAGGTCGCCGCTGCTTGCGGCGGGGGCTTGCCACCAAATGTTTATCTGTTGTAGGCTGTCATTGCACGCGCCACGGCTAGGTGGTGGACGATGGCTGTGGTTGCGGCGAGCGTCTTTCTCTCCCTCTTCCTTTTCTTCTCTATTTTCTCTTCTGTCTGCACAAGGCAGCGGAAGGCCCCGCCGAGGTGGTGCAGTGGTAAGACGCCCGACTGTGCCGGAGTACCCGGGTTCTAACCCGACCTCGGCGGCTGCGTTTCGATGGAGGCGAAAAGAAGAGGCGTCCGTGTGCTGTGCGATGTCAGCGCACGTTAAAGATCCCCAGGTCGTCGAAATTACTCCGTAGCTCTCCACTACGGCTCCTCTTTCTCTTTCCACTTTCACTCCCACCTTCCTCCCTTCCCTTACGGCGCGGTTGCGGTGTCCACAGAAAACAAGTGACACAGTTACCGCGCCTTTCCCTTCCTATAAATAAAGCAGTAAATCAGGCATCGGAGGTGGCTCAGTGCGAGAGCCAGTGCAGGCCCGTGCATTTTAACGCATAGCGTTAAGGAGCTCGTGTCGCAGAAAGGCCGGTGTCATCGGCGTCGGCGGCGTTGGCCGTGAGCGATAAATCCCGGCATACACTTCACAAATAAAAAGCATCTTCCAAGATGGGCTGGGTGGGAATCGAACCAGGGTCTACGGAGTGTGAGACGGAGACGTTACCACTCAGCCACGAGTTCGATGCTTGAAAGCGGTACAAAAGGGCTTCTAGTGAATGCGGTGTTGCTAGAGAAACGTACCGTAAAACGTTATACTGCGGTGTATATCGGTAATTATGAGCATGTTACTTACAGAGGTCGCAGTTACACGAGTAGCGAAGTACGTTTCCGCTACATTTCTTCTGCGCTCTGCGCACATGCAGAGCCATCTTGCGGCAAACACAAAAGAACCCCTCCTCGCAATGTGCGGCGCTGCCCCGACACGTGGCGCGCCCCTCGCCCCTGACGTTTCGCCGTGCACCCTCACGGGTGTTAGAATCAAGCGTCTTTCCTTTAGATCACTATCTTCGCTCACCCGCTTCTCCCCTTCAGGCCGCGCTGGTACCGGTGCGAGGATGCCCCAATACCCTTGCGTTTACTACGTTTTCTCGCTCTCTCCCCTTCCAACATCCAGCGTGCGTCACTCGAACAGTGGTGTTTAAGCGACGCGGCTCCTCTTTCCGCTCACAGCGCGATTGCTAGGTGCAGCGTCTGATGCCGGACGCCCCTGACGTGATCGCTGCGCCCTATGGCTGCGCCGTAGCA
Source organism: Amblyomma maculatum (assembly GCF_055883805.1). Classification (NCBI taxonomy): domain Eukaryota; kingdom Metazoa; phylum Arthropoda; class Arachnida; order Ixodida; family Ixodidae; genus Amblyomma; species Amblyomma maculatum. Next base: position 152,139,828 of record NC_139345.1, on the reverse strand, counting down.
CTTCTGCTGGGAAAGCGTCCCCTGCGATGTGTGCCGAGCTGCTTCCGAGGAATCATGCTTCTGCGTGGTGCTCCCAAGCGAGATAGAGGACGATCCCATCAAGGCGTCAGCCCCATGATCGCGTCCGCCTTCATGGCGCGTCGCTGCCCGGCTTTCTCCCTCCGAGACACCGAACCGAGTTCTTTGGTTCGTTCCGCTTGCTCAGGCGCACGTTTCGTTGCCGCGCCGAACGCTGCGTTGCTCGGCGCTCACCGCGTGATTCGGGAGTGCAAAGTCCGACGCGGGGCGCCTCATTAGTGATTGCTGCGCTGTAGCGCATTGTCTTACACTCCTTGGCAGGTCGACGGGTGTTGTATTGCAGGGCCTTGCGCGCTCGCACTTGAGATATATGATGGAAGCGGCGCCGTCTACCAGTGCCGGTAGAGCTACAGTGTCTTGCTCATCAGTGTGTTCCTCGCCGTCGAGCACTGATGGACCATCTCCGTCAACTGGTGTTCGACCACGACGAAGGCCACTCAAGACGGAGGCTCAGAAGGCGGAGACCAAAGCTCGCCATTCTGAGGCCATGCGACGAAAGCGGCGTGGGAACGCCGAGCAGCGGGGACGACAGGTTTAGGCGAAGCGGCAACGGCGGGCCGTGAGCCCGGAATTCAGGGCAGGGAGGCCGAGGCAATGCGTCTTAAACGTGCCGAAGATGCATGCCGAACGCCAAAAGAAGCCGCAGCCAAACGGCAGCAACGACAATCAAACGCCGCGCTGAGAGCCAGGGAGGCTGAGATCAAACGCCAGCGCTGTGACATGAATCCCCAAAACAAATAATTAGAAAAACGTTGTACAGTGCGCTTAGTGTTAAGTATGAAAACTATGTCTTTGTGTGACTCAAGAGCATACCGAGCGAATGAATGGGCGGTGCGAACGAGGTGCAATAACGCTATCGCGTTCCACTCTTGAAGACGAAGCTTAAGCGTCCTCCCATTTTTTTTTCTTTTCCTTCTTCCTACAGTTACAGCAACAACAACATTGCGCCCCCCCCGTGCTTCGGCGGTGGACGACGGCTGTTGTTGCGGCGCGCGTCTTTCCTCCCTCTTCTTTTTATTGTCTTCTCCATTTTCTCTTCTGTCGGCACGAGGCAGCGGGGTTGGTTCTGCTACAGAGCCAGTAGCAGACTCGTGCATTTTCGTTTCCTTCTTCCTACAGCCGCAACAACAGCAACAACAACACTCACTTCGCACAGCACACAGACGCCACTTCATTTCGCCTCCATCAAAAGGCAGCCGCCGGCGGTTTCGACTAGGATAAACTCTCATATTTCGTTTTTTTAGTTTAGTAAAAAACAAAAAAACAAAAACAAAAATAGCCGTAGCTGCAACTTCCTCAGTTTGTAAGCGTATTGAAACAACACACAACGACTGCCGCAAGAGGACATTGCAGAATCTGCCTCTGCATGTCGCGGCTTTTTGTTACAAAACGGACTCGGCAACATCACATCCTCTAGACTTAATAAAGGCTCTTGCTGAAATTGGACAAGTAATATTAAAAATAAAAATGCGCCCTTGATAAGCCAATTGATTTTGTAGAGATAGCAATATACTGCTCGGATTATTGCTAAAGTTGTTTCGTATGGCTGAAGGCAATCCACTTTTAAGCCCTCTTTCTTTGGAGCCGCCAACATGAAGGACCTAGTGATTAACGCCGCGAAGAGAATATAGTACTCACGCCTCGTTTGTTTCCACACACGTATCCGTAGAAGTCGTCGCACGGGTCCTTTGTAAAATCCATGGCAGCTGACATCTCAGAAGACCAGTCGTGGCAATCTGGCTGCCAGCAGCCCACGGCTGCCCTGCGAACGGAAATAAATGGCACTGCGACTGGGCCCAGCATTTGCCGCGGTCAGCACTTTACTTATTGTCAGCAGTGTATTATCACACAGAGCGAAATGATTTTAACCTGGCAATTATAAAACACAGTTCTCGTTTCTAAATGTGACAGCAGCGCCTCCATCAGATCGCAATGTAGATGGCAGCCTTTTTCAGCCACTGCTGGACAGCTGAGCCCATAGCATGTGCGAAACAAGAAATCATACGAAGTATGACAGGATTCTTTTACACCGAAGGACTGATAATGATGATTTTCGCTTAATTAAACGCTGGAAGGGATCCAGATGAGGAGTTCAGAGCTCGCATGTAAGAAAGATTTTTTTCTACGTTTCACGCGAAAAAAAAGCGTATTTCACTGCATATGTAGGATCACTGCATGCTGCATATACTGAAGTTAACAACAGTGTTTTCATAAAACTAAAAGCCTTTACTTTTTTAAAAAGCTTGCCTCTGCAATTTAGTTTATGTATTTGGTTAACATCTTCGTAGTTAATGGAGGTCTTATTGCCACTACGAAAAACGCGGCCTGTCTTATTGAGTTACACGTGGAAATAAAACGTTTTTTAATTGGACCTCACGAAAACTTCTAAGAAACGATCTTCGATTGATGTCTTTGGGCAAAGACCAGTATATCCATTAGTGCACATAAACATGCAAACATCTACTTTTTTCGTTGCTGCTTTCATGCAAGGAAAACCATGTCACAGAAAATGCATTTATGAAATATGAGAGAACATTGCGCAAGTGTGAAACATTATGTGCGTGGAAAAAATTCTGAAGATATGAACGAGAGTTTCTCCACAAAGCAGAGCTACACCAGGAAGACCTAGAACCGAAGTTATTGACCCAGACGTTGCCATTTTAGTTAGAAAGTTGGATAGTAATATTTTGTGAAGACGGGAATCGGCGCAATAATTGTACTGGTGTAAAATGAAGGCAATAAAGACACTGACTCTTAGGTTTAAATTTTTAGTTGATTGCTTTTAAACTTATCTATACCTGCAGGAATGATAAATACATTTTACTTGAGATTTGAGGGCGTGATTTCTATCCGGACTACCTCGGTTAGCACTTATACTAATTAAAGCTTTCTCTTTGCATAGCGTAGTAAAAAAACAAGTCATAAAATATGCGGCATTCAACATCATTAATAACACTTTTGGCGCTAAACGTTTCACAGGACCAGCTAGCCAGGCAAACATAAGTTATCTATTTTGTTAAATACTTTTTTTCGCAGAGCCTGTTTAAGTTTCTTATAGCCGTAACCCTATGTAACGTTTACTCAAAGTTTCGACGTCCCAAAATATTCAGGCTATAAGAGACACCGTAGTGGAGGTCTTGTAATTCAGTTAGACTATACGAGGGTTCGTTACCATTACCTAGATTCCCACCGCATGCAGACGATCGAACTTATAGCCTTGGTGGCGCAGGGGAAGACCCAAGCTACTGGACCGAAACGGAGCGATCGTACGCGTAATAATTAGCAAGACGACTAACCACACGTTACTCTACAAATAAGAAAATCATCGACGATATTTTAGCAAGGATTAATTTTTTTTTCATGCGAGGGCCTCCAGTTTACTGTCTTATTCTACTGTGTTTTAATAACGTTCGCGATCCCAATGAGCGCTCGCTACTACGGAACTCTCGTTGTGGATTGCATTAAACGATGTTTTTCCAGTTCCAATGAGACTGGTGCAGCGTCGCTTGTAAATGCAGAAATTTTTCATTCACGTCGATACCAGTTTATTTCACGCGATTTGACACTCAACGGGACATCCTTCACGCGTAGTTAGTTTTGGAACTGCGCTTTTTTGTTTTCAGTGCTTTTTTGTTCACATAGCTGACGCCTGCTGCAATTGCAAAGTCAGGTATGAAATGCAAGTTTTACGCCGTTTTATTTCTTTTTTTTTTACTTTGGACATATCGGATTTCATGCATGGAAAGAAATCCCACGCGAGAAATGAGGGCCGATAAAAAACCCGTGAACCACGGTGATATTTAATTTATCCTTCGTTTTTCCCTCCACGTTTTGTTGCAAGCTAAACCCTTTATCCAGGTAGCTAAAATCAAAATTGTTTTCCTAATGAACTTTTCATAATGTCTGCATCGTATAATTGACTAGGCATTCTTTTGTATGAAGAACCTTTGAGAGCGAATATTCATAACGTGCGGCTTTTCCCTTCAAGGAAAAGCTAAACAGACCAATGGCCGGAGCTTACCTGACACCGGCAGCGATGGCCCAGCAGCAGAGCACAGTACAGGCAGTGGCTGCCACAGAACCGGACAGCAAGATGGTCCAGCTGGGACGCGCAGTACACTCCTCCTTCGCCGGAAGTGGCCTGGCAGCTGCGTTAGCCAACAAGGAGCCTGTCGAAATCGGCAGTCCTGCGTCCAGCTGCCAAACTGATGACTCCGGCTGCATATGCGTTCACTTGCCGCATGCATGAACCTGGAGAGAGTAATGGCAGGCGCATGCGGTCAACAGTCGGCGATGAATTCAGCACTGGATAGAGAGAGGGAAAACGAGAGCCGTCTACGTGTGTAAGGATACTGTGTCGCACTCAACTCTCGGTAGACACCTGAAATCACGCAGTGCGAAGTGCCTGAGGAATCAAGTCTCTTTCAGCTGCGTCGATGCTCACAGCATGGAAAGATTCAACCTGCGCGACAGATACAGCTTGCATATGCGCCATACGTCGGGGGCTGACTGCGTAAACCTCCTGGCTGTATATCGCAGACCAGGTGCGTCTAAATATATCCACTCGATAATAATCACGACAAAAGGAGCGGCAGACGTGCGATTAGGCTTAGGGGCGTGTATGCGTATAGAAGTGTGCGCAGGCAGGACAAAGAGCTTCTAACACGGCCTAGCTCTAGTGCTCCTCACGCGCCAACCGCCGCTTCGTCGTCGTTGTGATCCAGAGCGGAACCCGCGCGGTGCTAGGCACGTGGAAATATCTTGCCCGCACGATGGGTTACTGCGAACCAGAAACTACAGCATGGCTACATTAGGGCACTCCAGCGCCGGTGAACCGCCACATGATTTTCGTGAACAACAAAACGTACCAGTTAAGCGGCGTACAAGATAATATCATGAAAGACGCTCCACCTCGGTCAAAATATTTAGTTGGCACCTTTAGACACGGTCATGCCATCGTGTTGTAAATGCGGAGGACCCCAATTTTTGATCGTTAAGCAATGCAAATGTGCACCCTTATAAGCCCTTAAAATTTCATTCTGAGAAATGCAAAGGTGAACCCTTATTCGCCTGTTAAGCCCACTTTTTTTTACCTTGTTTAGTACTCAGCCTTCACGATTATTAGATATTGTTTGTTCGAGCGATTGAGAAAACCTGACTAAATGCGAAGACCGCATTTCGGACTTATGAGCATCAACCAATGCGTGCGTGCGTGCCCGTATGAAAGAATATGGTATCCTGTCTAAGTTCTTCAACAAGAGGAAGCTGGCTCATGTTAAGGCAATATCAGCGTTGGCTAGTCACTGGGCTATAAATGAAGTCATCGACTGCTGCGAACGATACCATTCCCTATTTGCTGCTAAGGAACACATTTGAGTACTTATACATGGCAGCAGGAAAGGCTTCTTTTCTTCTTCCCCTGCTTCTTCTTCGTCTTCTTCTTCTCCCTCGTTATAATGGCACATACCCACAGTGGGGGATTGGCTTTTCCCTCGTTATAATGGCACATACCCACAGTGGGGGATTGGCCATAATTCGTTGTACGTGGCATAATATAATTGATAATGTGGATTTGACTGTAAGATAGATAACGTGATAATTAGGAGGTAGTGTTGCTGAAATAATTTGAAATTTTGAGGCGGTAGTAGCTCTGGTTCTTCGCCTTCTTTCTCGATTCTCCATTCTTCAGTAACCACGTAAATAAATTTTTAAAACATTGTATCTTATCTATAAAAACGTCACACCATTATTACAAGCACATTTTAATCGTGTGTGTTGCATGCTTGCATCACAATTTCTAGACTTTGTACGTTACATATTTTCTTTTACAATAGCGTCATTTTTCTCTTAACCTATCATTATCGTTCAGTAAGGTAATATTTAAAATTAATAACGAAGCAATACATGAAACATAGCCAAACAACACTCCGGGGTGAGAGCATGTAATGTCCAGCTCAGACCTGCCTGTGCTTGTTTCGCTTGTCTTGTTTCGCTGACGCTTCCAAGGAAAAGAAACTTAGTAATTCTGAAATTTTTGACATTTCTGAAATTTAGTAATTCTGAAACTGGGATTTAGAAACACAGGCATGGATGGGTAGGGACTCTCAGTGTTAGCTATAGGTTGCAGGTCTGTAACATATTTTTATTTGCAAAGCTTGCGTAGGTTCTTCCAGTTTTGCATTATGCGAGGAGGAAGGTACAAGAAATGCACAGAATATTTGCAACATTCGTGCGGCGCTCTCAATGGGAGCTCATGCGGCGTGATAACTTGTTCCTTCCCTTAAAGTCTGGTGAAGTAGGCCTTGTTCACCTGTTCGTATATTAGCTGCTTTCCGTTTTTTTTTTTTCTATTTCAATTCGACAAAGCACTCGTTTCTTGTAGCGGTGCTTATTACTAATTTGGCTTACTTATTTGCACCGACTGGGCAGGCTCGTGAGGGAGCTTTATGAAGATTCCTTATAGTGAGGTTGCTAACACTTTTAGTTTTGTCACCATGCTCTTCTCTTTAGATTACCTGTATAGGCTCCCGAGAAAGCAAATGACTCAGGTTCTCACTCAGTCTGTTTCTAACACCGTTTTGTCGCCAGCCTTATCTGGGGTTTTTGGATACCAGTGTTCTAAAGCGTGTTAGGCGAATGTGCATTCAGGCAGCCGTAAAAACGTTCTTTTTTAAACTACACACAGCGACGCTGCCTGTCAGGACATATCTTCATAATAAGAATATGTTTGTGCCCTAGACGGTGAATTGCCGTCTATGTAACGTGCCTGAGACAATTGATCATTACTATTTTCTGTGACGTGATGCTATGTTCTTTTGGGACATACTACAATGAACTCTTAAGAAGGACATTACACCTTAGGAAAATTACACCCTATAGTACTAGATTTTTGCCTGCTGTCAAAAACTTTGTTGTGGCTTCTGATCTTTTTGTGTTGATGGGACTGTTTAGTCTTCGGAAAATCAGTATGATAGACACCGAGCCACCAAAAACGTTAAAATTAAATTGGTTCACAGGAAGGGAAAGGCGCAGTAACTGTCACACTTGCTCTGTGGACACCCACCAAAAACGTCCAAATTCATGTTTCGGGAGCAGTGTGCTTGGGTGAGTAGTGTATATGTCGCACGCGAAGAACCTCCAAACTGTCTGCAGTACCTAGATACATGTGCGTGCCTCCCTGAATTTTGTTTAATGGTGGCGCAGTGACTATAAGGATAAGGCGGGCTCGTATTTTGCAGCCTGGTAAGTTGAGAAATGTGCAATTTTGAGTAAATGAAGTTTTTATTCTTTACGTAAGTTTTCTCATGCGTTAGAAAAAAAATGACCTGGTTAACTAAGTTGGTAGCGCGATTGCCACGGAGAGACGGTGTCGCGAGTTCGATCCTTAAACCAGGACGATTTCTTTTTAACTACGACGTTTGTGAGAAAGCTGTACAGCTTTACTTTGTAGCCGTGTGGCTGCGCATAGGTGTAAGTCAATGAGTAATTATTCCCTTATTAAAAATAGTTAATTCAGTTACGGAGAATCAGTCGTGCATACGCAATGACTCGAGGAACCGCCTTTTGCTGATGGTGTTCCTAGGACCTTAGCACAATAATTTCTGTGCCAAGTACAGGCTCTTGCGGCATTGAAGGATATTGCATTCTTTCAGGTGGCAATAGAGTTCACGTGCCGTTGAAAGCAGTCCTAGCCGCTAATGTGTCGTGGCCACTTACAAACAGCATACCAGGGAAGGTATGCTTTTGAGCGCCATTTGAGAATGAGGGCAGCCGCCCTCGTTATTCTGTGAAGATTCAACTGGGATGCTTTGTTCAACTCCTGCGTCCACACCTTCGAGGGTGCTGGCCGATGAGCTCTTTCTCCCGCAAGCACGATAGAATTGAGCGGGAAAGAAATTGCGCAAGTAGATGAGATCCGAATTCTGGGCATACTCGTAAGCAAAACTGGAAATAACCTAACGACTATAACAAAGCTAGACGCGCATGCAAACTAAGTGGTAGGCGTCATTAGACGAATTTCGTCCAAGGTAGAGGGCAAAAGGAGAAGAACACGTTGAGGCTGGTCTAGGCTTTCATCTTGAGCCGAATGTGCTACTGAACCCCATTCCTTAACATAAAAAAGTAGACAAAAGCAAGTTAGACGCTGTAATAAGGAAATGCACGAAACGAGCATTGGGACTCCCAATCTCGACCTCAACCGAGCCACTAGTGGGTATGGGGGAGCATAACACATGGGAGGCGTCAGCGGAAGAAACGAGAATGGCGCAACTTGAACGCCCAAGTCTGAGACAGGACAGCAGATTCTGAGCTGAGTAGGACTATAAGAGAACAGAGGCACTAAATACCAGACGTTCCACACTGAGTCCAAGATTAGTAAAGCCATCACGATCTCACCGATACCAAAAAACATGCACCCACAGCACGACCAGGAAAGACGCCAGCACAGAGCCAAACACTTGGTAACAAACTAAGCAGAATCCCACCCGAGATGGTTGTCTATACAGACGCCGCTTTTGACGATGACGGGTACTCCGTCTCGGTGGTAGTCGACGGGTCCCGAATAGAGCAAGGCAAGATATATACAAGCGTAGTAGACGCCACGGCAACGGAGGAAGCTGCGATCGCCCTAGCGTGCGTTAGTACGGACGCGAAGGTGATCCTCAGTGACAGCAAATCGGCAATAAGAAATTTCTGAAAAGGCAAAATATCATACTACGCATCGAGCATATTATCGAAAAGCAACATAGACAGAGGGATCACAATAACCTGGGCCCCCGCTCACACCAACATACCAGGAAACGAAGCGGCCAACGCCCTTGCCCGAGCGCTCATTATCCGGGGGGGGGGGGGGGGAGGGGACGCCGGCCTCACGCTAACTTTGTGTTCGAGACGCTCGCGACCTACAACGAAGTCATCGAGCCCTACAAGCTAGGACGGCGCAAATATCCACCCCCAGATAGGTCCCTCACGTCCACAGAGGCAGTCACCTGATGCCGCCTGAAAGCCAAGAACCACATGTCTCCCTGATGGAGATACCTCATGCAAACTGAAAATCCGGAGGACCAATTCTGCAAATTCTGTAAAGATATAGGAACTCTAAAACATATCATCTGGGAGTGCAGCCACTCCCCGGGCTACAATTTATTCAAGGACGGAGAAGCATTGGAGACCGCGCTTCATATTGAAGACCCGGCGACGCTGACCAACATTGTTCGTCTAGAAATCGAAGCGGCGAACCGCTTTGTCTACTAATCCCTGCCCCTTCGGGTGACATCGGGCTCCCTGGGCGCCTGCGAGCGGTACCGGAACTCCGGTGTCACCTCTTCCGAGCAATAAAAGTTTTCACCGCCATCTTCCGCAAGGAATGCCAATTACACATCACTGTCACCCCCTCGTTGAAACAGCACAATTAGTCACAAGTGGTTCACCTCACTAAATCTTCTGGCCGACGTGCCCTGCCTGCGCAACAAAAGGAAAACTGCCCTACGCTATTAGTCCCCATATCTGTGCGTCAGGCATGGGCTGAAAGCTTGCACCTCCATGATGCCCCATATTTGTGGTCGTGACAGTGAGCCCACCTGAATAATTGCTGGGTCCCCTGATCATAAAACCGGTCAATTTCACCACATTAGAAATACCAAACATTTCACTCGATAATTATTTGTAACGGTGCTGATAATGACGGTCACCGCTTTACACTAAATTATTGTTTCAATATAGAGCTGAAATAGCGACTGAGAAGAGATGCCAGATGTGAGTGACTGAGATAGATATGAGAAAGCCTTAGATAGTATTCTCTTTACCGCATCTTTATGAAACCGAGCAAACTTTTATAAAGTGTATATACAAGTATTCTTAAACACATGCTTTAGTTCACTCCATTATTGCATGCATGAAGTCAGAATACAAAATTCTTGTTTTCAGACTATGTGATTATTATTTTAGATCGTGTAGCTCACATGAACAATAGCGCTTAGATTTCTGGCTAATCAAGCAAGCCTAAGAAAGCATTAAGGTCCAATCACTCCATCGCGCTCTTCGCCGTGGCCTTTGATTTCACGGGTGGAAGCGTCACCGATCGAATCAGGGCGCGCTGTCAAGGTCGTTCTTGTGGGAGCCACATATGGCAGCCTCCAAGAATCATAGGCTGTTACGTTATTCTCCTCGTCTTGGTCAATACTGTTTCGTCGCTGTTCAAGTCCTATCCAGAACGCAGTGAACGTAATACCGCACATAGCTATCAGAAACACGTACAGGCCTACCGGACGCTGCGTGGCCTGCGACGGGTGTTTCAGTGCGCCGTTGCGCCGGCAGCTGTTCACTGGCTGGTTAACGGAAGCCGGCTCCACCGCTTCCTTAAAAAGCTGGACACGGTCCTCGAGTAGCGGCATGTGAAGAAGCGTGTTGGCGCCGCGGGGACACTGCGCGGAAAGATCAGAGTCAATGCGCCAGTACTGGATCTTCGGAGAACGTCCAGTTTTTATCCCATCATGATGATCCGCACCCAGATGCATCGGTCTGTGTTGCCAGCATACCGTGGTTGGCTCTGGTGCCACTATTTTAGGTTTAAAACGATTCTCGGACAGAGAAGCATTCATGGTGTTGGATTTAAGGAGTGACGAATCAATTTGGCCTTGAATGGTGCCCTCCTGCGGTGATCCAGAAAAGACGGATGTTGATGAGCCTTCAGCACTAGCTCGCAATCTACCGACAGCGATGTTCCTTTCCGATTTCACATTGCGCTTCGGAAGTAGGGAGTATTTCCGCCGACCTGGCACTGTCGCATGTAACACTGCTTCCGCGTGCTTTGGTTTCCATAACAGCGGATGTCCCGGTGTACGCCAGCCCAGTGCAGACGCTGGCATTGTAGGATGCAGCATGTCATGCTGGGCTTGTTGCTTGAGGCCGTTGCGATTGCCAAACAGTTTTTCCACCGGATGAGGGGCTTCGGCGGGTTGATCATGTCTATACTTTGGTTGCAGTCGTGTTATTTGCTTGTGCTGAGGATTACCATCCGCTGAGCGGCACTGATTTAGGGCCTTCGACTCAGGATGCCGACTGCGAGCAGTCTTTCGTTGACCTTCGGCATTCACCTTTCGTTCATTGGCCTCCAGATTATGCCGGGTCTTTGATCTCGGCCATGGACTTGAGGGCTCTACTGCTGCGTCTGGCGTTGCTGCAGCGCTTGGCCTTCGAACCGAGGGTATGTTCTTATGCATCTTCTGTTTCAGCTTGTGAACAGATAATCGCCTTGCGCTTCCTTTGTGCACTGTGTTGATTCTGCTACGATCGATCTTCTTTCCTAAGCTATTTGCATGCAGCAGGCACTCGGCATTGTGAACGGTGTTCTTCTTCTCCTTCGGTGCATATGGCACATACGCCAGTGGAGGATTGGCCAGAGTTCATTGCCGGTGTAAGAATAGATTTCATGATATCGTTTTAGATTGTATGATGGATAACTTAATATTTAAGAATTAGTGTTGCTAAAATATTTTGGAACATTTTGAGACGATAAGAATAGAAAATAATAAACGGGGTAAAATATATAAAACAAATACCTGAAGGATTTCGTTCCCTCCTCATATTCCTTTGCATCTAGTGCCATATTCCAGCATTTCGCGTCAATTTTCATCAACCACCAGAAGTAGCTGCTGTCACTGCTCCTCCTCTGAGGAACAAAAATATGCATTTACGGAAGCCCTAAAATAAAGAAAATACGGAACATGCGATCACTCCATTAAAATGTAAAATAATATTTAAACAATGAAAAAAGAACTGTTCAATTATTATAACGCTTGCGGAGGAATTTCTATGTAAGCCATCATTGCAGTTATGAGTAAACTTTCTTTCGTTTCATCGGCGCAGCATTGTATAAATATAGCAGAAAATTCTCAAATATTATGCTGGTTTAAAATGTAATGCATTTTTCTGTTGGCATAATGCGTCCACAGACAGCTGTCTCTATATTAGACAATAAAGAAATAAAAAATATAACTACACCATTTGTTTAACATGCGTAATTCCATCTCCTTACGGTAGGGTTCCGCAACTTCTTTCTCCTCACTGGCCACCTTTTAGCGGGTTAAACATGCGATTGTTATCGAGAGGTGTCTCTGAACGCAACCTAAAGGTAGCTTACACTAACTAAAGGCAGGTAATGATTACGGTGAACGTAATTGAATAGCGTATACCATTGTCATGTCGTAACTTCGTGGCTCTCATTACGGCTGGTTTTGCGGCTATTAGGATTTAAAAACATCACATAATGCAACCTAAAGGGGAACACCACCCCAAACATCATCTCAGTAGCTGAATTTAACTTTGCGATTAAAAAAAATTGCAGAGAAAAAAGTGTCGCTTACAAGATTCGAACACGTTTTTTATTCGCTCAGTGCTCAGGTAAGTCGTGTCAATCCATTGCGCCAGTTTTTTCTTTTTCTTTATTACCAGTATTTTTTAAAGCACACAGCATACACTCTGAATACACAAAAAAAAAACAAAAGGAATGCTAAAAGCACTAGGCACGTTCTGCCTAAAGCGATAGATTTAAAAGGGCTTTACTGAAGCCAGCTGGTCCAGTACAGGCAGCCACTTCAGAGAATTATCTTGTGCACGCAGATTTTCTCTCAGGTATACCACGCTCTCGATGAAGTAGTGTCGAGCTGGAGTTGGCTCATGCCTGACATCCATACGCGTTTTCCATACGTTATGCTTACATAATAGCATCAGCATGTCCTTCGGCACTCCTTCAGGGTCGCCGCATGGCAGATGTCGGATACCGAATGGCGTTATTGGCAATTCCTTTTTTAAAGTTCGCTTCAAGATATCCCAGAGGAAAACTGAGTCATGACACTTCAAGAAGATGTGCTCAATGGTCTCGGGTTTTCTGCAAATAATGCAGTTAATAGACCAAGGTACAATTCTTTTTTCTTTTGCCTGACTTTTGAAAGACAACACAAACACACACAAGACATTTATATTTCTGGAAACTTTTTTGACCAACATTGACAAACCCGAAGTAATCGCATTGCAGGAGTGCAGTAAGCACGCTAAGCTAGCGAGTTACAAATCATACGCGGGACGAGATGACAACACGAGAGTGGTCACCCTTGTCAAAAGGAATATAGCGGTGCTGCAGCATAATACCGGGACAACAAATGTTTACCATATACTAATCGAGATAATCCCACAAAAAAGAAAATTCAAAAGTCTATTCATCCTCAATGTATATAGCCCGCCTCGACAAAAACGTCAATGCAACTTCAATGAGCTATTCGCCAAAGCGCGAGTGATCGCGAAAGGAGGACCCCTGTTGATAGTAGGGGACTTTACCGCGCATCGCACGGCATGGGGGTATAGATACACGCAGGTAAAGGGACGCGAACTATGGAACAGCATTCAGCAGAATGGCTTATTGCTTCTGACGGAGCCCCTGAAATCAACCCGCCAGGGTAACAGCGTTTCGATAGACACATCTCCGGACTTAACTCTAACCGGAGGCTGCATTTACGCCACGTGGTGCAACACAGGTGAAAATTTAGGCAGCGACCATAAAATTATAGAAATCGTATTAGATAACGGCCCACCGGTCGTCCGCACCAAAAAGGCAACGTTGGTGAACTGGGAGGCTTTCTGAAATGGCCGCACAGGTGACGAGGAAGGCATAAGTAACATTGACGATTGGAATAAAAAGGTCATTCAGTCGGTCAACGAAGCAACGAAGGAGGTGGAGGTTGACGAAGACATTGAAGGAGTAGACCGTCACATGGTCAGGCTCTGGCGTAAGAAGAAGGATCTAGAGACGAGACTCACACAGAAAAGAGGGAATAGGAACTTGCGCAGAGAATTGGCAGTGCTTAACAAAGAAATTGAAGAATATGCGCTCGTTTTGACGAGGCAAACTGGGGCAGCATATGTGAAAAACTGGACAGGGATATCGGGAACGCAACTACGTGACACTTACTTCGGCATCTTCTAGATCCCGACAAATCTAAACTGGAGGCCGGGCAGCAAATTCACAGGCTAATACATACCTTTGATGGGACCGCGGCTACTCTCATAGCCCAAGTCCGAGACCGGTATTTGAACTGTGCAGAGGATATAGGCCAACAAATGCCTGATTACAAAGGCCAGGAAAACCCGGAGCTAGATAGCCCGATAACGGTTGCTGAAGTCCGGGCAGAAATAAATAGACTGAGAGCAAAGACTGCTGCAGGTCCGGACAGAGTCAACAATCGAATGCTAAGAAACTTGGACGACGCGTCGATCCGACACCTCGCAGCATTCATGCAAGAGTGTTGGGAGGCCGGTCGGCTGACGGCGACATGGAACGCCGCAAACCTCGTATTCCTCCCGAAGCCGGGGAAGCGTCTGGGTTTCGAACACTTGCGTCCGATCTCGCTCACCTCATGCGTGGGGAAACTAATGGAGCATGTTGTTCAGGCCCGGCTGAACCCGTTTTTGGAGGACAACGATATCTATCCGAACACCATGATAGGATTTACACCGCATTTGGCCGCATGCGATGTCATGCTGCAGCTAAAAGAACAGATCATACACAATTCAACAGTAGACACCAGGGTGATCGTTGGTCTAGACGTGTCAAAAGCTTTTGACAACTTGAAGCACTCGGCTATTCTGCAGAATCTCAGTGCATTAGATGTTGGAGTTCGCACGTACAACTACATACGCGACTTCCTCAGCGATAGAACAGCAACTACCAGTTTGGGGGGACACACAGTAGAAGATATTTGACTGGGAAACAAAGCCACACCACAGTGATCGGTGTTGTCCCCGACGATGTTTAATATCGCCATGATTGGTCTCCCCGCAAAACTCGAGGAAATCCAAAGGCGACACCATACATTATATGCAGATGACCTGACTCTGTGGATGTGCAGGGGCAATGACGGTGAAATTGAACAAACACTCCAGCGGGCAATCGAAGTTATAGAAAGATACTTAGAACCGATCGGGCCGAGATGTTCGGCCGAGAAATCAGAAGCGCTCGTTCTCACGTCAATGCGATCGCCCCATCGTCGGCGTGTAAAGCAGGATAACCCGAAAATAACACTCAGGGTCAACGGTAACGTTATACCAATGGTGGCAACCATTAGAGTTCTGGGATTACGAATTCAGGCCAACGGCAGGAACTTGGAAACGATACAGAGGCTAGACGCTAGCACCAGTCAAACCTGTAGACTCCTGAAGCGGATCGCAAACAAACATGCGGGAATAAAAGAAGCTAACCTCCTGAGGCTAGTCCAGTCTTTTATAATCAGTACGATAGTCTACGTGGCGCCGTATTTACGGCTTCACAAGGCAAAAAACGAGAAACTTGACGTTCTCATTCGTAAAGGGATAAAAACGGCACTAGGTTTACCACCCATTACATCGACAAACATGATTATGAGACTAGGGGTCTCCAATATCTTCGAAGAGCTCATTGAAGCTGCAAGGACTTCACAATACCAGAGACTGTTGCGCAGTCGTACTGGTCGGAGCATTTTGGAAAAACTGGGGTATGAGCCGCAAGCATACTCCAGACGTACAGAAAAAGTACCTAGACAGGTTTGGGACAAATTAAAAATACCTCCGCTCCCCAAAAGTATGCACCCCGTTTACCATGAGAGCCGGAGGAGTGATAGCGCAACAGCGCTGCAAGCCCGTTTTGAGGGAAGACAGGACGTCTTATATACAGATGCCGCACAATGCGCGAACGGTAGGGGACGTGTTTCAGTAGTAACTAGAGAAGACGGGGGCTCGGTAGTTTGCTGCAGCCCCCGAAATTTGACCACAACGGAGCGGAAGAGGTGGCCATCGCGCTAGCTCTAACACAACAACAGGTCAAAATTATAGTTACAGATTAGAAATCAGCGATTAGAAACTTTGACGCGGGCCGCATTTCGGCCGTAGCAGCAAGAGTGTTGGCCAGTGGTTCACCACCGGCCGAGCAGGTCGCGCTCATTTGGACACCGGCGCACCAGGGGTTGAGGGGGAACGAGAAAGCGCACGTACTGGCCCGAGGATTAGCTACATTCCGGGATCCCAGTGACGACTTATGCGCAACCCCGTACCCCTTGCGCGACGAGGAGCCCCTGCAGTTCGACGATGACCTTAACACCTACCAAGATATCCTAAATCATTACAAATTAGGCAGATCAGTACTACCAAAAGCGTGTAAGCAACTCACCAAAAGCGAGGAGGTTATGTGGCGTAAGCTACAGACTGGAGTATTCCCGAACCCCCAGCTTTACAGCAAGTGGTACCCGGAAATTTTTAGCCCCAGGTGCAAACGTTGCGATGGCATAGCGGACATGATCCATATGATATGGACGTGTCCTAGATTTGGAGAACCTGACCGAACAGATGAGTCCTGGGAGGCACTACTTCTCAAGCAGGACGAAAAAGGACCACGAGAAGTCATCCGTCTTGCCCTGGCCGCTGCTAAGATCCAAGGGATCCAGGTCGACGGCTGAGGGGGAGGACATGGTTGGCACAGAGCTTCGCCTCAGATCCTCACCAACCTTTTGACGGGTGCAATAAATGTTATTTCTCTCTCTCTCTGCCGCGAACTGTTTAAATCTTTATTTGTTCCTGTTCGACAGCCGCTGGCATGCGGCCTTATCATTGTTATTCTGGCGCGCTTATAAATTCTGTATCCCATGTTTGTTCATACTCGTTGTCGCGATACGATGCGTTATCATTTTCTATGTCGCGAACGATGCGCCGAGATCTGTCTCGAAGATTCCGATCACTCCCGTATGTTTCTACAATATTCCAGGTTGTGCTAGTCGCAGTTTGCGACATTATCTTGATTGTTGTGAGCAGCCTTTAAACTGAGCGTTGACGAGTACGACGGGCATTCTTTGTTTGACGATTGATGAGCCCATTTGTTGCTATCGCCGCCGCCGAGTTGCTTACTTCTTTTGTGGGCGCAAGCCAGCCCAATAAGGAGTTTCTTCAGTGCAATAAGCGACACTTCATTTGTGTCATCGACCTTGTCACCACCACGTGACAACTGGTGGAGGTGCTGCCCTTTATCCTTCAAGCGAAGACCTCAGCCTTGTTCCTGTCGCCCTGGAACACCACCCTACAGATCACCGAGCTAGCCGCCGGCTCCAAGACCTACAACCCGAACACGGTCTGCTTCCTGACCCCATTCGACTCCGGAAGGCATCAACTTTAGAAATGGCCCAGTCAACAGCACCAGTCGTCTTCATGCAGCCCAGGGAGCCCGCCATCTTCCAAGGATTGCCCAGTGAAGATGTGGAAGACTGGATGGACCTTTTCGACCGTGTGGCAGAATTCAACGGCTGGAACGACGCCGCGCAACTCAGGCAAGTCTATTTTGTTCTTCAAGGACATGCCCGAGTTTGGTTCTAAAATTATTAGGCAGCTATGAAGGCTTGGGTGATTTTCAAGAAATTGTTTTTGACTGCCTTTTCAAGCGTCGTCTGAAAGGAAAGAGCCCAGGCCCTCCTTCAGTGAAGACTTCCTAGCGAGCCTCTCCTGGCGGACGTTGAGGAGATGAAGCACCTCTTTGGCCGCACCGGCCCTAATATGACTGAAGGTGAGAGAGTCACATTTTTAATGCGAGGCGTTAAAAAATGGCTTTCTGCAGGTCTTGTCCGAAATCCGCCATAAACCGTGGCGGAATTTGAAACAGAAGCATCGACCATCGAGAAGACGTTGGAGATCATGATGCGCCACTACGAGCGACCACTTTAACCGGACTACACAAGCAATTACTCCAGCGCATCTGGAAGCGGAGAAAGTCTTCGCGACCTCATCAGTGAGATCGTCCGAGAGGAACTTCTTCGCTTACTGCCATCATTCCAACAACCCCAGGTTGCGACACTCGCGGATGTCGTCCGGGGAGAAGTCCAGCAGGCGCTGGGCTTTCCTGAAGCGACGGCTGCCACAGTTCCAGCACAAGAGGCAACAGCGATGAAATACGCTGCTGCATTACGTCGCCCTGCGCCTCGACGTCATGCCTTTCCAAGCCCTCGTCGCTACCGCACTGTTCTGAAAGCCGCCCCTTGGCCCCCGCCCGCTAAGCCTACCAAAGACCCACAAGTCCCAGGAAGTGCGACGCCTGGAGGACTGCGAACAACAGGCCATTATGCTTCCACTGCGATGAGGCCAGCCACATTCTATGCCACTGCCAGTACCGACGAATCGGCCTCCACGGATTTGCAGTCGACGCCCCACGACCCCGCCCCAGTGAACGACCCCAAGAAATCGATAATTACCTACGTAGCGGTGAGTTTGCGCCACCAACTCGTCGATTCAGGTCCCCATCGGCGTACAGGGCCCGCTTTTCGTCGCCAGACACAGTTACGATGACAGTGTGCGAGGAAGGTCCCCAAACCCTCGTAGGGGAAACTAAATAGAGCAACCTTTGGAGGTGAAGTTGCTTCACGGCGAAAACACGAAGATCCTCCATCGCCGACGATGAGTGAAGAAGACGCCGTCATTAAATCGCCGATCCACAAGACGACAACGTCGACGAGATCACGACCGGACTTCAAGTTGACATCGCCGCCCAGCGACGTTACGACGGTGTGCCCAGTCCGCTACATCAGCACAAGACGAAGCAGAGATCGAACACCGAAGCCAACGTGCAATACTAGGACGTGAACAAGCGACCTTGAGATCGCTGTCGACGGACGCACGTTTACCGCCCTAGTGGACAAGGGTGCGATCTACTCTGCCATCAGTGGAGTTTTTGCAGCCCAGCTCAAGAAAGTTACCACCACCTGGAACGACCCGCTAATCCGCACCGCTGGTGGTAACCTGATTACGCCGTCTGGGCGATCCACTGCAAGGGGTACAGTAAATGGACGTACCTACTCTACCAGCTTCGTCGTCCTACACCACAGTTCCCGCAATATGATTCTGAGCATGGATTTTCAAAACGAACATCGAGCGATCATCGACCTCCGATCCAAACTAATCAAGCTCTCGACCGACAAAGCCATACCTGCTTCGAGAACTTCGGTGCATTACGTAGCTCTCAACGTCCTCGACGGAGAATTGAGCGTACCGCCACGATCAAGCGTCATCCTCCCTGTGGTTACAACAGAAGTCGAAATTACGGAAGGGGTTGTCGAAGGAAACTCTCAGTTGTTACTGGATAGAGGACTTGGCGTCGCAAGATGCAGCGTCCGTTTCCGTCATGGACAAGCTGATGTGCTTGTCACGAACTTCACCGACGAATTCCGGCACCTGAACAATGGCGTGACGATTGCTGTCCTTGACAGCTAGCGGAAACCCAAGAAGGCTTCGCCCTCCCCAGCCAATTTGAATACGATTTACCCAACCGAGCCAAGCAGCCCAATTTCAGCATTAACCCAGCGCTCTCTCGAAACAGACAAGGCCTGATGCATACTCTTTTTGAAAACTACAGCGAGTGCTTTTCTTCAGCGTCGTAGGTGCGACAAACTCCGTTGGCAAAGCATCGCATCATCACGGACGAAAACACTCGGCCGCTGCGCCAAAGCTCCTACCATGTATCGCCACGAGAACGCCAGGCCATACGCGATCAAGTTAAGGAAACGCTGCATGATGACGTGATCCTGCCATCCAACAGCCCCTGGGCGGCACCAGTCATTCTGGTGAAGAAAAAAGACGGTACACTTCGCTTGTGCATCGATTACCGCCGCCTAAATAGCATAACTAAGAAGGATGTCTTCACACTTCCCCTCATCGACGAAACACTGGACCGGAGCTGCAATGCAAGGTACGTTTCATCGATGGACCTGAAGAACAGGTGTTGGCAAATTTGGGTCGACGAAAGAGATCGCGAGAAGACCGCATTCATCACACCCGACGGCCTTTTTGAGTTCAAGGTGATGCCATTTCGCCTCTGCTCCGCAACATCGATGTTTCAACGAGTAATGGACACTGTGCTGGCGGGCTGGAAGTCGCTGATTTGCCTGGTATACTTTTATGATGTCGTTGTATTCTCGTCAAACTTTGAATACCACCTGAAACGGCTGCAGGCAGTTTTGGAAGCCATCAAATCATTGATACTAACGTTGAAACCAGAGAAGTGCCACTTCGCCTGCGAGGAACGGCGGTACCTAGGTCACATCGTTAGCAAGGATGGTGTTTGTCCAGACCCGGAGAAAACAGCTGCAATTGCACAATTTCCACCGCCTGCTGGCAAGAAAGCTGTGAGCAGGCTCCTCGGGCTGTGCGCTTATTATGGATGATTTGTCAGAAATTTTTCGCGCATCGCCGAACCGTTGACTCAGCTTACAAAGGCTGACGTACCTTTTAAATGGCAATCGCCGCAAGGAGCAGCCTTCGACGAACTTAAGCGCCGCCTACAGTCTCCTCCTGTTCTTGGCCACTTTGATGAAAACGCCGAGATTGAAATTGACACCGACGCAAGCAGTTTGGACCTAGGAGCCGTTCTCGTCCAGAAGGGTGCCGGTCTGGAGAAGGTAATCGCCTACGCTAGCAGGTCCCTCAGTAAAGCTGATGTCAATTACTCGACGACCGAGAAGGAGTGCCTCGCAATCATCTGGGCCATTTCTAAGCTCCGTGCATACTTATACGGACGACCATTAAAGGTGGTAGTGACCACCACGCGCTCTGCTGGCTGGCTAATTTGAAAGACTCCTCAGGCCGCCTTGCCCTATGGAGCCTAAGACTTCAAGAATTTGACGTTACAGTAGTATATAAGTCGGGCCGCAAGCATTTAGACGCAGACTGCTTATCCCGCGCCCGTCGACGTTCCTCTGAAGGACGATGCCTTTCTGGGACCAGTGAGCGCGAGCAGCTTTGCGCAGTAACAGCGATCAGATCCTCAGCTGAAAGACCTAGCAGATTAGTTGGAAGGCAAGACCGCTTCTCCTCCTACTGTGTTTAGGCGTCAGTTGTCGTCCTTTGCCTTAAACAATGACGTCATCGTAAAGAACAACATCGCTCCCAACAAGACAGCGCAGATTCTTGTCGTTCCTAAAAATTTCATACAGGAAATGCTTCATGGGTTGCACGACGAGCCAACAGCAGGGCACCTCGGTTTTGCGCGCACGCTGCATCGAATCCAGGAAAAGTACTACTGGTCGCGACTGCCTGCCGATGTTGTCCATTATGTAAAAACGTGCCGTGAGTGCCAGCGACGCAAGACGCTGCCAATCATCCCAGCTGGGCTACTGAACCCGACACCGTCCCCAACCCTGCCCTTTCAATAAATTTGGATGTATCTTCTCGGCCCCTTTCCATCTTCATCTGCGGGTAACAAGTGGATCATCGTGGCCGTCGACTACCTTAACCGATAGGCCGAAGCAAAAGCACTGCCCAATGGTACTGCGGCCGAAGTCGCAAAATTTTTTGTCGAACAAATTTTCTTGCGACACGGCGCCTTAGAAGTCCTCATCACGGACAGGGGAACGGCATTTACGGCAGAGCTGACGCAAGTCATCCTTGAATTTAGTCATACAAGTCATCGACGAGCTACTGCGTACCATCCCCAGACAAATGGACTTACGGAGCGTCTCAACAAAACTATTGCAGATATGATTGCAATGTACGTAGACGCCGAGAACAAGACATGGAACGCCATTCTACCCTACGTCATCTTCACTTATAATACCGCCGTCCAGGAGACAACCAGGTCGACCCCGTTCAGCCTTGTGTACGGCAGGGAGCCCACGACGACTCTTGACGCAATGCTGCCACACGTAACCAACGAGGATAACCTGAACGTCGTCACCTACCTTCAACGTGGAGAGGAAGCCCGAAGACTCGCCCAAATGCGCATTAAAGATCAGCAACGAACCGACGCCCGATGTTACAACTTACGCGGACGCGATGCTGAGTACAAGCAGGGAGATCAAGTCTGGGTTTGGATGCCGATTCGCCGCCGCGAAATTAGCGAAAAGCTTTTTCTTTTGCCTGAGACAAACGAACACAAGACATTGATATAATTAGACTCTCAAAGGCTGGCTTCGTCGTTCTAAAATTCCCTTAGATCCATCAAAGGCTCCACCCTTGGCAACCACTCAGGATTATCATCGACAAACTTCGCAATTCCGAGAAACAAATAGAGAGCCTCGCGGAAAACAATTCGTGCAGGACGCGCATCAGATCACAGTGATATCCTGCCATCCGTGAACGCCATATACTGTGGAGGCCCATTCAGTTCAGTTCAGTCGTTCAGTCGTGTCCGACTCTTCGTGACCCTATGGACCATATCACGCCACGCTTTCCGGTCTCTTACTATCTTCCTAACATCACATAACTTCATCTGCAGCGCCTTGAGGATGCCATCTAACCATCGCGTTCGCTGCCTACCCCTTCTCCGGTGACCCACAACCTTTCCTAACATCAAATCTTTCTCCAGCGACTCCTCTATTCTCATCAGATGACCGAAGTAGCTGATCTTTAAGTTTAAAATTTGACCCTCCAATGAGCAGTCAGGGTTTATGGTCGACAATATCGACTGATTTGGTCTTCTGGCCGTTCAAGGAACTCTCAAGAGTCTCCGCCAGCACCACAATTCAAACGCTTCAATTTTTCGGTGGTCAACCTTCTTCACAGTCCAACTCTCGCATCCATACATCAAAACTGGAAAGACTATAGCACGAGTTATACGGATCTTGGTTGGCAGTGTAATGTCTCTGCTCTTTACTAGACGGTCAAGACTAGCCATGGCTCCCGTTCCCAGAAGCAGGCGTCTCCTAATTTCATGGCTGCAGTCTCCTTCTGGGGTAATCTTGGAGCCCAAGAAGAGAAAATCTCTCACAGTTTACACTTCTTGTCCCTTGATGCTCCAAGGACATGATAGGGTAAGACGCCATGATCTTTGTCTTTTTAGTGTTCAGTTTAAGCCCAAACTTCTCACTCTCTTCTTGTACGCGCATCAGATGTCTCTCGAGTTCCACTTCACTTTCTGCCATTAGAGTGGTATCCTCCGCATATCTAAGGTTGTTGATACGTTTCCCAGCAATCTGCACTCCAGCTGAAGACTCGTCCAGACAAGCCTTCCTCATGATGCACTCAGCATATATGTTAAATAGGCAGGGCAACAGTATGCAGCCTTTTCTCACTTCTTTTTCAATCGGAAACCAATCAGTAAGACCATGTCCAGTTCTGACTGAGGCCTCTTGCCCTTCATACAGGTTCCTGAGGAGACAGATGAGGTGAATTGGAACTCCCATTTCTTGGAGAGCTTGCCACAATCTTCTGTGATCTACGCAGTCAAACGTTTTCGCATAATCAATAAGCAGAAGTAGATAGGCTTCTGGAACTCTCTTGCTTCTTCCATTATCCAGCGAAGGCTGGCAATCTGGTCTCTTGTTCCTCTCTCCTTGCAAAACCCAGCTTGCATGTCCGGAAGCTCCCGATCCACATACTGCTGCAGCCTACCTTGAATGATTTTCAACATCACCTTGCTAGCATGCGAAATAAGCGTGATCGTGCGGTAGTTGGAACAATCTTTGGCACTGCCTTTCTTTGAAATAGGGAGGTAAACTGACCTCCAATCCTGTGGCCACTGCCGGGTTGTCCAAATTTGCTGACATAATGTATGCAGAACGTTAACAGCGTCGTCATGGTTGAGGTTTTGAAGCAGCTCAGCTGGAATGCCATCAATTCCGCTAGCTTTGTTCTTAGCAAGGCTGGCTAAGGCCCATTCAACTTCACTGTTCCTGATGCCCTGCTCAAGATCAGTAATCCCAACCGTCTTATGTTGGGTTTGCACATCCGGGTCCTTCTTGTATAGTTTTTCTGTGTATTCCTGCCACCTCTTCTTTAACTCTGAGGCTTCAGTGAGGTCCCTGCCTCGTTTGTCCTTTATCACGTCCAGCTTAACAGAGAAGCTTCTTTTAATATCTTTGATTGTCTTATACAGAGCTCTTGTGTTCCTCAATTGGCTGTTGCCCTCAACTGCTTCGCACAGTATGTTCAGGAAGGCATTCTTATCTCTTCTTGCTATTTTCTGAAAATCCGCATTCAGAGCCTTGTATCGTTCCCTTTCTCCCATAACTCTTGCCATTTTCTTTTCCTCAGCTATTTGCAAAGCCTCTTCAGATAACCAGTTTGCTTTCTTGCATTTATTTTGCTTTGGAACTACCTTAGTAGCAACTTCTTGTAATATATAACGAACATCAGTCCACATTTCTTCCGGCTGTCTTCTACATCTGATTCTTGAAATCGATTCCTCACTTCCACAGCATATTCTGATGGAATTTGATCCAGGTCATACCTCAAAGGCTTTCTATTTTTCTGCGTTTTCCTCAATCTAAGCTTAAATTTGGCAACAAGAAGCTGATGAAAGAACAACGTCGCCGAGATCTTTGTACAACTTTTTCTTTTCCACAGTTGATAAATATTCCTTTGAAAATCTTGCAGAAAGCAATCGCACACTTTGAACAACTTCTCTAAAGTAACCAATTTGGACGCTCTGGAAGGTGCCGAGCTGGGCGGTCGTGTTTTTTGCTGGATATGTAGTTATTTATCCAACAGATCTCACTTTATGTAGACTGAGGTTGGCCCAACATCTTCTCATTTCACTTCCCGTGGAGTCCCACAGGGCGGAATACTAAGCCCAACGCTTTTCAATCTTACCATTGTCGGGCCTGTCGACTTAATACCACAATCACGCAACTTTCAATATATGCAGACGGCATCTGTATCTGGGCATCAGGAGTTACGCGCCCAAAGGTTACAGCGAGGCTTCAAAAGGCGGCAAGTATAGTTGCGACCTACCTCCCCCTGCGTGGTCTACAAAATCAACTGAAAAGTGTTCGCTAGTTGCATTTACACGCAAGAACATGTCACCTTAAACCATACGCATTGATGGAAAAACAATACCCTACGAAAGCAGCCATCGCTTTCTGGGAGTTATCATCGACCGAAATCATTCGTGGACTCCCCATATTTCACTCATGAAAAAGAGGCTGACAGCAATTACTCACGTACTTGCCTTTATTGGGGGAAAGTTATGGGGACCGTCCGTGCGGTCGATGCTCCAACTATACCGTGCATTATTTATGGGATTTCTTCGGTACAGCTTACCTGCACTTGGAAATATCGAGAAAACGAACTTAGGAATTCTACAGAGCGTTCAAGCTCAAGCTCTGCGAACCTGCCTGGGATTGCCGAAATGTGCCTCTACGGCTGCTACCATTTTAATTGCACAGGAGCATCCTATATCTACCTACCTAACAGTTGACTCCCTGAGGGCACATTTCCGACACATCTCTCGGGTTCCCTGTCATCGTTTGGCCAGTCTTCTTATTACCAGGCCGCGTACATAATTGATGCGCATCGCGCTATATTGCCGTCCCAGTTTACACCCGCATCTAGACCGTCCTCTCCACTATGGAGCCTGCATAAACCACACGTGCTTCTTTCAATACCCGGCATCAGAATGAAGGTCGAGCTATCGACGACAGAACTGAAACAAATCACTCTTGAACACTTCCATGAGTACCATGCAAATCGTTTGCACGTCTACACCGATGGTTCAGTGAATGCCGTGAGTTCTTCAGGCTCCATGGTCATACCCTCAATTATTACAGAAATAAAAGTTAGGACAATTCACCAGACTTCTTCAACAGCTGCAGAGCTAACCGCTTTTCGTGTCGCAATTACGCATATCAGTCAGCAGAGCCCCCAGCGGTGGTCTATTTTCACAGATTCAAAAGCAGCCTTGCAAGCCCTAAAAGCGGCTCTTCGCAGTCGAGCTCATGAACAACTCGTTGCGGAAATACCACAAATTCATCACTGTGCAATTAATGGAGGACATGACATCATCATCCAGTGGCTTCCAGGACACAGCGGCATAGCGGGCAATCTTCGGGCGGACGAAGTCGCACGAACAGCCCACCAAGACAGCGATTGCATGTTAATTCCCTTTTCCAGGGCAGACGCAGCGGGCAGGCTTCGCGCACTTGCGCGGGAACACACTCTCCTTGTGAAATTCTGGCCAGTTTGCGAACTGCCGCTTAAAATTCCTGGACCCTGACCTAAAGCTCCGCCTTCCACCTGGCCTACCCCGACGCGAAGAAACTTTGCTGTGCCGCCTGTGGGTTGGTGTAGCCTTCCCAAACTCGTATTTTTTATGATAGGCATGGCAAACAGCCCTGCATGTACAAACTGTGGCTACGACGAGTCTATAGGCTACAGTCTTTGTGAGTGCCCGATATACAGTGAGGAAAGGCAGTCTCTGTGCCGTTCGCTGGAACATCTAGATGGACGACCATTGAGGGAAACTAAGATTTTAGGTCCCTGGCCACGGCAATGGTCTGCGGTAAAGGCCTCCCAGGCACTGCTCCGCTTTATGAGAACCACAGGCCTAATCGAAAGACTATGAGTTTGCTATGACATGACTGTGACGCGATGTGATGTGGCGTGACTATTATGTGACTCTACTAACTTCAACTACCCCTCTCTCGCAACTTTTATATCCACTCATCCCCTTCCCCCTGTGCAGGGTAGCATACCGGTTGCTTTTACTGGTTAACCTCCCTGCCTTTCCTCCTCATCTTTCTTCTCCTCTAATGTAACCAAAAATACCTCCCGTGTAACATTCGGTTGGTACAACAAAATCTAGCAGTGCACGTCCAAGCCTGATTTGGCAGATATTGAACAAAAATGACTAATGAACGTCACGCAGGAGCAAAAATCTGCTGACAATTTGCCGCAAAAAAAAGATGCCCTAATCCCACGCCGCCATCCTTGACGCTTCTAAATAAATTCGTGCGGCTGCATCTTTCTTCTTTTGAAGCCCCGCACAGAAACCGCGAATATCCTATGCAGTTTCTGCACACTCAAACTTGCACAGTGTAAAACTTGCATCACATAACACAGCCTAGAAATGAAGACGTCGCACACTGTGGCTGTGGCAAAAATTGGCAAGCCAGTTCCTTTGTACTTATCTGCCCTTTCCCGCGTGTCATCGGTGCATGCTCTCCAATATGTCTCGCTATCACGATAGCATTCTAGTGGCACGCCAAGGTACTTTGGCGGAGTCGTCACCCAGGACACATTTGCAAAACTTTTAGGAGCACTTTGCCATCTACCATGCCAAAGTCCCGGGGACTTGGACAAGTTTACCCTACTGCCTGTAACTTCGCTAAAGGTTTTTACAGAATCAACAACTTCGGTTATACCCTCCTGGTTAACCGTAAAAATCGCAACATCATCAGCGTACGCAGGCAGCTTCATTTCCACGGCTTGCGAACAAAAACCAGTAATATTTTCATTGTACAAGATATTTAAGCAAAGGGTTTCAATATAAATGCAGGATAAAAAGGGCTGGGGGGACAGCCCTGCCGCACAGAATGCTGCAAGCTAATGGGAACCACCAGATTTTTGTTTACGGCTAATCGCGTAGTGCGGTTTCGGTACGCCAGGGCCACTCCCTCAAGAATAACAAAACCAAAATTTATATGGTCCATGATACTATGTAGAATTTCATGGGCAACACAGTCGAACGCCTTTTCAGGGTCAAGCTGCAAGATGGCCACATGGCCATTTATGACCCCCCCCCCCCCCCCTTTCATCACAACATTCTAATACACTTCTTGCTTTGTTATATTTGTAACAATGGACGGCCCCTTTATCCCACACGTTTGATGTGGCCCAACGATTTCCTGGATTACCGACTGCAGCCTTCGTGCTAACACCTTCATATAAATTTTGTAATCAACGTTCGTGAGCGAAATTGGCCGGTATGATGTTACTTGTAGTAGCCTACCTGCTTCATCGGTTTTGGGTATGAGGACTGTGTGAGATTTGTCATAAGAAGGAGGCAGTTCGTTTACGTCATAAGCTTCGTTAAACACTAAAGTCAGGACGGGCGCTATTTCGAGTTTAGATTCTTTGTAAAATGCCGCACTTAAGCCGTCTGGACCGGGCGATTTTCCCGGGATTAAATTGTTTATCGCCAGTTCGACCTGTGATTCAGTAATTGGCAGCTCTAATTTTGTTTATTTTCTTCATTTAGTTTTGGTAGTGCCCCGAGATAGCTGTCCTTAAACGCTCTCATATCAAAGTCGTGTAATGCTAACAGTGTCTGATAGTATTAGAAGAATGCTCGCTGAGTATGTTCATTGTCATCTGATAATACGCCGCCCCACGCCCCATTCTATATTTCCGATGTGATATCCCTGTGTGTGCGCCTTTTCAATTCCTAGCGCTCGTCTCTACGGGCCTTCGCTGCAGCTGTCTCTTCCGCTCTCGCAAGTACAAGCGCACCGCGATAACGATCTTGCTCTATCAGTTCGTTGTTTTGTTTAATCTTCCTTATATCTTCTGTCCATTTGCCAGGCGCTGCACATTCATTTTCCAGCATTTTTTCAAGCAGGAACCTTAAGTTACGTTCAATATGTTTCTGTTCGTGGGCAAGGACACTAGATCTACTAATTGCTGTTATTTTAAGCTGCTCCTTACAAAGCTCCCATTGCTGCCATGTTCTCAATGTACTATTACGATCTATCTTGCCTATTTCTTCCGTTACTGCATCTCTAAAAATTTCGCCTTTATTCAACGCGTCATTTCATTTCCACTGGTCCCAATTAAACGCACTGCCCCGTTATTGTGATCCTATCACACATATTACTAAACAGTGGTCAGAAAAAGAGACGGGAACAACATGGTAGCTACTATATTTTGGATTCACATCAAGCAGAACACAGAATGTCTTGACGGCGCGTGTGGTGTAAAATACATTTTCAGCGTTCAAGCCACGCTCGTAGTGCGCCAATGAAGCTGCGAGTTCGGCAGGCTTTGAATGCGCTCTTATTTCATTTTTACAATATTTCTGCTATCTGTCGCCAAGTGACGCTGTTGAAAGTACCCTACCGTTGAGAGAACGGATTCACGCGTTTAACATCCATGCCCAAGACAGCTACGTTTGCTCAGTGCACCTCGATTGAAAATATTCGAAAGATGCTCATTCTTTGCGTTAAAGGGGTATTCAGTTCAGTTCAGTTCAGTTCAGTTGTTCAGTAGTGTCCGACTCTTCGTGACCCTATGCACACAGCACGCTTTCCGGTTTCTCACTATCTTCCTAACATCACATAACTGCATCTGCAGTGCCTCGAGGATATGAGCATCTACAAGTTCTCACGGTTTTCTTTGGTCTTAGGTGTATACGAGGTATCCCAAATTGCCGTTAAGTATAATCCTAATGGCATCAGCCAATTACCTCCTTCTTAGTAATTTGCGGGATCATTTGTCCAAGTGTTTCTGGGCTCCGAAGGTTTGCATTGCGTGTGGTTTATATGTTCCCCTTTATTTTTATGGTGATCATAAAAAAAAGAGTACAATTCAGACAGATCATCGCTAACACACAAATTTTCTAGTAGCATTATTGACTTTCTTCTTTCTCTATTACATACCCATCCATTCGATCTCTCCGCAAAAGCAGCGAATAGATGAGTGATACGTAGCTACATAATATGACCTCTGTGTTGTGTTGCTGTAAAATATTTTTTTCAACCGCACTGCCTTGTGTCATACCTGCAATGTGATATATTTTGTGCAAATTCTTTTGCCCCCCCCCCCCCCCCCCCTATATTATCCCGCTACAAATAAACGAGTGGGTTAGCGGGCCAGTCAAGCTGCCAGAGGGCATCGTTTTTTAGGAACCATATATATATATATATATATATATATATATATATATATATATATATATATATATATATATATATAGACTTGATTTTACTACGTGGTTGTAGAGTCCCTAATAACGCATGCAAAGAAACATTGGTCGCTACATGTAGTTGAAGCGCAGCAAAGAGGTGAAAATTTGATAGATCTTTTTTACCAAACAGCGGGAGTAGAAGGGGCTAGTTTGTGCTTAGGTGATAGGCCAGGTAAACTGACCATACACCGTGATATAATTCCTTTACCGGTGAGAGGCTAACAGATGTATGAAGTTCACTATGTGATGTTTACCTAAAAAACGCCCACCTCTGCGCTTCGGAGGAGGCACAAAGTACGGAAGCTATGATTGCAAATGGAAGGAACTCATTCGCGCGAAAGTGTTGAAAACACACTGAGAATGCCAACAAATGAGATAGATAAGTGGATTTATTGAAAGGAAAAGCCGAGAGGTTGGCCGGAATAATTCAAATCTGGCCTGCTACTCAATTTTGCTCAGGGAAATGTGTACATGGGCAATACTGTAGGAGCCTCTGGTTGTTTAACGGATTGTTCCCCTACACAATCCGCCATTGCGGTAATAGCCTCTGGAAGAACAAAGTGAAAGCCAGATGTTTAATATCTGCGTTCTTGTGTGGTTGAGGTGCGGTCTGAGCAAGATAAAGAAGTTTCTGTTTGCTCCAGGACGCTCCCTTGCTTTTAACTTCAACATAAAGCCGAACACTGGTTATAGAAAATTAGTGAAATGCATAATCAAGACACGCAACAGCAAATAGCCGCATATTGACTAGATGCCACTTTTGCAAAAGTCAAAAGTAATAGTCACCTATATTCTTGCTATTGCATATGCATTTCTTCATGACGTTTTAGTTATCCTGTGTCGATCGCAGCACTTTCTTTCGTGCAAAGCTGCATTTGTTATGGTTCAGATAGGAAGCAAGATTCGTGCCGTCTGGAAGGCATCACGATGTGAAAAATATCATAAGGGGCAGTAAATTATGCAATTTTGCACACCCAGTACACCGCACACACTTGTTTCCGCTGCATAATCTCAACACCTGGTTTAAATTCGAAGTGACAGTGTAAGATATCGCTGTCAATAAACATAGATTCACGGGTTAATCAAACGAAACTCTATATGCACTTTGGATTCAATTACTTTTGAGGAGCAATTTTGCTTGTAATAGCTTTTGTTTTGTTTTGTTTTTGTATATAAAATGCGCATGGTGACTTGTGATCAGCCGTGGTTATATTGACAGGCTTTGTCAAGACTCATCCGCAACTGACTAGCATATACGTGCTTTCTTAGCCTAAGATATTAACTGGTGCTGGGAAGAAAAGAAGGACAATTGGCTGCCAATCAAAGTTTTGCGTAAAATGTCAGTCAGTCATATGTTGTAAAGTAAGGAAAATAAGAGAAGCTACTTCACTTATATGAAGCAAATATGCGCTCCTTTTCAAAATTCATTACTGCATTTTAACCCGTTTTAAAACCCTGTCAATCCCAGAACACACAAATCACGCGGCTTTACATACGCATATGTCTCCCACAGTGCACATTGGTCCCCAGATGGTGAAGTTGTCGTACAAGAGGCCGCACACTTCCCAACACTGCGGTGACAAATGGGAGGGATGAAGGAGCCAGTGTTGACGTCACGAACGCATTCACCATGATGGGCTTGGCTTCGCGTCTCTTCTCTTTCAATTCAATTCAATTTATTGTATTCCGGCTAAAAAAAAAAGAAAAGAACACTACGCAGTGGCGTCGCGAGGGGGGTGCAGTCTGCACCGGGTGCAGAACTCAGGGGGATTAAGCTGTGCAGTGGGAGGGAGGAAAAGGCGGGAGGCGAAATGAATTATTGTGCAAAGACGCGAAGAGGGCGCACATCGGTGCCACTGACTGGCAAGTGTGACCTTCTCGCAGAACAAATTATTTTGTTGTGAGGAATGCTTGAAAGCACATGGCTTAGTTTATGCCAGACTCCTCGCTACCTTAACGTTAGACCGGGCCTGTGTACGTGCGTGCACCCTGGAAACACCATTATTAACCCGAAACCCATAGGGAGCCCCTGCACCGGAGCTAGACGACACCCGTCAGCGGCCGGGCCGCCTCATCACATTTTTTTGTGTATGGGCAGTTCACTCTCCGTTCCCTAGTGCGGACCGCCTCTTTCGTCTTTCGTCCTGTTCGTTATCTGCTGTGCCGTTCTCGCTCCTCGGACCAGTCGCACATCCCCCTCGCACTTTTAAAACGCCGAAAGGCACGCAGTGCCTGTTGTTCTGTGGAATGGCAAGTCTGATCACTACACGTTGACGAGTAAAAAATAATAATGAGAAGCAGGGCAACTTTAGCATGGCCAGGTTCTTTAAAAGAGGAATTGAGAGAAAATGTACCCAATGGTGCTTATGCGGTTCCTACCTTTGTTCGTTGAAAAAGGCAAAGGCATATAAAATGAGAAAGGCAAGTGAAAGCGTTAAAAAACAAATGAGCTTGGATATGCCCACCGTCTCCAACCTCGCGCTTAATATTTTTTGGTGGTACGGCATCAATGCGCATTGTTAAATTTGCAGTTTGGAAGCGGAAGTCTACTTGCATCTTTTGGAGAAAAGGAGAGGAGAAAAGCTAAATATAGACGATGCTTAGTAATAGGCTTTCGCCTATGCATGTGGCACGTGAAAGGCTTTGCTTGTTATCCAACTAGAACTCGTGGCACTGAACGTTTTCAGGAACGGACTCGATTACAAAGTGGGCTGGAAGTGTTTCTCTGCATGTGAACTCCCATTATGCTACCTCGCTACCTCGGCAGCCTATGCAGCCGAACACCAATGCAGCTAGCTGCAGACAGTTAGCTGCAGCACGACAAAGACTTCCTGTTGCAACATTTCAGAGGCGCCTTCATTTTTGGAACGTTCTGTAACAGCCACAGCTCTGATTAAAGGATTGTGGCAGTGGCACCTAAGTAACGTCCGTATTTGCAAGCGTAGACCTTACGATCACTTCGGGGTCCCGAATGAGGCCCTAAGGAGGAGCAGATGGGTTCCTTTTCAAGCTGCGACAGCACACACGTGCGGTTTTGTAAAAAAATGATAGAGAGCCCCTGCGGACGACAACGAGTGCGCGCGGGGCTAGCGATTAAGTAATATCCAGCCACGAGGCATGGGAAAACATTGCCTGTAGACCGCCTTCAGTCCACAGTGCGCCTGGTTTGGCTTTTTGACCGAGCGCCGCAGCGTCGACAGTTAGATGATACCCACGGTGGTTGATACCTCGAGCCGCGCTATATTTCTTCATCCAAGTTCCTTCCCCACCCTCTTTACATTGTGTGTGCTATTAGCAGCAACGCGCACAATAAGCGGGGGGGGGGGGGGGGGTGCAGCGCCGCCTCTCCGCACCGGGTGCGGGTGACTCTGGCGACGCCACTTACGCTACATCTGCTGCTGCGGGGCTCCGGCGAAAAGCCAATAAACGCTTTACAACGGCGAGCAGCCTGTTCACAGGGTATTAGAAATAAGCAATAAAAGTACACGGAAGGCATCTATATACAAGCCTTATTAATGTAATGAAGACCTGTGATTACGAAATACATAAAAAATAGCCTCATAGCATTGAAATACATTCAAATAGTCTCATAGCCTGGTACTTTTAGTAGCGTTGGTTATTAAGCAGGCAGGCATTATTTTGTTGCAAGATGGTAACAATGCTGGTAGTATGCATTACTAGCTCACCTATATTGCTGGCAGACCTTGCAAGTGTGCGTAGTATTGATATCGTGTATCCCGCTGTTCGCCGGAGGAGTCCCGCCGAGTAACCCGAGCGTGCCTAGCAAGCGCTGCCGTCGATGCTGCCGCAGCGAGGCGACGTCGTGGCTGCAGCGGCCTGCACCTGTGGCCGCGGCGGCCACACTATTCGTCGCGGTTGAGTTCTTCATCAACACAACCACAACGCCATTCGAGACGGATATCTAAGGTCGCGCGATGCGTGCCGCCGCGGTAGAGGTGGGAGACTACACCCCCCCCCCCCCCCCCCCTATGGTATCGCAGCGCGGCCTTCTCGTACTGAGATTGTGATACGGCCACTGGGATTGCGATTCGGTATCTGAGAATGCGAGATATTGCAATGCTGCTAGTGAGATTGCTATATCTCTCTTGTGAGTGCGCTTGCGTGTCCAGTTCCTTCTGTCAAATATAAACGCGCGGATCAAAAGCGGCCAAAATAAAGTTGTAAGTTCAGCGAAGTTGTGTGTGTCCCTAGTCCTTTGTCCTTGTCTGAAAGCGCTGCGATACCATAATGATTGATAACCACCACCAACTAGCCCAGCAGTATACCCTACAAACCGAACTGTTGTTGCCTTCGGACCGGCAGCCCGGGAGAATTCAAGACTGCTGCACACTGCGATCTGTGTTCGTGTGTGAAAGATAAACCCAAAAGAAATCTTCCCCAGTAACGGTAGCAGAGACACGGATGTGAAGGACTTGACTCAGATTAAGAGCACCCGGCGTCATTCCGCGTCTTTCTGCACTCCCTTTTTTTGTAAAGAATGAGAATCCATTTCTCTTAATGCTTGTTCGTTCCTGAGCCCATGGCTCACCTTTGCTGCTGAGGGCGAGCCCCTCTGCATACCCGAGCCACTACTACTAGACGCTCGACACGCAACAGTAGTCTGTAGTCCTTTCCTGCACCCGTCATGGGGGTGTAGCTGTTAGGGCGCTCGACTGCGGTGCCCAAGGATGCGGAATTGAATCCTGGCCCTGCGGCCGCTCTTCAATGGGGGCGAAAAGCTAGGTGCTTGTTAAAGAAACCACGGTGGTAGAAATTTTCGAAGCTCTCCACTACGGAGTTTCTCATAGCCTCAGTAGCTTCGTTAAGTTAAATTTACACCACAAAGCAAAGCAAGCAAACCTTCTCTGCAAGCGGAGAGAGACTGCCAGCCTCAATGAGGAATATTGCGAAGCAAAATACATCAAAGCCGCTCTGTGACGTGTTCTTGTCAGGATCAAAAAGAAAAAAAAAAAACATACAGCCTATTTGCCTGCTTATTCCAATGCGAAATATGAGCTCTAGCACTGTTTCCCCACGTTAAAATAAACCGGGTGGGCCCGCTTCCCCCATAGCGACACTCTGACGAGGAACACGGCTCAACAGCCTGCGAAGCACCTCTCGGCCAGTGCAACACGAAGTGTCGCACTAGCCAAGAAAGCATAAGAAAAATAGGAAAAAATCGAAAGTGCACTGCACGTCTCGTAAGCAGTCGCGTCTTATGCGCAACTCTCCGAGCTGGAGATAAGTACGAAAGAATAACACAGAACACCTGCAAAAAGGAAATTGGCGTGGAAATTAATACATCCGTCTTCTACATCCGTGTCATCGGTGCTGCTGAAGATGGCTGGGTCGCGCTGACGCGCTGCACCGGGACTGATGACAGGCGATGGGGTTGGCGGTTGGCTGGCGGTCTCAGGCATCGCGGAAGTGGTAGCAAAGCTCGGCTGCGAAGCTCCAGGTTGAGGGGATTGCTGGCACCTCCACCACTTGTTGTAGAAGACCTTGAACAGGGCGATACGTCGTCAACAGTCAGTAGAACGTTCTGTGATCAGTCGTGAGACGTGTCAGCACACGTTGTTGTTGTTGTCCAAATAACTTATGGCACATACCCACAGAGGGGGATCGGCCAAGAATTGGGTAGCAAAGAATTTTTTTTAATATACTTGCATAAAAAAAAAAAAAAATATATATATATATATATATATATATATATATATATATATATATATATATATATATATATTAATAATAATTTGAGGGGTAGAGGAAACGAAACAAAATGGGAAATAAGTGAAATATAAAATGAAAAGTGGTAACACTCACGGGAGATTGACACTATAATTGTAGAACAAGTGATGTTTAAATATTTAGCAAGGAAAACGATTTGAGTGCAGTAAAAAATTTTGCATGGCGGTAAAAATAGACCTGTGACTGTGCCCAAGGATGGTGGCGCCAAATGATAACAATGTCGGGCTGCTTAAACTAAGGCCAAGCTGTTGCAATGGCCTTTCCATCAACTGTTTTCTCAGCGTAGTAAAGCGGCGGCAAAACAATAAAAAGTGATCTAATGTTTCTTGTTCACCGCAAAATGCGTAGACGGGAGACATTGCCAAACCAGACCTGTGAAGATAGAAATTTAAAGGTGGGATGCGGCATCGCAGCCTTGTTAGTGAAATCTCAAGTTGCCGTGAATGACATAATTTTCTATTCCAAGAATAATTTAGATGCAGGTAGTCCTCAGATCTTAAATGATGTCCGTTTTTCATATTTAATAGAACGTTTCTTCGAAACCTCGCTGCGGTGATGTACGCGGTCGCCGGAAGGATAGATAATACGGGGCCATTAAGAGACTCTTTTGCTAAATTGTCAGCATATTCATTTAAATCCACATTGCTGTGACCTGGTACCCATACCATATGTACAATTTTCAAATGTTTTGGGATCAGGGAGACAAAGGTTTTTACTATTGCAGAATCCACCGACGAAGAGAGAGATGAACACAAGGATAGAGAGTCGGAAATTACTGCCACTTTAGAAAAAGAGGAGTCTAATTTCCGTAGAGCGAGTACCACCGCCAGAAACTCCGCCTCAAAAATTGGGGTGAAGTCCGGAAGCCGGACAGAAAAAGACCAGTCTAAATGTGGACAATATATACCCACTCCCGCCTTTTCATTACTTTGAGGTGCGTCAGTAGCTACAACTAAACTAGCAGAAAGACTTCTTAAATGATCTTCTAATAATCCGTTTAGAATAACGGATGATAAGTTTTTAGCATTATTCGGGAATATGTCGTCAAAGACAATTTTAATAGATGAACCGATGGTTTGTATGGGTAGAATACTAGGAAGGGAAACATTTAAGGGGTCCAGCAAATTTTTGACCATAACAACCTGCGGGGTGTGAAATTTAGACCAATGGACACCGAAAAAGGAGGTCGGTTGACAGCAAAAAATAGACATAGATCGGTGAAACTCTGATTCATATATCCTTAAGTACGTCTGAACGGTTAGAATTTGTAATCTATATATCAAGGGTGGAATCCGGGCTTCAAGGTAGAGCACATTGTTGGCAACAAATTTTGGAAGTCCCATACACAAACGAAGCGCTTCTCGCTCCAAAAGAACAAGCGGTCGAATTTTATAAGCTGCTGATCCAGAAAACAAGACTGAATCGAACTCTAAATTGGACGCACATACATAACATAAATCATTAAAAGGACATCTCTCCGCATTCCAGACCTGGGACGACTAATTCGGCGCAACATGCCCACGGCCCGAGCCCCTTTCGTAGCAATATGGTTAATGTGGGGCTGCCATGAAAGATTATCATCATAAGTGACCCCTAAATACTTTAATGATTTAACCTGTGGTATTATTTGTTGCTGATACATTACAGACAGACTTACAGAATCTTTTATATTAAATACGAGGACTGCGCTTTTGTTGACATTTAATGTGAGACGCAAGCCACACAACCAATTCTCAATAGAGTTTAGGTACGTTTGCAAGTGGAGATAAAGGGATTGAATATCCGATGCAGTTGCAAAAAACGCAATATCATCAGCATATACGTAAGTGCGAACGTCATGATTAACAGGTATTGAGCTGAGTAGTATATTGAAAAGGACTGGTGAAAGGACTGCTCCTTGCGGCACTCCTCTGGCTTGCTTATATCTGCCAGAATGGACGCCATTTAATGCACAGTAAAACTCTCGGTTTTGGAGGAATTCGGATATCCAGGCTACTAAATAATGTGGAAACTGAAGCGATTTTAATTTTTGCAATAGAATGCTATGCTCAACGCTATCATAGGCCTTGGCTATATCTAGCGTTATCAAGGCAGCATGCATTTTTTGGCGCCGCGCTAGAAGAACTCGACTCTCGAGATCAGCATGCGCAATCCAGATGGAACATTTTTGACGGAAACCAATTTGGCAAGGACTGAGGATATTTTCTTTATTCATGAATTCCGAAACACGTATAAGTATGACTCTTTCAATTAATTTTACAATGTTTGATGTTAATGCAATTGGTCTTATATTATCAATAGACAAGGCACCGCCTTTATTCTTAAGTAAATGAATTATTTTGGCAAGTTTCCATTCTGGGTGTATCCAAGCATGTTTAATGGAATAATTTACTAGCTCTAATAACGTCTGAGGTGACTCGTCAAAAAGAATTTGTAACATTTTTGAAGTTACTTTATCAGGACCGGGAGCAGCGGCTGGTAATCTCATAACTATTGGAGTAAGCTCAGAAACGGAAATTTAAGGATCATAATTAACAGGTTCCATTGGCATTACAGATATCGAGCCCGAAGGTAGTGCAGACGAGAAACGTTTCTCCAGTCCTTTGGCAATTTTTTCAATTGTGTCTATTGCTTCATGGGGAGTCAAAATAAAGGAATGTAGATTTTGTGCTTGCGGAATCTTTTTCCGCGAGCGTAAAAAACCAAAAAGTGCAGTTCGATTGCCTGATTTAGAGAGGAAATCAAAATGCTTTGCATCATACTCGTCCTTCGCTTTTGCAACTGTACGTTTAAATGTAGCTGCAATGAACTTGTAATCCTGCCAGTTTTTCGGGCACTGGTTGTGGAGAAGCTTTTTCCATGCCGCCTTTCTACGTCTGTAATCTCGGGAACAATCAGCATTCCACCAAACAGCTGAAGTATTCACCTTTGAGCTCCGTACCAAGATCTCAGACTTCTTACGGCAATCCTCAATCACCGAGCGTAAGCGTTTTGATTTTTGTTCTTCATCCGTGTTAGTCAATGATTCAAGATTAGAGCGTAACGTTGACTGAAAGTTATTATAGTTGATAAATGACCTCAACTGAGAAGTCGCTGGAGTTACAGGGTGATTAACCTCAAACGCAATCGGTATGTGGTCACTAGAGGTGCCACAATCAAGTGTTGACCAATTATTAACGAAGAGACTGGGAGAGGTAAAAGTTAAATCTAACACAGATTGACTGTGTTTTCTTATAAAAGTGGCCGAACCCGAATTTCTACAGGAAAAGTTATTATTTGTTACCCAATCCCAAAGACGCTTGCCACAACTATCTGTCTTGTAGCCCCATGACACATGATGCGAATTAAAATCACCAGCCAGAAGAACTGAGTTTCGACAATTAACTAATAGCAGAACTAGAGGTTTTGTATCTTGTACACCGCTAGGAAAATAAGCATTCACTAATGAAAACGGACAGTGCCCTGGAATTTCAAAGTCTAGGGCCAATAACTCACAATCTATAGAAGATAACTGGAAAGAAATCCTAGCCCTGTGGCAGAATTTTGTACAGACAAATATAATTAAACCTCCTCCTTTTGATTGGCGATCTTGTCGGAATGAATTATAATTTTGTAAATTGAAATGCTTTTCAGTTGTTAGCCAAGTTTCTTGCAAAATAATTATATGTGGATTATATTGAGAAGAAATGTAAACTAAATCTGTTGAAGCTGTTAGAATTGAACGACAGTTCCACTGGATAACTCTTAGTGCCCCTATGATTGTGGAATCTTGGCAGCCGCAACTGCCTGCCCCAAAATATTATCCTTTGGCTTTAATGTATGCTGATGTTTCTTTGATTTTGGTTGGGACCGCGGAGAAGAATGATTGGACATGGGAGACCCACACCGTTTTAAAATTCTTACATCTGATTCTACCATCTCTGCGTCATTAATGTTTTCATCGTCATCTGGAGGAGCAGCCCTGTTAGGCGAAGCAACAGCAGTGCTTTCAAGCAGTTGAGAGCTTTCAGAGGGCATATTTGCTATGAAAGGGGCTGTTCCTGATTGCAGGGCTTGAGTTAGCTGAACTGCCAGAACGTTAGAAAAACACTCTGTGACAGTAGAAACTATAAACAAAAATCAGCACACGTACGAGCGTCGAAGCGAGCTTCATTGTCGTTTTCCTTCCTGCCCGTCACGCGCGTTGAACATCCTTGTCGTCGTTCTCTTCAGCAATAGGCGCTGAACATATCAGAGCCCAATACCTGTTTTACATAGCTAGTATCGTCATGCGCAGAGACATTTCACAAAACATTTTATCTGGATATTTATGTGCAGAGGCCGACGCAAAGATATTTCAAATGTTTACTCGGGCAGGAAAAAAATGGTAGCCAAAATCCATTATTGTAAATGCCGCTTTTGTAAAAAAATATGAGCGAAAAAAATATTTAACAAAGACTAGAGTTTAGGCATATCCTGTCATTTGGGTCCAAGCTATTCAACTATCGAAGGGTAAGGAGCCAGAAGGGTTATGTTTAAAACTGACAGTCCTCTAATTAGATTCGTTTAGTTTCTTACAAGAATATGATCGTTGCTTTTCGGTTAAGGGCTCCATGCACTGATCTCTGCCTAGATTCATTTTACATCTCAATAATTTGCGGCATTTTGCTCGAAGCGTTTCTGTGCATGGTCTTCTTAAAACAAAACAGGTTCATGTTGGAATTTGCCTACATTCATTTTATATCTGAATAATTTGCAACATTTTGCTCGCAGCGTTTGTGTGCATGGTCTGCTTAAAAAAACAGGTTCATGTTGGAAATAAAATAGACTTTCAGTGAGGTTTTTTAAACGTTCTCTAATTAAGTTGCTTTGGCTTTGATGCATTACAACAGCTGCGTAGTCAGCGGTTATTGTAGCGAATATTTATATGGTATTAGCTGATATTTCTTTTGGTGTCTGATGCAGAGACTTTCTTAAATAACCTAGTTTTAGCGTTGCTTTCTTTTAAATGTCTAGCAATGTGCTATTAAAAGAGTAGAAAGTTCGAGTTCCCCACCGCAGACTTGGTACGTACCAATTTTGTGAGAATAATGTAAGCATTTGCTACACGCACATTTCGTCTTGCCTGAAAATTGGCTGTTGTTTTCAGCCCGCCTGTCTCTGGTACAAAAATCTTGCGAACTCTGCTTGAACAACGCACCGAACTATACAACTCACCATGTAGCACTCCTTGTCTCCTCTGCATTCAATCTTCTGGGACGGCGTTTTCAGGCCAAACTGAAATGAGAGGAAGTAAAAAAAAAAATTCCGCTCAAACAGAGTGACCTAATATTATGCTGTATCGCACGATACACAGTAGCCCTGTCGACACGGATTTATGATTATTGCGTTAGATGAAATAACTTGCGAATTATCCCGCGTAACCAGCTACTTCAATGTAACCAATAATGCCATTTCTTTAAAAATATCCGTTACTGTATCGCTGGTCTGACACTGCTATGTAGCATAAAGGGGGTCAAATTGCACCTGATGTTACCGCTTCAGAGATTAGTAGATATTATGCAATGCTGTACTGAAATTATCAAATGAGATTGCAGTTTTACATTACTGGCGAAAAAGATAAACTTCGCTGCCTTCGTTATCTCCGGAAGCAGCCATTCGATACAGCAGCTATAGATAGGAGTGAAACAGAATGTACTGAAAAGACAGTATAATAAACTGCATTATACAATATTTTCTACTCGAACGCAACGACAGAGCCGTTGTCAAGGGAAGCTCGCCCTCCCCTTGAGACCATGCACTTACCGTAGGCTTAGCCGCGTTATGCTGAACCGGGTCAAAATAAACTGATGTTCATGAGAATCACTGCTCAGAATGTGGGTTCATTTTTGACTAAACAAAAAACACAAACATATACTCTTTATTCATATTGTTATGTTGTGTTTTTTGAGGGGCACCAGGGAAGCTTTCCTTGCATTCACACGACGGCACTGATAGTAAATGCTGGTGTCTGAATTCATATAGCCAACAACCGATAAAGACTTGCGGAAACCGGAACACTCAAAATGTGGCTTTGCCAAGAACATTTTGCGTTTTTCTGGCCCCGCGAAAACTACGTATGTGAATATCTATCTTGGTCTTTGCAACGCATTTGAACTCATAATTAAGACCGCATTAGAAAACAAACATTGCATGGGGTGCACAATAAATTTTACCTACGTCTGCAAAGGGCGGATCTATCTATATTTTGTTCGCTACTGTGCAGGTCCATACAATATGTGATAAAAATTGCTTTTCTAATCTCTTTCCCAGAAATTGCTCTAACTTTCCGGATGTAATAGCGAAATCGCATGCATTACGTCATAGACGTCTAGGGATAGATACAGTGAACCTCACTCACCTCTTCAAGGCAGTTGGCGCGGCACTGGGCAAGGGAGTCTCTCCTGTAGCGCCGGGAGACCGGTAAGATGAAGTTCACGCGTAAGCCGGTGCGCGAACACCGCGGCCATTCTAGCCAGCGTGATGAGCAGGCCAAAGCCGTACACCCTGCTTTGCGGACATGTCTATGCTCTGAGGCGAATACCACCAGTATCGCCGCTCCTGGTGCGAACTGTGACTAGAAGCGAGGTCACGCGGTGTGCTTAAGAGCGCTTGAGTTTCTATTTCCCGGAGATTGCTGATGCGAGCAGTGGCGCTGGTGCACCCCTTTCCATACCGGTGCCTATTGGCCTCGATTTTCATTTTCTTAAGCTAGCGCACACATTTGCTCCAATTTCCTTGGCCAGGAGCGATTTCTTAATCACTTGAGATCAGATTGGTAGCAGTTGCCTCGTTATTTCGCTGCTCTGTATCGCTCTAGGTTGGAAACCTGTACACTGATTCCAAGAGCGCTCAGCAATAATGGTTTCACCTCACCTTTCAATTACCCTTTTGCGGTTACAGTGACCTTACTTTTCATATTTTTGAATGCATGTACTTTTAATGCCCTCATAGAGAGACTTGAGCAATGATGTATGTACCCCTTACCGATTGCCTTCAGCAAAGAATCATTAAAGGTTGTAACAAACAGCTATAGCTCTCAATTAGTTGACTTAGAGAAAACAAGTTGCATCGGTACTCTAAAACGTCTCAGTCACTACCGCGCGTATTAAAATTGGGGTGACTGATAGATGACTCTCAAGCTTTAAAAACTGCCTGAATGACACCAGAAACAAGAATCCAATAAATTTCAGTTGCGACGTAGCACGAAAGGCACTCACTAAGGTAGAACAGTACAAGTACCTTAGTGCGATTATTTCCTCGGATTTGCGATGGGACAGCAACGTGACAGACATTGCCACAAAGGCGCATACTGATTTTTACACGATATGACATTCCTCTTCTTTTCGACTTGCTTCCCAGAAACAAAGCGTTTGCCTTGAACTTCGCCTGTTCTTTCCCTCTCAGAATACAGTAATATTAGCTTCCCCACGCCAAGATACACATTGATATATTAGCTAAATACCATCTGATTTATTTTCCGTCAATACAGTCGTCATGATTCACACTGCTTATACAAAAATCCGTCCTCCCTAGATACACACAAAAGCAAGATTGTTGCGACATAAGCTTGTTCTCCTCCTTTTGAACGGTAGCAGAAAATCTAATAAGAGTACCTATCAATTTAAGCCTAATACCCGTGTCACAAATGAAACATGCAATGCATCTAACCGAATAAAGATACAATAGCGATACATTCAAATTCTAATTTCTCCCGTATGTAATCCTGAAATTGCAAACCACGTGTGTCAAGTTCGTGTAAATGTTAGCAACACACTTCAAAAAAAGTTTAACAGTGTCATCATAGGTTATTTATCATGGTCGTTTGTATAAGACTAAAAATGTCTCTCTGCTGCGTTTATTTCTTTATTTAATTCCGTACGTTTTGTATGTGTGTCAACCCAATCCTGTTAGGGCCTCAAAGTGAGGCCAAAATTACGAAAAATAGATAAAATAAATAAATAGAGACCTGCAAAAATAAACAAAATTTATGAATTCGCATTGCGTCGGAGATCAGTGGTAGAAAGCGCGCGCTTGTTTGTTCCTATTTGAAGAAGGGCGGATGTTCGACTCGCAGCGTTCTTTTTGTTTTTGTTTCAAAATTCATTTTTCCTAATTGATCGCTATGTAGGAAGTCGAAATTCGGACTGTGTATAACTGCCCCTTTTACTCAAACTGAAATGACTGAGTAAATTTGCATGCGGGAAAGTTGCTGACAGGATTTTCTGAACTGCTGGCGCTGCATAGCTCCTAAAATCCACAATAGAGAACACAGAAGACAGGACCACCACACCAGTGAAACGCGCAGATATGTTTACTTCTATTTTAAACGAGAATCAAACATTTCTTTCATGGCTATAGAAAAAATAGCACGAGAAAAAGAAGAAACT
Organism: Amblyomma maculatum; assembly: GCF_055883805.1. Taxonomy (NCBI): domain Eukaryota; kingdom Metazoa; phylum Arthropoda; class Arachnida; order Ixodida; family Ixodidae; genus Amblyomma; species Amblyomma maculatum. The sequence goes on along the minus strand of NC_139345.1, from coordinate 152,095,923 downwards.
TTGAAAGCGATAACATATCAGAGGCAAAGGAAAAATTCTCGGGTGTTGATAACAACCTTTATTGCTACAAAATGTAAGGAATTATTTCGGGTTGGGGCGAGTCCAGCGTGGCCTCCAGTCGAGGGTGACCTCTTGAGCTCGCGTTGATTACTAGTAGACTAGTTGTTAAGCCAATAGACAAAACTTCTTGGGGGACTTTGGAGCATTAAAGTGCGACGAGCAAAAAGTCGTTATAGCGCGGTGGTTCGCAGCCCTCTAGTACGGCACCTCTATCTCCCTTTCTCTTTCAGTCCCACCTTCCTCCCTTCCTTTACGGCGCGGTACATGTGTCCACAGAGAACTGTAACAGATACTGCGCCTTCTCTTTTCTGTAATCTGAAGTGCCACTGATGCTTGCTTACTAACGCCTCCTAGACATCTGGGTCTGCTTCTGTTCGTTCCAAGGTGCGGCGTTCGAGGGAACACCAAATTAAAGGCGCCGCATGAACACCTGTATCGAGTACCCGGCGGGGCCAGCTTTGTATGTGCATGAATCGCCTGGTGACGTCAACCAGTCGGAACGGTACATCACGCCCCCCTTGTCGACCACAACCAGCATTCCATGAAGGCATCAAAGTTTAACGGCGTTCTCTAATTCGTTTACACGAAAAGGAAAGCGCTGTACCTGTGACTCGCGGAATCCCGCTATCATCCTCACGATAAACAAGGGGAATTATTATGAGCGCTGCAAGATGTCGTATGGCAAAGCCAGGCAAGAAAGGAAAAAATATCCGGGGCGTGGCGCAGTTGATTAAAGCGCTGGACAGGTGATCCAAGGGATGCAGTTTCCATACAAGATTTATTTATTTATTTTTAACTATCTCCCTCTTGGTATACAGAACAAATAACAAGTACCAAGACGGAGTGTATAATTTTGGTATATTTTTTTACATTTCCGTGGAATCTCGCGAACAGACGAACGCGACCGTGAAGATGAGTCATAAAGGTTTTCGCCTTAAACACGAAACCAAAAGAGAAGACGGAGTGTAAAAAAATGAAACAGAGCATAAAGTGGAGCAAATTTGAAATGATAGAATAATAATTTAATCGACTTTGCACCAAGCGCAGAATAAATAAAGGTTGTCTGTTCCCGAAAAAGTTTATAGTTAAAGAAAAATTTGTCCTCAAAAGGTTTTACACTCGAAACCATCACCTCTCCGAGGAAGTTGCTTCTTCAATTAAGCAGACAACTTTTTGGACCAAGATGCTTCTTCAAAATCTTTGCAGTTTCCGTTAAAGCCATATATCTCAATGGTATTCGGCGGCTGTCGTTGAGAGGATTGGGTGTTATTTTGTTATTTTCCTCTTACAACTGTACACAGCCGTTTTGAGTTGTTTGGACACTGAGGCGAAAGAGAACGTTTATTAGTCTGAACATAATTAAACAGTACATGAAAATACAGACGAGGGTTCCATAGTCAGATGACTGCACCGGGACAATCGATGGATCATTACAACATTATTCGCTTAAAGGATATGTCTTCCAGCCGTCACCACCGTCATCGCGCATTATTGTCCCTGAGTTCCGGCAGGTATCCGAACATACATATATATATATAAATATATATATGTAAACTTGAAGGAGGTCACACACGGTGGAAAAAACAACCCTTTAATCAGACGTTCGGCATGGGTCTGGCCTTTAATGTACTACATTCCTTGACAAACATTACTTCATTACCACATTCCTTATGCCCTACCGGACCCATTCGAGCTTCAACCCCCTCCCTATATATAGATATATATATATGTCGATCATTTCTAAATCACTTGTTGTCGTGCATCCTTCGCCTCCTTTTTCACTTGTACTGTACGATTGCAGGAAATCTCCATGCTTCCCTATGGTTGAAATCACACGACACTTCATATACAGAACAGCAAATTGCTTAAAAAAGCACAATATTTCATTTAATTTCATTTTATTTCCTTAAAGGGCCCAGGAAGGGGTACTACATAAGGGGTGGGAAACATTATAAAAACATAGTTATTGTACATATTTTTTGACATTTTTTACCGTGTATTAACTCTGTCGTGTCCTGAAATGGGTATGCATATGTTTGGTTGTTTCTTTATCTGAAAGAATAAATTTTATTCCGTCTAATATTTGCCCGCTCGTTATGTCTTTCTGTGGCGTAATATGTTCGGATAACGCATATCTATGCGCAACCAGTAAAAGTTGAAAAATAATGTTAGTAAATACAAAACCTCAATGGGTGGTCTGCAGTATTGGCTGAATGGTGCTTTCGAAAATGCAGAATTTTGGTGGGCCAACAGAAATAACAGGCATGTTGTCGCACGCTGTCCATATTTACATTTTTGACTAACAATATGTTAGCTAACAATATGTTAGCTAACATTATGTTTGCCACCAAAACACACGAAAACACCTTTATCTTTTGCCAGTGATAGTACGTAAAAGAGGATAAATTTCAATTATTAACATAAAAGTTTCAATTAACGGGCAGATGTGGGGGGGGGGGGGGGGGCTTTAAAATAGTTCCTTTGAAATGAACCCTGTCATCATATACGTATTTCTGTCCTGAAGCGGTTCGAACTTAAACTAAACATCGCTGCGGAGCCGAATCCGGACTAGCACCCTAATATCGTGAATTTTAACAGCACCCGATAAAGTTGATTCCGGCTCCACAACCTATTTTGGCGTTTATAACTGATTTAAGAGGTACCAACAAGATCCAAGCAGATATGTATTAAAGGCAACAATGGCTGCACGTCGCCCCATATAACAACTAGCACACCTGCGAGAAGAAACAATTCTCCAATAAATAAAGCATCAGTCTCTTCATCCGATGACATATATAAGAAGTGCAGAAAACTGCTATCACTGCAGATATCATCAGCGGGAGGGCGGGGTAGCCAGGCGGCAGAGACGCGCGAACCGGAAATAAGTTCTGCGCTGAGTCGTGATAGTGATGTCCTTGGGTTTTGGTCGTGTCATAACCACAGTGGCAGAGGCTAGTCATGGCTACGCCTTTATTTATGTTTCTTTCCTTCTCCCCTACGATAAAATGGGGCGGAGAAGTGACATTTATATTTTTTTATTACCGGTGCCACCCTTCTCTTGTTTCGTTCGAGCCATCTTGCCTTAAGCATGGACACATATTGCCGGAGCATCCTTTAACCTCCCTACGCGTTCAGAAGGCAGGCGGCTTCGAACTGTCTTGTGGTTTGCTTTTGCTTTTGTTACCCTTTGTTTCTTGCACTTTGTTTCGCCCATTTCATCTATAATAAATTTTTAGAAGATTAGTGTTATTGGGATGCCTGCGAAGCATACCGCTTCTCAGTCATATCAGAGTTATTCGCTGCACTGTTCCCGCTTCCTAACATCTGTATTTTTGTTCATCACCTTTTCTCATCTTTGGGCCTGGCGTAATAAACGTTTTAATATCAAGTGCACCTCTTCTCTGCTCGTAAACCACGTCTTCGTGCTGTCAGACACTTGCTAATAGGAACAATTTACCCGTATTGACGTTCCGCAAGGTGTGCTCTCAGTAAGAGATGAAACCTGCAGAAGATAAATGAAACCAGCATAACAAGGCAAGAATGTTCTGTCAAGGAAAGATGCACCAAAGAGGTCAATTAAACCTTCTAAAGCATA